>NW_026138056.1:10000000-10617500 GCF_025592945.1 Manacus candei
TTCCACTGAACACCAAAAAGATTCTTGAAACTTTGTAAAGCTTGGAGAGCAGATGTCAATTCCAAGTCACAGATTAAAAACAGAGGTCATCTAGAATTTCAATTAAATAAAAGTTGCAATGGCTTACCAATTTTAGTCCTGTAAACAAATATTTCACTTCTTGATTGATAAAACAGCTAAGCTGAAGCAGATTCTCCTTTCCTTTAGTTACTTCCTCTTCTTCGGCTTCTGTACATTTCATGCTTCACAAAATTAAGGAAAACCATCATGCACCAAGAGCTGAACTACTAGTCTGGTGAAAACAGTGCAGTAATTTAAGGGAATTCTGTACTTGTGCATGGATACTAGTGTAAAAAAGATTTGAAAGAGCCGTTCCTTCTAACCAATCTGTTCCTTCGTGGCTAATGGCAAGGGGCATCCGAGGCAGACAGCATACCAAAAAAAGTAAAATAAGTCTTTGATCACCATTTAAGCTGAGGCCTGCTTTGCTCTTTCTTCTCCACCCCACCACCCAACCCCCACGACACAAAACATACCAACTGGCTGCCAACACCAACTCAGAGCAACATTATACTCCATTGCTGTTTATAATTTAATAAAATTCTCCTCTTCCTGCTCCTAGACAGACTTCTCCTTTCTTTCAACATGCACAGCCTCCTTTCCCTGCTTTATATCTGTCCTCTTCACTGAAATAAAGTCCATTCTTTCATTGTTTTCTACGCATTCTTCTAACTGTTCTGTCTGTCCTCTCTTTTCATACTTCTACCCCTATCCTTTTCTCTCATCCACCTCTTTCCAACTACCTATTTTTCTGACTGCACCTATTCTACAAACGTTGCCACAATCACACTTTGAAGGTTTGCAACAGCCCTTTTCAAACAAGCCTCTTCCTCTTGCTACTGCTTAGGCATCATTACTCTTAGCTACGTATTCTGCAACTCCAGCTATTTCAAGGATAACAAACATCGCGATACAGGGAGAGAGATGTGTGACTCTTACCTTATAAAAGGCCTTTATTCTTCATTACTACCAAGCTATGAGATACAGCACCTCACCTAAGGGGATGCTTCCTTATTTCAGACAAGTGAAATGCACAGTGTAATTCTTTGTAAAGTGGTGCTCGGTTTCATGACAGCCAGGATTTTGGGGTGGAGAAATGGGAAAAGGGTAATACTTGCCGTGAGATGTGTGCCCCATGTGGCCATATACTTTTTGTTCTTGCTGTAAAGAAGCTACTACAAAGCTGTCAGCTGCATTTGTTTCTTACTCATCTAAGAGCGGACATCTAATTTATTTCTTAAGAAATCAATCACACTACCTTTTGTGCATGTTTAGTACGACAAGTACTAAACACAGCAACACACCCCTACAAGCCAAAAAAGGGCTATTTAGAACAATAACTACTTTCATTTGGATAAAAAAATGTCAGCATCCTCCAATTTGACGAGTGCCAATCTTCTCTGGGGAAGAAACCTGCTATTTAAAGTCCACGAGTTTTTTTCTGTAAATTTCCATTACCGTTCTTCCTCCCCACATCATCCTCTTTATCGGAGTATATCCGATCTTAACTTCAACTTCTGTGTACTCCTGCACGACATCACTCCCCCTCTTCCACAACACACACCTTAATTTTTTATACTATTCTGAACAATGCTTTTCATCCCTGAACTCAACTGATAAAGTGTGAAATTGCTGTTCATTGTGTCTTGCCTTTATCTTTAGGATACGCTGTTTCAAATTCAATGCTGAAGAACTGATCAATTAAACTCTTCTTTTTAGAAGATGCTGCTGTAGCCCCAGAGTCTGTCTGTAAAACAAATTCTCTTATGATATAACTTGAAATAGCATGTAAATACAGTCTTCTCTACAGACAAAATAACCTCATTTATTTAAATTCTTTAAGCCTATTCCTTAGTCTTTCTATAGGTGCATTTTTTCCTAGTCAGTCAATCTTTTTACACAGCATAAAGGTTTCAAAATCAATGTGCTTATAGCATGCTACTAGAACCACATCAAAGCACATTAGCAAGCAAGGTTTCAATCAAAAACCCACACCTCCCTCCCCCATTTAAATCTATCTTAAATTTCAGGGTAGTTTATCAGATTTTTGCCATTGCCAACAGTTTACAGAGAAAGAAGAGAGCTGGTCTGGTAAAATCTTGGGGAGAAAACTTTAGGTAATTTTTTTATCAGGTTGATTTGGTTAGTTGTCTGCTTCAAATAGTTTAAGTTAAAACTGCAGCACACTTTTTTAGAGATAAAAAGTTCTTATGCACTGAATTCACAAGTAATCAGGGCCAGCTGCCATGCATGTGAGTATGTCACCACCAGCTTGGTCCAACACATGCCTTACAAAGCCCAGAGTGAAGGCATCCCTTCAGTACACTCCACAGCATGGCTGACATGATGTAGGTAGCACTATGCTGACCAAACACATCAGAAAGCAATTTCACTGATTGGACTACATGTTAAAGAATTCACTAACAGATAATACATGGCAAAAAAACGTGAAATATTAAAAATCTAGCTGGACTACAATTACCTCCATAACTGTATCACTTTCTATGCCTTCCAGTTTCTGTTGTAGCACCCTCATCATCTGCACCCAGCACTCATTGGCATCCTAGGAAGAGAACATAACATTACACCTGACTAGTAGCATTATGATTCAGTAATATAAAACCCATCAACCTTTATTCTATTAAAAAAAAAATTGTAAGGATTCCTTAAGTAAGAGTTTCTCCCTAATTCCACCATGCATTTTCAGAGCTAGCAACTGATATTATGTTCAACTTTTCCACGCTACAAAAAGACACTTTACTGGGATAAATTATTTTCACAAGAGAAGGGAAGTTTTAAAATATTCTTGTTCCCAACTTCCAACATACTATAGAATTTTTAAACAGTAAGCTAATAATCGGTCTTTACCTGTTGAAGGTACTGGCCTTGATCCCCTTTCTCTGCAAACTGTGGGAAGGCCATATGTAAAAACTGCAGGAGAATGATAGGTGGAATACTGGAGGAAGTTTTATCCATGGAATCAAACAAGTCTCTAAGAGCTTGAAGAAAAAGTAAGTGAATGCTTTGAGAAGTGCAAAAACAATTCAAACACGGCAGGAAGTGCAAAAAGAATAGTAAACCAGCAACAACATTTAAAGACAAATCATTAAACAGTGTCCAATTTGATCTTTCCAAAGTAGAATCAAGTTTTCCAGGTGGCATAACAGCTGCACCTAAGACCTCATTTGTGAGCATGACTTTGCAACCATAAAGATGACAATTCTGAAAGTTCAGCACATAATGTCTTGTCTTTCCTGGCTGCTAACAGAAAATAAAATAAATTTTTTGAGCAATTAAGATTTCATTTGAAACACACTTGAGGAACAAGAGGACTACACCTAGAGAAACCAGAAGGCATTCACAATCCATCCTCTAGAGTAACAAGTTTCACCAACTACTGGGAAAAAACCTTTCATTTTTCCCAACTAAAATATCTAGGAAATACTCATGCTTAAGACTCAGGAAAACAAGTATGTGTATGCATATGTGCAGACAGCTCATAACTATGTGCAAACCAACAAATGATACTGACTGCATGACAACACACATGGCTTTCTTTTTTGCTCCACACCCTACCACCTATATCTTATCTACCCAGGCTACAGCATTTTAAATCCACAGGTCACTTCGGAGACCTGTTAATCCTCACAACAACCCTGTGAGGTAGGCCACAGTCTGCATGGTCACTAATTTACAAATGGAGACACTAATGAATGGTACTCTTGAGTAAGTGAACAAAGGCAAGGTTACAAGTAACCAAGGTCAGTTGCTTCCTCTCTTTCAGAAGTATCTTCACTGACCTTGATAAAAGGTGTAACTGATATGACACAGCAATTAAAAAAAAATGCCACAAGTGTCATGCAGGAGTTCCTGAACAGCTCAGCACCCAAGAATTAACTACAAATTACTTAAACTATTAAAAAAAAAAAAAAAAAAACTAAGAAGCAGAGCTGTCACCTTAAAAAGAAAACAAGGGACACGAAGTAAAGGTAGTTAAAAGGGGAGGGGCAGGCATGGCTGTATAGAGTAACCATTGAACTTACCACCCCAAAATTCGATCAGCAGGCATACCCACAAACTGGACCTTTCCTTCCTTATATTGTTTTGTTTTTCCTTAAATGGACTGGTAGAAATCCCAGTGTCCTGGCCCAGCATCTTAGTGGGGCAATGAAATAGAGTAAAAAAAGAAAAAGCGGACAAGTAGTACCCTTGTTCAAGTGTAAGGGGTCTAACTAGAATTCTAGTTAGAACTTGAGATACGGGGCCATCGTGAGCTCCCATGTTGTGAGCACCCAGATCACCAAAACAAAGAATAATTCTCATTTTGAAGACACTACTTTCCATTAAGCGGAACAAAGAACAGCACACTAAAATATTTCTAGCAAAATGATCAAATCAACCAATGGATGGATGGAGTCTTCTTTAGGAAGTTCTAATTACTCTATGCCTACATGTGAAACAGTTAAAAGATACAAATTATTTCTATCCAAGCCTAGACCACACTTGAATCTTTCCCCCAGACTGCAGCTGGGCAATATGCAGAGATACACGCTTTCCAGGCAGGGGCAGAATAACCCTTAAAGGCAAAAGGAATCCTCCAGTGCTAGCAGATCTTTAATTCCTAAGGCATATGTACCAAAGAACAATACACAGGGTTCTAAGTGCAAATTTCATCTGCAGTTAGCAGGAAATCACACACAAGTTTAAAACCCTGTTTTCTACTCTAAACACTAACCTGCAGTAATGTATTGAGCAGAGGCCATTTCTCCTGAAGCTCTTAAGGCACCACCATACCTAAAGGAGAAGAAAAATAATTTACATGCAATTAAACACAATTAAGAAGAGCAGTTGGGTTGTTAGATCACGAAGCAGGCAGCTGCTAGATTTATTTAAATATATCAAAGGAAATCAATCACCAAACCAGAAGTAACTGAAGGTAAGATTTACTCACATTCACCTCAAAGTCTCAGATATTTTGCAAGCATTGCATGGAAGCAAAGGAAAACTGGCATCCTTCAGACAATAAATAAAGGCAGACCAAGAAGTCTGGATACATCACTGCTACTTCCCTAATCCATTTGCCTCAAAGACTTGATTTCTCAGTTTCTTTAAAAATAAAAAGTCTAAATAAAAGCTACCCTATTTCTGAAACACGTATCCTTCAGATACATGGAAAAAAGCCACTTTTGAGGATAGATGGCAGATATGATGCACAGAGATGGAAGGCAGGCTTGCTTCCTCCCTGCACAGCAGAAGCAAAACACTGAGAGGTGCAATGTTTCCTTGGGGAGATATTTCCTACATTGGAGAGGCATGGGAGCCCACCCACATTACTAGAACTCACCACTCTTCTTTGAAAGAATTCTTAATTTAGCAGCTGGATGAGGAACAGATGGACTCCTCAAAGCATATAAGCTGTTAAGCAAAAAGGAGGGTCTCACACATTCTCCAATCTCAGACTGCACTTTTAAAATTCTGACAATTGGTAGATGATGAGCAGGAAACTTTCCCTGACATGCTACAAAACATGGAGACCACTGGAGCAGGTGGTGAGAAACAAAGTTGTAACATTAAGCTTTCCCATGTGAGCCCTTTCACCCCTCTCCTACTGCCATATACCCTACAGCTTTCCATGCTGTCATCAAGCAGAGAAGACCAAATAAGGGCTAAATCTCCAGGCAAAACCAGAGCTTGAATCTGAGTATGAACCTAACTTCCCACAGACAATACAGCCATATTTTGTACTGCACTCTGCCAGTTTCACAGGCTATATTTTGCCATTTGGAATGTTAAATCTATCAAATATTGATTCAATGCAGCAACTCAGGAGTCCTTCACATGGAAATAAACACTTTCCTAAAATGACAACACTGATAAACAATAAAAACCTTTAAAACTAAGTTTCTGTGATTCACAAATAGTCCTCAGTGCTAAATAATTAAGGTTCACCTGCTAACAGAATGAAGAAAAATTTATAACTACTTAAATAACCAGTGTTTACAGTAATCCAGAATATCCAGCTGGGTACCATGGAATCAAGAAAGCAGTGTGTTTTAAAGGAATTAAGTTAACCCTAAGATGCTAATGCTCTACCTAATTCTCACTTTTTTAAAATACTGATTGTTTTCTCATAACAATTCATCAGGAGGACAAATTCGGGCTCACATTACCAGTTATTCTTTTTTTCCTCTGATATTCATAATTTTTGAGTTTCTTGCAGATCCCTTACAAGAAAAAAAAAAAAACAAACCAAACCTACACTGGCCATTTTCACATTTCAGTCCAGAATAACAAAAACAAACAAACAAAAATCAGAAAAGTTATCCTACAATCAGAAAAAATCAGAAAATGAAACAAAATTCCTTAAGGGTATGTCTTCTGTTTCCTAGACATCCACACAACTCTGGCATATTCCAGTTTGCTACCACAATAACACCTATGGTCTTATCTCAGAACTTCCTGCTGTACCTCCAAGTGGCAAATGTCAGTAACATCAGAATTTCACACCTGAAAACATGTTGTACAATAAAGCCATTGAAGGAAATACTCCTCAAAGGAACTGGACTCCCATATGATTCTTCTATACAGAACAAGACCATAAAAACTAACCAAAAAACAGGGTCAGGAGTTCAGTAGCTTGTTTTAGCATTTTAAACAAGTCTTGATAGGAAGCACTTTCCAGCTAGGCAAAACACGTTCTCTCTACTAAAAGCCAGTTCCAAGAAATACACAGTCATAAGTTCTTTATTATAAGTACAGAGTAACACAGCCACAGGATAAACTTTCAATCATTATGTTAACCTTGAATAGTTTTAAAGAGTAACAGATTGTTATGATAATCTATACCAGTATTAAGATAGCAGTTCCACAAAATAGCTTATTTCATAAGCTAAACAATACATTTTAGTCATGGTATTTTTGTCCTGAATCCTACCTTTTAAGGGCCTCTTTCACTTCTGGCACTGAACGGATACACTGAACCGTAGCATTCATGTAGCAAGTGTTGCCAAGGTTTGTCAATCCACATGGCAATTCCATCTACCAAAAAATTCACAAGGGTGCTTAAAGGTCAGAGAGATGTGCAACCATTTTTTTATAAATGCTTTAACGTTACATCAACTTCTAAGAAGACGAGCTGTCAGAGATGCATAAAACATGGAATATTCCATCAAACTTCATGAAGTTTTCCAGATGCATTTTATGATTATATTAATCATTTCACCATTCGCTGTTTTTAGGGGACATTCAGGAATGCTTTGGTTTTCTTTCCTGTGCATGTTTAGTTTAATGAACATATTCTTCAAGCAGGCAGTCATTCAGAAAGTTCAATTATAATCTCATTCAAGTTTTGACCTTAAAGTTCTATTTCCAGGAAAGTTCCACATGAATACATTTGCACAAAACACTGGTGTTTTAATTAAAATCAGTTTTCAGTAAAACTCTGAAAGTGATGGAGTTTGTGGTCTGAAACAAAAGCATTATTTAAACTCCTCTTCAGAAGTCTACAACAGATCATTAATCTGATCTTTTCAGACAACTTGTGAATTTGACAAATGTGAAGGCCAACTAATAATTAAACTAACCAGTTTCAGAAACAACTATAAATTACCATGTAATAGCATTTTTATTTCTTTTTCTTTTTAATCCTCAATGCTTAGGTAGTCAGGGAAAAACACATAGTTTAATGAAACTGAAGTAGTACTGCATACCAATACCAATTAAATATTTGAATACACATTTAGCTGTGTATTCCATTATTGAACACATGCAGTACAGACAATTGAATTCTGATGTATTACAAAATTTCAATCAGAGAAATGCATTGCGATCACAACTTTTCCAAAATGTTCTCTGACACGATCATCTCCTTGCTTGCCTCTCAGTTATCTCAGTCTGTGTATGGGCTTAATCTCAAAAATACATAAATATCCTTCACCTGCAGGCAGCCTGGAAAGCACTAAATCCTGAAGCACAAACACAATCCTAAACTACAGATCCTTTTTCATACACAAATGCATAAAAGTATTCCCGTTCTGCAGGCACAGCTGACAACAGTCATGCAACTGTTAAGTGTGACAAAGAGCTCCCAGTTCAAATGACTGATGAGAAAATAAAGTCTTTCAAATGGTAAAAATGAAAACAACTCAGAATTTGGTTCATTAAAAAATAATAGATTAATTATGCTCTTCCAGACTTTGTTCCAATAAAGCAAGACATAAAATCTGTTCTACTAATGTCAAACTTACTTTCAATTTTCACAAAGAAAAGTTGACTACATAATGTATAATACTACTAACACAGATGTACAAAACCCCAAACACGCCCTACCCCAGACAAATCCTGGTTTCCCCCCACAGCTATGAAAGAGGCAGGAAACAATTTTGCACATCTAAGAGCCCTTGTTCAGACAAAGTTCAGGACACTAATACAGCAAAGGCAATACAATTTTGTCTTTAAAAACATTAGCAATGCTATTTTTAGAAAATCTACTGAGCTGCCTGCTCAAAGAAAAAACAGCACTAATTATATGACTTTTAAATTAAATCCCAGACTTCTCCTCACTGCTTCAATTTGGGTCAACAATGTAAATCTGCGTTTATCGGAGAAGATGGTAAACACACATTACAGTTTTAAAATCCAGTTTTAAGCAACTGCAAGTATTTAAAAACTTGCCATTACTTTGAGGTTTACAAGAAATCAAAGTTTCATATATGCTTACAGCTGAAGCCAGCTGCTCCTCTGTCATGTCTTCTACAAAGACAGGTCGAGCAATTGGCTCTTCTGGAAGTGCGTCTGCAGAACCCATCATCAGTAAGGTCATCCCCTTGAAACACAGTGAAAATAGCAATAAATATTTAAGGACAGTTATTTCCAGTTAAAAAAAAAAATCATTAAGCTCTTAACATATTTCAGCTATTTCCCCAAGAATAAACACAACCTTTCTCTTGGTTTACAGAACCAACACTGCACTATTGTGATTTAAGGGTATACCTTAACTTCCTCTTACCTAGAAAGTACTTATTGAGAACACTTCCACAGCATTATCCATGCTAGATGTTTCCTCTGAAACATCTAGTGAGCGTGCCAACAGCTGACAACGCAGGATACCAACTGGGACTAAACTTAACATTCATGGAACACCCCAACATGAAGTGCTCAGAGAAGCTCCCTTCCTGATGGACCACTCGGGACGGACCACCTTCAACACTTGAGTGCAAATATTCCTCTTTCCTTTAAGCCTTACAAATTATCCAGGGTAACTGAGCAACCAAATTCTGATTTGAAAGTAGGTGCAACACTTGAGCTTCAATCAACTGTCTCAAGTTCTCAAACTCAGAATTCTCTAAACAACAACAAAAAGGTCCTTCATCCTTAACTTGGAATCTGAGGAGACATTTCAGACAGATGTGGATAATAATGAGGACCACGGCTTTGAGTTCAGGTATTTTTTTTCACCTGAAAAGCAAGCAGGAAAGGGAGGTGCCATCTTTTGGCCTGGCAAGTTCTGAGGCCATTAAACTAATTGGAAAGTAAAAAAGAACCTAAATTACCCCATCAGTTTAGGCATGAGGACCAACATTTAAGGGGGGAAAAAAAAGCAGCAATCAAGTTACCATGCTTGCTGAACTAGCATAAGGAAAAGGAGTCTTTTAGCATTCAATAGGAGTACATCTACACAATAAGATCTATCAAAGGAGGAGAAAATTACTATCTGGGGCCTTGAAAAAATACAGTGTTAAGGAAGAGAATGAACAACAGAATGAAAAGAAACTGCTTTGACAGTGCAAATAAATCCCTAGAACTTTTATATAATATTATTAAAATTAATAAAGGCAGCTATTAGCACAACAGTATGCAGAAAAGGACAAGAATATTACTGGTTTTTTTGGTGAATGACTTTGCTACAATAGCTGCATCTACAGGCTGCTAACGGATGACTGCGAACTAGTTACAAGGGTAAGAGTAATGCTACCTAAGTCAATGTGCTCAGTGAAGAACTGGAGCAAAACCTGTAACAGATGTTCCAAGATGTTACGAGATTTGTACAGAAACGAAAATGACCAAAAAAAAAAAAAAACCCAAACAAAAACTTGTGGGATTCCTTAGTGCAATATTATACAGGTAAGCAGCAAAAATACATTCACTTTTTATTTTCTTTTTGAACTAGCCAAAGGTATGAATTAAGATTACTAATGGCTTTGTTTATAAACAGCAGCTATTTAGTACAGGAGAACAAATTTCAGGAGGGTGGTATAAAAGGACTTGGAAAGACCTGTAACTTCAGCATTCCCAACACAGGTTGTCCACACTGGGGACGAACGAGCACGAGAATCCACAGACAGTGCCCAGCTTCACAAGCTCTCTCTGCATAACATCACTTATTTTTATGGTCACAGATAGACCACGCAGAAGGACCACTGCTCAGACCCAGAGCATTTCTTGTAAGAAAGAAAGAAATACATGCTCCCAAGTGCTTCAAAAAAGATGGTGTGATTTCCCTACTGATGCCAAAGAAAGGTTTTTTACAAATCAATGGTGAGACCTCTGTAAGCATCCTTAGGTATGACACTTATTAAATTATTTTTCATCAAGATGTGATTTTTAAGAAAGCGCTATCCATTCAAAGAGAAACAGCAAGCACTTTTAAGTCTTTCTTTAAATGCCAAAATAAAAATCAAACTAGTAAAATTTAGTTACTGCTGAGAACTTACATTCTTTATTTTTAGGTTCCCCCAGTCATCATCCTGTGAAATAAAATAAAAGACAAGTTAATTATCTTGCAGCAAAAGACAAGCAAGCATTTTCATTAATATTCATCATGTATTTCTAAATATACAACTGTGTTTCAGCCAAGATTACACAACATTAACCCTTTACACATCATCAAGTTTTGTCTGACTGAAATAAAAAGCACCAAAGTCATCTTTTCAATAAGGTTCTTCATCTGTTATTCAACACTGCTTAGATGTAAACAGCTTTTTGAAGCAAAGTCGACTTTATCTCATTGCACCAGAAAGTCTCCAGCAAAGAAATGCTAGAGAAACTTTTGTTAAACAAGCTAAAAAGGAAAAAAGTTGCATTTGGATTCTGAACATGAAACAGTGACAGGAAAAGAAAACCACCAAGCAGAGCAGCGTTTGGTATAAAAGAGTAAAGAAGTGTTTTAAAACAACAGTGTATCTCAAAACTATTTAGCTACAAACTTTTGCCAGTATTTTCTAGCAGTAGGCAACAAACTATGCACAATTATTTCAGAAAAGTGCAATCTGTTTAACAGCTACAACAAAAGACCTTCTGGAGGAACACTTGAAAATATGGTCATTGCTTGTGTTATCACATAATAAAGTTAGAAATAATAGAAAAAACGTGGATTTCTACCTTCAGAGTTCCTCCTTTAACCATAACCTTCTGTCTAGCTGGCTGAACTCCAGTCAGTGCAAATAGCTGGGCTTTGAAGACCATTGGAGGTTCGTCAGTGTTCAGCTCCACGCCATCAAATTTCTCTTTTCCCCATTTCACATTAACTGCAAACAAAATGTTTTGAAACTGGATTATTTCCTAATATACGGGAAAGTAATTACCAAGATCACCAAGACTTTATACTGTCTCAAAACATTCAGTTTTCAGGTCTTAAAACCTGTTAATAACCAAGCTAAAGGACACATTTTTATATGGCACATACTACTTCCAACAAGTCTAAATATATCCTACAAAACCATTGTAAGCAACATATATACTGAGAAACTTTGCAAGAAACGAATGTGTATAACAGCATCAGAAATCCTTTAGGTAGGTCTTCACAAAAGCAGTTTGGAACCAACTCTCCCATTCTCTTGGTACTGTTCATTGCAAACAAACAAACTTTCTGAAGGAAGTTCAGGGGTGCAATTCCGGTTCAGTTTTCCATAGCATTTCCCTTCTCCTTCAGCAGAAAACAATACAATGTTCTTTAAAAGCAAGGCTACTGATCCCAGGAAAGGTGCAGGATGGGAATTAAGAAGTGAAGTGAAATTTGGTTACACAAAGCATAATTCTTGATGCTGGAAAGGGGATCACAAGCAGAAACATCAAGCAGAGTGGCACAATGGAATGTCAGCTTCATTTTAGGGAAGTTAGTACCGACCGAGAGCAGACAAAAAAGTGCCTGGAACAAGCCCTGTGTTTCTAATGAACACCTTTGACCACTTCCTATCACTATCACAGGTACAAAAGGCTTCTTCGGCATGCTGAAGGTTTGCTGAAAATCTGTAAAATACAGCAGGCAGCAATATTCTACATGCACAGTAAATGGCTGAAATATCAGAGCTTAGGAAAGCCACATTCTTCTACCTGTGTTTCCGTTTTACACAAATATATTACAGCAACGCTGCCTTTATTTTTTAAACACAAAACTCTTAGAAGTCATAATTTAAAAAAACCCTTCCAAAAAGGTTCAGATTTCAGATGTATGCAGTGCTTGTGATGGGTAATATGATAGAATAATCACAAGTAAGTCTAAATTAGTTAAGACTAAATTAGTCTACAAAGCAACTCAAATGACTGACTTTTCAGTATTTCTAGCAGAAAGTACCTTCTGATTTGCCCAACCTTCTGGGGTTTTTTAAACACATTTATTATTTCACATATTTTAGACCTACCAAGCACACGGCTTTCCCCATTTTCCAGGAAGACAACCCACTCAGTCACCGAAAAAGTCAGCTGCTTAGACTTTTGGGTTTTGAATTTTTGAACAGTCATGCATCCACTGCTAACTATGCAGAAGAGTTAGCAATTATTAATCTGTAGTGTCACTGGTGGTTTTGTCAGTGTCAGTGCTGGTTTTGACAACTCAGCACTCAAGAGGAGGAACTTAGAAGTGTGTCTTCTCTTAAGAGAACGCAACCAAGACTTCATCCAAAACAAAAGATTAATTCCATTAATTTGAAAATAATGGAAAGTAAGAAAAAGGAAGGACGTATTTTCCCCACTGATCAGAAAACACAGTTCGCACAGACCACAGAATGGGTCAGGTCAGAAGGAACTACAGTGGGTCATCTGGTCCAATTTCCCTGCTTAATCAGGGTCGTCCTAGAGCACATGGCACAGGATTATGTCCAGACAGTTCTTGAATATCTCCAGTGAGGAAGACTCCACAAAATGTGGATGAGTTCAGGAAAAGTTCTGTTATACCGACATAAGCATCCCAGTTTGACAACCACAATTAAAATAGTGGAGAAACTGTGTACTGATGCCATGTACAACTTAAAAAAACTAAAAAGCCCCAATAGATCAGACCTGTGAGATATAAGCAAGGAAGTGTCACTGGAGGTTTGGCTCTTCCAGTCTTCCATAGAAACTCTGCCTCACGGCAAGGAGGGCAAGAGGAACGCAGTAAAGTTTAAGTAAGCTTTAACTTGAGGTTTAGGTTAGACATCGGGAAGAATTTCTCCATAGAAGGGGTGATTATCCACTGGAATGCACTACCCAAGGAGGTGGTGGAGTCACCATCCCTGGAGGTGTTTAAGGAAAGACTGGATGTGGCACTTAGTACCATGGTCTAGTTGACAAGGTGGTGATCCATCATAGGTTGGACTCGATGATCTCAGAGGTCTTTTCCAACCTATCTGAGTTTGTGATTCCTCCAGTTTTACCTGGAATATAATGGATTTAAAAGAGCAGAGGTAGACGCACCTAAACAAATTCGCAGGCACGGATGCAGAACTCCGGCTCACCTGACAGGCAGCACCACTTCTCTTTTAGCAGAAAACCCAAACAAGCCGAGACAGGGCAGTGCCGAGACCCGCGGGACGTGTGAGACACCCGCCCTCCCTTCCTCCCTCCCAGCCACCCACAGGGCCAGGCCAGCACTCCCTCCCTCCCTCCCGCCCCGCTCCTCGGCCGGGCCGCGCCTGCCACGGCGCTCCCAACGCCGGCCCGTGTGCCGGGATCGGCGCTCACGTGTGCGGCGCCTCCCGCTCCCGCTGCCCTGGGCGGCACCGCCCGCTCCCGCCCGGGAAGGGCCCGCCGGGAGTGCGCGGGGCGGCGGGGCCGCGCTCACCTGAGAAGAGCGGCATGGCGGAGCGGCGTGTCCCGGGCGGGCGGGAAGGGAAAGGGGAAGCGCGGCGGGGAGCGGCGCTGTCGGGGCGGGAGGCAGCGGGCGGGCGGTGTCGGCGGCGGGTCCCGGCCCCGCTCGGGGTCTCATTCAAACCAGCCCCCGGGATGACGCTGCAAGCGCGGCCGCTCGGCGGAAGCGGGGCGGGGCGGGTGCGCGCGCACCGCCGGAACGGGCGGGGCCCCCCGCAGCAGCGGGAGCGCGCACGGGGCGGGGGCGGGGGCGGCGGCGGCGGTCGGGCGGGTCCGGGTCCGGGTCCGGGTCCGGGTCCGGGTCCGGGTCCGGGTCCGGGTCCGGGTCCGGGTCCGGGTCCGGGTCCGGGTCCGGGTCCGGGTCCGGGTCCGGGTCCGGGTCCGGTTAAACCTGCGAGCCGTGGGCAGAGCCGCCGCTGGAGGGTCTGCGTGGGGTCGGGAACGGGCCCCGGTGTTGGTGCCTTGGACGGGGAACATGGATGTGGGGAGCGCAAGGCTGGAGGGAGAGTGTGTCCAGTTCGTACGAGAGAGACGTGGAGCCCCTGGAGCGGGTCCAGAGGAGGGCAACAGACATGATCAGGGGGACTGGAGTATCTCACGAGGAAAGGCTGAGAGATTTGGGCCTGTTTGGCTTTACAAAGAGACGACTGAGAGGGGACCTCTTTGATGTCTATAAATATCTGAAGGGAGGGTGTCAAGAGGACGGAGCCAGGCTCTGCTCGGTGGTGCCAAGCAATAGGACAAGAGGCAGTGGACAGAAACTGATGCACGGGAAGTTCCACCTGAATATAAAGAAGAACTTCTTTACTGTGCTGGTGACCAGGCACTGGAACAGATTGCCCAGAGAAGTTGTGGAGTCTCCTTTACTGGAGATATTCCAGAACTGTCTGGACACAATCCTGTGCCATGTGCTCTGGGATGACCCAGCTTGAGCAGGGAGGTTGGGCCAGATGACCTGCTGTGGTCCCTTGCAACTCACCGATTCTGTGAGAGCTGAGGTGGGCTTATGGACCCCCTGGGGGGTCTGTGAGAGCTGAGGTGGGCTTATGGACCCCCTGGGGGGTCTGCCCAAATCCACTGTGATTGCACAAGGCAGGGGGAGGGAGGCAGAAAAAATAAAAAGGTGTCGTGGATGAAATACGTTTGGTTTATAAGAGAAGATGGAGCAAGAGATAAAACTCTAAACAGAAGAACTTTACTGAGGGGAGAGGGGATGACTAATCTACCAGCAATGATTTTGAGACTCGGTGAAGGAGTATTGAAACATGAGTGTGATGGCAACAGCCAGGAGCCTTCAGGACAAAATCCTTCAAGTTTTAAAGATACTGAAACCAGTAGATATGGAGACACACAAGTCTCAACTGCTACGAAAGCTCTCAGTATTAGGCTGTGGTTAAAGAACCCAAAACAGTGCTTAAACATACAAAAAGGGAGACCATGCCAGAAAGAAACATCTCTTCCTTGGACCCCTCCTAGATACCACCTCTTGGAACCTGGCTGCTTACATCTGCAGCTCTTAAGAGCTTCTGACACAGCTTATATCACCATCTGGTTGTCTGCATGTGCACTTCTGGTCCTGCTTTTGCCACAGAAGTGATATCCAAAAAAAGAAAGATCTTTCCTTGATAAATGTGCTGTTCATCAAATGTGATTTTCAATTCCAAACAGTAGAAGAATGATATACAAAATGGCCATAAAGACAATCCAAAGTTTGAAAGTAAGCCTTAAAATGGAAGGCTTAGAAATTTCAGTCTTGGCTTAAAATTTCAGTCTTTTCTGACTGTCATGGAGAAGAGCAAAAGTTGATTTTATTCAGTGTAGGCTCCTAGATGTGAAAAGGAGGTGTGGGAGGACCAAGGAATACATTTCACAGAGAAGCTTCAATTGGTGTTATGCTGAAATTAATCTGGATCTTGAATTAAGGTGGAGTTTCCAATTACTGAGGCAATTTAAATATTGATAAAGTTGGCCAGCAAGAGTGATGAATCTTCTGTTACTTAGACTTGCTGAAAGGAGCTTTCTAGAAAAGCTTTAATCCCATTCTAGGGTGAGATCCTGCAGATCATCTATTCAAGTGAGAGCAGACCCCAGCTGCCTGCCTGTGAGTCTGGGATGTCTCCAGTGTAGCCTCTTAACACCAACAGTGACCTACATAGAGGCGGTTTATTTGGGACTGCTAAATGGAAGTGGGATGCTCTATTGTCTGAAGCGGCACTGAACACATTCTCCCCTTTAGAGTAACCAACCCTTAGTGGATCAAGGCCCAGGCAGTCACAGACAGTGCATTTCCAGGATTTGAGACAGGCACTAGATGGTGCTGTGCTGAAAGAGAAGCATCAGGGGTTGTATCTACAGGAAAAATCATCCCAACCTCTGCAAGGTGAAAAACCACTACCTCCCTCTTCTTCCCTCCCAGACCGTGTAGGCTTCTTCCTGCAGTAACAGCTGCGTGCCTTTTTCCTTAAGGAGGGAATCAATAGATGCTGGTTTCCCTGAATCTTACACAAACTGTCATAAGGAGTGTAGAGAAAAAGAGTGCAACCTGATCTATACATACGAAATACAGATTACCTTGATGACATTGAAATGGAAAAGATTGATTGAATATTAAATGCATTATTAAATGCATTTTTTTTTTTTTTAAGTGAAGACACGCCCTGAGGGAAGCTTGGTCATCAGCAGCTGCCTGCCCTGGCTGTTTCTCTCTGGCCAGTTGCAGGCCCATCCGAGCATGGCTCCTTCCCATCTTGAGCTGGATGGATGCAAGCCAGTGTGGATCCAAAAGTTGGGGCTGTGTCGATAGCAAAATACTGTGCTGCAGGCCAACAGGCCTGGCAGGATTTATAATGCTAGAAGATGGGTCAGAGCAAGTCCAGATCTGTTTAGAAAAGGCTTTTACACTGTGAAATCTCCCTTGGCCCAGTTCTGACGAGCACAAGTGGTAGGTGTATTCTCAAACAGTACAAGCAGGTGCTGTGATACAGTGAAAGGTGTGAGGAAGCAAACCCCTTTCCAAGGCATGCTTTAGGCACCTTTGTAATGCCTGTAACAGAACAAAGATTCATTTTAAATAATCAGAGACTGGGGAGTTAAAATACTGCATTTACATTTTTTGTTTCCTTAAAGGGCGAGATGTATTATCCGATATGTTGACAGGTGCGTTTATTAATGTACATTTTGTTTTCTGTGGGGGACATAATGTTCATGGGAACCTGTCTGTGTATCATAGAATGGTTTGTGCTGGAAGGGACCGTGTGCAGGGATGTCATCCACTAGATCAGATTGCCCAGGGCCCCATCCACCTGGCCTTCAACACTTACAGGGATGAGGCTTCCACAGCTTCAGTGTATCTTCTATGTATCT
The DNA here is from genome assembly GCF_025592945.1 of Manacus candei. Classification (NCBI taxonomy): domain Eukaryota; kingdom Metazoa; phylum Chordata; class Aves; order Passeriformes; family Pipridae; genus Manacus; species Manacus candei. The sequence continues at coordinate 10,017,488 of NW_026138056.1, forward strand.
TCAGGCTTGAAACGTTTTAATGACTGTGTATTTGCAGCACAGGTAGGATCCAATCACAGTATTAACTGCCGTCTTCCAGATAATTTCCATGTAAATTAAACTCAAAAAAATAGTAGTTGTAAGGGGTTCAGGTCTAGTATTCCAGTGTCCTGGTACACTACAGTGCTTTACATGTTTAAAAGTTCTTTTCCATGATAAATGTAAGCATTTCAATTCCCTGCACTGCAAACCTTGACTGTCTCCAAATGAGTGCCCAGAAAAAGAGGAACAGAAACCAGATGCTTGAACACAAGTCGGGTGCACACGGTCTTCCCAGCACCATGCAGGGCTGGGCGGGGCCCGAACAGAGACTACCGTGGCTGCCCATGCAGGAGGGATCCAGGGTATGGCACAGCCATGGCACGCCCAACCTGAAAGCCACTGCTACACTTGATCCCTATCTCACAGCTGCTACAAACTAAAACACAGCATCAATAAGGGGACCGCTAATAACAGATGATATAGAAAATGGTAGGGTAAAGAATGCACAGCAACCCAGGAGGTGTTTTAAGTAATATACGCAGTATACCCCATTTCCGTGTTACCTCTTCCATTTCAGTGGTTTTCAAACTTTTTGCATTTTGGGGGCACATGAGGGGGAAGGAACAAGAACAAAACTATTTGCATTTTTTATGTTTGTAACTAATACATTAAAAAAAAGAAAATCCCAGTAGTGTTCACCAGCTCAGAGGAAAGCTCAGCACCTGCTGCCCCACCTCTCGCTTACCAATTCCCCAATTGCTTCTGGCTACAGCCTCAGTGACTACTGTAGCTAAATCCCACCTACGGGAGAGGCCCTATCCTTTTATTACCATGCTGTTTTGCTAGTTACTCTTACCATTTCTTATTGTCTAGGAGAAATATGGCGGCTTGAAGAGGGAATGAAAAAGAGATTTTGGCATTTTACCGATGTTAATGAACTTGTTGTAAAAAAAGTATGAAAAAAAGGTAGAGGCAAATCAACAAAAACCCAATCATATAGGAATCTAGACTTGATTTGTCAAGGAGCATGTAAAACTATAGTGTCACCGGTATGAAGGAAGCCAGGCTGATTTATGCCAGCTCCTCACAGCTTACATGGTCACATGTCTTGATGACTTTCTGGTGCTGTATTAGATGAGTGTAAGCAAAATGTCCCCCTGCTGTAAGAGGAATCATTAGTGACAGGAGTAAAAGAGTAAAAATAATGTGGCAAGAGTCGGATTAAGTGGAGCTGTAGTGAACATGGCAGCACAGATTGCTTTTTTCTGGATGGTAAAGCTGATGCTTCCTGAAAGTTTTGTAACAGATAATTTTTGCCTGAAATATCTGTTTGCACAGTTGAGATCGTAAGCATTACTTTTCCTAGCAGTAGAAACCTTTGGCTGAATTTCTTATTCGAAGTATAGCTATTGCTGTAGACAAGCACCTTGCTTACAGTAAACAAGTGCCAACATCAGTGTACCCGAACACACAAACTGTAATTTGCACGTCTAGACTTTATTATTAAAGCATTTTAGCTGCAATTTATCCCAGACACACTAGTCAATGTAATTTTACACTTCATTATGTCTGCTGCTGCTTTCCCAAGCAAAATCAGCATTTAAAAAGAACTGCAGAACTTCAGCATTGCTAAAAAACTACGAAAGTGACAGTAGGTGCCAATCTGTAGAGCAAAATAATTTTTCCACAATCCTACCCACTAGTCATTATCTATTCATAATGAAGTTTTTGCTATTTTTCAGATTAATGAAATATGAAATTACAAGACATTGCTTTTTTTTATTAATAAAATTACTCAAGCAAGGGTTGACCCTGTAGAGGTAGCCAGTTACACCTAAAGGAAAGCAAAAAAGCAATCCACAATCTAATCTGGGTCTGGAGATACCACAGGCCTTCCCTCCTGCTCCAAATTTCCTATCGTAATGTATGTATTTATGTAAGATATGTTTAATCATTATACTTTATTATTTCCCTTCTCAGTATGTGACAGTAGATTAAAGCAGGTCATAATTATTCCTTGTATTGCTTGACAAGCTCACGACGTGACTGGTTATATGGAAGGTTGTCTTTAGTGTGCTCCAGCCACAGCTTTGAAATTGCTGACACTTCTGATACAGCAATCTCAACATAGAGGAACTTCCTGAAATTACCACATCAACTGCTTCTATTTATCTATACTTCCCGGCCCTGTGACCTTCAAAGGACATACAATCATTCATGTCCTTACTGCTCTATTGTTCTGCAGGTCTTGGCAGATTACCCAGGGAGATTTAGGGACAGTAGCTTCATGGGATGAACAGGCTGTTCTAAAAAAACCCAAACAAACCTAACCCCAAAAACCCCCACCCACAACCCACCTTGTCTTTTGAACAATGTTCCCTCCCCCAAATAACTGGGATTTCTGAAGCTTCAAACTGGCATCATGAAGGATGAAGCAACGAAAAGGCCAGCTTAGGGTGGTGGTTGAATAATAAATATAAATTAGGCTACTAATTTTAAAATTAGGCAGGCCAGGAGAATAAGGGAATGAAATAATTAAATTTAATGTGGTATTTACTTATTGATGTAGAATACTAAAAAAAACCCCAAAACATTTCAGAGTCTCCTAAGTGTTACAGTGTAAGTGCACCTTGTACCAGGAAGCTGCTGCAATGTCTGAATGCTTAGAAAGATGTTTAAGCTGCAGTCAGGAGAAAACACCATGCCAGTCGTTTTCAAAAGGGTCTTTCCATAAATTACTTTATTTCTCATTAAATGAGCACAGAGTCATTACCATATTAATAACAGATATGTTTATTATTACATATCCATCAGTGCGGCTTTCAATACCACTTGAAACATGCAAATCGTCCTAAGGACGAATCAGTTTTCCAGTGCTTCTTATTTAATACATAACTGCAAAGCCATTATAAATTACTGAGGAGGTATTTGGTTAAGAAATAAAATAAAATAAAACCATACTGCCCATACCATGAATGTATTCCTGCTACAAAGCAAGAGTCTGACAGCATTTACTGAAATTCCTGAATTATCCAGAGTTTTGCGTCATATGCTTTTTGTTTGCATTGCCTACACATCTCTTGGCTTATGAACCAGAATCAGTCTTTCTTTGTAAGAGGAATTCTCATTCAAAGATTGTACTTAATTTAGAAAATGCATCTAGCATCTACAAATACTTCAACCAATTAAAATTCAGTAAAAACTACTGATATGCAACAGTTTTTTAGAGGTTTCTTTAGTTTTAGGTTTCTACATTTATTGACATGGCAATAATACAATTATCTCAAATCAAGGCACTAAAAGAACAATGTAAAACCAAGTAAAAGTGTTCTAAGAATAATTTACAGTTCAAACAGTGCATATATTTCTTAAATGTTTGTTAACTTAATGTACGTTATCATTTAAAATTGTAAGGCAATACATTATACAGTTATAGAAATGATGTCCCCCAAAATATGCTTCCAAACTCCGTGGTTCTTTTTGCTGTTAGTTTCTAATGCCTCTAACAATAAAATAATTCAGTATGGCTTGGCAAAAATGCATAGATTAAAGGCAATTACTTGTTTCCCCCCTTTACAAACCTGCTGCATCAGTATTTTGTAAAGCATAATGCAAAATATTTAACACTTTGATCCATTCCATAGTGGGTGGTTAGCATTAAGGCTGTAAAGAACTCTGCAGTGAAGGCACTGAAGTTCAAGTGATAAGGCTTCATTTTAAGCTAGTTCTGCAGTCTTCAAGAGCACAACTTAGAGTCTTGAAAGCAATTGCAGTCCTTCTCATTGAGAAACCTTCCTCTTCTACTCGGTTTCATATGCTCATCTTGACATAAATATCCCCTTCACAGGGTTAACAGTCCTTTTCTTTCACTGGTATGAAGAAAGTTGGCTGCATTTCATTGTGATTGACAGGCTTTTTTTAAAAATCCAAAAAGGCAGCACCTCTTTTTTTTTTTTTATACACCTAGCTAAGCTTTATTTGCTTTAACTTGCATTACATAGTAATAATTAATCTAATCTACCTTGAGGCAAACCCGCAATTAAACACCCTCAGCGTGCTTTTGTGCCAAAGCAAGGAGGAGACAGTAATAGCAATCTTAACCCTGAAGCCTGTGATAGTTATGTTGAAAGGAACAACAGCCTGTCTGCACTGCTCTGTGTGGTTAAAAAAAGCCCTGTTTCTCTGACTGCATCCCATGAGATTCCATTAAGCACTGTACATGTGGTTAGCTGGAACAAAGAAGAAAACAGACAATTAATAACAAATATAAAAATTAGCTTCATAACATCAGTGCATGTTTGCCAAGAGCTTCATGAAGAAAATACTTCATGTTAATGGAGTATTTTTTTCAACTGACACGGTACAATACTAGGATCGCACCTATATGATCTTCCACAAACTCTTCTTAATTTCAAACAACATTAAATGAACACAGAGATCAGACAGATGATAATAATATTACTGCAGCTTTCCAAGTGATGAACAGTAAACAATTATGGGTGTATTCATGGCAAATGCTAGGTGACCCTCTTTCACTTGCAGGACAAGAAAAGGCTCTCTAGGCTAAGAGCACGCGCATGCAGCTGCCAGAGCTCACCTGATGCACAGGAATTTTGGTTGCTTGGTTGGTTGTTTTCTGTTTTAAACATGCATTAACTTGACCAGGTGCCCAAGTCCAAATAGATCAAAAGAAAACACCTCGGCTGTGCTGATACAATGTGAATAAATCAGCATACTATGAACTATGAAGTGTAGTTTCCAATCTCGAAGCAGTGCTGCAAATGCCAGCGAGTTCATCAAGAAGTTCTGATTCATATTTATTAGTGGTAAGTTATTAAAATGAGGAATAGAACTTAAGATGAACTTTTATATGTGAAGCTTCTTTCAGTGGGTCTGAGACACCTCTCCATTAAGTCAAGGAAGTGCTGTCTACCAACAGCAAAGAAAGGTGAGTCAGACCCCGAATGAAATGGACTGAAATGTCTTCAAGCATGTGTTAATGTCTGTATCAGTTCGACAAAATAGGCAATGCCTGCTTACATGGTAGGACTCCATCACCGAGGGCAAGTTCTGCTATACTGCCTGATAAGAGAACAATTTTCAGATACTTAACATGTGTATCCCATACAAATCATCACTGCTTCTCCTGCTCCCCTGCCTAAGAGGTGAGGAGAACTGCAGGGTGCAGAGTCTTGAGTTCAGAAAAGCAGATCTAACAGTTTGCTGCCTCCTGAAAGGAAAAGAGCCTGCTGTTGCTGCTGTTTCCTCACTTTATCACCTTCCTGACCCTCCTATTTACCAGCCCTCAGCTTTGGCAATCACTGCACTTCTTCTTAGCATGCTGATCCACTCACTAGCTCAGCAAAGTAAGTCTACACATTTTTGACAGTCAGGAAACTGAATTGTGGACCTTCATGGAAAGGTCCAAAATGGATCATTTCAAGCACTTCCCCAGGATCCACTGAGAGAAAAGCAGGGAAGGAAGACACAGAGGGGAAATGCTCTGTCAGATTAGCTCAGCTACCATGCAATCATGGTAAGTGTTCAGTACATAAGATCCATTGCAAATTTATTTAATAATCTAAATTTAAACATCTGGTACATCGGAAGTGAATTTTCCTAAAATAAATCCAATAAATCCAATGCCTCTTCATTCTAAACATATGGGGTAAAATATGCAATGGTATGAGGACACAGGCTGGGCATACTCCATCACACCAGCACTTGTCTACTTCATAGATACAACTAACAACAAATTTGTCTGAGAAAGCCACAAAAATGTCCACAGTAGAACAGCCAGAAAGAGAAGTTCCTACCTGGCCTTTTCCTAATGCTTCTTTGTTCAGTATAACTCTGAATCATTTCATTAGTTGCTCACACTGCCCTGCAGGTGCCACACAAGCTCCATTACATCCCAGTCAACCCAGTGGCAGCTGTCTGATGGGGACATGCCACAAGCAGCTCCTCAAGCATCAGCAAGGTGCAGGGGCTCCCCACCTGCCCCCTGCACACATCTCCATGCAGCACAACAGGCCGGGAACACGCACATACCCAGCACCCTCGCTGGTCAAGTGCTGTGCCTCTCTAAATGGCTTTATCTCAATATGATTCTTCCCCCATAGTCAGTGCCTACAATATGCAGCATTGAAACAGAGTTTCCTATAATTAATTGTTTTTTCTAAGAAGCTCTGTCAGTATTTGACATCATTAAGAAGCAAAATTCTAGGGTCAAATATCAGTTATGTCATCAGACTCACTGACGGATTTGGGGTCAGTCTAAAAGAGTGATATAAATGTTTTCTGTCTGATCCACATCCGTGGGATCTGTCTGTTAGATAAATCCAAGCAGTCAAAGAGATAAGATACCATGCAGGTATTAACTTCTGAATTGACAGAAAACCTCACAGCTTTATTTCTTCCCAAGAACTTGGAAGATCTCCCTGGGTGATGGGGAAGGGTGGCAACACAGGCAATACACTGGGGTAGATGCAGAAAATGCAAGACTGAAGTATTCTGAACAGCTGATCTGACCTGATACTTCACTAGTGCAAGACTTCACCCTTCCTCCTTTCATTCTTGAGACTCTTCCACAAACCACTGCAACTTCCGAATCCAACAGAAAACCACATGCTTTTCTTCTGTGGCGTGAGGGTTGGGGGTTTTTTTGTTGTTATGCTTTGAGTTTTTTGGCTTTCCTTTAGTCAAAACATTCCTGGATTAATTTTCTGCTGAAAAATAGATCAGTTGACTCTGGTAATCCGTGAAGCATGAACTGACAAAGGATAAAGCTCAGGAATGTGCAGCCGCCATCCTTCTGCTGCTGGTGAGCTATTAGATCTTTAGGATCCTCATTGGATCTTTAGGATTTTAAAACCAGAGCTTTAATGATGGTGTTTCTCATTTCTCAAAAATGTTCCATTCACTACTTGTGTATTTCTATGATTCTGTAACACTGTCACAGGACAAACAGGATTAATAACAGAAATGGTCTGGATAACCGATCTCCCCAAACTGAGCCTTTCCTTTAAGAGCTACTACAAATTTTCAAATATGCAAATCTGTTCATTCTATAATAGATTAGCTGCAAAGCTGTCCTTGCTAAAGGAAACTCCAAGATAGCATTTCTATTAAGAGAGAGTGGAAAAGAATTGATTTAAGAAAACGGATTTTCTTCCATTTAAGAGTATGAATTAAAGCTGGTTATTACAGCTACCAGAGGACCTTGTAAGGATAAATGGAAAGGAAACTATACCCAGAATATAACTCAAAGAGTCTATTGGAAAAGAAAGTCTTCAATTCTAAATACCTAATTGTGAAACAAAGAAATATGCACTTTCTTTACCAAGGCAAGGCTTGACAAGGCGGAGAAAAGAATCTGTATACTCAAAAACAGAGGATGATTTCTAAAACGTACAATTAGAATCTTCCAAGTATTGTTTTAGATTATTCCAGTTAATACACCTTAAAGATGCAAGTAAATAACATATTAAAAATAATTCTTTCCAACCCCTCTGGCTGGTTGGTTGGTTGATTTGGGGGGAATTAGTCTTAAAGGATCTGGCTAAAGCCTCTGGAAGGGTCTAACACTTTTCAGTAAATCTTGGAAAATTGAGGACTGAAGGAAAAAATAAGTTTGGAAATACCACAAAGCTTTATAAAACTTTCTGGAAGTTGAGAGAAATGGACACTTTGTAGACAAGATAAATAGTTTAACAAGATTCTGTTGCACAAGTACACACAACGTAAGTACATAACAAACATGACTGAAACCCCCGGGAATTAACAATTACTAATTTATCTTTTTTTGGTACAATACGGAAGATGCCACTATTCAGTGAGGAAACTCTGATTTTACCGTCATTCTTAGCTCAGGTTTATCACTATGTGCTTTTCCACTGCCCTCACTCTTATTTTTAACAGATTTTTACAGAGAAGACCGTAGGTAAAACTGCCCACTTCCCAGGAAATCTCCCCATCGGAAGTGTTTATGTGTTTCAGAACTTTGGCTTGATTAAGTGCCAGTGTTGAAAAATGTAAAATTACATCGTGGTTCTGTTGTGTTCCTACCACTTGAACTGTAACTTGTGAACTGAGACTTTGTTCAGTGTTTGTGAATATGACTTCTCCCCCAAAGGCTCTGGCACAGCTACATGTTCTTAAGACAACATGCTGCTCACAGATTTCTTTTTATGTTGGTCTCCTCACGCTGTTGCATTGATTATCATCTCTAATACCAAACTGCCTGCAACATTACTGATTTTTATATTGACAGCTTTGTATTTGAGGCCTAAAGTAATTTTCTTGAATGAAATTTATCTTGAGGACCTTCACTGAATATATTACTATCTCAAAACTATGATCCCTGGGAACGTTCAAGGCCACATTAGATGGAGCTGATCTAGTGGAAGGTGTCCTTCCCCATGGCAAGGGGACTGGAACTAGGTGATCTTTAAAAGGTCCCTTCCAACCCAAACCACTCTATGATTCTGTGACTGCTTATGTTTTAGGACATAAGTCTTAGGGACAAGAAAATCAGCACCCTTTGTATCTTTCCGCTTACAAACTTTTCAGTAAAATCAGGGATACTATTTCAGACACTACAGACTGTTTTTAATGGGTCTTGAGGCAAATAAAGCTGAGAATAGACAGCAAAATTTAAATGTAAATCTGGTAGTAAATTATATTGACTGGAAATACCATATAAAATATGGTCCTCTGCAGGAGGATGTTTCATGATACACCCAGTGTCTCTTTACATGCAAAAGTTCAGGGTTTTTTCGTGCAAGGAATGTTTGGTAGCCCTGCCAATCTAGGAAGACTTTCCCTACTGAGACACTAGTTTCCATTTACACTGTCAATTCAATCAGTTAGCTGGGGAGAAAGGGACACACATACTATAGGAGGAAGGTAAGGCAGGTTGAAATCAGCTTACAGTAACCTAACATTAAGAAAACATATTTTACATCTTGCCCCAGCTAATGCACAGGGTCACAAACAGCTTACAAAAACAACTGCTGAAATAGAAGACAGGGAATGAGTAAGCAGGGAGAAAGAATGGAACCAATACCTAAGCAGCCTTCCAACAAAAGAAATGTCCTAACAACAGACTGAGAATCTATAAAGTTTTTCACTTCACCCCCATCTGCAGAAGACTTTTAGCTTACACAGGCTCTATGAGTCAATCCATGGACGAGATGACTACATGGATACTCCTTGCAGTTAAATGCTGTTGCTGACATATTTGCTGAGTCTTGCCTTCAAACAGGACAAAATGCAACCAGCTCCCTTGCATGTATTGGCAGGCCAGGTACCAACTCTACGCTACCTTTCCAAATGCGAAGAACCGACAAATTTACCATGATAGCAAGAGAATTCCGTCTGCTCTTTCCTTTGGGATTTGAGCAGAGATTTAGATCAGCAGTTCAACAGTCATAACTGTGGAATTATTTCATAACTTCGCATTAAATAGGATTTATACACAGACACTTTTTTAATCAAAAAGATACTTAGTTCTTGTAGTTTATTTCTCACCTGGTTTTCCCAGAAGTATTTTTAACAACTTTTCGGAATGACTGATTTGCTGAGGATCTTGTAGACATAGTTCTAGGAGAAGCACGAACAAAAGTAGATGGTGGTGTCTTAGGGATCTTCTTTACTAAATGAGTCACCCACTTCTTCTGTTCATCTTGACAGGATGCCAATAATAGCATATCTCTTGCTGAAGTTACATCGTAACTCACTGTAAAAGGAGGAAAATGATTCAGTGAAAATCAGGACTTGTTATCAAAATCAGAATTATGACATACTAACTGTGCCACTGGAAAGAACAAATATCCATACTTGTATTGGATTTATTTATATATTTTTGAAAGATAACAAACAGCAGGGGAGATTATGAATATAACGTTCTTCAATATTTATCACTCTGCATTAAGATTCTTGAGTCTACCATTAATATCCAAGAAATGAGAAAACTTACACCAATTGCAGTCTTAATAAGCTGAAAAGTTGTATGGATGCCTTATGGCCAAGTTCCAGAGTACGCACCCTGAATGCTCCACTTCACAGGAGCACGGAGAAGAAACCTTTACTCCAATCTGTGAGGTGGCTGAAGAACCACTCTGTAAGATCTTAGCAGAGCTTGGTGATGCAGCCACTGCAACTGTCCCTAAAGTGGGCCAGGTATAAGTACAGAGAGAATGATTTGGGAACCAGGGAGCTGCCCAGTACTTGGGCACAAACCTTCAGGGAACCTTTTGCTCTCAGGGCTCTCAGCAGAGCCCCATCAGTTACACCATGAAAGGCTACAGAGGACTGCCACAGCTGCCTGTTCATAAGCAGTGTAACAGCCTATTGTTTTAATCTTCCACATTTAAAATGATAAAACTCTAATTTTAGGTTTAGTTTTAAACTAAAGTGCTTTTATTTGCCTCCAATAGTTTAACAGGTGTGGCTAAACCATGAAGAGAATACAGAACAGAAAAAAACATGAGTATACCCTTGCATGGTGCAATTAATTCCTCCTTTTTATCCAAGTGGTCTCTGTGGCACTTCACATGGCATCTTCGACATTCTAGGGCAGCAGGGGGTTTGAAGACATGCCAAAGAGGTTTGGCACAGGCCTCACAGTTGGCTGGAAAGTGGTATAATGTGGGAATAAATTCATGGCCCTTGTGATTTAGAAAATTTGTCTTCTCTGCCGGCTGTACTGGTTCTACCTCCAAATCCTTCCTGCATTCCCCCTCATTAGCATAGAGAATCTGAAAAAGAATGCTGCTGTGTTATTGTTGAAGCACTATGTACTTTTATACCCTTTTCAAAGAAGCTGCCAAACTTCCAAGAGAATTAAACAGACATGAGAATAAACTTCTTTTTACCTGGAATATTTTAGGAATTTCTTCAGTTTCAGCTCTATATACATCTCCTTGAGTTACAGGCCGGACATGAAACAGCTTACTAAATTAGAAGAAACATAAATCAGAGAATGCTAAAAGGCTACATATGTTTTAAAACAGTTATCAAACTGCTTTGAAGTTCTTGGAAATTTTGCTTATGCAAGCAATACAACCTACTTCAAGGCTGCAATATGATTGTAGGAATTAATTCATAAACCATATAGATCTTGTCTAACCAAGAAAGATCAAAATATTCTGTAGCATGGAAAGAGGGTTACCTTACAACGAGCTCAAGATCCATCATGGCAAATTTGCGCATGAAAAAGGCTTTCAAATTCCTCCTCAGAACACTAGGAAGCCTAACATTATTGCTAGAATAGCCTAGTGATAAACCTGTATGGAAGTAACCATAGAATACTACTAACTAGTTTTTTTACTAAATTGTTATGAGTTGATAAACAATCAATGCTAAAACATCACAAAAGGAAATCTGGGGCACCAGCTGTCGAAAATGCTATTAAAATTGGAACAGACATCATCTTATACTCAGTCAAGTCCATCTATCCCAACATCCTGTTTTCAACAGTAGCCGTAACAGATGTTTATGAAAAGAGAATAAGAGAAAATAACTCTTTTCCTGGTTATAGGCAATTGGCAGCTTAAGCACTTCCTGAGTTTGAGATTCCTTCCAGACCACTGTATTTGTTAGTCACTTACAGACCTATTCATGAATTCTAAAACCTTTTTTCAATTACTACTCTATAAGGTCCTATAATGTCCATCAGCTGTTCAAACATCACAGTCATGTATCAGTGATGGGCTTCAGTGATATTTGACACAATTTTCCTCATGTACAACAAATGTAAAGGGATCACAATTAATTTATTTTATCACTTTAAACAGAAACCATCTGGAAAAGTTAGAAATGCTTTGAACTAGATGAGCAATGATACTTTCTCTTTTCTCTAACTTTTAGCAATAGCAGAACAAAGAGAAAGCAGTATCTTCTGTTAACAGCATGCTGAAATACAGATAGACATTTTCCAACTAGTTCGGGAAATTAAAAATTATTTATGGAATTTTGATTTCAAGCTTTTAGATTTGTTATCAGTTATCTCACACACAAGGCTCTTTTCCCAATTTGCATCCAAAACTACCAGTAACTTTACTTACTCTATATCTAGTACCATAGACGGATTAGACTGGTCCTTGTCTTTTTCATCATTGTAGAACAGTATCTTTTTACTGCTCACCACAACATACTGTGGAAAGAAAGGATAAAGAGAAGTTAAAATTGCATTTTAAAAAGCAACATTTATCCTAATGTTCTCCTACACACACATGTAAAGCCTGAGTAAAGGAAATTTTTTAAACTAATATCAAGACATATTTAAATATTCATGCAGGCAGATACACTACAGACAGCTGGGCAATGCTACAGCTGCAGCGACTGTGTATTTTCACTGAAGCACCATAAAATGCTTGTCACAATTCTGGAAGTCCATCTGCACACAAACTCACAAATTTCAATTGCTACTGGCATGTTACCATGAAAATTATGTATCACAGAGTGATACAGTGCAAAATCTATCATTTGATGGTAAAGTCATAAATGACTTCTGTAGTTCTACAGACCTGCATCAAACTACTGGTAGTTTAGAAGAGATTCTCACAGCGCCAGCTAACTATTTCCTACACTTTCAATTTAATGAACTGGTGAAATAAAGAGACAAAATGAATCAGCAGAAACAGAGGTCTGGTATACTTTCCAAATCTAGGAATGACAGCTGAAACTGTCCACAAGCATAAGCTCAGTGACAGCAGTGGCAGTGGCAGTTCCCTCCCCTGCAGTTTCAAATGTTTTAGAAACAACTAAATGGTATGAGGTACTAAAGAGGACTAAAAAGAGGCAAACTGACTGCTCTGTCTATATTGAACTCCATGTATAATATGACCCAGAAGCAGGGGAAAGGACAGAAAACCATGAGAGTGAATACACCAACAGTTCATCTTGAATTCTAGTTACTGGTAGGGAACTGAATGAGTTTCTGCACAACGAAGATAATGACAATTTAAATTAATAGTGTTTACTCCTTCTACAAGAGGAGGTTTCAACCTCCTCATTACACAGGACTTTAGGCTGACCTCAAAACCTGAATATGAAAGTTACCTTAACAAATTTATAGAATAGCATTTTAGAAATGTGTTGCGTGAGCTGTGTGCTACAGCTGTAAATCTCAATTACTGAAATGCATCTTAAAAAGCCAAAGAGGGTGTTTTGGCCCCAATTGAAAGAGCTTTCAGCCCTTTAGTCACAATTCTTTAATGGAAAGCCTGATCAACTTGAGTAGGTACTAAGTTGTAATAGTGTGAGCCTCTAGTGATTTTTCCCACTGAACAAAAAGACTGCTTCAATTCCTTTATCTACTTCAAAAGAAAGCTAATGCTTTTTTTTGTTTTTGAAGTGTGCATTTCTGCCTTTCACAGACAAGACCAAGGCCTTAAGATGACAACTATCACAGATGCAAATTCTGACTGCAAGGGAATTCAGTTATCACATTATATACAATTCTTGGTTAAAGAACAATTTAACCTCACAAAAGAAAAGTTATGTACAACAGCCTTGATATCCTGTTGTGAACATATAAAAAAAAATCTTCTGACAGTAGTTCTGTTCTACAGTGGTTTGGGAAGGATATTTTATCACCTCCACTCGGGATAAAACGAAGCTCCAGATAAAAGCATGGCTAACACATTTTAGCGTTAGCTTGAGGTATAACTCAAGTGTTTATTCTCAAATAAGTTTTCCACACTCACCCTTTTCTAACTTAAGCTAAATGACTCAGAGGGCACGGGGCAAAAACATCAGTGCTACTGATATTTGAGTCAGAAATGCAGCAGCTCAAGTTGTAACAACTCCAGCATCAACCCAATTGCAATGGGGTTGCTAATGCAATTTTGCTTTCCATTTAAGTTGATCTGGGCATGCTTATATTTGAGGCTGCATACCTCCCACCAAGCCCAAAACTGAAATTGCAGGAGAATTTGGAACAGAAGCACCTGAGGAGGCTGACTCCACACCAGCTTGTTTCAGCTGCAGTACAGTTCAGCCAACAGGACACACATGTAAATCAGCATGGCTCCTCGCTACTGAGCGTCACTGATTTGAGCCTCAGCTAGTTTAAGGAATCTTATCAGTATGACTCATGACAGAAGCATCCATCTGTAGCTCAAATTCCTTCAAAGTGTAAGTATTACTCGAACTAGGAAAGTATGAATGGAGTAACTGCATAAAATATCTTGAGGGAAGTAAATATGCCTACACTGGCCATGCCCAAAGAAGCTCAGATATAGTCTTTCACTGGAGAAGCTGCATTTATCAGGAGTTTTAACATTTCAATCATCAGAGGATGCAAGAATAATCTCCACTTCTAAAAAACAACCATAAAAGGCTGCTGGAGGTATTCTGACAGGAAAATGATGCAGTATTTTAAATAATCCAGAACAGAACAAAGCTACATGATTTGTGCCTAGGCACAGTCACTTTTGCTTGTGGACACTGCCAAAAGTCTGACAGCAACCCAGAAAATCAATTCAGGAACAAGAGGAGTCAAGCAGCCTTAGCTATCAAACAGAACAAGTTGTGGAATAGATTTACAAACAGGTGTGTTTCGTGAGACACCTGAAGAACATTCAAATGCTACTGGCATTTGAATCAAATATGGCATCAAGAACATTCTAACCTCATCCTCTAGATTTCCCTCACTTCTGCTAATAAGGAGACAAAGTGAAACAGAGAGAGAACGGAATTTGAGGTATCTATAAGAAACCCCAGATTCCAAACTGTGGTAACCAAGCATTTTCAAAATGGCACATTGCCTCTCATCTGAGGGGCTGGGAGAATACCTTAAGCATCCATTAGCTGAAATAAGGCAGAACTTAACACTCACTCTCTGCAAGCCATAATAGGTGGTGGGTTTAACTTACAGACAAATCAATGCAGTCTGATATTGACTAAAAATAGTCTGGTCTGGAACTTAAAATACGTAGTAGATTGTATAAAGAAGGCCATGTTAGCCAAGCGAAAACAGGAATACTTGAAAGAAGTAGTTCAGCAGCTAAAGGTCCAATGCAAACACTTAAGTGCTTCTTTGACAGGAATTAATTCCTTCTCCCTTAAATTTTGTAGGAACCACTTCTAACACTTGTAGAATGTGAATGTAAACAGGAGCATTTGAGAAAGACCTTTTAGCGGGAAGCAGAAAGTTACTTTGAAAGTGTCATGAATAAACTGAATCATTCCCAACAGTGATCTTTGAATTTAAGAAGATGTAGGGAAACAAACTACTCTGTACAAATTGCTTGTAAAATTTACAGAATTCTGGTGACCATGTTCACTTAGGCATTTAATTATACCAAAGAATGTTCACAGAGGGGAACTGAAAAGACAGAAAAGATAATCAGAAACTAGTTCTAAGCATCTCAATTTCAACATCTGACATTTCAAAGAAGCAGATCATAACCTCTGCAGAGGCAAAAGAGTACTGTTTTGTTTGGATTGGGAATTCCAGCAAAGAGATCCAGTTTCTGAAAGTAAACCAGTTCTTTTCAAGAGACACTGGCCATTTTAAAGGTAAGGAAGATAAAAAAGTCCTTGGAAATCATGTGTGGCAAGTTATAGTGTGATGTCTGTGTGTGAAGGTCTTCCATGACCTTCAGAACATTTAGGTGTAGTATTCCCTACTCTCTCCTGTCAAGTTGCACATGGAGCTTCTTTTTTAGTAACAGGATTATAAAGAAGCTTACTCAAAGAAGAAATGAGATTTTTAATGATTCCAAAATGCCCATTGTAAAGCATTTCCTCACCCACCTGTTGTTAAATTTGCACAAAGTCATTACTAAAGATTTCAAACTGAACTTGAATTTTCTTGTTTCCTTTTTTGCACAAAGTCATTACTAAAGATTTCAAACTGAACTTGAATTTTCTTGTTTCCTTTTTTTATACACACTAAGTTACTCTTAATTATTTTGTTTGGTTCTTAAATATGAGTAGTAAAACCAATTCAGGGCATGCCTAAAAACTTTTCCAATTGAGGAAGGAAAAAAAAAAAAAAGACATTTGTACCTGTTTCTTCCAGCCATGCCGCTTTATATTTCCTTTGTTTGGTACTGAAAGCCAACCTTCAAGTCTTGATTCTGGTTTTTAAAAAATGCATATTTAATAATTTCACGTATTTATAACAATAAAGCAGGATAACACAAAAGCAAACTATTATGAGAAAGGAAGATGTACCACATGCAGTAATAGGCAATTACCTATTCAGCAAAGCAGAATAAAAAGCACAGCTAAATAAAATGAAGATATAAGCATTTAATTCATGCTTTATCACAAGCCAACATCTGATTACACAGTTACTGCACAATAAAAGTAAAGCTGTTCTCCTTGATGCCAACATCTAACATTGTATGTAAATAGTTTGCAAAGAGCCAGGCAGGAAACACTTTGCTTTGAAAATATGTTACAGTTTAAATTAAGAGATTTTTCAATATAAACATAATTTAACATTCAGAGGGGCTATATGAAAATAATCAGCAGGAAGATGCAGGAAGTAAAACAAATCAGATCCATATTTTCCACGGGAAACAAAAAAGGGAGAGAGAGCACAAGAGCAGGCAAAGCTACAAGGGTGTCCCCATTACTCACAGAAGATAAGCATAGGAGATAATTAAATAAGGAATGCAGGAAGAATCAACTAGATACAAAGAATAAGAGACAAGCATTTTATTCAAATTTTCAGTGAAAAATTCTCCAAAGAGCAATGTAATAATGTGTGTTCCCACTACAAAACTACTGAAATAATTTAGCAATGATACAAAGAAGGGCCACAAGAAAATTGACATTCCGCCTAATGTGAATGGTAGATTTAAAAAATCCTTCCAGCTAACTAACAGTAGTTTCTAAACTTTAAAATTATGAAACCAGACAATGATAGTGAGAAGCTATCGTTATTCCATTAACCTGAAATGACACAGTAAAGTCCCACAATTTTGGAAATGTTAGAATGAAGTAATCAAAATTTCAGTCCATAAATCTATTTCACAATTGAGAATTTTTTTTAAATTATTGTAAAAATGTGATTTGAAAAAAAAGTGTCAGAAAACAGAAACAGAGCCAATAGCCAATGTATGTATTCTTCATAATAAACTTAACTGGCAGCACTGAAAACTTCTAAAACATTAAGTTAAAGTTTTCTGAACTATTCTCCACAAATACTTATGTAAGAAGGAGCTACTGGTCCCTTTTAACCTTCAGGAATAACTCTGTGAGGTATATTGCAGCAAGCTCCACAAATACACCCAAATATCTAAGTTATTGTCCATATGCTTTGCTCTGTAAAATTACAGTGAGACTGACAGCCTAGCAAGGTATTAAAGTCAGGCATGAAAAAGACTTTCCCATATTAGCCTTACAGCATTACAATATTTAGAAGATGACTGCACTTAGAAATACAGAATCATTTCCTAACATTCCTCCACACAGAATAGCCTCAAAATACTGTGGGACCACTGAACTACTGAAATCAATCAGAAGAAAGCCATGACAGTAGAATTCATTTCAGTAAGAGAATATCCCAGAAAAATGAAGGAAATCTGCACTTCCCTGCCTCTCCTATCTCCATAAGAAAAATGGGGTTTGGAGGTTTTGCCCTCAACCCCTCCCCTCTTCTTGATACAGTAGCTGTGGAAAAGGAAACCTATTTCCTTCACGTCTACAGGCATCACCGACAATGCTTACCTTGTTTTGAACACCTTGATTCTTACACCAGGAGAAGAGTCTTCCATTTTTAGAAATTACAGAAAGACCCTAAAACTCAACTCCTCCCTTGCAAAATAAAGGGATTAATTGCTAATAAAGAACATATTGTGGATGACTGCAGTTCAGAAGGAACACAGGAAGGATGACTGTTGTTCAAAGAGAATATGTATGCATCTGTATAAATTGCAGCATATGAAAATCTGGAAAGATCCAATAATAATACATTTTAAAAGATGCTTATAGGGACAGTATGAGCAGGAGTTGTTCTAAGTTCACTTCTATTTCGGCACATTCTGAAAACAATTTCAAAAGAAGTAGGAAGTGAATGAGGTATTTCAAATGAATCAGTTGACATTCTTTTCTGTCTACTACAAATCTATTTTAGTGAGCAAATTCTGTTTGAATGAGAGATGATTTCTGAGCTGTGAATAACATCTTGCAGTTGGAAATAAGTTTCTGAACACACTCCTTTTCAACAAAGCTAACATTCGTCTGGAACCAAATGTACTCTTAAAAGGGTAGATGAGCTCTTTCGTTCCAACCTTGCCACAAAGGTTTCTTCCAAGTAATATTTATAGTGCATTTTAATTTCCCTCGACAAGTTAGCTAGCACAACTGCAAATGCTCATCTGGCCATTTCACAAATATTTGATCCAGAAGAATAATATTTATGAGTGTTCTGATTAAGTAATTAAGAAAATATGGGCTATCTAGACTATGAAAAAGATTCTTCCATCCCTGTCTTTAAAAATAGCCTCAAAACTATTGCCTTAAAATGTCCCTGTATTTTGGAAAGAATCACAGAATTGATACTTTATTTGCCGTCCAGAAAATCTACGATAGGCCTCAAAAATATCTGATGGCTTAGGCCTCAAAAATATCTTACGGCTAGCTGGATCTGAATAGGATATGAAGAAAGAATTTCATAAAGGCTACAGATCTTATAGTTATCTCTGAATATATTTTAAATTGAGATTTTTATTCTAAACATCTTCATGGTTAGTATTCATACTGCCAGGATTCATAGGGATTCAGTATGATAACAGTGAGTTCTAACTGTAAGACTTCAATAAACCAAGTCTTACAGACAAGACTACCATGGCTGTACTGATTTACGAGATGTTTTGTTGTTCTGGAGCTAAGTAGCACAGGCTCTTTCACAAGTGGCAGAGCACCTCTTTCCAATGCTTTAGAATTCCTACTCCTCAAGACTCTTCCACAGTTAACAAAAACATGGAGATACTACCTTGCTAATTCTTTCCAGTCCACTCTTCCCACTTGATTATTTCCTTCCTCAGACTGTCTTACTATAATTTCATGTGTATCTCACCAAGGACTGCCAACTGGATCTTGCCTTGAAGTTTATTCAGGTGACAGCTACTTGCAGGTACTTCAGAAAGTCCTAGCTGAGTCCATACTGCAATAAAACTGTTGGCTTAAATGCTCCGTGTTTATTATTCCCTCCTATCTTTGCACAAAACATGGTTTATAACACATGCTGTAAAATATTATGTGCTGCAGTTAAACCTGTAGGTCAGCTCAATTGCTCAAATTATCTTGCCAATCAGATGAAAAGAAGCAATTCACAACAGGTTAAGTGCCCTATAACAGCTAGGAGAAAAAAAAACTTAAGTTCCTGATTATGTTCTGTCTTGACAAAGAAGAATTCTGTTTACAATCATGCAAGTATTAAGACTTCCTAAGTCCAGCCAGGAGGAAGAGGCATTCCAAAGGCACCATTAAAAAGCAAATCTCTCAGCTGTTTCAGCAAGGACTGCTAACACTGGAGATATCAGCTGAGATATGAGCTGCTATCTGAATCAATAATCAGGAGTGAGAGTTACTAAACATGCCTAGAACTGAATACAAGGAAAACCTTCCTCCATGTTGTGATTTTTCCACCTAAGTAAGCAAAAGCCTGAGAACAGCCTGGATGGTCTAAAGGGGCCAATCCCTACCTTAGGAGAGCATAAACTGCCCTGGGAGCTACCAGAACTTGAGGGGTATTTAGCTCAATGACAGACAGAAACCACCTCCAAGTGAAATGCGGCTGTAAAAGGTGTGTTACCATGTGATTTCTCTGTATCTACCTCTAAATAGAGAATTTTTTCCTTAAAATTTTCTGAGTATTAAAAATTCATTTTAGTATTACCTTGAGTTTATTCAAATCTTTCTGACCCCAAAAGTTTACAAGAGCCTCTTCCCATAAATTGTGAATTCTACTTTTGTAGCCTCTCTGGTGGCTGGTAACCTAAACTCCCCAATTAGACAAGACACGAACCTCTCTGCCATGCAGGACAGCAGAAAATGCCAAAGAACCAGGGTCTCTCTGGAATTCCAACAACTTTACTATTACACCATTTCATACCAATTTTTTTCTTCTATTAAACCAGAGACTGCCTGCCCACTGCCAGAATTGAGACTATGGAATCATTCTTTTATACATGTTCACATTATTTTGTGTCTTCATTTTTTTCCCCTGGTGATGTTTTTGCTGTGACAGGAAACTGAATAAATCATACTATAATTACTTATTTTGAAATTTGACAATTTATTTGCTTTATATTTTTTTTAGGAATGTCTTTGCTTTAAGAACTGGTGCAACAGGCAGAGAATCCTATTGACTGCTCATCACATCCAGCTCTTAAACAAGATGCTGTTCAAGGTGCTCTGAAGGAATGCCTATATTTGGGCTATGGAAGTGATGGGAACTTAGCACATAGTTGAAGACAATCAATGTCATACAACTAAATTGTAGCAAATGAACCACTGTGATATGTCACCTTCTGTTTTGAAGACTAATTACTTGATTTGCAGGAAAATAACTGTGCACTGGATAATGTCCTCTTTCTGTGGCACGGGCTATTTCTACTTCAAAATCTGGCTGGTTTTTGTCCTTATAACACTACTGTACTCCTTTTCTGTGCTCTGCTCGGCTCTTTGACAAGCGTGTGAAATTTGACTGTCCTAATGTCACTTCATCTCCTTTAATTACTAAACTGCTTCTTATTCAGATCCTGATCAACTCACTCAAAAAAACCCAAAAACCACCAAAACCAAGCCAAACCAAAAAAACAAGCAGCATGTAGGAACACGACCTAGAGGAGTCCTAATAATATGTATTAGACTTCCTACCTGTATCACACAGTAACACCAGCAGCACAACTGCAGTAAAAATCAGAGGCATGCGTAGAGAAAAGGGCAAAAAAGAGAAGACGAGAAATGAAAGGCTAGTAAAAAAGAAATAGTTTGAGGGGTCATGAGTATAGAAACAAACCCCTCACTAAAGAACACCAAAAGAACTTCTACTAATTGTGATGTCCTAATTAACAATGAACAGCTGACTTGAAAAGCTCTTGCACAGACTGAAATTTCTGCCTCAAAATTGAAGCGACAGGTCATGCCGCCAGAAGTCTGATTACACATCTCCAGAGGTAAAACTGAAAATAACCTTCCTTAATTAGGCAGACAAAGAAAGAGCTCTTTTCCTTGTCTTTCCAAGATCTGAGACACAATGGGGTCATACTGACACACTACCACCACTAAGAAGAAAACAGGGAAGGTATCTATGCCCAGAAGGATGCATTTGTGTTCTCCGTGTAATACATAACAGACATTAACTGAAAATGGCTGAAAAGGAAAGTGATGAAGTTCAAAACTACTTTTTTATGCAGAATAAATCAGGTCTGTTTTGTTGTAGAAAAAAACCCCTAAACCTCTCAATTTACAAGAATTCAGAAATTTTCAATTAAAAATTACAAACGACAGTGTTCTTCAATTAGGAGACACTTAAAAACACAAGGTTTGATTCCAAATAGTAACTTGAGGGGAGAAAAGAACCCCTCTGATTTCTTTTTTACCTCCATTAAATGGAATACACTGCAAATGAGTATCTAAAAGAAAAACTCCTGAGAAGTACTGATAGTTCAGAAATACCAGAGGGAGTTCCTAGCAGGAACTCCTAGTTTCCTAGCTAAGGAAAAATAATGTTCCTTAACCAATCTAATAGATCTAAGAACTCAGTGGAAGTTTGGTCTAGAAGATGTTTTCAAAAGACAAAAACCAGACATACTCTTTACAAGATGGCAATTGCCTGAGGCTTTTACAGATCAGACTGAAGAGTGCAAAAGGCTTCTTGAACAGAATGGAAGTTGTGAAGAAAATTACTATCATTATCTGAACGAAAATCTATTCTAGAATGAAATTCATTAAAATACTAACTAAAAATAAAAATCTAAAAATACACTAGGGGAAGACAGGACACAAAAACAGACACAGAAAGGAATAACTACACAAAAACATATATGAACACTCATGACCTACCTGAAATTTGAATCACTCTAAGACCCCTGGAAAAATTCTAGAATGTGGCAATTTGAGCAGCATGAAGTACATTAACAGTAAAAGACACACCTAAAATGATTCTATTTACTTTTATCTGACTACTCATCCACTGAAGTCTTAAAGTACACAAAATAGTATTCTGGTTTTGTATGTTTAAAAATATTTTTCAACAATAGAAATAAGGCCATAAATCTTTAAGCACGTACGACAAGTTTATTTATTAAGATGTTCACAATGAATTCTAAAAATACTTACCCATATAAAAAAAATAATAAACCTAACTCTGACATATGGAAATTGTCAAACATGGCTTATTGCCTCTAAGCATTTTCTTTTTCTGTATCAAGAGATACAGAAGAGGATCATGTTAAAGTACAAACTGATTACACTTTTTAAACACTGGGGAAGGGGAGAGGTACATCACTAACCCATGTAACAGTGGGTCTCAAAGTATAGTGCCTGGAACTGACACCACATAGAAATGGCTGGCTACACTGTATTATCTGTTCTTAGTTTAACCTGCTAAATCAGAGTATCATAAAACCATAAATGGAAATTCCTACAATTATTTTTCACATCAGCAATTATTGCCACTTGTCACAGCGGTCTACATGACTGTGAGTAAGAACAGACAAGACCAAGGCAAGTTTGCATTCAAGATATAAAATACAATCACTATGTTGAGGAAATGCTGGCCCTGTATTCTGCTCACTGAACACTGCCCATTGCATTCGCTGTATTCAAGAAACAGCAAATGTAAAGATACTCTTTCCAAAAAGTGGATATAAATTATGCTAATGCTAAGCAATACAGTAGAAAATGTGATGTGAGAATAAATTAAGATTAAATATAAGCAGCTAAGCTATAGAAATAAAAAAAAATGAACAAAGAAAGGCAGCAGAGATGTGATACAGAGAAAGACAGACAGAAGATTTTAAAAGGCAGTAACTTGTTCGAAAGAATACCTTCCAAAACTATGTGCATGCACAAGATCAAGTAGTTCAATATGTTTTTCTCTTACCTGAAACATTTCCATCCGTTTCATCTGTCGGGAGACTAGCAACACTGGTAGAATCCATTCCTTGCTGGAGATCCACAATTTTCCTTCGTAGTTGTTCTATGTCACTCTCTTTACTATCCAGCTGCATCTGGAGCTCATTCCTGTACGTAGATTCTTCTGCTAGTTGCTGTATTTATATACACGTGCACAGTTAGTGGGATACCAAAGTATTCTGAACACAAACCTCATTACTATTTTTTTCAGATATCTAGATAGTTTTGATAGTATTGACATAAACTATTATAGTAGAAGTTTTTGTTTAGCCTTGGAAGGAAAAAACTTAAATATCAAAGATCCAGCAATGTATTCAAGCATAAAACAGTCTATTCTAGATTCATCTATTCATCTATTAAATTACCATTTGTTAGGAAAAGGAGACCATCTATCAGCAAAATGAACTGGTAGTTTGCTATCAGTTTAGTATGCTGAACAGTATTCAGGTTTTTAGCCTTTGTAACATATCAGTAACTTCCACAGTTAAGAATTTAGAAAGGGGAAATGAATGAGAACCAGCACTTATCAAGTTCTCTGCCTCACTAAAATTCTGTAGCCTAAAACATCTTTCCTGCAGAGACAATTCCACAACGGGACAAAAAAAATTTAGATTATTTTACCGCTTGCATTTCATTGAGCTCCTTTTGGTATTTCACTACCATCTGATTGAATTTCTCTTTTTCTTGATTAAGTTCTAACTGCAGCTTTCGGTTTTCCTTCTCTTTCTTCCTCAAATCTTGCATGTTAGCTTTTTTCCTGTCTATTTTAAAATCTTTCCGATTCATTATCTCAGCCAGTTTGTTGACAGCCTGTTAAGAAAAAGGAGAACCAGTGAAAAAAATGATATATGCTAGCATGTTTCATACAAAACTTCTTAGTTCCTCTAGTTACAGGATTCAACTAATAAAAACCCTTCATCAACATAAATGGCCCTTACTCATGACCAAAGTAATACTGAACAGTACACAACATCAAAACTTATTCTTTGAACTGTAAATATCAACAATGCATATTGTACATCATGGTTAATATAAACTTAATTTCGAAGGAACCAACAGTGAGTTCACAAAAGCAATAAACCTAAAATATTTCTGTTATGCAAAGTAATCGTTGCTATTAAATTGCATAAAAAGTTATACCTGTGTCTTCAAAGTTCTTTCATTGTTTATGCTCTTCTCATAATGCATTCTAATATTATTGATTTCCTCCTCTTTTTTCATTTTGTAATCTGTTAAAATAATATTCAACTTTGAGACATTTTAGGACAAGATAAATATTTCTAAACTTAATTGCTTCTACCATTGCATCTTCTTTTTATCCCTCCCTTTTCCCATTGTGTCCCTTATTGAGTAAAATACAGTTTGCAAAGATAAAGGTTACCAGTTTAATGCTACTATAATGATAGAAAATCACTCGAAGGATATACCAGAAAGGTACCAAGATGAAACACTAAAGCCAACATATGTATTTTTATTTCCTGATGATGATTAAGTTAGTTGTTCCACTTCCTTCATGTTTGCACTATCAAAAGGGTCTCTGCAGTACCAAAAATTGCTTCAGTACCCACACAGAATAAGACTGATACGACTGGACTCATATTTAGTACAGATTCTCAAATCAGCCATGAAGAGAGCATGGGGAAGAAGGCTTTCTTTAAACAAGGAATGATTCTCTTACATACCCCCACCCCCTCTCACACACCATTTACTCAATTCTACCAATCTTTCTATCACAACTCCAGTCTGCTGATTTGTTTCCAAAGTATCTATAAGTATGCAGTTCACTGATAAGAATTTCCCACCAAAACTACAAAGTTAAAGAACGATTTTTAAGTACTCAAAAGTAACAAACTTAAAAATACTGAAAATGCTTGCTCACCCAATTCCTGCTACTATGGAAATGTAGAACTAAGGGAAAATATTTTAGTATGCCTTCCTGCCTACATACTGTTTGCAAAGACACTGGCAACAGAACCAATAAGGCCTTTACTCTTTTAGTCTTCAGATATTAAAGCACGCATTCCAATTTGCTCAAACGAAAAACCATGGGAGCAAAAAGTACCTTCCCATACAGTCAGAATGCATATAAATAGAATGCCCATAACATCACAACTTAGATTCCGTGTCAAAGTGAGATCTTAAGGAAATTGAAATACTGATACAGCTTTACTGTAAATACTGGAGATAGACACAAACATTTTAATAAATACATTGTGTGCAATATGAAATGCGGAAAATACTTTACCTTAATAACTTTATGCACACAAGGGCAAGGCTGGAAGAAGGAGGTTAGACAGACAATATATGGATGAGCTGTAGTGGACAGGCATTCCTGCTTATGCCATCAGGAACTTAGCACTGAATTGTTTTAAAAAGTGAGAAAGGTAGTATGAGCAGAAACTCACTTTTTCCTACCTGGTACAGCTGAGGTTTTAATTATTTTCAACAATAAAGACAGTACATGAAAATGGAAACAATATAGTACAGAGTGATAATTTAGAAACATAGAATGGTTTAGGTTGGAAGGGACCTTAAAGGTCATCTAGTCCAATCCTTTGGCAATAAGTAGGGGTATTTTCATCTAGATCAAGCTGCTCTGAGGCTTGTCCAGCCTGAACTTGATGGTTTCCAGGGATGGGACATCCACTACCTCTTTGGGCAACCTGTTCCAGTGTTTCACTACCCTCACTGTAAAAAACTTCCTTATATCTAGTCTGAATCTACTCTATTTTAGTTTAAAACCATTATCCCTTGTCCTATTGCTACAAGCCCTGCTAAAAAGTTTGTCCCCATCTTTCTTATAAGTCCCTTTAAGCACTGAAAGGCTGCTATAAATTCTCCCTAGAGCCTTCTCTTCTCCAGGCTGAATAAGCCCAACTCTCAGCTTTCCTCACAGAAAAGGTGCTCTATTCCTCTTATCATCTTTGTGGCCCTCCTGTGGACTCGTTCCAACAGGTCCATGTCCTTCCTTTGGTGGGGACCCCAGAGCTGGATGCAGTACTCCAGGTGGGGTCCCATGAGAATGGAGGAGAGGGGCAGAATCACCTCCCCCAGCCTGCTGACCACACTTCTGATGCTGCCCACAATGCAGTTCAGTTGTCCTTCTGGGTTGTGAGCACACATTGCTGGCTCATGTCCAACTCCTCACCCACCAGCACCCCCAAGTCCTTCTCAGCAGGGCAGCTCTTCATCCCTTCATCCCTCAGCCTGTATCGATTCTGGGGGTTGTCCTGACCCAGGTGCAGGACTTTGCATTTGGCTCTGTTGAACTCATGAGATTCCCACAGGTCCACTTCTCAAGCTTGTCTAGGTCTCTCTGGATGGCATCCCAGGCTCAGCATCACTCAGCTTGCTAAGGGTGCACTCGATCCCACTGTCTGTGCCATGGATGAAGATACTGAATAGTACTAGTCCCAGCACAGATCCCTGAGGGACACCACTTGTCACTGATGTCCAATGGGACACTGAGCCATTGACCCCTACTCTCTGGATGAGACAATCCAGCCAATTCCTCATCCACCAAACAGTCCATCCACCAAATTCACATCTCTCCAATTTAAAATGAGGGATATTGCAGGGGACCATGTCAAAGGCTTTACAGAAGTCCAGTAAATGACATCTGTAGCCCTTCCCTTGTCCACTGATGGAGTCACTCCATCACCTCCCTCTCCTCCATGTGCCTTAGCAGAGCTTCTAGGAGGATCTGTTCCATGATTTTTCCAGGCACAGAGCCGAGGCAGACAGGTCAGTAGTTCCTTTGTACCCTTTTAAAAATGGTGCAATTTACATATAAGATATATTTTCAAATTCATTTGTGTTTCAAAACAGATGAATTAAAACTCCATAAATGACATACCTTCCTCCTGTTTCTTAAATTTTTCACTGATCTCTGTGTTTTCCTTTGTTATCAAATCAACATCTTTGGTTAATGTATTATTGGTTTCTTCCAGCTATATGAAAACAAACACATTTTAAAATAAAGAACTTGCCATAAATCCTAAAAATATTTATAACAGTATAATTTTAACTACCCTTAGATCTATACCAACCACTTACTTCAAACACATTCCTGCCTATGTGAATTTTTAAACTATTCTTCTGTGCTGTCTTGATTTACCAGAAGGCTCAAAATACACCTGTCTCAGATAATTTTTTTTTAAATGATCTTTGCAGAACTGACAACACTGTAATATATAATTAAAAACTCAAGTTAGATTGTCAGTTATTGAATGTGGCAATTTGTGGTACTTTGGAAGAAGTAGTACCTAGAGACCTGATCCCTTGAATCCAGACAGAAAAGCAGCTAACAGATGCTACAACTCCAGCATTAAAGGCTACAGTAGACACAAGGCATTTACTACTAAATAATTGTCATAAATAATGAAAAACAGGTATAAATCAGGAGAAAAATAAAACTAATTTTGGTCTATGTCAAAGCATATGTAGATAAATACACACATAGGTTGATAAAAAAAATCTGGAAAGGAAACCCATGACTCTTCAGATATGTGAATATGTTAGCTCCCACAGCCAAGATCACCTAACAAATACATATTAAAAACTAGACATAACTTTATTCCTGAAAAAGGTTTTGTTTGAAGCCTATACAAATGATTGTGTATCAAGCTGTCTGAAAAAATTATCAGAATATTTGAAACCAACAAACATATTGGCAAGAAGGTATTACTTTGATGCCACAGAGATAATCATCTAAATGCTTCTTAAGAAATGGTGGCATTCTGGAGATTTCAAGCTTAAAAAAGAAAACACATGAAACAAACACTAGTTCCAATATCTTTACACAGAGATGGAATACCCATGGCAGTTGAGAAACTGAGCCTAGTTATGTCTAGAGTTTTACACCCCCAGGATTCTTAAGAAAATGTGCATAGCTGACGTTAAATGGGAAAAAACAATAATGATAAAATGACTATGCTACATACGGCTTGCTGTTTGAGACTCTTCAGTTAAACACATTTATCGATCACTAACACTCAAAAGTTATGGTATAAAATACCTTCAAAAATTACAGTTTGGGGGTTACTCAAGACTCTCAAGTGGGTTATTTTAAAAACTAAGTTACTTTGCAGTAGGAGTCTCTAATACACTGCTCTACAAATCTACAAGATTTAAATAATGACAGGAAGCAAGTACAAAAGCCTAATAACTGAATTAGAGACATTCACTTGATTTTCCTTTTGGCTTCACCTCAGATTAATCAAGTCTATGTTCCTTTGGGAGTCCACATGATGAAACTTAAATGTATTAGGTTCCAAGTGAGCCCAAAACTTAAGATACTTGACTTATCACTTAAGACCACAATAAGATTTTATAAATTCAAACCATGAATTTATGTTTCCAGCTGAAAGAGATATATATAGGCATTAATAACAGTTAGTTTACCCTTCTTATGATGCTGTCCATATCAGTCAACTCTTGCCTGTGTCTTGATGCTGCTTTTTTGCTTTCCTGACTCAATTCAAAGTACTGTTCTTCAAGGAGTGCTCGTGCCAACCGCTCTGACTCAGCTTTGGTTTCAGCTAAATCCAACTGGGTAGTGAGCGTTTCTCTGTAAAAAAAGACATCAGGATTTCATTCTCCTACGCAAAACATCGTAAACTTTCAGGAAGACTATCAGACCTAAATTATACCGCTCAGCTAACTGTCACTATCTTAGTTTCTTAAGAAAAGTAAGACCTACAAAATCATGCTCTGTACACTTGTATCTTTTGATGGTCTACACAAGTGACAGCAGCAGACTTATTATGATTTCATTAAAATTTCAATCATCCATGAAACACCAAGCTAAATTCTCATGTCTTTGAGGAATCAAAAATAAAATTAAATTACATGTAAAGAGTAGTCCATCAAAATGTACTTAACCCACATTCTCCCATTATCACAATTCCCACAGTAGTATCCAAGTGAGAAATGTTTATGATGAACAAAAGATTGTAGAGAACAGTGAGGGAACAGAATGTAAAGAGTCTATAAAAATAAGTAAGAAAAAAAAACAACAAGAAGAATAAAAGAAGTCTCACCTATCTCTTCTGCCCTCCCTATTTTTTTTTTTCTTTTTAAGTTAGATACTACTCTTGAACAACTTTGCATACTGATGCATTTTTCTCCTACATCATATTTATTAGCACAGTATCCTTTCTTTCTTCCTTTTTTAGCCCACCAAAATGCACCATGAACACTGTACATAACTTCCGCCCTTCAGATTCTGGTTTTGCAATGCTGATGCTCAAGTAGAACAAGAGACTTGGACTTTAGAAGAAAGAAACTACTTCATGCATAAGGCTACAGTCTCCTTCAGGATAAACATATTAATTAAGATATCGGAAAAGCAAGCTTAAAAAACTTTTCTTATTTGTTAGCTTAGAATATAGTACTAGTATACTAAATTTTGAATTCAAAGACTCTTCATTAACTTTTCTCAAATTATTTTATTGAGTATAGGAATATACCAGGATTATCAGGATAATGTAATCAAATAAAAAAAGCTGTTACATAAGTGAGATGATTACCACAAATTGTAATTTTTTTTCAAATTTTTGCATGTTACTGAATTCTCAGAGAAGTCATCTTTCTTCTTCCAAACACTACAGTGTCCAAAGTAAATATGAATAATCATATCTGGCTTTGTGAGCCAGCATAGGTAACATCCTATGTATTTGCCATCTTACAAGATGTTATGGAACACTTTTAAGACCTGTCTTTTCCTGAAGGAATTAAAACATCTTAAATCTGAATCAAAATCTTCATGAGTGAGATGATACTACACAGAAAAACTTATGTGTATTTGAGAAACACAATAAATATACTTTTCATTTTGCAACTCCTGCATTTTTCTTTGCGTTTCTTTATTCTTTTCATCAATTTCCTCTTTCAGTTCCTTAACCTGAGTTTTGTAAAGTGTCTGTAAAAGAAAGCACAAAAAAGAGAATCATTATTCAAATTCCATACTGAAAATTTCCTTTGTTTTCAGACTATTTAGTTTGAATCTGTCAAACCACAACACATGCCAATACTGTCTTTAATGAAATTTCCTCCTTCCTACCTGTCTGAGATGCTTCTCCCGTCTCCCTTGGGTAGGGAACTGATGTGACCAGGTTAGTTTTCATTTATCTAATCTATTTTCCTACATGGATGCACAAACACTTTGCACTGTGCTTGCAATAGTGAAGGAAGGCACTAGGACACAGCAGAGGAAGTCTCTGAGAGACAAAATAGGACAAAAACTGCATGCTCTTGTAGCATCACTGTCTCAAAATGTTAGCCAAATAAGCCTGCTACTGACCCGTGCTTTCACCTGTTGTATTCTCTTTGTGTCCATGTATCTTTTCTCTTAAAGTTTTTTGTGTGCACACTTTGTGTGCAGTGATTCAACTGAGGCCTGATTTATGTGAATGACTTCTGTGAATGACTTCTGTTCTTAATTACTGCATTGTTATTAACACCACTCATAATTCTGAAAGTTAAAATTTGGTCTTCTACAGTAAACTACTTTTGCTGAATATTCAGGCTGAATTATGAATGTCTCATTTAAACTACATGCTAGTGAAAAAAGGGAAAACTGAGAATTAAATACAATGTTCTGGATCTACTTATGTCATGAAAAAAATGCACAAAATACCCCCTGTAACACACAATGAAATGACAATCATATGCAGTTTAGCAAATATAAAAATTTTTATTGCCCCTCAAAGGAAGAACTGAATTTGAAAGTAATTCCCAAACTGAAATGAGACTGTCCATATTCACAAATGCATCTGAAGTTCAGGTGTTACAGAGAATCTCATGCTATTGTTTCTTTTCAAAGAAAGGAAACAGATCAAACTACACCTATGAAATAGACATTTTGGCTACCTGGAGTACCCAATAAGGCTCTTCAGGTGCAGAGATTCAGGTGCAGAGAAGGCATCTTTTTAGAAGATGCAAAATGCTACTGGATCTATGGTTCTTAAATATGCTTAAGGCGGATCAATAGCATGCATTATTTTCCAGTAAGCATGGAAATTTTGAACTCTCTGTAAAGTTTGCCATTATATCAGAAAAGTATCGCTTTTCCAACCTTAAGATAGGAACTACTCTGATGAATACTTCAGATAAGAGTAATTCAATATAATATAAAAGTTTTGACAAACAAGCACAAAGCAACGTTTTAGATACACTACCTAACATTCTCTAACATTTTTTCATTGTTTGTATTTCAAGCAGGATTTTCTGCATTGCTGATTTATGCCAGGCTGTTATTTAAGTTTAAAAAATTTTAGTATCTATTAACTATGCATTGTTAAATGATTTTATGTCAAAATGTAGCATACACAATTCTTGGCAAATCTTACCGAAAAATACTGCTCAGCTTCAAGCTGATCCTGAAGCTCACGCATTTGACATTCATTTCCTCTGTACTGCCTTTGAAGAAATAAAAATGGAAAACATGTAAGAAGTCAGCTACCAACAAAAGACAAAGACAATTTCTAAGTAGAACAGCATCCTAGGACAATCTTACATTTGCACACGTATTATTTCACAAAAACTAACAGTTTGCTGTATCCTAAAATTCTGATTTAATTACATTGCTTATTCTAAACTGACAATCATCTCAGTATGTAATTTAGAAGATGAGAAGTCGTACAAATGGACAAATGTTAAGCCAGCTGAAGGAATATATAATAGAACCCTAATTAATGAAAAATGTCTTCAGTCAGTTTAAGAAATGTTAAGAAAATTAATCAGGTAATTAAAGGGGAAAAAAGCTACTGACTCTCATATACTAAATGTAAGAATCCCATATGATTTAGTAAAAGTAGTATCACAGTCACTCAAATAAAAGTGGCATATATATATATATGGCATATACATGTGTTGACATAGAAAGATGAGTCAAGAACTGGTCTGCATCATAGCTCATAACAAAACTATTCCAACACTGAAGGCTACATACAGAAATCACAATATGCAGCTAAAAATACTCTTTTAGTTTAGGAAAAAATGCCTATGCACCAGATAACTTTATTCAGTAACAGGAACAGGCAAAACAGTACATGTATAACTAAGCAATTTTTTCCATTTTACTTCAGATTTTTACTTACTTAGTAAGTTGAGCCGATTCAAATTCCAGTAACCTCTTTGCTTCCAACAAGGTATTGATTTCCTGTTTCAGCTGCTTCTCGGAACTCTTTAAGTTATCAGCTTCAAAAGCTTGTGCCTTTAATTCATTCTGTGCCATTATTCGCTTATTTGTCTCCTGTTCTAGCTTAAATGTCAGATTCTTTACCTAAATAAGACATATTTCAATTTAGGAGTGCTTGCTAAATAACCAGTTGCATGTGGTTGAACATGTTTTATACCTGGATTATTTTATATTAAACACCATTGACTAGATGCTACAGTGTACTGTACAAAAAAATACTCATAAATCTCCACACACTTCAGTGCAATAATCTTACACAAAGCTGCTGCCCTCATAGAAAGTACAGCTACGACACTGCATGATGATAAAGCTTTCCCACGCTTAGCTTATTTCAAAGTCCCAAATTTGTTTTATCTTTCTTAAATGCAACAATGGAAGAAACCCAAATCATCTGCTGAAAGGTCCTGCAAACCAATCTGTGGATTTCACATCTTAAAAACTTCTCACCCTAGAAAAATCTGCAGCCTACCAGCTATATAAAAACTAATTTACATGACCTGTAAGTTAGGTGTTATGACCTGTAAGAAAGGTGTTAAAATCTTCACTCCCAGTGTCCTGTCATGAAAATGCAAGAATGAAACTATTATTCTTAGAACCTAGTCTTCACCCCCAATATTCTAATTGCAATTCCTTGAACAAAACCTTCTCTAGAGAATACAGACTCAGATCTGCAAACCATCCAAACCAATCAGATTACACAGTCAAATTCACAAGTAAGATTTTTCTTTTAAAAAAGAGAAAACACAAAAAACTGCTTTATATTAAATTGAGGGGTCAAATATGTAAGGCATGAAAGAGCTAAGAAACAAGCATAAAGTACCTAACCAAAGGCCAACAACAATCTTCAATTCTACTGAGAGGTGTATTATACAAGGAGCTCAGTTTAAGTGAATTTACTTTTCTATTTCTGAGTGCAACCCTAATTTTCTTATCTTTAGAGAAAATTGTTAGGGATGAACATTTTGCTTACTTCATCTTCCAGTCTCTCCTTTTGCTCAAGAAGGTGTTCCAGTTTCTGCTGAGATTGTTTCAGATCAAAGTCCAACATGGAACACTGTTTTTCAGCTTGAACTATTCGATTTTCTGCCTTTTCTCTTGCTGCCCGTTCTTCCTTTACCTTTTTTTCCATTTCTAAAAAAGATTAAGGAAAGAAATACAGCAAAAATTAATACATAGCATCTGCAGACATGCTTTTGTAAACACAGTCTTAAATATCCTAATATTTTTCAGACACTTTTGTTCAGCTATTTAAGCTCTTTTGCTATTAGATGGACTGATTACTGAGTACAAAGTTCCTGGCATTATTACAAGGGACACTAAAAAAGAAATATAATTCCAATCTGCAATCAAAGCACTGGAATGTTATCATGACAACTGAACTATAAATAAAAGAATGCAGACTCATGAAGTAATCATTATGAAGTAAAGGCGAAGTTTCATTCTCATGAATGGACAGTAGAGCAAAAGAAAAGAAATGCTACCATTCGTGTTAGTTCTCTGAAAAGTCACATTTAGGTACTGATGAGCTTCACAAAGAAAACCTGACATATTTAACTAAGAGATCAAGATTCATGGACATGTATCTCTAAAAGTAACTTCACACTTCACACAAGCCTAATACCGATATTTTTAATGCAGTTACACAGGAATGATTGCTCTAAGACATCTCTCTTGATAATGCACTCTTTCAATTCTGTTTAGCATTAGCCAGAATTTCAAGAATCAATAGCATTTTAGAAGCCAAGGAAGGCTTTGAATTGCAAATGCAGTAAGACACACAAAACATTAAGAAACGATGCAATTTTTATGGAATAAGTACCATACTAGAGAAAATAATTTTAAATGTGTAGGTTTTGTGTTTTAAGATTTCAATATGCATTTTCTTTACACAAGGGATTAAAGACTTGGGTAAGAGTACTACATTTTAAGACAATGTGTTTTGAGGTGTCATAATAAAAATAACTTTTAATATGTATTTACCTGAGACTTGCAAGAAACACTTACCACACATTGCAACTGATCTTGCCTCCTCTATTGACTGATGTTTGTCAGTTAACCGAGCTTTAGTCACTTTGTGCTCATTGACCTCCTGTTCTAATCTGTCTTGTAATGATTTGAGCTTGTAGTTCAAGTCTATCTCTAAATTATTCTTTTCCTAAGGATAAGAAAAAGGTTGTAAGATTTCTATAATACCTGAGGGAATCACATTTCCTTTATTCCCTTCCTTAGTGTTAACTTTTTGTTATCGAGAAATTATCAATGCTATTTTCCATGCTTAATAAAAAATGGTAACGGATAAAGCCTGTACTCAGTGCTCTGGAGAAAACTTCATTAACTTTTTTCAGTAGTCTATAAACTTGTAACATAATGGAAATTTCTCTGTTTGAATAGTAAGTAGTCATTTAAATTAGAAACATACAACTAATGCACTGAAAACATTAGTGCACACAGGAATCTGATTTACTGTTACCTGGATGCCATTCTGTTATTTCATTGCTAGAACTGCCAGCCATTAACAGTAACTCATGAAACAAGCACTGGAGATGAGCTTTAAGAGACAGGGACTTGCCTTTGAATAGCTGCTTCATGTAACATCAAATTAGAATTGCTTGCCCCTTCCCCCATAGATAGTCACATCTCTCTGGTTTATTTGCATAGACTGCACAGCAGAGTAAAGTTTTACCTGACTTCAAAACACAGAGCTAACTACATAGTCTGTCTGGAGAAAGGGTGTAGGATTTCCTTTTACTCTTCTTTACTTGTTTCTCCATCTTATGGAGGGGATCAGAGACATTAGGGGAACATGCTGCTACCATTCAGAAGGAAGGATGGACAGAAAAATCGAAACGCTTCAGCTCCAAAGTTGATCAAAAGGCCTGGCACTGTTACAATCAAATTAAAATCCAGAAAAGCAGAAATATAAATTTCAGCTTTTTAAAAGTTCATAGACTTTCACAGGCAACTCTCTGCAACAATAGTTAGGCAGGCAGAAAAAATTCCTTGTTAGCAGCAGAAGGGCTGGATCTTTGAATCAGTGATAGTGAACGACAAACGATATTTTTATGCCCAATGCTACAAGTAAGAACTACCCGAGGACTTGTGAGACCATCCTCATGAGATGGTAAATTATCACTACTTAGTTAATAATTTTAACATAAGGTTAATTTAGAGGAATAACATATGAATTGGAAACCTCAATAAATACTACGTGAAAATACAGTCAAAAGCTGACAAAGAACATTAGTCTCATTTTACCATACCTTTTCTGAATGATTAAGCATATCCTGCACTTGTTTTCTTTCCGCTTCCACTCTTTCAAGATTGTTTTTAATGTTTTTTACTTCTTCTTGTAAAGTTGTAATCCGAACTGCCACAAGAAATTAAATACCACTCAATATTAGTTACTTGACTTAGATCAATTGGCTTTTCAACCTTTATTGATTTCTGGGCCCATAAAATATTTACAGCTTCAAAATTTTCAGCCATGCAAAGGCTGTAGACTGTAGAGAAAATTGACCTTTTTAGCCACTCTATGCATGCCATCAGTAACAATTCACAAAAACCAATCACATGCAAAAATTGGTACCTGCCTTCCATCACTTCCCATATCTAATACGCAAAATGTCTTCCATTAATCCAAGTTCTGCTATGCTATGCAACAAGCACCTTTTCCCATGCTAATTTTGCTAATACGTAGATAAGGCACATTACACAGAAAGTTAGTCTCAAATGGATCTACAGGTACTAACACAATATGTATTTACCTAACTGTGACTCAAATCATGGGGAGGTCCCAGTTGACTGGAGGTGAGCAAATGTGACACCCATCTACAAGATGGCACCAGGGGAGGTTTAGATTGGGTATTAGGAAAAATTTCTTCACAGAAAGGGTAGTCAGGCATAGGAACAGGTTGCCCAGGGAAGTGGTGGAATCACCATTCCTGGAAGTGTTCAAAAACCATGTGAATGCGGCACTTAGGAACATGGGTTAGTGGTGGACTTGGCAGCACTGGGTTGACAGTTGGACTCAATGATCTTAAGAGTCTTTTCCAGCTGAAACCACTCTATGATTTTAAGTGCTCTGACACAGCTAAAGGAACTATTCCCCATACCGCACAGCATCTACCACAAGCCCCTGTGCGGCATCAGAAGTTTACACTAAACACTAAGTAGAATCACCTCCACACAGGTTGGAAGACACTTTTGAAGATCATCTAGTTCAAACTCCCTGCCACATGCAGGATCATCTTTCACTAGACGACATTGCTCAAAGCCCCATCCAACCCTGCCTGGAAGACTTCCAGGGACAGGGTAACAACAATTTCTCCAGGCAACCTGTCCCAGGGTCTCACCATCCTTATTGTAAAAAGTTTCTTCCTATATCTATTCGCTTTCAATTTAAAACCATTGCCCCTTGTCCTGAAACTACAGACCCTGGTGAAAAGTCTCCGTATTGTAAGATCCCTTTTAGTATGGAAAGGAAAAGTCCTCATCCAAAGACTGTGCCTCGTGGAAACTCAGTACTCCAGACAGATGGCTTAAAACAAGAAGTTAAGAGACAGGATCCATTAGCAGAGGCACAGTCATGAGCTAATGTATCTGAATAGTTTCCAATATGAAGAATCAGTACAAACGGTAGGAAGTTCCAAGCATCCTGAAGAAAGGGATTCCACATCTGCATCCCTTACTATGCCCTTCATCTTGCTTATAAAGTAATGTAGAATCATAATAAAACAATGCAATTTAACAGGATCACTTTCTCCACATACGAAACAAGAGAAAGTGCAGGATACATCAACGTGGCAACTGCACAAGGCAGTAAGATAGAGTGGTGTGTCTTCCCTAGCACTGTATCAGCTGTTCATATTTTTGTACCACTGGACTCAGACTTTTAGTCAGGGAAGCCCCAGATTCTCAATCACTGTTTGCCACTCTTTGGTTTTGATACTCTCCCTCCCTCCCAAGAGCTGCTTAGACATAATCAGGAAATAAGATCCAATCTTCAGAAATTTTTAAGTCAGAGTTGGTTTGCAGGTTGGTTTTCCTTCCTTTATTTAACAAAGTAGGCTTATCACCACTTTTTTGGTAAAGTATAAATACAGAAGAATTACCCTGTAGCTCTCCAATCATTTCAGATCCATGACTTTTGTCCCTTCGTTCCGACTCCAAAGCTGCTTGTAGTTGGTAATAATCTTTCTCCACCTGAAGTTTTGTGCTTTCCAGAACTCTGCACCTTTCCTGCAGTTCTCTATTCAGTGATTCTAACTGACTTAATGACTTGCTCATTTCTGTGTTACCCTTCCTCAGTCTTGCTGCTGTATCAG
Organism: Manacus candei; assembly: GCF_025592945.1. Classification (NCBI taxonomy): domain Eukaryota; kingdom Metazoa; phylum Chordata; class Aves; order Passeriformes; family Pipridae; genus Manacus; species Manacus candei. The sequence goes on from NW_026138056.1 coordinate 10,055,144, forward strand.
ATTCTGTCCTCAGCAAATCATTTGCTTCTTCTAGCTGTTAAAATAAACCAGACAAGATTCTCAAATATAAAAATTATTGGGACCAGTTTTGTTACATTTGAATGCTCAATACGTTTGAATGCTAAAATCTAAGAAATAAGGAATACAAAGAACAGAAGCAACATACTTGTTTTTGTAATTGTGTTATCTTCTCATTTGAAATTTGTGAATGCTGGCTGATTTTTTTCAAGTCTTCCATCTGATCTTTTAGTGTGGACACTAAAGAGAAATTGCACCATTAACACAGCAGATTAAAAAACATCCTTAGGGTTCTGTTCTCGGGGTTTTTTTACACAAACATGCTCTAAAAAATTCCTGGCATTTCTCACACTGCAGAGAATAGAATTTGAAAATAAGAACAAAAATATTGTGTTCAGACAAAAATAAACTCAAAATTTGTGTTCATTATTTGAAAAGATATCTTTAAAGTTGGGTAGCACTTAGGATGTCATGGTAGTATATTGTATCTCAAAACATATCATATACCTCATCAGTGTTAATGCTTGGACAGTATGGCATACCTTCATTTTCCACATTTCGTCTTCTTTCATTCTCTTGTTCAAATTTTCTTTGATACTCATTTATCTTATGTTGCAATACCATCTTTTCCTTCTCAATCTGAGACACCGTTGTTTCCAAGTTCTTCCTCTGATTTCCCTAAAATTAGAAGCAACTGTATTTTCTACTTATATTTTACGGAATGAACCCTAAACCAGTATCTCTGCAACTAACTGATCAAAGAAACTGATGCATTGTTTCCAATGAATGAGTTCTGGCTTTCTTGAAAATGTTTTCAGAAACTATGTATTTTTTAACTTCTGCATGACAAATTTATGAAATTACTAGAAAAATTGTTGTTAATATGATGAAATATAAAGTAATATAAAGTAATCATTAAAATTATTATTAAGAGACAACATAAGGACTCAGTAGAAAATCATCTGTATATTAATTTTTATAGTAATTGATTTTGATAAACTCCAGAGAAATTGCGATAAATAAGACTAAGTAAAATATTTAGCAGAGGAAACATAAAGAAAGCAAAAGCTTTTAATATGTGTACAAATAAAAATGCATCTCCTGATGCAACATATTGAAACATGATGGTTTGGTCCCCAACTTAAACTCAGTCACAGTTTTTAGTCACAGAAGATATATCTTAGAATCACAAAAGTACTATCCTTTACTCCACTCTCTACCCAACTGAGGTGGTTTCAGTGAGGAAAAAAAATTACCTCTTCATCCAGTTCTTTCATTATCTTGTCAAGTTTTATGTTTGAAGATCTAAAAATAAAACAAGCTCATTAAACAAGATACATTATACATAGTTTTTCTAATGAAACAATTTGTGACCGTTACAGTGAACATTTACATTTTGACTAATACTGTTTTGTAATGAACATTTAGAACTGCAGAAGACAATCAACCATTGGAAATAATTTGTAAAATATATTAAGTATTTATCAACTTTGTTGCAGATTAAATATGCAAAACTTCAGGTGCCACATTTTATTCCTTTATCTGCAAATGAAAAACAGAGTATGCACACAACAGGTTATCCTTAAAATTAGAATACCCTGGTAAACTGCTAAAACTTCCTCTTGTTGTGACTTTCCAAATACCTAAAATAGTTCATTAATTCAACATTAAGGAGCTCCCTATTACAGATAAAGATATCTGAATAATATTATTTGAAAGCGCCTCTTTTGAAGCAATGTATTAGAACACTGGACTATAGAGTGAGGTTATCTGGCAGTAACATTGACACACGCACTGCATTTTTGTAGCTAGCTAGCCCTCTTCAAAGAGGTAACAAAAAGGACCCAGACAATGCTACCTGGGAGGTACAAAAAGGAGCAGTTACAGCAATATATCCTATCTACTAAATCTGCAGTGAATGGTATGACATACCAAAAGACACACTGTTGTGTTCTGACAACTTCAGTAGTGCTGCAGGAAGACAGTTACTGAATATCCTTCAAACAAGGTATGTCCTGCTTGTGGAAAGCAAGCAGAACCTGTGAACAGTGAGGTTGTGTTGAAGCAAGCAACAGTGTCACACAGCCTAAATTCCCACCAGACCACTTTGGTTACCAGTTTACACATGAGTAGCTTGTACAGCTACACACTTTGGTCCTAATTCACAAGTCTAAATTCTTCCTGTATCCTATACCTATGTTGCCTCCTGGCATTATTTAGTCCTTCAGGAAAAGACTTCAAAAAGAGAACTGACTGAAGGGGAATTTAGTTTGCATGAATCTAAGTAAAAATGCCTGGTTATGAGAAAGTAAGAATCCCAACTGCTTGTTTGTAAGTGTAGCTGCAAGAAAAATGCAAATTCTCACATAGCTACTTCTTTCAACATGGTAGAAAGAACTTTGGAAAGCAAATAGCTGTTCTTATCTTTCAGTCATAGGAAAAAAAAGGTTTTCTAACAAGTACCCTGTATTTAGAAACCAGCTAGGTAATTTTAATAATCTAATACATGCCATATATACAGTATCTTATCTTCAAAAAAATCAGCATGATCAGTGTGTACCTCAGTGCAATAAAACATCTGAATACAGAGACATCAGATAAACTCAAACACTCAAGTGTTCAGAAAGAATGTGTGTTACACGGGTGTCAATGAAAAGAAAACACTTTCTTCATACTGTACTCAAGAAAATTTTAGAATTACTTAAACCTGTGCCTGGAACTCCCTTGGAGAACTACAACACCATTCTTAGCATTATTCTGGTAATCCCTAAAGCAGTAACATAGAACTGAAGTGTTAGATGTATTTAAATTATGTAAACAATTAAAGTTCAAAGTCTCACCTGCACTTTTGCTCCATTTCATCTTTCAACTGCATTTCATTATGTAGCTGTTCTTCCAACTCATAGATCATCTTCTGCATATTTTCCAGCTTTAAATACATATTTGTACATGAAAGTACATGCATTAAATTTAAAAACTTTAAAAAAGCATTTCAGAATATTCAGTTCCGCTCACGTTGTATCACAGTTTACTCTCTCCTATCAAAACACTAATTGTTTACCTTACTAAAATGTGATGCCCCCCACCCCAAATGCTAAGAAATTTAATTACAAGAAACAACACTGTTTTGTCATTTGCATGCACACAAAATTTTAGGGTATCATGAAAATTCACAGGGCTAAGCCAAATCAAATTCTTGGTTTATGTATCTTCAGAATCTGACTAAAGATATTACTGCAAAGATATAAGAAAGCATTTTAGTTAGTCTCAAAATTTCTTCTTCTAGCATGAACATGTATTTTGCAATGCATCTTCAAGCTCCCAACAAGTTCAAGAAGCAGAACCAGGCCTGTCAGTTAGCAGCAATGGGGAGAAAATGCTCTTAACATCTGTTTAGTCAGAGATCACTTTTACAGCTAGAACTGTACTAAGGTTTGAAAAACAGTAATAAACTTTAGCTGCTAATACAGAACATTACTGTACAGTGTGTACTGTTTGCCAGCAGGATAAATTAAAAAATTCAGTCTTTTCATGTAGTCTTAAAATATCTACCTTCTACTGAGTCTCTGGGCACAATAATCCCAATCCAACATCACCAAAATTCTCAGTTAACAAGTAGGTTTCAACTTTGAGGAAGCTCATTAAGTCAATCGTGTTGATTCACTGTAAACCTTTCACTGATCTTGTCAGGATTTCAGCCTATTTAGTTCTTCCACGTTTCCCTCAACGCTCTTGGAACTGCATAAAGAAGAATTATATTCCTAATCTAGACTCTCTTCAAAGTGGTTCTGATCTTTTGCTTTCTTGTTTCCTGGTTTAACTCCAAAAACTAAAAAAAAACTCCAAAAATTAGACATCTCAGCACTTACAGAGCAGCTCCGGAAAAAAGAATTACTAGTGTGACACAGAACATAACACTATATGGATCAGGCAATGGTTGTAGTCAAAAATCACAGAGATGGCCTCTAAATCTAAACTTTGAGGAAGGAGGACCAGTACACAACACACTTAGCTCCTTAGTATGAACCAATCAGAAATAAAGCAAGAAGCAAGACTACTTAAAGGCCATCTCTCACTTCAGTAAAAAAGGACCACAGCAAATGCCAAATGACAAAACAGAGTGATAAAGAAGTTTCCATGTAACTGCTCTTTCATTTCTTGGTTATTCATGTTATAGCCCTTCCAGACAGGGTGCAGAGAGGAACTAAATGGGATAGATGAAGAACAGGTTCAAAAAGACATCTGGCAACTGAGGCATTTCTGTACTGGCTCCTACTCGTTTGGACAGCTATTGCATCCTCTTGCTTCTTTCTGTCTCTGGATGTTCTCACAGAGGGCTGTACCCCAAGGGGCCTATCTAAGCTTGCTGAGCAGTCTAATTATATCAGTACAAGACAACAGGCTTCCGGACTAGTTTTGCACAATCTGATATCAACAGACTAAATAATACCTTAAGAATATCCTGAGTTACAATTAACCCAGTATAAAAGCATTCCTTTAAGTTTTAGTTTGTTCTCAACTTCCACTTTGAGTAGGAAGCAGGGGAGGAAAGTACTACAGAAAAGCCTGTATACAGCAGAGAAGTCAAGAAAAATCCCTTTGAAACTGTCATACTTTTTTCTTTTTTTTTCTCTTAGTCACTACAGCATAGCGCATCTGGTTCTGCACCCTGAGCAATGAAGAAAAGCTAAGATCCAGTGTAAAAGAATCTGTTAATCTCCTCTTTCTTAATATCTAAACTGTTGACAGGTGGTTATGGTAGTACTACACCAAAGTAAACAATGGGATCTTCAAAAAGGTTTGAAATCCAGCAAAAGGATGTTGAATTCCATTTCTGTTTAACTTCACGGTCTAATTCTGTTAAGTTTTACACACTCACAAAACACAATGAATTTCCTGGAAATTTGTGGCACTCAGTCTCTCCCAGAAGACACTCAAGTACTTCAAAATCAGATAGACCAGGTAACATCTTGTGTTATATTTCCAGAACTAATTAATTTGCTAACCATGTGCCAACATTACCGTTTTCATTGCAGCATGTAATGAAAGAAAAACAGCTGAGAAAGAACTGTGGGGTAAAAATACCTTGCAGTAAAAACTTAACATTTATTTAAACCTCCCTATATCCCTCAGATTCTTCCAGAGCTTCACCTCCCAAAACTGGGAAATGACAAGACATTCAAATATATCTGACAATATGGGCAGGACTACTGAGGGTTCTTTAACTACACACAGTTGCCTGTATCCCACTAATCAGGCGAAGTCCATTCAGTAATTCTCTTCCAAGTCAACCAAAAGCCAGCACACAGTTTTAAGTATCCTCAAATATTTGAAAGTCTGGCTCTGTTTTGAAATTTTACTATATCAACAGTCAAATGCTCACGAGGAAAGAAGAAGGTGTGGAACACGTCAACATACATAAAGAATCAAGACACTACAATGATTAATTAATATAGTTGCTCAATAAAGGACACAATCAGTTTCCCTGCCCTTTCAAATGTTCTCTGGATAGTGCCATATATCATTAAAACCCTTATATTGCAAATTTAAGAGAAAAGGGAACATAGATCGATATTTGCTTCTTTTTTACTCTCAACAGAAAACATAGCAGAACATAATACTAACAAAGTAAATCATAGTCAAAGCTAAGATTTCTTTTAGTGAATCATCAATTTTTTGACAAGTATTTTTTTCTGGAAAGAATGGAATTTTTAAAATATCAAACCACTCTAAGGGAATAGCTTGATTTACATCAGAACTTACACAGAACCCAAGAGGCCTTGTTTCAAACACCTTAGTGTACCTTCCTAGAAACCTGACTTGTCAGGGAGCTTGGGAAGCATTAACTGAAAGAATTCCTAAACGTTTCTTGCAAGGTGAACTGCTCTATAAATGCAGATCCTCATTGCCCCAACTCCCAATAGTTTGTGGGGCGCCCTTGGGAAGGAGAATACCCAAGCCTGGTACATTATCTGCCACCTCCCACTTCGGTTCACAGGAAGCCCAGCTCTGGAGTTAAACTGATGGGTTGCTGGAAAGCTCAAGCTTCCCATCCCACTCATGTCCAGACTTCATGGTTGCCACAAAGCTAGTGTGCATATCTGAGACAGACAAAACACTCTAAATATGCTGCACAAACACTTCGATATTTCTAAAGATAAAAACTTTGTGGAATCCTTTTCCACAAAAAGAGCAGGCAGTTTCAGCTATTTTATCCAATTCAGGACAACCTGTTATATAAAGTAAAATTCTGTTTTTCCAATAATTTTATTAGGCAGGCCATACTAAACATCTTGAAATTATTCACTGATTTCTCATATTTCAAACACTAAAATAAATTATGACATTTCTAACTCAAAACAGTTTATGTCCATATATGCAATAGAGTCTTTACTAGGACAAAACAAAGCTGAAAATCAGTGAGACATACCACACTTTTGTCCACAGTGGGGCCTGTTCTGTTATCATTGGAATTTTCTGCAGAGGCAGCTAAATATCTGCAAAAACATATTAAAAGTTATATTTGAAGAGTTGTTTAAAGGCAAGACTATGAAAAAAACCTAAAATAATACAATCATCCTAAAAGATAACCCCCAGATTTATTGCTCCAAAATGTGGATAACCAAATAGTAACATAATCATTTAAGCACATTTAACTGAAGAACTCGAATTATTGTAAAAGGTAAAGTAGAAAGCTGCAGTAGAAGGTCTGCAGAAAAAAAGATTTGTGCCAAATACTAATATAACCACTTTTCTTTTTTAATAATCATTAAAAAAAAAAAATCTTTGCTTTCCTTGGTTACAACACTCTCATTGGCTTCCATCCCACAAATATTTACTCAGGCACTTATGCAGCAAGTAGCAAAAATGAAGCAAACTCTGCAGAACTTGTGTATCTTTCAACAAAGTTACTAACAGTTCCACACACAAAAAGTTTGCCCTGAAGTCAGTGTTCTTATTTTACGTGTTTTCTAAAATTACTACAAATTTCTATTCATGATGATTCTGAAAAGTCAGGTAAATAAACACAAATCACTATATTCAAATTCCTTTGGTATCTGATGTGATTTTCTTGGTCTGATAACTAAACTGGAGAGAGTAAAGCATCTCTTAAGTGTATTAGATTATGTGAGGAAGAACTCTCCAGCACATGAACTTTGGAAGATGATCATTTCAGACTTTGCAAGACAATCACACCAGCAGAATATCATAGGACAAAATTCAATTCTAGGCCAGCATTACAGTTCTAGTAAGCCTACAAAGTTATGATAGTATTTAGCAGCAGAGCTCTTCCATGACAGCAAAACCACAGACACTTAATTCTCCAAATTCCTGATACTGTCCCCTAAAAGTGAAGATGGGGAGAGAAGAAATTCTGTTATTAACAAGCTTCTGCATGCTACTTCACCTTCTTGACAATACATCCCAAAATCTTTCTGCAAGCCAAATATTAAGACTTTTTAAAATTACAGACTAAAACAAGAGCAGTAGGTGAAATTCTTGAACTGCTAACTCACACAACCTGTATGAAAAGCCTGCAAGTCCTTCTATGTCTCACTATGCAGAAAGCAACAACAAATCCAAGTCTTTGCAGAGATGGAAAGAATTTCACCACAGGCTTGGAAAAGTGTTTCCTCTTCTATGCAAGCATGAAAACCAGATTTATTTCTTTTAAGGTTTTCCTATGCAGAAATGCTATTAAAACTAATAGCCTCTACCTGACATGGTCTAATGGAAGTTGTAGCCCATTTTAGGCCTGACTGACACTCACCGCACTTAAAAGCAGCTTTCAAAGTAAGAAAAGGTTATTGAGATTTTTGAATGTAGGCATAGCTAACCACAGGGCCTACAACAATAATGATGGTCAAAAGCATGAATTAATACAATTTTAACTTTCTAGTCTTTCAAGTAATAGTGAAAACTGTAAAGTATCACAATCTCACTCTGCAGTGGACGGGCACTTAAAAAAAAATTATAAAGCAGAAAGCAGGCAAGTAGGAAATATTTTATTTCTAGTAAGCCGAGGTTTAATTTATCACATGCTAAAACACAGATGTAAAGTATGGAAACTTCATCTACAGCTCAGGAACAGTAATTTGCAGTAAAACAAATGGACATTCCTACCCCTAATTCATGACTCTACATATACAATTCAGTGCTCTGCAGGTAACTCTGCCTAGTGGATTTTTCTTGCTTAGCTTCTGCAGCATTACTGTATAATCTTCTCAAAGCAGAATAGGACATTCAAAAATACAGTGTGATATTTTAAGGTACTGATGCCTAGCAGCAGAGGTTGTCATTAGCAAAGTATCAAAAGAGTGTAATTTATTAGTATTCTGAATTGTTATTAAGAATCCAAATAGACTTACATCTAAATACTGGTTGGTAAGAGTCAGAGAGACTGTTGACAAAAGAATACACCATGAGCTTGCTTTCTGCATACGTACCGACGGTTGCTGTAATACGTAAATCCTACGAAAGGAAGCTGGTTGCCCACAAATGCTTTTGGTATGGGAAATGTTTCTTCCTCTCCTTTGTCTTCTTCCAGATCATCAAAATTACTAGTGTCAATGTCACTACTTAAGTCAGGCACAACCGGTGCTACAGCTAGAAAAAATACAAAATAGTATGATAATAATCATTATATTACTCAAGTGACTAAGAAACCTATTTCCTTGGTACAGAGTAAATAAAATTTTAAAGTCCTTTAAACAAAATACAGCAGTCCTTTTGCTAACATGATACATAAGTAAGCCAGTGAGAAGAGCACTATACTTACTGTCTCTGAGCGTTTCCCAAGCCCATTGATCATTTTTGAAGAAAAGGTGCCGTTTAATCTCTTCTACACCATTTCGTCCCAGTCTCACTTCCCTGTTAAAGACCAGTTTGGTTAAACATGTGAGATTATGTAAATTATTCTGAAGGAAAGACTCATTTTAAGGCATAATATAAGAACAAAGACAATGAAACACCCCTCAAACTATGGTAAGAAGTAGACATAACTCAAAAGTTTTCATAAGAAGATAACTACATGAGCATGACAGCTACATTTCAGAATACAGTCTGGTTTTAACTCTTGTCTATAAGAAGCTCTGCATCATGGACTGGTCAGGCAGCTGCCAAGGTGTTACACTCCATTCATGCTGAGACAGTAAGAATTTCACTTCTCTTGAGTAGTTTAAAAACCCACATAAAACAAATACGTATTTTCTTTCAACATGAGAAGAAATTGTCTTAGTGAAGGCTTACTTTTGTTTTGAATAAAATTTAAGTCTTACCTATCAGTTAAAAAGGCACAAATAAGGTTTTTTGCCTCTTTAGAAATGTCATTGTCATCAGGGAAAGTAAGGGAGTTCTTATGGTTCATAATCTTACTATACGTTCCAACCAAAGAATCTGCATAAAAAGGTGTATCCCCTGAAAAAGCAGAACCACAAAAGTTAAAAAGCAAAGCAAAAGTATTATAGATTTGATTTTTAATATATGAACTACAAATCAAACAATGCAAGCAACTGAGTGAACGAGAGGCAAGGCCAAATGTTTAAGAACTGTGATTGAATTTTTCTAGAACATATTCTGTAAATATCAGGATTAGTAAACCACAGTTTATGTCAAAAGAGTAATAAAGTTGAAAACAACTTTAGTTTTTAAGTCTGGTTAAGCAGTGTAGTCAATTCTGATTTTCCTACTACTCACCTACAAGCATCTCATACAAGAAGACTCCAACTGACCACCAGTCACATTCTCGCCCGTAGTAACCATCACCTCCCTGGGACTTCAGTACTTCAGGAGAGATATAGTCTGGTGTTCCCACAGCTGTATCACATCGTACCATACCTTCCTACAAAGAGCAGGAAAACACACAGGCCCAAATATAAGATCCAAAATTGCAAGTAATTTCTGAGAGTTTATGCACCCTAAGCAACATCAACAGATCTACATCAACTTTTGTCAACAAACATTCTTTTTTGAACGGGTATTTTAATATTTTTAAAGTCTAAACTGCTACATCCAGAACAAACCACCAGATCTGTCAAACACAGTGAAAGTTACTTTAAAAACTTCTGTTCATACCCAAGAAATACTGAGAATTGCACCTAGGCCCATCACACACTGTTCATGCCAATATAAATGTGTCATATACTGACAGGATGTACTGTAAATAGCGAAAGTTCCTCTGTTAGCATAAATGGGTCAACATCAGGGATTTTGCTGACAGGAACAGATGAAGTACAAATTTTTTGCCTCTGACTCAATATACTTAATGCCAGGAAGACTAAATGTAGACAGGGCTTTCAAACTCTAAGTAGATAGGCTTTGAAACAGGTAACAAGTGAGAAGAACATTTGACGTTCCTCAAGCCCCTGAGAAAGGGCTGGCAGATCTGAGATCAGTCACACTGGAGCTGTCATCCAGAGTGCTGAAGCTGCAACCATGCACACTTTTCAAGTGCCACTAAGGCACTTCAGAAATAATTCTATGCCATCCCTAGAAATGGATCAGTAGAAAAACTTGCATTAAAATATATAACTAAGTAAATAAAACAAATATTAATTCAGTATTGCATGGGCAGCAAATCCAGAATGCACCTAAATTAAGCTCCTGTGCTGAGCAGCTTTTCTTCTACAGAGTAACCTTTCTCTTTCAAAACACTAGAGGAACCAAGACTAGGCTCAAGACTCATAGGCCAGCTTTGTTCAGAGCAGTAAAAAATCTAAGGTGTTGTTGACGTGAGTTTACTTCAGTGATGCTAATGTACAGCAAAGTTTTGCAACATTTTTTCTATTCTTTTTTTTTGCACATACAGCTTAAGCAGCAGGATAATGCTTTTCTGTATTTCAAAATTCCTCATTGTTAAGAACATAATCAGTCAAGAATAACCCTATATTAAGTCAAAATAAAGCCAAATTTTGTGTCAGCTATTCTACTGAAGCGGGCTGTTAGTGAGAAAACTTCTTGAATTTGTACATGTAACCTGCATTTGGTTTTCACTGTGGCCTTTTATTTATAGCAAAGCAGCCAAGTACAGTAATTTATTCAAAGCTCCTGGAATATGATGAGAATACAATACATATATTACACTGACTCTACTAAGTACCACATATTTCAGATTGTTTTCCTCAAATATACGTGCAGGCTGACACAAAACAATCAGTTTTGTGTAGGGAACAACAGTGCTTCGTGGTATGTGAAATATTGTTGCAAAATATTTTTTTAATGACCTCAGGATATATTTTTTAAAAAGAAATAATTCTATGACACCTGTTTCCTTCAGATTTTTCCTTGTGCTATGTCAGCATGTGGCTAATAAGTACAACTGGTATTCAGCAACTTGCACATCAGTTTTGATTTTCTCATTACTGACACACTACATAAAAATCATCTCACTTCTTCTCATTAACTTTTCATAACCAAAGACTTAAAGAAATAACCCTGAGGATCTAGAGACAATCAAAGGCTTGACTTCAGAAAATTTCTCTAGAAATCAGTACTTGAAGCACCATTTCTGCATTTTAACTTGTCGTTGAGTAAGATCCATGAATCACAGGATCACAGAATGGTTTGGGTTGGAAGGGACTTTAAAGATCATCTAGTTCCAACCCCCTGCCATGGGCAGGGACACCTTTCACTAAGACCATGAAGAACAGTAATGGGAACAGAGTGGAACTTTCAACTCTCCTCATCTAGCTGAAAAGTTTTCAGCATATTTTCTTTTCACTTTTAAGTATGTTTTCCTTTCACAAACAGAAAAGTGAAATTACAAACATATGTTTACCTTGTTCATCTTCATACAAGTACCAAAATCAGCTAATTTTAAATGACCAGCTTTATCTAGCAGCATATTATCAGGCTTCACATCTCTGAAACGAGAAAAACATATATTTTAAAAAGCAAATAAATAAATCAATTGAACTTACTAAAACAATAGAAGTCAAATGCCGATGCAACATTGCAAGAAAAACCAGTAACATTAAAGCACCACCACTACCTCCATTTTTTTTCTGTTTTCTCTAAGTATCATGTCCAATACACAGACTGCTGAACTACAGCATTTTAAAAAAGTATAACAGATGTGAGAACACAGTCTTAAGTCTCCAAATTTAATAAATCTAGACATCAATCTTGAACCTCAAGTTCCTAAAAAAACACTCACTGGTTGAAGTATGAGTGAGCTATCTCAAACAGACATTGAAAATATAACTTCTTCTCTGTACCACCTCTATTTTAAGGGAATAACTTAAAAGATGTCATTTTCAGAATTCTATTAATGTGAACAACTATTTTCCTGTGACTGAAAAGCAGTATTAAGTATTGCCTTATACCCTTTTCCACAAAGTACTTCCATTATAGAACAGAAGTTTTCATAAAGTAACTGGTAAAGTGCAGCATGGTGATGTTACTGAATATACTGAAGCAGAATTATCAAGACAGCATAACATGAATTTCAGGAAAAAGTATATTTCAAAGACCTCAAAGAAGAACTCTGGCCATGACTGTCAAATCAAATGTAGTGCAAATGTACCAGTATACTCAGAGAATAATTTTGGTTGTGAGGGATTTTTGTAAGACTCTCAGTTAATTGCCTGACCAAAGTATAGCTACCAAGTTAGATGCAACTTCAAAGTTATATTAGCTTACTCAGGATAAAATCCAGGCAAGTTCTGATTTTTTTCTGAGGACAGAGATTCCACAACATCTTCAGGACTCTCTTCCACTGCTTGACCTCCCTCATAGTCAAGAAAATAATTCCTAGTGAATAGCTAGATATTCCCTTGCTGCAACTTGTGTCATCCATTGCCTTTCATCTTTTTGGCATGCAAATACAGTCTGGCTCCACCTTTTCCAAAAAGTCCTGCTGGGCAGCTCATGAGTGATGCTTTCTGTCTTGCCTGAACACTGCTCATGTTGTGAATGAAAACGTAGTGCTAATCCCTAGTATGAAACTTCTGAGGAATCTCTGGTAGCTGACTGTTGGCTGGACAGTACAATCCTTTGTTCTACCTATTCAAACTGCACCTTTCTAGTCTGGCTACATCTACAACCTTGCTAAAGTCAAGACAAACAACACACACTGCTCTCCCCTCATCAGTGAAGCCCATCATCACAGAAGGCAACTGGGTTGGTAAAGCATGCTTTACCCTTATAAATTCATGGCTGTTTCCAATAACCTTCCCATCCACATGCTTAGATGGTTTCCTGAGAATTTAATCTGACTGCCCTTACGCTGACTAGCCTGCATCTCCCCTGACCCTCTGCTCCTGGCCCTTCTTGGGGCAAGACAGGTGTGCCATTTGCTTCCTTCCAGTCATCAGGAATCTCTTAATCACCGCAGCCCTCCAAAGGTGACAGAGAGCAGTATCATAAGGCTCATGGCCAGCTCCCTCATGACCTTTGGCACATCCCACCTGCTGCCTTGGACATGTGCATGTCCAGTTTGCATAACTGGGACCCAGACTGATCTTCCTCTGCCAGAGTAATGTTTCATTCTCCCAAGCTCTGCCACTAGGCACAGGGCCCTGAGAGGCCTGAAGGCAGATCCTACCAATGACGGTAGAGGCAAAGGCGGAAAAGTAATTTCCATGTCCTTTGTCACTCTGTCCCTGATCCCTTGAGCAGTGGGCCCACATTTTCATCTGTGTCTTTTCATTCCTCAGAGTTGAACAGATTAACTCCAGTGGAAAAGAAATTCAAAAATCTCTGCTGGTTTCAAAATAATCCAAATTTTCACGAAAAAAGCTTGCTGTGCTGCAGGCAACTTCTAATGCCTGCTTTCTAAAGCTTGTAATACACATGCACAAATGGTTCATTCAGCCAGATAATTTATCCATTAGATGCAGCATAGCTACATAATTAATGATGCTCTAAATCCTACTCAAGCAATGGATTAGTAGTTTGTTTTGCTTTGTGTTCGCTTTTTTGCAAAAGCTTACATGTTTACACTGATCTTGTGACCAAATTACAAATTGAAAATTTATAAACTATAGAGTATACTATACGCTACTCAAGCTCTTCCTGTATTTTCTGTTGAAAAAATTACTCTTCTGCTCCCAGTTAATGCAATTAAAAGCTAACAACAGATACAATTTCAAATATCAAAAAGAAAACTTCTCTACCTATCTGAGAAGTGACTGCATTTCACTTCAGGGCAAGTGCAGATGAAACTAAGCTAAGTCCCTTTGCTCTGCATCTCAATTTTGCATCTTGCCCCTTACAAGAAAACATATGGTTGGGAGATTTTCCTCACATTGTTCACAGATTCTTGTTTCATGGGTCCCTGAGGCTTCAAATGCCTAGCAGAGAATTAATAATTCCTAACAGTGGATACTACTGTGATCAAATTCCCAAAACAGCTTTTTCGAATCAAAAGAAAAGAGCTATTTTGGGGCCAACATGCCTGTACCATTTTTATTCTTGTATCTCTTGGTACAGTGGAACAATTTTATTACTCCCCAACACTGGCCTGCTGAAAGCCTTTACTTTGACTGTATGTCCTCAGATTTTAAAGTTTCTGATGGTAAGAACTTTTGAAGCTGTAAGATGGAATAATTATGAAATAATAACAAAGTACTAACATCATAAGTATTAAAACTGCCTAAACAAACTGAAGTCATTCTGGTAGCACCAGGAATAAAACCTCACCATGTAACAACACTTCTTAGTTTCTCACCTGTGTATAAAACCCATTGAGTGAATTGCATCTAATGCAAGTACAACTTCAGCAGTGTAAAATCTGGCCCATTTCTCTGGAACATCGTAGTTACTCATTAAATTCACAAGGTCCCCACCAGGCATGTATTCCATCACCATGTAAAGGTAACGGTCATCTTGGAATGCATAAAATAACTGTAAAAAGCAAATAAACAAAAAATAAGTCACTGAATATTCCAGTTATCTTTAATGTTTTGCTTGTCGGAAATCAAAGGCATTTCCGCACAAACTGATTTACAAAGCAACAGAATTGCTACAACTACTGAATCAACTCTGCATCATCTTGCAGATCTCCTAAAAATAAATTAACCTCTAGAGTGCATTTCAGACAGATCTTCCATCCCTTTGTATTACAATGGGAGAAGCCGAGTGCTGGTTACAAGTTAAGGTTAGTCAACTTGATGTAATAAATCTTGAGATCAATTCAAAGAATGTTTATTACATAAGAAGGTAAAATGCTTCTTTCTCACTAGGATGGTACTTGACAAATATGCAAACATGAAACTGTGTTCCAAACATCTGCCTGATTCTATTTGTATTATCACTAAATGTTTATTTTTCTATTGTCGACATATTTATTGTATAGAAATTGAGCCTAAATTCTATACAATTAAATAAAAATATTTCCCTTAAATTTGTCAATGCTCTGTTCAACAGAGTAGACTTAAGTCTCTTAACTTAAAATTTTATGAAATTCATAAAAGTTTTATTCTGAACAATCACACCCAGACAGACAGGAATGCAGTAACTTGATTTAGATAAATCTTGAATGAGATTGTATAATTCCAACCTAACAAAAGAATTTATATGCTTAAGGGTAAGAACAGTTTAAATTAACAAGTTGACGTGTGCACACAATGCATGATTGGTTCAGGCACGCTCCTTAGAACCTCAAAGGCAGCACTGCTTCCCAAAAAACTGTCACTGACATGAGGGAAATGATAAAACTGAAATGAGGGAAAAATAACCAGAGCAGGCACAATTTGCAGTCAAAGATACACAAAGAAATTAGAATATACGGAAGCTGTGTCTTAAGCATATCTTTCTGGTATGCTGGATGCCTCAGAGAATTACTACAGAGCAGACTCACCAATATATATCTGGCAAAGAGCTTTAATAATAAACAGAATAGCTTAACATCTTTTAAATGTTGTGACAAAATACAGTTTTGAAGCAAGTGTAGTATCCACTGTTTTGTACAGCATTCCTAATGTCAATAATGTATTTCCCTAACAGACCAATAAAACAAGAGACTTTGAAATGCAAAAAAAGAAAACATGCAATTCCAAGTTATGCAATGTTGTAACCAAACTATTTTATAATGAAAATATTTGAAAAAGAATATCACTATACCTGAACAACCCAGGGACTATTAGCAAAAGCCATAATATCCCTTTCTTCCCAGAAGAATGCAGAATCTGACCTTTTTATCATCTCAAATTTGCTCAGAAGCTTCATAGCATACACTCTCCTTGAGGATTTATGCCTTACCTATGAAGACAAATGTGACATGGAACATATTAGTTTGCCGTATTAACATATAAAGAACATCACTGAAAACATCACTTTTCCTGCTTCACTATTCAACATGTTCTATAAGACTCTTCACATTTTTCTAAAGGATTATATACTGTAGGTCTACAAAATAACTACATTCCATTATCTGACAAAGCACTACTTTTAAAATACTTGCTGGAACTATTCAACATAGAAGTCCATAGGCATAACAGTTGCTTATGTAATTTGCACGTGTCTTTAAAAGGACAAATATTGGCACCTGTTAAATACTACAAAGTTAAAACTACAAGCATTTTCCAGAGTTCGTTAGTAGATGTGCATACTTCCTGCCAGATTTCCAGTTTCTTCCATCACCTCTCAACTAAGTAAAGCAGGATGAACAAGCCTGGCTGCTAACGTCATCACAAACAACACACATCTCTCATGTGTGAGAACTATGTCCACAAAAATCTGGTCTAGTCCCTGAACTGGCAGAAACTCTTCTAGTCCTTAAGACTTCTTCAAGTGTCCATGTAAAGAGTGGTAAAGGCTAATTTTCTTGATTATGAAGAACAAACATTCCATTTTATTTAAACAGAGAAGAATGACTACAATGCAGAGCAAGTACTTGTGCACTTGGACAGTACTGAAAAATGACATTTTCAAAAGCATTTCCATGAGTTATTAAGAAATAAAATTTCACCGAGCTAAAGGCTTTAATATCGTAAGACTGCATCTTCTGAACCCTGTACTCAGAAACAGATGCATGAGCAAATACTACAGAATACAGTCAAATGCACAAATAGAAGCTTAACTTACCAACTGAACCTCCCCAAATGCCCCTCTGCCGATCACCTTCACCACTTCATAGTCCTCAGCTTTCATGCGCAGATCTCTCATTTTATTTACCGTGTCTTTATCTACATAGAACAAAATTCACATTTCTTATATAATCAACTTCCTTAAACCCAGTCATCTAATTTCATTTTTTCATAGTTTTTAAGAAGAAGTACTGCTCAAAGAACCTACCTTCCTACTGAAAAGTTCTCTGCAGAATACATGACCTCATTCTCATTACCACAGTAACCAAAACCTGACATAAACATAATGCAAGGACTCTACTGTACAATCACATTGCAGATCTTAATTTAGGAATTTATTTAAAAATTACTACCTGCAAAAAAAAAAAAAAAGCTATACAAAAATTTCATATCCAGCATGATCTTGCTGTAAGCTAATCAGCATAAAAAGATTATTTCTGAATAAATATACAACACATTTGGGAAAGTATCAGAAAATACACTACAAGAAACTTAAAAAAATATTTAAAAAAAAAAAACTTTCACTTTTCTGCACTTGTATGATTCCTAATACTAAAAAAGAGTAGATTTTAATTTAAAACATGCAGTGGGAATCATTGCAATTATTTATATAAACCTGTCATTCTATAAACTACAATAATTTACAAACTCCCAGTGGGCAGATATTCTAATTCCAAATTTGGTCAAAGATTAAAACAGTCTATTTTAATCCATGTGGGTCAACACTGGCATGAGATTACGTAGAAAAGCTTCATGCTTCAGTATTTCTAAAAGCAAGGAAGTTCTACTAAAACAGATATGCTTCTAACAAATTATGCAATGATATTTTATTTTCAAAAATAATATTCTAGGCCTAAAAGTAAAGTTTAGAAAGAAATAAGGACAGGGGAAGAGAAAGGAGGAGAAATCTAATTTTTTTAAATTATTAAAAAATGATGAGGCAGATGACAGAAAATTGCCATTAGATTTCTACCTACACAGGCCACAATTTAAAACAAAAGCAGCACATGTACAATAAAAATTCAGTAAGATTTTATTACCGTAACAGGAACAAACATAGTTTTGTTTGACTAAATACACTGTGGCATTACTGCCTAATGTAAAGCCAACCCTTTACAATGCAGCATATCACTAGCTGATTTCAATAAATTACAGTAAAATTGCAAATTCTGACAAATTCTTTCACACAAGGATCAAAATATTCAGTAATTCAAACAAATAATGCATTGCCTTATTTGCCCTGGTGAAAACTGACCTACAGTAGAGGAGGAGCAAGACTGCACAAAACCAAAATGCAGCAACTCCCATGACAGCAATTTTCTAGCTATTGTTAACTTACTGCCTAGTAATCTCACAACAGGAGGTTCAGGTTCACCACTTCTGAACAAACAGCTTGACATTGGTGCAAAAGAAATCTAAGCACAATATGAATCCTTTAAATGGTATTTAATCACAAGCCTCACCTGTGGACAAAACAGAACCGAGGAAAATACATCTGAAGGGCAATCTAAGCTAAGGATTTTTAAATAATGTAAACCAGGCTTGTGAGCAGTTGCAAATTGAAATTTACTGTTTGATATATATATATACAGACTAATAGTCAACTATCCTCAGACAATATGCATTAGTAATAACAGTGTTGGAAATTTGACCTCCACATTCTAAGTCTGTTAAACAAGGTTTATCAGGCTGCAATACATTCAAATAGGCAGTTCCTTATTTCCCAGAAACAGTGGAGGACCCGGGCAGCTCATGCTGTATGAAGAGGCTGGATGGCTCCCTTGGCAAAAAAATCACTTTCTCCAACTTGCTCTAAAGTTTGGTTATAAGCTTGGATTCTGTGTTGAAATGAACTGAGTCTCTGCTGCAAATAGGGCTCTCAGCTATCTTTAATACTAAGTTCCTTATTCTTTTAATTCTATATGGTAGAAAATTAATAAGGTTCTACCTTTGAAAAAATCATCCTCAAAACCTCTGCCAGTAGAAGCAGATTTTGGAGGTTCCACAAATATACAATGTAATTTAGAAACAAGTAAGAGAGGATAAAGTCAATCAGTCTATAACATAAAGGAAGCAAACTCCCATTTTATTTGCCACCTAGAAACTTATTTTAAACTTCTACAATAATGGTGCAAACTGGACCGCTAGTACTGCAAAAAGACATTTTAAAGTCTTCCATTAGAACTAAAATAAACATGAAAATGTTGATTTTTTAACAGAAGTTCAAGGCAAATTAGACTTGACAGTTCCCTGTAAGGCAACTACTTGCACATCCACAGCTCACTTTCATATTTCAGCAAATAGTGCAAGATTAATGTTCTAAAGGTGGTTTTAAGTGAAATAGGATGTTCTGTTCTCCACCTTCATATTACTTCAGGTCATATCTTACAACACAGTATATAATTTATTCCTACAGATATTCATCATCAGACTGTAAATGTAAGTTTTCTTTCACTCAGCCCCAATTGCAAAAGTGAAGCTTTCTGAGACTCACTAATAATTTCACTATTCATAAAAATTACATTCAAATTATCTGATGCAATGAGTATTTCCTTGCCTAATACAACTTCTCTTTTCTCCAAGAGTTTCACCACACCTTCTCAGTAAATAACTGAGTATACAAATGTGCATGTAACTCAGTGTATGGTATCAAATACAATTTGAACTGTGAAAAGTTAAACAGAACATTTGAGCTTAGGCTTTTCAACAACCAGCTTACGTGTAACTGAGCCATCAACTGGATTTAGTGGACTCATAAATTCCCACAGATGGAGAACAATATAAAATAAACCCCACAAATTCACTATCATAGCTTTCAGTTTCACAAAATAAACTATTTGAAAAAACCCTGGAAACAGAACGAACACCGACATAAATTACAGTAAAGCAAAGACAAAAATTATTTTAGTCAAATTACTTTATATTTGCCACAAAAATATAAAAATCTAATAATATTAGCTTAATTTCAAGGTTTGCCCATTTAGTCCATAGGCAGGAGTAAGTCTTGAATCAGCTAACATCTCTGCCATGATTTCCAGAATTTGTCTGTTTGGCAGCCTTTAGAAATGACTTAATTTTTAACTGCCTTTTTGGGTTTTTGTTTGTTTGTGGTTTGTTTGCTTGTTTTAATTACAAAAAATATGGAACTATGACTTCTATTAAAAACATCAACTTTGTTAGTTTAAAATGCTATTATAGAGTAGAATGTGCAGGAAATCTGGTAGTGGACAAATACAGAGTAAATACAGAGAATTCTGCAGACACGTCAGCTGAATATACAAGTAAATACAGCAGCTATGCAGTATAAGATATTCATGTAAAGAGACCTTTTATACTTAAAAAAAAAGTTTACAAAAGACATGCTCTAGTCTGTGAACAAATTTTTAACACAATTTCTTGACACTCCATGCATCATTATGATATTTTACTGGTAATTGCTTATGATATACTAGTACATGAAATTAGAAAGCAAGTTATGGGAACCCAGAGAGTTGCCCTAACAAAAACAACAGGCTTTTCTCTTAAAAGGCTTTGTGCCACTGCAGACAATGCCATTTACAGGGGCAACAGATTGGAAATTCAATCATTCAATGCCCAGTGAATCAATGCAGGGGATGAGATTTGCACAGGTAGCTGTCAGCTCTCACTGGGAAATAAATAAATAATCAGACTCTTAAAACAACTTGCAGCCCAAAACTTAATTCACCCCAAATCCCCAGCTGCCTTCCAATAAGCTAGAACCACTTTTTTCTTTTTGATACTTATAGACATTAAATACTTACACCTGTTTAAGAAGTTATCAATGTTTTTGTTTTTTCTTAAGGCAGGAAAATCCAAGTCATATACCAAAGCATCTAATCCATCCTGAAAAAAAAACAAAACAAAAACAAAAAACAAGCAAAATTAAGAATTTGGAAAAATAATTACACATGCTGCTAATTGAAGAGCCAAGATAAAGAAACAGTTGTCCCTGGTAATTTTCCATACAAATCATTCACATTTATTTAATGATTCAGTTAGCAGTTACATGAAACAGCTGTTCCTCCTTCATTTCCATTGGACTCTTCAAAGCTTAATTCCCTTCCATACCAAAACAAACATAGTTCTATGAATTACTAATTACCTTAATTAGCTCCACACCTACATGAAAAAAATTATTTTTTCCAAACACAAAAAGAACAAATAGCAGTTTTAATGCTATTAAACTGCATTCATCAATATTAAAAAGTTCAGTAATATTAAACAGTTCACCAATATTAAAAAGTCGCAAAGTATCACACAGTAGGGACTTGAATGTGAAATGGCAACTGGTAAATAGGACAATGACAGTAATTTATTTTGGAGAGTCAACCTCCCACATTTTATTCACTGAAATCAGTGGTAATTTTTATGAACAAGATATTGGCTTTATACCTTCCAACTTAAATCTAGGAACGAACAGCCACAAGCCCATCTGGCTTTGCTACCACGGAACATAACCCTATGAAAAAAACAAACGCCATCGAAAAAACCCTCAGAAAAATACAACAAAGAAGAAGACGGTTTTAAGGTCTTGCTAAGTGCCAAACACTTCCCAGCTTAAAGGCTAAGTCTAAATTTGTCAACAGGTACACATGATTCTTCAGTGGACAGCATCTTCTTGGAGAAAAACTAAATCTGGTCATTTAGCTAAAAACAACAAATTTGGTGTCTAATGAAAAATGATCAAGTATTCTAGGGAATTACAAAACAAAGAATTAAAGAGCATTAGGGAATCTTCTCTCCCAGCTAAGTACTGTTTAAGTGACAACTGCAAAAATAAAGAAGGTCATAAAATACAAACTGATGGATGTTAACAGTATGCCAGAGAAGTACTGCTATTTACTTGTCCAATTCATAACTATGTGCCTATGCTATCTATCATTAACTTGTTGGAAGTGAGATATTAGACCAGAAATATCTTTCATCTGATCAGTTCAGATCTGATTGGACCTTATTTGACTGTTTTCAGCTTTTAAAGGATTTTTCAATCCTTTTTTTCAGGATTGAAACCTGATCCATCAGTCTTTGACAGCTACATATATCAAGTAACTACGCCTAAAGAAAAGCTAGAGCATAAGTTTTTTGAAAGCTTATTTTCCATGAATATATAATTGAGAACACATTTGATCCAGATTGAAATAATAGTCTTTGATCCCTCACCTCAAATTCAAACCTGTTGTTCCCCCTCACTCTTCAGGAGACTTTTGACTATTAAAAAAAATCAAATGCTAGCAAAATCAAAATTATTTATAGGCTTGCAGTCCTCTCTTTTAAAGTGTGCAAGATAGAAATTATTTACTTCAGATATAATGAGAATGAGCAGTAAAATCATGCTAGAATTTGAAAACAGGTAAATACAAGGATAATCATAATTACTTTAAAGGCTGGATATTATTAAATTTGTCAACTTCACAAAAATATTCCTGTTTTAAGTTATCTCTCCACACAGTGGCTCATTTTGACCTATGATGAAAATTATACAACTCAAGAAAAGTATCACAGTATTTTCACTGCTCTAAAATACAGTCAGGTTTTGCATCTTGAGTGTGTTAAAGGATTGTCTTTTTGGACTGAAACTGATGATGAAAAATGAAAGCAAATGGCAATGAAACAACATTTAACGGGTCAGTAATAAGAGAGTAAGAAGCCAAGAACAGCTCAAGACAGATGTAGAAGTAAAGCTATGAAGGGTAAGTCTAACTTAGCAAGAAATACTTTGTAAACTACTCAAACACCTTTTCCAAAGATACATAGTAAATATCCCGGAAATCCAGGGAAGATTTTCAATTCTTTGGTAAAGTCAGTAGAGAACCATCACCGCTTGCACAGCAGTACAAAGTACACCGGTAGCTTCTGTGCATTTATCTCCATGCTGTGAGAAACAGCAGGCAAAGAACATCCACAAGAGTACCGGGTCACATCCAGAGATTTTTAAAAGTAGATTAGTGATGGTGATGAACTGTCAAAATCTGGGGTCCGATCTGCCCTGAAGCCTTCAAATCTGTAGAGTCAATCAATTTGTCCATGGACATGGCTAACACAGAAAATACGCACGTCAAGCAGAAGCACTAAATTCTCAAAAGCCTGGTTTGCTCTGGAGCTGTGCAATTACCTGCTTCAATTCAGGGCTTGCTTCAAAAGCCAAAATTCTGTCTTTTTCTTTATAGGAGGGAAGGTTTTAAACACCGAATACAAAAATACAGGAAAAACAGGAATATATAGAATTTTTTAACATCAATCTTTCATTTGTATCATACTTTTTCTTTCAAAATGCTAAAATATAAGCCCACGCCAAAAGAAGCATGAAGTACAGAAAGTGTCATGGTTTCCTTGGTCTCTCAAGCATGCTAGGTATTTTGTTGTGCTTCTTTTTAAAAGTTCTAAAATAAAGATGGAAAGCAGTATACAAATTCACTTTTAACAGACAAAAGGAAATTTCAATACTGGTTAATTCAGAATTCACCATATACAATGTTTCCTGTTCTGTTCTTCACCTTTCAGACCTTAGGTATGAACTCTAGCAAGTAAAACACTTAACCAAAAACCTCTGAAATACAGATTTAAGCTACTGATCTCACATTCATTTCAAATCACATTTCAAGATCATGCTAACAACATCTAAGGAAGTTACATGCCAAGAGTTGCTTATTTTAAAGGCTCTTCAATAATCAGCTCCCCTTCTCTAGAGTTTCTGGAGAATAAACTACCCCAGCTCAAAACCTTCATTAAAAACAGTAAGGGTGGGTGGTGTCCCTATAATAATTAAGAGACCTGTAAATCCTCAACTCTCAAAATAATTAATTTCATCAATTGAAGTACGTTTCTGAATGAAAAATAGCATAGTATTATTTTAGAGGTGGACTGCAAATACAAGACTAGGCTTAAGGTAATTTCATAGAATTGTGAATAATGGAAGTAAAATATTTGGGATACCTAGTGTTTAACATGAAACAGCCTTTCTATTTCACTTACATTAGCTAAAGCAGAACTTGGGTACGCTACAAGCTGTCCCAGTGCAAAGGGAAATAGAGAAGCATGGCTATTTTAAGTGGTATCACTGGTGAACAAACAGGGAGGAGTACAGAAGCTCAACAGTGAGAAGGCAGTGCTGGTTGAAAGTGGTGCAAGTCAGAGACCCAGGAATACACTGCGGAGTTGTAGCTATAATGGCTAGGAGAAAAAGGGCAAAGATCAAATGAAAAGAGACATGATCATTATTGTCAATGGCTGCAGAGACAACTCATCTCTCAGCTTTCTTGATTTCACCTTGCTCGATCTTTCAATGTCACCTGACTATTTTCCTAATACAGAAAGGAAGATCTTTTCTTCAAGACCTCTAAAAGCCACACCCTCCTCCTCTTAAAGAAAAAGGATACTAAAACATCACTATAATAGGCAACCATAGGCAACCAGTTTCACGTGCTTTATTAATATAAGAAAGCCTCATTTTTATGAAGGACTTTTTCCCCACTTGGACGGTTTCCATGTACTTTTAGTATTTATCTTCTTTATATACAGTACATTTTGTACTTCTTAGAAACACATACTGTGGCTTAGATGTATTTTCAGCTAATGCTAAGTTCTACCTTATTCTGTCACTACAGAGCAATTTTCTCATTTAGCTTTGAGGTCTACGCAGATATTTTCCTTTTAACAGTTAAATTAGATTACTAAAATAAATTGGTTTATAAAAGCAAACATGTGACTTCCATTTACATGGCAACAGTATTTCAGAGGTGACTGAAAAGGAACAGAGAAAAAACTTCTCTTATAGTGTCCTTCACTCAAATAATTTCATGGTCTGATACAGTCTTTTCTATATCACACTTGTTCAATGAAATCATCAATAGTTTCATAATCTATTTAAAACTCTCCATTTTATTATGAAATTAAAAAGAGGCATACTAGGGAGCCATTACAATATGCAGAGGGTTCTCCCATACAAACCAAACATTCCCACATATACTGTTGGCTTCATTTCATTCACCACTACACCACACTTACAAGTTAAAAAAGAATTAGATATATGGAGTAAAATCAAAGGTCAGTCTGGACCCATGTACTGCCCCTGGAAATGACAATAACGGTGTCTCAGAAAGAGGATTACAAGCAAGTCCAGCATACAGTAGTACTGCTCTGGTGTTTTGCTATTAACTGAAATATCTGCTTAATTTTTATAGTCCCTGTATACTAAATGGGTTCTTTCACAAAACTAGGCATTATAAATCAAAGCTAGTTCAACATTCAATAACACAAGTACAACAAGATGAGAGGTTTTTCTCTCATGCACTCACTCAACATTCATCAAGGCTGAATTTTACCTATCACTTTTAACCACCCAGGCACCACCAAGTATTAATTTCTTTTCTGGTTTGCTAGATCTTTAACTTTTACTACTCTATCATCATTAATTAATCATTATTCACCATTTTAGATCCCTTATGACTGTGAAATACCACACACCTGTTAGACTCCATTACTGATCTGTTTTTTATACACTGATCACCAGCCTTCCATTCATTCATCTATCTGACAAAAAGCTTAAATGAAGAGCCTCATCAAAAGCATTTTGTTATCCTCATACTCAGCAATTACTTCAAGGAACTCCACTAGGTTTGCAAAGCATGACTTTCTTCCACAATACCAGAGCTGGCTCTGTCCCATCACACCTGTTGGCTCACTGGTGCTGCTACTGGGCCAGGGGCTCCTGCATTAATTACAAGATTTTTTTTCTTCAACAGAAAAAAAGCAAAAAAAAAGCTATATATTGACCATCTTCCTTACTACTGCTGTCAAAACAGTTTTAAGCACTAATGTAGATAAACACTACAGTTATACACACACTTACTTGCCTTAATGAGACACAATCAGGTACAAAAAAAGATTGATAAACATCAAGCAGTCTCAGCAATCTTCCTGTTTGTGTCATTTTGTCCCAAAAAAGTTTCTAGCACCACTTAAACCTTCAGAGAGAAAAACCAGCATTAACACTGTAAAAAAACATTCCACTATGGAAACTCCTTTAAGTTTCTTTATGAAGAAATGAGCACAAAGATTTCCTAAGGTTTTTCTAAAAATAGAGAATACTATAACATAAAAATATCATTAACACACACATCAACTATACAATCTATTAACACTGAATTTCATAAGTTGTTACACTAACTTCTTATCATTAGATTCATCTAAAATGTACTGATTTTCTTCAGTTTGACTTAAGCAGTCTCACATTAACTGGATTTTTCCCCAAATTTTGGTCTACACCTATTTCCAAAGTTTTATGCATTGAACTACCAGTCCTACCATGACTATACTAGGCTTCCACACTCTGCAGTTACATTCCTTAATCTCAAAACTAACTACAGTTATGTAATGGTTTTATTCAGATGTATGAGTTAATGCAATTTTATAGCAAAATTTACTGCTAGGATATTTCAAAATACAGTCCATCAACCTACTCCAATTCAGCAAAACAGATTATCTCAGGATTCATAAGTGACATAAAGTAGAAAATACAGTATATGATCTACAATATCAGCGCACAATTATAGCATCTTTTTATTTTGAAATGTTACTCCATACACATTTCATTATGACAAAGTATCATCTAGTGTAAGCATATAATAAATAAAGATTTATTAAATGTGGTTGAAACTTTGTTGTTGAGACACTTGGTTATTTTAATATTTATCCAGCATTCAAAGAACTAAAAAAAAATACTTAATGGGTATTACCAGCATACAAAATTTGCATTCCTTGGATGGACGGGCAGTTACCCAACTTTAAACTCTTTGCTACTTTTCCTTTTTTGGAGAGACCAAAGTAAGTCTTAAGATCTAAAACTCTTAACTATCCATATTTTAGTTCCTTGTGTTGTAGCCATTTTCCTGTTTCTGTAGTACTGTAAGCTTCCCCCCATACACTAAATCAACAAACCTGACTGATCCTGAATTGCATGTGTCCATCCTAATTCATAATAATGCCCTGTCATACATAAGTGATCTTTCTGGTTAACTGTCAAATCCTGAGAGAGCATATTTAAGAGCTACAAGTGGGAAGCTAGTCATTATGGCCTATTTTCAAACTTGGATGAAAAGTAATACCTCAACTCTATTTAAAAAGAGTTTTTTTGAGCTGTTTGAATTATCAACAATGACTCTTACCACCTGAAGCATCTCCTAAAATAAAGTAAAACAAAATGCAGTGCAAATCTGTGAAATCAGCTCACATGCAGTAGGCAAGCAAGAGTAGTGTCAGGATCCACTACACACACCATTCGAACCAAACGTGTAGGTAACGAAACTACACATCTCAGTCTTTCGCTAAAACTGGGGGCAAGTCATAGATCCTTCAAACCAGAGCACTTCTCTGTCCCCTGACTAGATTCAGGAATCTTGAATTAACAGATCTGTTCTGAATGACACCTATTCAAGGCACTATTTTATGCCGGAATTATGGAAAGTTGACATTGTCTAAAGATGCATTCCAGAAAATGTATTTCAGTGGGGGCTTTCTTCCCCTCCAAACTCAAAATTATAACAATATATTACAACACTAATTTCACTATGCTAGCATATTTTATTGTGGTTAATAGTCTTTACATACAAACGTTAATTTATTACATTAGTGGTTTATTATCTCAATTTAGTGTTGCATCTTTAGGAACAATTATCAGATGAAAAACTAGAGTCTTCAAGGAAGATGAAGAACATAGACCAAAACAGCACCAAGAATATATTTCAGTAAAATCTATGGAGTAATAGGTACAATTTCATTTGAAAATAGTTCAGGAAGATGTGAAACAGGAGTAAAAGCTGATAGCCATGAAGTCAAATTATATTAATTTCACAGCAAGTAAGATTTCTGGATATTTGAAGCTTAATTTCCTTGAAAGTGGTTCACTTGCATTGGTTGATATGTTCTGTGGGCAAGTTTTACAAACCTCAAAGCTTCTATACCAAAGGTGGCAAATTCTGCCATCAATTAGAATACTTAGATTAAAAGACTAAATCAGCTGTAGAACTATCTGGAGGGCTACAAAGAAAATAAGAAAATAGATAGCCTACTTTAGGTTTAAATGATTTATCAAGCCATGTTTGTCTAACTCTAGAATTAAATGACGTGTAAGTACAGCTTCTTAAAGCTGCCCTTTTCAAGAAAACTGTATTAAATGTGACGAACGCAAGTACACTTATATATTATTTAAATAAATATATATTTAAATCGTGTTAAAAGAAGAAGAAGTACTGGTAGTTAAAGAACTGACTGATGTTTATCACCACGGAAGCAGCATTCCACAGCCGCTGCAGCACTTGGGCATTAGGAAATGCCTCATAGGTCTAGAGTTCCCCGCTACTGTAACAACTGCAACTGGAGATGAGCGGCCAACCTGACACACCACAAGGTAACACTATCCACAGAAACATTTCCTGGTG
Organism: Manacus candei; assembly: GCF_025592945.1. NCBI lineage: Eukaryota > Metazoa > Chordata > Aves > Passeriformes > Pipridae > Manacus > Manacus candei. Next base: position 10,083,645 of record NW_026138056.1, read on the forward strand.
GAAAAAAGTGACCTCTCAAAGTTCTGATATTCATCAAAAACATAAGGCAAGCCCTGACCCCTCACCTAAAATGTAAAGTAACTACTTAGGCAAACTTTTTAGAAAAGTCAAATGTCACTTATAGATGCCACATCAGCAAACGGCCTTTGACATCCCCACAGCTTTCCTGGTTGTCCTGGGAGGGCAGATTCTTCCCCAGTCAGCACATACAGATCTACTGCTTCCAATTTAGGAGTCCTAAGGTTTTCATTTTAAACATACACACTTAAAAATACCAATTTAGATCAACGGGAGTTAACACCCTAAAGAACACTCACTAGAAAGCAAAAGTAACATGGACAAAAATTAGCAGTATGGATGCAAATACTGGTACATAATTTCCCTTCAATAAAATGGTACAGGACAGATCAGAGATATGAAAGAATGAAAACAAACTGGTCCAGTCCCAGCTCAAAAGTCTAAGGCTTCTTTTTGCAGCAGCCTGCAAGAACTCAGGTAAAGACATCGATGAAAAGAAAGAAACTGTATAATTCCATTAAGAAATAGTGGCATTCAGCAAAGGAAACAGAACCCCCTCCACATCTGCAGCCTGGGAAAGTGCTGTCTGCCAGATTTTTTTCCAGGCAGGTATCCATGAAACCAGACTTCAGGAAGTAAGCCTTAGTCAGTTGGACAAGATGCGAATTAGCAGGACACCAATACGTTCATAAGAACTATTGCAAATGACATAAATAATGAAATAAATAAAAGCTCTTGTAAGAGCTGTTAAATACGTAAAGCAATTTTAGATCTCTTAGGTTAATACGCTACGGTAAAACTAGAGTAAGTTCTCCAATCGATAGCTTAAATTGCTGCCCCTAGCTCTCCCACCAGACTTTTGCCTGAAAAGTGTTACCTTCACCATGAAAAACAAACAAAATAAAAAATTACCAGCGAAGTTTCCAATATAAAAAGTCAGTAGAAAGGTAACTAATTTTTCTGTAGAGCAACAATGCCTCATCAGCCATACAGTACCTGCTGTCACCTGACCTGGACTGTTTGCTGCAAATAAAACTGTGTGCTAACTATAGCTGTAAAAAATAAGATATAAAACAATAAAAAGGTAAGTTCTATCTTTAGCCTTGACAACTCAGTCTCTGGAGATTATATTAGTTCAAGAACTATGCTTTAGAAAAGACTCCAGCAAGGTATATCAAATAAAAAAAAAAAAAAAACCCCAACCCTCTATTACTAGTAATATTATCCAGCCCACAAAAAAAAAAAAATAACACAGTGAATGGAAACGGAGGCTGGACAAACTGAAAGACAAAAAAATACTTAATTTTTTAAACAGAAGGCAGACAATTAATTGAATAACTTTCCAAGAAAGAGTGAGAACATCCTAATTTTTCCAGCAGTCTGGAAATACTGCACAAAATCTCCCCTTCCCCACCACCAAAAGGCAAATTCTTCCCTAAAACTCTGGAACAAGTCAAAACACTTTCACAGTTAGAGGTGAATAGCCATGCCAGAAGTCCAAAAATGAAGTATATGAAACAACTATACTAAAAAAACACTGTAGGAACTGAAATAGTAATTGGTAAAGCAACAGGCCTTTCTTTAGTGTCACATGCAAACCATGGTCTGCAAAAGGAAAAATATGGGAAGTTGAGCACAACTCAAGCAAAGGATCAACTCTGAGAAGCTTCTCTGATTGCGCAATCTCCGGTCAGAGCTCAAGCTCCATCTCTGCAATAAACATTCCAGCACAAGCGATCCCACGTCAAGTAGACATTTGAAATATGCAACTAAACAAGAACTTAACACTATTTAAGAATTTCTGCATCATTGTGTTGTTTTGTAATGCAAACTCCAGTAAAGCCCGTAGATTTCTTTTTCATTTATTGATTAAAAGAAAAACTTCACTTTCGATAAAACAGATCTCTGTATACATAAAACCAATGTTTTTCTATATTTATTCTTTTTTCCATGATGAATATAGCCATAAGAATGACTTTCAACTAATGCTGTTTTTTAAAAAAGGTTATAAAAATTCCATGAGAATTATTTTAGATATAGACAAGTTATTTCTACTGTCAAGTATTACGATTTCTCAGAATTGACAGTATTTTGTTACTAACATGAACAAAATAGCAAGTTTTTCACATTTCTGGGGACTTTGCACAGCTAATATAGAACAAAGCAATTCTGCTAACAGATTGTTTTCAGATTACAGAATCCAATGAATTAAATTTACAAATTTATAACTTTAAAAAACATGCTTTTACCCACTACCTTTAGGCAAGTTAAAAAAAGTTTGATAACGATAAAAAAATTATAATAGGTAAAGACAGTGCTGTTAGTAACAATTTTTATTTAATACTGGATGCTTAAGTGTATTTTCAAGCCACTAATAGTGGCTAATTTGAGATCAAGAAATACTTCGATTAGAGAAGTTGTCAATGTCCCATCCCTGGAAGTCTTCTAGCCCAAGTTGGACAGGGCTTTGAGTAACCTGGTCTAGTGGAAGGTGCTCCTGCCCATGGCAGAGGTTGGAACTAGATGATCTTTAAGGTCCCTTCCAACCCAAACCATTCTGTGATTCTACGATCTAAACCCAATCTCTTCTAAGCACTCTTTTTACCCTTTCTGACACCATAGCAGAGTCACGACAAAAATCCTTAATGCTTTGGACTGCATATGAAAAAACAGGGGTTTAACTACAAAATCAAAAACCTACATGAAAACATGGTTCCATATTTAAGTACTGAAATGACAGAACAGAATCAAAGCTGCCCATAGGAACTTAGGGTGGCTTTTTCCAATTGCAAGTCTCTGACATGATAATCAGTAACGATTTTATCAAAGGTAACACTGCAACAATACAAGCCAGCTTATCTGGGATGGTCAAGTACAGTATTTCAAGACTAGAGGAAGAGAAGAAGTATTAGAAATTCATTAGAGTATCCAGCACTTTTTAATTTCAAAGAAGCCCAAAGATGTTGTGATTTATCTTGTTTGCAAGTTTCTTTAGGGACATGCAAATAAGTTTTCTGTGCTCCTTTCAAGCCTTGAGACTACAGTCTGAAGGAAACTAAAGACACTGACTTCATATACCAAGAAACAAAGTTTTTCCCAACATTTCCATTCAGTTGCTCAAGCATAAGATACACATTTCTAATACACTTGCTCAAGCATAAGACACAGACAGCAGAATTTCATAAAACAGTGGTACTCAATGTCTAGAACACTGGGTATTTTCACCAAGCTTTTATACTGCTATCATAGGGATGAAAAATACTAAAATGCTAAGAAATAACTGAAAAAGCAACTCTTCTAGCAACTTTTCCAGCTTCATTGAAATGAAAGAGTAAGTCAACTCTTCCCTAATACTAGTCTTCCTGCATAACACTTCAGAACTTGGGAAAAATGTCCTCTCAGCGAAAGAGGATGCATACTGACATATGTACTCCAAAGGCATGGCTTTATTTTGGATTTAGAAGATGGCAGAAAACAAATCTTAGTCCAAGAGGAAAGAGAGCCAGGGCTGTCTGGACCATTGCCACTACCACGGAATCCTGTCAAAGTCTCTCCTGCCTGTCCTTACAAGGGAGCAAGGCTGAGCTTGGGCTGATTAACTTAATCTCTACAGGAGATGAGGGCAAGCAATATTTTTGTCACACCATAAAATCCTGCCATGAAACAAATCAGAGCACACTAACATGACATTTTCTGTTCCTCCTTCCCACAGACCATTTTGAAGAGCTGTCATTTAGCTTCTCATTAAGCAGAGAGCAAAACTGATGACAATGTGTTTTCTACAAAATAAACCAAAAGCTTATGAAAGGATATTTTTTACTTGCATCCAACTTTTATATGATTTTTCCCCAGCATTTGCTTCACGAAAGCATTTTTCCAGTAACTATTTAAAAAAAAAAGTAATAAAAAAAGCACTAGTTTGTTGGAAATCTACATGAACTGAGGGACTAGAGATACATAGTGTATGTGTGTGTGTGTGTGTGTGTCTGTATAAAAGTATTTTAAAAATAATAGTTAAAAAGCCATGTCAAGTCAGGTCAGGTAGTATCTACTACTTCCCATTCTTATAAACTCTATGTTTGTAAAACTCGGAGGAAAGTAGGTGTTCTGTTCCTAAATACTACAAAGTATCAACATGTGATATTCTAGAACATAACTAAAGAGCAGTAGTGTCAGTTCAGGAATTCAGATACTCTTTTGTCAGGCATCCTGCACTTCACTTTCTGGAAGTCTCTGCTGGACCACAGAGCCAGTTTCTGAAGAACTACACAAATAAATGGATGTAAACAGTAATTTTAGAAACAGGTGCTTGTTACCAATCACAGTCATTTTCTAAATGAACATAGCCTCAGAGACTTGAAGAGGAAATAAGGAAGGTAGTTACATCTTTTGTGATATTCCAACAAAATGTACTGGCATTGAAGTAGAGTGTCATTATACTTAACTAGACTCTGAATTACAGATAAGCAATTTGATTTAGAAAAGGAAAAAACCCAACCACCTGACATTAGGAAAGGTCTCACAGCAGGAAGTATGTGTGTTCATACCTTCTGTACACATACATTTACACATCCCAAACAACCAAATCTTTAAAATAATAAAAAAAAATGTAATCTATCCCTTTCATTCAGGTTCACATTTTACAAATTGTTTGCTTGGCAAGAGAAATAAGGACTAAAAACTTCAAGAGAGAGAGACAGAAATTCTTTTGCACGTGTAAAATTACAAGCAGTTCATGATGCAAAGCTCTATCCTTAAGACAACCAATGCTCCAGAGAACACAACCAATGCAGCATTTCACTGAATACTGTCATGTAAAACACACTCAAAAAACCCCTTGCTTCAGTCAGCACACTGTATGACTTGAAGCAAATAGAACTGACTTTCCTCTCTTTTCTCAATGACTACAGATCAGCTTTAAGATCATGCCATGCTCAAATGCTTAGAATTTTCTTTATTGTTCTTTCCAATTTAGGTTTAAGGGACAAGTATGAGAACTGTTCTTTTCTTAGTAATTTTGTCCCCTTGTCTGCCTATTGAACTATGACAACCAATTTCCAATCTTATATAACCTTACCTCATTGAAAAACCTCTTAATCCATTTCTTCTGTGGAAGATGACACTTAGTCTGGTTTAACAGATTCACTCAAAAGTCAACTTTTATAAATGAGAACACAGGTAGAGATGACTACATGTCTCATAATATTGACTATATCTATTTTTGAACACACTGTACATAAAGAAGTAAGAACACAGCAGAAAACTTACAACACATCTAAGAAGAGACAGGTTGTTCCTTCTGAAAACCAATATGAAAGTTGATGGCTGTCCAGAAGAGCAGGAAAATTCAGAAAAAGAGCCAAGTGGAATAGTTCTAAATCCTCACATACTATTTCTACATAAAATTTAATGTTAACAACTGAAAATCTTCTGAATATCCCACAACCTGACTTGTTCTGTTTCCAAATGCTGTTCAATATCATGAGTATGTCACAAACATATTTTGATTTTTAATTACAGGCAGCATGATCTTAAAAAAGGTAAAGTCAAAATTAAGATAAGATAGCTGACACTTCTTATCCCATTCTCAGAATAAATTTGCTGCTTTCGGTAAAAAGGGAAAAGCATACTTTTAAGTGTCTTAAAAGACAAATGTGGTTTACATCTTCAGTTTTGTCATGAGTCAACAACCAACACAATGTATTCTAAACTAAATAAAACACAATGAGAAAGCTGATGGTAAAAAGATAACTAAATGATACCCTGATTTAACCTTTTTCTTAGCCACACCAGAGTAATAGTGCTTGAATTTGCCTGTTTGGCACAACAGATGTTGGAGCATCTAGTTTCTTCAAAAGCCAATGGAGGATGCCAATGGCCTTACACAGCTGCAGTCAAGAAAAGACCACAGGCAACAGCTAGAAATCGATTTGCTCTTTCCACTGAGTTTTTCTGATGAATTCTTATTTCATCTAATACATCTTCTGCTATTTATCACGGTAGCTGTCTCCCAGCCCACAAACCCAAAACATAAAAGGAAGGTTAATTTTAAAAGACCTATGTCTAAATACTACAGCTTCGGAATGCAGCACAAGGGCTGTAGCTGTATTAGTTGCTGACTTACAAAAAAGAGACAAGACGGTGTTGCAAAAATACTGTGGCCTCTCTTATGATGGCCTGAAAAGATAGACCTGAGGATTGTTGCTACAGATCACCCTAACACCAGGCTCACTGTAGAAGTGAAATTCTAAAATGAATCCCTGGCACTCCTAAATTTTATTAGAGAATAATAATCTGCTGAGAAAAAAATACACTTGAAATTAGAGCATAGTCTGAGCATTTTTTTTTATTTATAATTCTTAAGGCTCCATCAGAAATACAGATTCAGTAACTTCAGTTATTTTTTGAAAGCATACTTGAAGCCATGATTGTATGCCCAAATAAAATACACATACAGCTGACTATATAAGTATTATAAGGATTACATCCCATTTACTTAAGACTTTATTCTATGCTAATTCTTAATTTGGAGAGTTATATACTAATTAAGCAACTTCTCATCTGAAGCCATCATGAGACAAAACTTACTGAGTTTTGTAAGAACTCCCATTACCTCCTGATCAGTTTAGAAGTTTCTCTTAGCTTAGCAGAGATTTTCAATCTAAATGGATAATTGGAACTTGCAGGTTTAAATCTTTGGAATATTTCTTTCCTCCTTCCAGATAGAGTTCATCTTCACTTAAGAAGTATTAAATGTCACGAAAAGAATTAACTCTATGGAAGCTGCTTTTCCTATTTTTTTCAATTCAGGTACTACTGAAATTTATACTTGACATTTATGTGGAAAAAGATATAAGAAAATTACAGCAGTTTATCCTTTTGTTCATTTAGAAATTAGATTTGTTGCGCATGCATTCTGTGGTTGAGTTTCCTCCATCCCTTGGGGCCGCCAGCTTTAAAGGTTTTCCTCCCTAAGTCTCTTCACTTTCATCAGACCGGATCTGCTGTTACAAGAGAAATGACATGAACGTTGAGCTGCTCAGCACAGACATCATATCCTGTTCAGTGTTCCCTCAGAAAACAGGACCTTGATAGATACAGCTGAGAAAGTAATTTGTACATATAGCACTTATAATTACTTTGTGCTAACCAGCACTGCTGCTAACATGTTGTCATACTGATTTTAAGAACTTCACCAGTGCTCTGAAACCAAAGCCAGAAAAAGGCAAAGGGAAAACCAACCAGAGAAACACTGTAAAGGTTATTTGCTCAAAAGACTGACAGTCACAGAACCATAGAACAGCCCAGATTTGGTGGTAACTCAAAAGTTCACGTGATTCAACTTTTGATGCAAAAAGGAGCCTCAATGAGACTGTCTAGCACCCCGCTGAGTCTTGAAAACCTCCAATGACAGGGACTCTGTCACATCCCTGGGGAGGTTGTTCCAATGACTGTTCTCACAATAAAAAATTTCTTTCTTACACAGATAGAAATTCTCTCCCAGTGCGACCTGTATTTGTGGTCCCTTGTTTTCTCCACGACTCCTCACGAAAAAATAGCTTTCATCTTCTTTGTAGCTGTCCCTTAAGTACTGGAACACTGTGATGAGGTCCCCTTGAGCCTTCTCCAGGCTGACTCCTTCAGTTTTCCCTCACAAGGCAGGTTCTCCAGCCCTTTGATCACCTTTGCCACCCTTCTTTAAAACCTCTCCAGTCTGTCAACATCTGCCTTGAATTCTCTTTCCCTTCTGAAGGGTCCCACTCACTACCCAGTTTAGTGCCATCAGCAACTTTGCTTGAGGGTGCTTTCAAATCCAATATACAGATCATCTAGGAGGACACTGAACACTATTAGGCCCAGCATCCATCCCTGGAAGACCCTACTTGTGACAGGCTGACAGCCAGAGTAAAAACCACTGACCATAAAGAGATCTTCTGATACATTTTTAAAATAGTATATATTTGATGCCTGACCAAAATTAACTCTAATTTGATTCTGTATTAGTAAACTTTATGTAGATTATTCCTTGTGCCATTTTGATGTAATCACTCAGTATATAGGAATATTCTCAACGTAGTTCCTTCTAACAAAATCTAGAATAGAAAATTATAATTGTATATTGAAATGCATTGAAAACAAAAGCTATCTTTTTTTTTTCTGAAGCTTAGAGTACTTCAACTGAACTTGCAAGTTTTTATTTCAAAGGAAAATGCACATCATGATTCATATTTTTCATCATATATCATGTGTATATGTATATAAAAGTCTGTGGATGTACTGAACATAAATCTTGTCTTTTTAGCCAATGCATTTATTCAATGATGATCTCAAGTGATTAATGAAGCTTTTCACAGTAAGGCTTTCCTGGAAATCTGTTAAGCACACCTTCAGACCTAAAGTAAAAGGCAAGCAGTAATTGCATATAATTCATTAAGGCAGGAAACCATTACCTACTCAATATGTAAGGCTAACAAGTAGAATTATTTCAGAGAACTAACGAACTTTATTTATTACAATCCTCAAACTGCTTAGGTCAATGGAACATTTTAGTGATCTTTCCCCCTTTTCTCCAGTGATTACACTACTGGAAACTATGGCAAATAGGAACAGTCTCCTGTTACACTACTAAGCATTATCAGCTGATTAGACGCTGCAGTTTAACTGCAATTAAAAATGCATACATCTTCATTTTAATAGCTTCATATATATAAGCACAACAGAGTTCAAACAGCCAGGCAGTACTGACATTTTTCCATTAAAAACATCAAATTTCATGAAGCTCCTCTTTAATTTGTCTACAATTTTCTCCCTAAAAAACACAAATCCGTACCATACGTTCAGTGCAAAGATAGAGACTGATGAACATTATGAACACTAAAGTTTCCATGTTACTAAAAAAGCTAATGTATCATAAAAATTTACTTATTATATTGAAGCAAAGTAATTTTTAGGCTGGTGTACTAATATGCATTAACATGCAGAGAAATTAGTTTTCTTAAAAACAGTATTTTGCAGTCATAAGTCTATGCCTACGCAGATCAGTTTCCCCCACTTATCTGTGGGAACATCTGTACTAAAGAAAAATACAACTCTAACTCAAAATGACAACCCTCTCATTGATTTTGGAACAGTTTGGGGAACCTGGAGAGGTTCCAGTCAACTGGAAGCTCGCAAACATTGTCCCAGTTTTCAAGAAGGGCAAAAAGGATGACCCTGGAAACTACAGGCCTGTCAGTCCCACTTCAGTGATATTTACAGAAAAGATTATTCTGGGAGTTATTGAAAAACACCTGAAGGACAACACAGTCATTGATCACAACCAGTACAGCTTCATGAGGGGAAACTCCTGCTTCACAAACTTAATTCCCTTTTATGACAAGGTAATCCACCTAACTGATTAAGGGAAGCCAGTCGATATAATATTTTTTTATTTCAGTAAAGGTTTTGATACTGTCCTACACTATATCTTTCTAGACAAAATGTCCAGCACACAGCTGGATTAACACATCATGTGGTGGGTGAGCAACTGGTTCACAGGTCAAGCACAAAGGGTTATAGTGAACGGGGTAATACCAGGCTGGTATCTGGTGACTAAAGGGATTCTGTAGGGCTCCATCTTAGGCCCTGTGCTCTTCAATGTCTGCATCAGGACTCAAAGGAGCACTAAGCAGGTTTGCCAATGATACTAAATTGGGAGAAGCTGTTAATTCCTTCAAAGGCAGGGAGGCCCTGCAGAGGTATGTTGATGAATTAGAGAGATGGGTAATAACCAATTGTATGAAGCTAAACAAAGACAAGTGCCAGATTCTGCACCTGGATGGGGCAACTCTGGATGTACACAAAGAGGGGAAGGAGATGCTGGAAAGCAGTGCTGTAGAAAGGGACCTGGGCATCCTGGTCGATGGCAAGTTAAACGTGAGCCAGCACCGTGCTCTGGGGGGCATCAGGCACAGCATCACCAGCCGGTCAAGGGAGGGGATTGTCTCGCTCTGCTCTGCACTGGAGTGGCCTCACCTTGACTCCTGTGTGCAGTTTTGGGCACCACAATATAAGAAAGATACAAATATATTAGAGAGCATCCAAGGGAGAGACACAAACATGGTGACCGGTCTAGAAGGAAGCCACATGAGGAGTGGCTGAGGTCACTTGGTCTGTTCTGCCTGGAGAAGAGGAGCCCAAGGGGAGACCTCATCGCAGTCTACAACTTCCTTGTGAGGGGAAGCGGAGGGGCAGGTGCTGATCTATTCTTTCTGGTGAACAGTGGGAGGACTCATGGGAATGGCATGGAGTGTGTCAGGGGAGAGTTAGGTTGAATATTAGGAAAAGCTTCTTCACCCAGAGAGTGGCTGAGTGCTGGAACAGGCTCCCCAAGCCTGCTAGAGTTCAAGAAGCATTTGCACAACATTCTCAGGAATATGGTGTGATTTTTGGGGTTTGTCAAGGGTAAGGCCAGGAGCTGATTGTCAGTGTGGGCCCCTTCCAACTCAGGATATTCTATGAGTCTATGAAAACACTTAAGAATCTGAAAGCAATGGCTTATATGAAAACAGAAGTTTGTAATATACCAATGAAGATGCAATGTTAAACAGACTCACACCTTCCTTTTGACTTTAAGTCTTCCTGTGGAGATTTTTTTGGTCATTGATGTTTGACGCATGTGTCCTTGTCGCTTGATGTCTGATTTTCAAATATCCCATGGTACTACCACTGAAATTTCCTGCCCCTTAAAAAGAGTACAAAAAGTAGCTTGCTTCCACACCATCAAACCCACAAATTGTGGGGGTGGAGGAAAGTACTTCCTTATTTTGCATGCAGGAAACAGTCTCACAAAAAGTGTAAAGAAATCAGGAAGCCCTGACAGAAGTCACCATAGGCCACACAAACAATTCCAACCCCAAAATCATCTTTAATTATCATCTTCCTAATTTCTCCGCTTCTTTTTCCAACCTTCATATTTGCATTTATACCTTACAGATGGACAAGACTTCCCTTTGCACAAAGAGTATTTTTTTTGTACCCTACCACTCCCTACCACAAGTGAAATCTGTTGTGTTCTGCAGTTACAAATATTCAAAAGTAAAGAAGGACATATCACAATATCAAGGACACAGAACTGATGTTCCCTATTTGCTGATACTTCATTTACTAAGTAGGAGGTAAGAGGATAATATGGCACACCAATTTTGATTTCAACTTCTCTGTCTTTTCAGGAAGACACTTGATTGGTACTCAAACAAGAAGAAGTATTTAAATGGAATTACTGGCTTTCCACAATCTCAAAGTCAAAAGGATAAAGTTGTTTTACCAAACTGTTAAGTAATTTATGGTAGGCAAATATCCACTGCACGAGTTTAAGAATTAACTCGAGAGATTATGAATGGACAGGATTAGCACTACTGACAAAATCATTTTTACTGCTCAAGTAGTTGCTCCTCCTCTTCATATCAGAACTTGACTACTTGTTTCACTTCTACTGCAGAAGTAAAATTAAAAGTATCCAAACAGTGAAGAACATTAAGATCTTGACAACAGACATCACCCTTCAGGATTAAAAAATTAAGTGATTCTTGTGTTTTGCAGAGATGAGGACACAGATATCTTGTCCAACTTAACCATGCACTCTTAAGGTTAACACTGCTTCCACTTTCTTCTAGATGAAGAAAGGAAGCTTAACAAATAAACCAGTTCATTTCTATGAGCTGCATTTCGTTACACCTGAAACCCATTTGTTTATCATGATGCAATTCCAAGAAAAGCAAGATCTACAGGGAATTGTCTAATCTTAAGCATAAGCTTTAGCTCAAAGTTTCAAGTTACTTGTTAAAATCGATTGTGTCTTTTTCCACTGTTATGAAAAAGGTTACACTGATTCCAACTTCTCTGAGAAAATATTTTGTAAAAACACCAGATTACTTTTGAAAGTAATTCTTAACAAAACTCATCACCCCATTTTTTTCACTTTTGCGAACCCATCACTTCATAAGGCTTTTTTTTAAAATTAAATGTAAACACATGTAAGAGAAATTATCAGTCAGAAGACAGCTTATGATTTCATCAACTTGTTTCTACAATACACCTTTGTTGAATACTGTTATTTCCTCCCACAAAATAAGGGTAATACAACACCACTGGAAGGCAAGTTTGCTGATGTTGAAATGCACAAGATAGAAAGCGAAAGATGTCCTGCTTTGGTTAGACAGAGAACCTCTCACAAGACAGCCCGGTTTGAAGGAAAATCTTCAGCTGCCTATTCTGGTTGAATCTTAAATTGAAAAACTAAGCTTCTATTCCCAGGGCATCAGAAATGTTAAAAAAAATACTTCCCGACCTGTAAATAAATGGTATTAATCAATCTTTTCTTTCATTCCTGACCACATCTATAAGTTTGTCAAAACTGCAACAAAGAAAGAGTATTAAAAAAAAAAATCCCTTTTTCCTTTCCCCTAGAACTCATGGTTCTCAGACCCTTCTTTCCCATGAACATACCAAGAACTGTGACAGAAACTATTATTCATATGATAGAAACTATTCTTTATATGAAGGTGAAGTTAATCTGAAGCCTTTCTTTGCCAGCAGCTCAAAGAGGAGACTGACCAAAAGAAAAGGTCAAGAACAATGCAGTCATCCAGACTCTTCCCCGATGGCAGCCAAAATCAACTGCACAGAAGGCAGAAAGCCACAGAGGAGTTGTTTACAGTCATTGCAGTACCTGCACCGAACCAGCTCCAGCAGCACCGGCATAATCAACACTCTTAATTTTACTTCAAATGGTATCTTTGCTTACATGTCAAGTCCAAACTACTGATGACAATAGTGTCATGTATACATTGCATTAAGAAGGACAAAAGCTTTCTTATGAAAGTCGGAAGGCATTTGAGGACAGAAAAGAAACAAAAGGAGAGAAGACTCCTCTGACCTTACACTCATCAAGAACTAAAACAAGAGAGACATTTAGTGCTTTCCATATTCCAATCTAATCAAAATCAATGAACAGCTCTGAGTGTGTAGGTTATTTGATACAAGACCTCTTTTGTGTCACAACTCTATCCTTTAGACAAATAATCCAGAATTCTCCTGAATATGGTCTTCTTAACAAGAGTCTTCATAGGTTGATTCAGAACCACAATGTGATTAGCTCTGACAAAGCCTCCAACCATCTGATTTTACAAGGCAAAAACATCTCTGAACATTTTAAGGTCACGCTACATCACAAAACCATATGCACAAAACAGTTTGTGGGGTATGAGAATGGCTAAAAATAGCCATGAGCATTTTAGTAAAAGACAGAAGACAAAAGCTCTTCCAGGAAGCACACTGATTTATTCTCTACAGAAAAGTTTAGCTCCTTAATGACATCTCCAATTATAAATTCAGTGTACTGAAAAAAAAACCACAACCAACACACCCTTCAAACAAAAAGCAACCCAGTAAAATATACAATCACATCACTAGTTCAGCTTTCACTCCACAGGTCTTTACGGGCATTTTCTTATTTCCAACATCATCCTTCCTCTACTAGTACTGGCAACAATAGCTCCAGTTTCAAAAGCCATGACCACTGTTGCCAATACTAGCAAAGCAAAGCCTCCGATTCCTAATAAGTCTACCATTTGGTTGGCACCACTTTTGCTTTGTACTCCTATAAAAGAAGATACAGAGCATATAAGAGCAGGTTTGAATGGTTCCAAGACCACAAAAAATTACATGATTGGTATGCCGGCAATTTTTTGTTTAATTGCCAATGAACTTAGTAGTAAATTAAGTTGAAGGAGGACAGTTACCCACAGATCAAGTATTAGAGCAGTAAGCAGACTGTCAGTGATGTGGTAGAATCACCTTTCCTCTTTTAAAGTAGAGAATAAATCCTCTCAGCTTAATATTGACAGGATTCTTTGCATGCCTACAATCAAAGCTACTTTCTAAGAAGAGATTAGTATAATATTACATTAGTATAATCAGATTTCATAACAGAGAAGGGCTCATGAGAAAATTCTATGATTCCACCTCTAACACTGACAGAAATGCATAGTATCAATACAAAGGTGTGAGGCATCAGTATTACCTCTATTTTCAGCTACAGTGTCATGTCCTGCCTGGTATTATTCTGCACAACCTGGCACCTCCTAAAAAGCATAAGGCAAGTACAACCAGCACTAACTCCTTGTCCTACCCTTAACCCTCACTCCTCCCTGAAGAATCTTCACCGTCTACTCCTACTCTATTATCTCCTGACTAGAGAGGTTTCCTCCCCTCCAAAGTACTTAACAGAGTCACTTCACACTTGTAGTCAAATGAGCTCCCAGTTGTCAGAGCTGGAATTAACGTGCTGGACCCTGTCATCCATACTCCAGGAAGACGGTGCTTGTTATGCTGACACCTTACACTTTAGCTTCTCTGAAGTGAAAGTCTGAAGCTGAAATCTCTCCTCTGAAGACTCTGCCTGACAACTGCACAGGCAGTCTCTCCTCTTCACCTATCTCCCAAGGACAGGTTCCTGTCCCATCAGTATCAAAAAGTCTTCCACATTCCCATGCTAATTAGGAAGTCCTACTCAGCTTCCCTCACTGCCTGTCAGAAGGAAAATGATGTGTGTATACAGATATAGAAAACACAACACTACCAAGTTTCACAATCCTGGAAAACTGAAGTGGCACTCCTGGAGTGCAAACTCAACATCACAGGAAGGCATTCACTCTTTTCCTCCAACAGAAAAATTCTACATCTACAATGTTTCAACCGCAGTCCCAAATTAAACATGAGCTTATTAATTCACAGCAACTGGGTCCTCAGATAAAAATCTTTATGCTTAAAATCTCCAAACCTACAACTGCCTACATGCAGAAAGTTCCTCTGGTCTTTTGTGGTAGATGCCTTTTAGAAAATTGTTTGGGCTACAAAGAGTTTTACTCACCAAGAAGGCCAAAACACTTAGAGAACTCTGCAAACAAACACCAGATGAGTACTGGTGACTGTTCTGTCTAGTTATGGTGAATTTTATTTTCCTCTATGTGAAGCATCAACCAAATAAGCGTACTGCTGAGAAGTGGAAAATTACAGGTTGCTTAGAGAGGTTGTGGAGTTCACCACTTTTGAGATACGCAAAAGTCATCCTGTGTAACCTGCTATAGGCCACTCTACCACAGCAGAGGGGTGAGAGACCTCCAGAGGTTCCTTCCAGACTCAGTCATTCTGTGAAATAACTACCAGTTGTACTTCACAAAATACTATTTTCACTGTGCACATGGTATTAAACAGTAAAAAGGTAGACTTTGAAATCATCATCCAAAATATCTGATTTAGAGAGAAACAAATCATCAAACAGTAGCCAGTATGAGATGAATGTCCTGACCATTGTTCCTTCACACTTTCCCACTGGAAATAACCATTATGGCTATAATACAAGTCCTACTAATCATCTGCTGAAAAACATAACTTCTCCAACCACAAAACTAGGAAAAATTTCCTAGCTGAAGTCTCCAGATGTCAAGAGGAGCTTCTGGTTTCCTCTTCTTCAAAAAGCACATTCCAGATGACACAATAAAGTTTTGTGTAGTCGGGGGGTTTTTTGGCCATTATTTATTTGCTAAAAATGAAGATCAGACTCCACACAAACAATATTTTCATTTCAGTCAGAGACTACACAGGAAAAAAGCCATCTTGTATTAATGCATTTCATATGTAGATATCTAACATCAAGTTTTCCTCTGAATGTATTCATACCTTGGAATTTAATACATGTGAATAATATGCAGCACTATCTGAATACTATGCAGCTTTTAAGAGAAAAAATATAAAAGAAATAATTACTCAATATTTGCATAACTACCAGAATTCAAGGATTTTTTCTTTAAATGTATTGACTCCTGAAGATCCGTAAGAAAAAACAAGTATGTATTCCACTTCAATTCATTTCAGTGAATTTTCAGTTCAATTATAAGCTCTGCAGCCCAGACACACACACACTGGAAACACATTTAGGTAGTTCCAATCTAAAGTCCAAATTAAAGCCTTAGTTTGTGCAGTGTTTCCTACAGAGGTTTCCAAGCATTAGGTCTTTGCATCATCACAGATCACGCACTTAAAAAAAAAAAAAAAAACACAAACAAGAAAACTTTCACATATTTCTCAACTCTATGAAAGAAACAGAGAAATTAATGCATTTAAAAACTTTAAGAGAAGATGCTAAAATAAAGAAATCCACAGTTAGATTTAAATAAGGACCTATTAATAAAGAGATCCTACATACTGTCCCCATGACAGTTTGTATTGTATAAATATTGACAGGGAGTGGCAACCTTTCAGTTAGTTAAAGCCAATCCTTTACAAGATTTTGAGTATCAGAATAGACTTTGCCCTGTGCTCCAGTCAGAAGCTGGTGCTGATCCTGTGCTGGTTCTCCCCTAGCAACATGGGCAGCTCACCCAACCCAGCAACCAGCGCTTGTCTAGACAGTTTTTAGACAGCTGTAACTAAAGATGCACCACAGCATCTTATACCCTGCTGATGCTGAGCAGACTACAGAGAGACCTCTACTCTGCTGACTAGAGACTTCGCCACAGCACATCCAATCGTCCTCAGCAAAGCAAAACACCATGGACAAGAGCAGCTCCAAACCACTTTTCTTCTTCACAAAGATCAAATTTCAGCTCTTGTTCAATCACTCAATTCAGGTGTTTATTTCAGTAGACTGCTGAGAAAGTTAAAAGATGGTATTATTTGCATTTCCTTTAACTGAGCTATAACTGGGTGTTGTCTGCATAGTGCCTGCAGTTTTACCAATATTGTCTCATAATCCTTCTGGTTTTATTGCTGCTCAAACAACTGGACAAATTAAGGCAAAGACAGATTAGTTTTCAAACATTCTCCAATTTCGTTCTCAAAGAAGGAAGTTCAGTTTTTCAGTATCTCCATTTAGAACCTGCAATTTCTTGATGACAGCAGAGTTTTGATAAATAACATCAAGAAACATCCACCAAAAAAAGAAGTTTTTAATTACATCATTTGGGACCTCTTAAATTAAAGATAAACACCCTGTATCACGACAAACATCTCAGTATTCTTTAGTAAGAGACCTAAAAAGCTTTTTATTTTTATGTAGTACTGAACTATGTCCTAGGGAATTCTGCTAACAGCAACTGTGAGGCTACCAACATCATCTGCTCACAGGGCTTCTAAGTATTTATTATGTTCTCGATGAGTGGCTCCTGAAGTTATCATTGTCCTCAAAGTCAGAGGTTTACAGTCCAACAGGTTGATTTTCAATTTGTCCAACAAACAAATTCCAGGTGTTTCCCTCTTCCTTCCCTCAAGCAACAAAAAAACACTCTGCAGTTGCCAGGGAAAAGGACATTGTTTATAAATATTTTTACTTTGTAAGAGCATTTATAGTTAGGTTGGGTGTTTTATTCCTCTTGTTGAAACGTGTCTTAACATCAACTTTCTATTATCACCCCTCATTAAAACTTTTTATAGGAAAAATAAATAATTACATTCCTACACAGCCTCTAGTTTTATGAGCAGAAGAATTGGCTAAGTTAACTGTTATTTCTCCGTAAAACCTACCATACACCATGAAACAAATGTTAACATTTTGATAGCTCCACCATCTCTGTTGATATTCTAAAGGCTTATTAAAAAAGTCTTAAGACATGCAACCTTAAAACAAGAACCCACCAACTTACTATATTTCCAAAGTCAACTTACAGTTGCAATTTCCCTTTGATTAACATATCCAGTTATATATTTTATAATAAATTTAACATCAACCTTTATATTCCATAATCCTTAGCGATGAGCAAATAATATTAACACCAATTGTATTTTTGCATATAAAGCTTGGATGTAACTTGAAGACCTGGAATTATATTTCTAGGTCAGTCAGAAGACTTATTTTAGATCTACTGCATCACAGAATGCTTTGGGTTGGAAGGGACTTTAAAGGTCATCTAGTTCCAACGCCCCTGCACATTCCACTAGACCACGTTGCTCAAAGCCCCATCCAACCTGGCCTTGGAACAGTTCTAGGGATGGGGTAGCCACAGCTTCTCTGGGCAACCTTTACCAGTGCCTCACCACCTTCACAGTAAAAAAGTGACCAATGGACCCTGGCAAAAAGGTCAGAATGGACAGACATTGAGATAAAATCCCTGAGTCCTTCTCCACGGGGCTGCTCTCAAAGTACTCCATACCCAGTCTGTACTGATATCGGTGACTGCCCCAACCCAAGTGCAGGACCTTCCACTTGGACCTAAAGAACGGTAGAAACATGTCCAAGAATATTTCACCATGATACCTTCCCTTACTCTGAACTATCTTCAGACAACTTACAGGATTCTGAAGCTGACAATCTGCCTGTTTGCATAAAGTTCCGCTTCTTTTGTCTTCAAGAAGCTTTTCAGATACCAAATTTCTCTAGCACTTCAACACTCAGATTTTAAGAGCAGAGTTAATGTGGTTTCAGTGAAGGTGATTTTTGACAGTTATCTGGATAGATAAGAACCTCTGAAGAAAAGGTACTTTCAGTTATTTTCTTACTTCTTTACTTTACTTTCTTTCTTTACTTGCTTTGGTTTTTTAACCAAATCCCTAACCACAACTGATAGACACCAGATCAGTAATTATTGGGTCAGAACCACCTTGTAGGGGGTGCGTGTGTGTGTGTGGAGGACGGAGGGATGGGCTGAACAGAGCTGAGGTGGTGTCATATCCCTCATGGCAGACCCCTGGAGCCCACATGGGGAAGCCCCGGAGTAGCTGTCAGTCACAAACAGCCTAGGAAAACTATAACACACCACAAATCCTAGAGCCCCTAACCCAGGCTCAGATTGGCAGGGACAGCAAGAACACTGCCCCTCACCCTTGGCCTGGAACCCCAGAGTGGCTGGTGGGTCAGAGGCCCCACCTGGAAGGGTTGGCCACAGGGACCAGAGCAGATAAAACCAAAGGCATGTGTTTGCCTCGTGTTGCGGTCCTGCCACCTGGACATGTGAGAGCTGATCTTCTACAAGGTTCCAGTGGTAGCTATATAATCTGTCTCCTTCTCTCTTCCTTCTCCCTCTGCTTCCCTTTCTCTGCTCCTTTCTTGATGCTTTAGGTGGCTTGGAGTTGGAGGGATTGGATTTTGACTTAAGTGTTGTGGATAGATTGGATTTTGACTTAAGTGCTGTGGATTAATATGTACTGAGTTGGTATCGTAGTGGAACATTTTGTCTAGCTTGTGTGGTGCCCTTTTGAACCTTTGCCAAGTTCTCTTATCTTCTCCCCTAAATTAATAAAGATACCTCTTGGGAACAAGTCCATGGCTTATTCTCTTAACGCTATCTTGAGGTATTAAAGAACCCTTTATATATATATATTAAAGTAAAACTCCTAGCTAAGTCCCTGAGCTCACAGCTCCTGGGGCTGGAGTCTTACAACAAGGTCTTCAGAAACACTTCCTAACTAGTTTAACAGAAGGGAAAAAAAATGTCTAGTGACAGAGATATAGAATTTCAAATCCCAAATATGAGGAGATCATCTCGCCTTTTGCTATGCGAGACAGATGAATTAATCTAGTGGATAAAACAGACCTAGGAAAAAAATCACAATCTGTAGCTATGTATTTTTGTTGCAACAAAAATGGAAATCTCTTCAGAGTAGATAAAACCAGTTTGTCATATGCAGTGTTCACTATTGTCAGTTAATTTGAAGACACGCTGCTCAACAAGTGAAACGTTTGACATCTTTGAAGATTAAGACCATCAAAAGTCCAAAGTTCTAAAAATCGACTACTGAAGTAATTGACTAGGTACCTGAATAACCAAGTTACCCAAGCATCTACATAAACAATGAAAACACTCTTTGTCAGTTATTATTAGAACAGAGAGAGCCCCAAAATACATTTTCATTAAAATTTACTAGTTATTTTACAATCAAAAGCATAGGCAACTTCAGGTTAACATGTCCCATATCCATTCACTTATTACACCACTCCCCAAAACTGGAAGCCCATCAACCCCAAGGATTTAATAAAACATGGATTTATTCCAAAATCGTTGCAGAGGTATGCTCACTGAATATTACTTTCCACTGCTTAACATCATTAATGAGACACTTAGCTCAAATTAATAGCTACTTAAACTGCCTTTGGGCCTACTCAGCATGCCTATGGGATTCACCAGGATCTGACCACTGCACACCCTGGAGTATGACTACTTCTCTACCACAGCCTTCACAGAGCTATTAGGTCTTTTTGGACTGTAGGCCTCCTAGTACTAAATATTTTGAGAAAAAGCATTACGTGATGCTGTGACACATCATTTACACATAACTCAGGCTTTGGCCTCCTCAAAAAAATGACAGCCTACCTACAGATTTCCCGCCCTAGTACTAAACCAAGTGCATGCAAGCCCCAAAGAAACAAATAGATCTAGTTACTGACAGTGTCAACTGATTCTTACAGTTTTATTACAGTTGCATAAGAGAAAACAGGAAAAATAAACACATCTCTCTCCTGCACCTCAGCTGTGTGAATTTCCTTCCTACAGCATGTAAACTGAAGCTATAAAGTCCTCGGTGTGCCTTTTCCGCCTGCTCTGCTCTGTTGTCAGCACTCCTCTCCCACACCTTCCTGAAACGGTAACACATCTTCCTTTGTAGCAGCCCCCGCCCCCATCTTTTCTTAGCGTTCTGATACTACTGCACATACAAATTTAGAATCTTTCTAGCATACAGAACATAGCTTATGACATTTGCAAAACTCAAAATTATTACAAAACTGATTTAAAGGTTATTCCATGTCTGCCTTTTAACCTACAAGGGGAACAAACTGATGTGGAAGAAGAGTAAGAATGGAATTAAAACAAAGTTAAAGAGGATAAAACCACCCTAAGAGAAGCCAAAGGCAGTGCTGAGACTTTTCTTCGTGCAGCCAAAAAAAGTATGTTTCCTGAACCTAAATGAACCCCAACATTTTAAACCTACGTGTACAGAATATGAGATGCTGCATTTGAAGTGCCTGTGTACCAGTTAATCATATATTTCCACTCAGATACACACAGTTAGCTAACACCCTTGCTCAGGAAAAGTGAAAGCAATTATAAGTAACATTAATTCACAACCTTAATTGAAGGTAAAAAAATATTTTAGATTTAAAAAGTTTAATTTAAAAGAATTTTTTTATGTAGTCTGAGCAGAAAAACCTGATTTTATTTTCTTTTTAAGCATACCAGGTCTAAAGTCTGACAAATTTCCCACTTTAACTGAAAGATGCAGGGAGGGGAATGGGGTATTCATTTTAGAAGATATTTTAAGTGTAGATCAATTATAGATAAGCATTTCTTCCTTAAAAGCATACCCACAGAGATTATAATGCATTTGATACATTAGTGCAACATTGGGCCAAGAATGATGCTTGTAGTGTGAATGACCACATTAAGAACTGGTGTAAAATATGTAAGTTCTTCAGAAAGTGTTAGGATACTTAAATTCTATAGAAAAGAGCCCAAGAACAAGTGAAACAGAGTAAAAGTCCAGCTGGCAGAAAGACTGATTTATTGACCAAACACATAAAAAGTTAGCCAACAAGTTTCCTTACAAGCAGCACTTTTTTTTTTTTAATTGTCAGTAGTTTAAAAGTGGTTTTCTAAAAAATTGTCACTTTAAAGGACATTGAGATCTGCGATGCAAACACATGCTCTAAAATTTTAGACAAGCATGACAGGAAGCATCCCAACAAGTTCATTCCCAAACTGACTACGGCTTAGCTCCTAATCGCAATTAAGATAACTGAAATGGGGCAAATCCTTAAACTGATTATAAGATTAAGGAATACGGTTAAAGATACTACCAACTGCATGTCTGATACCTGCAAATTCCTTTCTATCACTGTAGGAAGGTCCCCATAGAACAGCCACCATTAGAGTACATACCAGCAAATTGAGAGTCATGGTTAACATAAAACCCTGGACTCTGAATTGACTCCATAGTCTTGACACCTATCAGTAGAATCTGGGTATAAAAACGTCTGATTAGACAGCAGACTTGAGTTATCAAAACTGACACCCTATATCCTAAGCACCAGAGGTCTGCTCTTTAGCTCTGGTTCTAAGATGACATCTGTAAACTAGATCAAAAGAAGTTAACTAGAACACGCAGAGCTATTTTCCCTTGTGGCAGCAGCATCCACAAGACTCTCCTTTATCTAGGTATGCAGGTTTGATGGGCCAACACTTCAGAAGCTCACAAATCAGTAATAAGCTAAACAGAGTATCATGAACTTGTACAGATTCTTGCATTATTCTTTTAATCTCTACACCTCCTTATGCTCAAGTGAGTTTTCTGCCAAGAGCCATGCAGCAAAAAAATGAAGAATGACTATTAAGAGCTATCTCCACCCCCACACCTCCCTTCCCTTCCAAATCCAAATGTCAGAGTTCATACCAGAACAAATTCGATTTATTTGTTCCTCTCTGACAACAGAATGCTAAGGAAAAAAAGTACACTAAAGAACTTTTATTACTTGCTACAAAGAAAAGAAATCCTTTACTTCAGTGTGAAAGTACAAATCACAATTTGGTACTAGTTAAGGGCATCTCTAGGCATGTCTAAGGACGCAGCTACATCATAAAAAAATCGGTTGGATTTTTGGTTGGCATGCACTTTGCTGAGGTACTTTTTATAATCGGAACTGAAAGATCATCCACTTCTGTCAAGAAGCTACCAAATGACATTGATTGATTTTATGTCAGGAAATGTTATGGTTTGCTTTCTTATGATGCAATAATAACACTGACAGCACTGGTGAGATACACTGAACCATTAGATATGATCAAGTAGGGAAACAATAAGAGAGCAGGCCTAGCACAACCACTAGTTTAAAATGCACTTAAACCCCTGCCCACCTATAAGGGCACACTAATCGTGTTTTACACGTCGTTAATTTGCAGGCTGAAGTCAGCGCTGCAGGGCTTAACCACCGCCTAAGAGGACCTCAGTCTTATAAAAAAGTTGTTGAAGAGAAAATTGCTATCAAAGCTATTTACAGTCCTCTGCTCACACACAGGAGTGGCACTCACGAATTCCACCCTTGTGGAAAGGCTCCACCGCCCCTCTGACAGCCGGCGAGGCACAGAAAGGCGCACGGAGCGAGAGATGACAAGTGTGAGGCAGGGCTGGGCGGGCGCTCCTTGGCATGAGCCGGTCTCCCAGCACAGAGAGACATTCACGCACCCTCGGCTGAGTAAACAAAACACCAGTGCGGAGCTGAGCAGGGCGGTGACTCAGTCAGGAGTGCGAGATTCGGTCCCACAGGGTAAGGAATTCAGGGAGACGGGACCGGAGGCCCATTGGCGCTCCCTACTCACCAGCAAACAGTCCACGTTCACTTCGGATTTGGGGTCCTTCAAAGTCACGTCGATTTTGTCAAAGCGAGACTCAAAACTTTCTCCCGTCGACATGTTTCCGGACATAAAAAGTTTCCCTTATTCCAGAGCAAAGTAAGGTTAAAAAAATGGTAATGTGTAAAAAAAAAAAAAAAAAAAAAAAAACAAAACAGGAACAGGCGAGCACAAAAGAGAAACCACACAGCCTGTACCCGGCTGAGGAAGCGCCTCCTGGGAGATCCCTTCAATCACGGCAGTCTCTGGGGCAAGTCCCCGCCAAGGGGGCAGAAAACCCAAGGGGAGTCCGCGGCAGGGCGGGGGAGACGAGGCTGCTTCTCCCCCCGCTTCTCCAGGCACGCACGCAGCTTCCCGGGATGCTCACAGCTCCGCAGCAGCAGGTTTCCTCTCCCTCCCTCCTCTGCTCGGGCCCCACCGTCTCAGCATTCCCATTTTCCCAGCCGGGGAAGCCGCCCTGGGATCCAGCGTAGCGGTCCCTCCTCCTCGCCCTGCTGCTGCAGCGCCGGCGGGTCGGTGCCAGGTTCCGGAGCGTGGCTTTCTTTCCGGTGAACCAGAAGAAACAACAGAAAAGGGGGAAAAAAAAAAAAAAAAGAAAAGAAAAAAGGCAAAATCCTAAAATCCTGCAGGCACACCAACAAGGCAGAGCGGATGAAAAAAAAAAAAAATCAAACTTAAGAGAATCCTCTCGGCGGCGTGTCTCAGCGCCGTGGGGTCGGTCCGTCCGTGGGCACGGGGCGAGGAAACGAGGAAGGCACAAGGCGAGTGCCCCCGCGGATGGCGGACGAGTCACCTCACCGGCGGAGCGGCGGCAGCAGCATCTTTCTTCCTCTCTCCTCCTCCTCCTCCTCGCTGCCTCCCGCTGCTGCCAACGCCGGCTCCGCTCCCCGCTCCGCCTCGCGCACGGGAGGGCAGCTTGGACTGCTGCAGGACCGACCCGAGGCTTGCGGCGTGCGAGGGGAGGAGGAAAG
This sequence comes from Manacus candei, assembly GCF_025592945.1. NCBI lineage: Eukaryota > Metazoa > Chordata > Aves > Passeriformes > Pipridae > Manacus > Manacus candei. The sequence goes on from NW_026138056.1 coordinate 10,108,009, forward strand.
GAGGCGGCTTAAGGGGAGGGCAGAGCGTGAGGTCCGGCGGCTGCGAGGAAACCTGCGAGAGGCACCAACATGTCCGCCTTCCGTTTGAACAGTCGGCACGGCGGCGCGGGGCGCATGCGCGGGGGAACGGCTCCGGTGCGGGCGGGGACGGCACGGGACGGCGGCGGGAGGTGCGCGCGCGCGCGCGAGGGGGTTGGAGCGGCCGCACGCCAGGGAAGGAATCACGGAATCAGTCACGGAATTGATTAGGTTGGGAAAGACCTCTGAGATCACCGAGTCCAACCTTTGACCGAACACCACCATGTCAACAAGACCACAGCACGAAGTGCCACGTCCAGTCTTTTCTTAAACACCTCCAGGAACGGTGACTCCCCCATCTCCCCATTCCAGTGTCTAATCACCCTTTCTGTGTAGAAATTCCTCCTAATGTCCAATCTAAACCTCCTCTGGCGCAGCTTAAGACTATGTCCTCTCTTTCTCTCACTTGTAACCGGGGAGAAGAGCCCGACCACCACCAGGCTACGACCTCCTTTCAGGTACTTGTAGAGAGGGATAAAGTCACCCCTAAACCTCTTTTTCTCCAGGCTAAACAACGCCAGCTTCCTCAGCCGCTCCTCGTAGGAACTGTGCTCCAGACTCTGCCCCAGACTAGCTGCCCTGCCGAAGGGAGGAGCGGGCGGGGCGGGAGGAAGGGAGGCGGTTCGGAGCGGCCCCTGCACGGGCAGGGCGGGCGTGACAGCCCGATCGCTCCTTCCGGGAGCCGCTGGCCTTCAGTGCCCGCCCCCCTCCGCCCCCGCCCGTTCCGGCGGGGCTTGCGCGGAGCCGGGGCTCTGTCCCGCTGGGAAAGCGTCTTTTGCCGCCCGGTCCTCGTGCCGTGGGGCGATGTTGCCGCCGTGTTTCCGCCCCGACTCAGAGCTCGTGGCTCCCGCCGCCTGCACAGCACGGGCACGGGGGGTGGCAGGTGCCAGCGAAGGTCGCCCAGAGAGCTGCTGTGATCTCCATCCTTGCGGATCTTCAAAAGCCGTCTGGACACTGCCCTAGGCAGCCGGCTGTAAGTGGTCCTCAGGTGGTCCCTCACTGGAGATATTCAAGGACCGCTTGGATGCAGCCCTGTACCACGTGCTCTAGGACAACCCTGCTTGAGCAGGGAAGTTGGACCAGATGGCCCAGTGCGGTCCGTTCCAACCTGACCCATCCTGTGAGTCTGTCCTGCTTGATCAGAGGGACTGGAGAAGTTGACCTTCAGCGATCTGTTCCAACCACAGACACACTGTGATCCTGGGAAGGAGGGACCACCTTCCACAACACCAGAAGTTCAAAGCATTCCAGTTTGTGTCCTGACAAGAACTATGTGCAAGGTAGCACACCAAACACAGAAAGAATAGATGCCAGCATTAAACTAAATGTGTAATCCATGCAGCGTGTCTTGGTGTTTCCAATTCAAACCTTACTGTCAGACTTGCAGCAGGGACCTTTTGTTCAAATAGGGAAACAGAATCACAGAATCGATTAGGTTGAAAAATATTTCTAAGATCAAGTCCAGCCTTTGCCAGAACACCACCATGTCAACCAGACCACGGCACAAAGTACCAGGCCAGTCTTTTAAACACCTCCAGAGAGGATGACTCCACCACCTCCCTGGACAGTGCATTCCGATGTTTAACCCTTTCTGTTAAGAAATTCCTCCTGATGTCCAACCTGAACCTCCCTTGGCACAGCTTGAGACTCCAGCAAAATAATGGTTTCAAGCAATGTTGGATGGGGGCCACTGTGCTGGTTCGGTTCTTTGACTTCCACTCAGTTCCATAAATAGCAATGGCATTTTTGCAAAAATCACTAAAAATTGTATAGAGAATGTCAAGTCATTAGTCTCTGGTCACTGAACAGATGCCAATAGCAAACCTGAATCACTAGCACTGTGAGTTATTTTCAATGTCATGACTGAGAGAAACAAATATATAACCAAGTGCTAGAGCGTTTGAGCTAATGTCATTACTTGCTATTTTGTTTTATTCAGAGAAAAAAAAAAGAAACAGCATTCTACATTTTACTTGTCCACAGCTGCCTGCATCTTTGTTTTTGTTTTCTACTGAGAAGCATGTATGGTTAAAGCAAAAATACAGGCTACAACAACATTTCACTCTCTCTCGTTTTGTGCTGGCTATTACCACAGCCCTTTGATTCAGAGGGTTTGGTTGCTCTTGGAAATGCAGATGTTCCATTTCAGCAACCACAATCCAAAAAGAACATCTTGTGTATTCCACAAGCTACAGGGTGTAGGCTTGGGATCGTTTCATATGTGATGCAGCAAGTAATTTCTAAAATACAAAGAAAATGCTTCTTGCAGTCTTCATATTAAGCAAGATGAAAATCATCATTAGAGATACAGAGCCTAATTCACAGCTCTTGAACAACTGGTTTAGGCACTAAAACACACACAGGGATGATGCCAGGCCTCACCAGGGTGATTTGAGGCACCTAGCTGGAAAGAATGCAAAATTCATGAGACTGTAGTAGAGTACAGAAAAGGAAGCCTGAATCTGCAGCTCGGTAGGCAGATCACCCCTGTGATCAGCAGATGCTGTTTATGTGTTTTATCCAATACCTATGGGAAAACTTATAGGTTCTCTTGGAAATGCAAAACTTCTTCCATCCTCTCCAGGTGTCCCTGCAAACAAAGCTACATGGGTCTTACTCCCATTTGCCCTTTGCATCTTTGCATTTCTTTTCTTACAGTGGCCCAGATACAACAGAGTAGGTGGAGAGAAGCACCGTCCCATTGGCTTGGCGACTTGGAGAACTCCCGGAGATACAAGAGCTAGGCATTGGACAGGCCCAGCCTCACATGTTTATTTTCTAGTAAAGGATCTTGCCTCTATACCAATACACCTGAGAACCTCTACCAGTGTTCGTGGTGAGTGAATTTGTTGTGTTTGTGTTCAGCTGCGTGCAAAGTCCTTGTGATTCAAACGTGTCTGTCAGACTGGGCTTTTCTCATGACTGTGGTGGACTACAAGCGCTTATCTGTCTGTCTCAAATAGAACAGAATTTGTGTGGGAGGTACTTCACCCAGCTGTCTAGGAAACTCTGAGCACTGCTTTGAAACTGTAAAAGGGAGACTTTGGCTACAAAGAGCCAAAAGAAAAATTGATTCTAATTTTTAAAAACAGGTATGGGTTAAATGTCTGGTGTGATAAAGTGCTCATGTTATAGCTCGAGAGTGTAATGTAATAGTTTTTAATCCGGAGAACACTCATTCACGTGCTTGGATCTTGAAGCCCATTTTCATGAACTTCAGTCAGACCATTTGTATCTATAGGATTAGAAACTTGCATATTTCTAGCATTAGAAATCATAGGAAGTTCAATCCTACATAACCAACCAGTGCATTGAACACAATAGTTTTGTTTTGTTTTGTTTTGTTTAATTTCCCTGATAAAAACCAAGTAAACTGAAAATCGGTAATTTCTTCTTCTTGCATTTGTTGTGTCACATATTTTGGAATCGAGCTAGGTATTGTTGAGTGAAATAGAAATTACTCAGCATATGCATGACCTGATAACATTGAGCTGACAAAGCATGCAAGCCTGAAAGATCATTTTTTCTCGTTTCAAAAGCATATAGTGTTTAAGTCTTGAAAGTGTCTCTACGTAAGCTGATGTCTATGCATAGTAAACAAGCAAACTGATAATTCTTAATAAAACCAAAATCATAGCCCAGAGATCCATGTTGTCATGTGTATTTCAAAAGATATTTAAATGTTCTCACTTTTTGTGTGATACAAACTGACACTGACTTAAGTGCTGATTGTTTGGAAGAGATTGTATTATCAAATACGGGAAATCAGTAAACTGTAGAACTATTACATTGGCTTCTTCTAAAACATAATAACGTACTTATAAAAAGTACATGTAATACTTTTTATGGTGTAAATAACGTTCTTGTACATTAGAGTACTGAGACTGTTCGTTGTAAGAGGTTTCAGTAGTGCCCATTTCAGGAAATGAGTGAACACCAAGAACAGAAGAGCAGTGGAATACTCGAAAAGTACTGGCTCGGCTCTCTCTGAGCAGGTACTGTTACTCCCATCCTCTTGTGAAAAAGCTAAGAAAAAATAAGCAAAAGAGATTGTTACTGAGTGTGCATCTTTAAAAGGCATACAGTCTCAGAAAGAGAGAAAAGGCTAGGAAACCAGAGTTCCTGAAGTAACTACTGACTTCAGAAGAGTTGCACAAGAGAGAAATGAGACTATATCCTGTTCACCATATTAGGCCAAGTTAGTAATGCATGAGCTCCCCTCACATTCAACTTCCGATTTAGTCATCATGAAACCTACAGGAGTTAAATCACATTAAGTTAAGCCTGCCTTTGGTTCACCACCCTCTCTCCTGCTTTGCCATACACAACTGGCTCAGTTTAGCCTCAGCTCTAGTCCTCCAGACAGTTAATAGCACAGGCCACTGCAGCTCAAAGCTCTGAGATTAAAACTGTGGTCAACAAATCCAGTCCGTGGGCAAAATATTTTACCATCGCTAAAGCTCATCTATGCAATAGGCCATTTGCAGGAGCTCCCTGCTTAAGGCAAGGTGTGATGGATGCTAAATCAGACATATCTGAACCAACTCAAGGTGATGATAAAGTCACACTAGAATTGATCTCAGTGTGCTTGCAAAATCTGAAAAAAAGCTGCGTTAGATGATGAGTGCTGGTGGCTGTAAGCAGCTGATTTAAAGCTTCAGTCACAGTGGTGACTGCAGTGCAGCCTCCTCACCTCCCTTGGGGGCTCAACTATGCACTGAAAAGGCTCCTCAAGAAATTCCAGACAGTAAGCTTGAGGTGCAAGGTGCTCTGAGTAGTGAACACATTAAAATGCTCTACTAATAGGAGAGAGAAAGCAAAGAAATGTGAGAGATATAAGTCATATAATTTACTATGCTGAGAAAAGGCATCTCGGTACCTGATGAGGCAAAACAGGAACTATAACAGAAATAGAATAGAATAGAAAATACCTAGGCAATAAGAATTGCTAGCACAAGAAGACAATTTTGTATATAATAGATCAAAAGAGAATTTCACATGGATAGACTGAAGAGAAGTAGTATCTTTCAAATATCTGTTGCCAAACATATGTTTGATGTTGAAACAGTTCAACATATACGTATATAAATATGTTTTTCCTGCATGTCACTAACTGTAATAAAGATGTGAGGCCTCAGGCATATGGCTTTGTCTATTACAATGGATCTCAGCTCCCCGACAAAGGGCATTTGATGCTGTTCCCTATTACAGAGCATTTTCGGGCACCATAGTACTTCTTTTTGCTTACAGCACAGGAAACTTCAGGAAAAACTGCTCCTGCTTCCTGTGAGTGGTGAGTGGTGAGTAAGAAATGGAGCACCTGAATCTTTGTTGTATTTTCTTGAACAGACTAGAAATAGGAAAAAAAGAATCACCTCTTGTAACTTCTGCAATGGCTCAGTTTGATGGAGAGGATCCGGTCTGAAAACAAACTTGTTGCAAGGCAGGAAGTAAACTGGATGACATTGTCTGTTCCAGCGCAAACACAGATGCATTTGCTGCCAGCAGACAAGGGCACAGTTGTATAAACAGCATAGGCAGTCCCAAAGTAACTTCTGCTGTATCTGGAAAGGAGGAGACTGTGACCCCAGTGACAGATAGCAATCCACATATCTGGTCACCATATGGCTCAGGCCAACATCAACTTCAAGTGCATATACAGCACAGGCTCCCTCTGCTTTTATGCTTTAAAAGTGCAGAAAAAAGCCTGTAACCAGCATATGGCCAAAGCTCACAAAGTAATTTGAAATCCAAACATAACAAAATTCCACTGAAATGCTGAAAGCTTCATACCTCAGTAAGGACCATTTCCGTGGCAAATACTATTTTCCCATTAAAGCCACTTGGTGGGTACAGAAAATGTCAAGATGCCAAAAATTCTTCTTTTATCCTGGGAAAAAGCTTTTTATTTTCCCTATCCCAGAGCTTAAAAATGGCCCAAGTGCTTCTTGTTTGAAATCTTCAAAAAACCAAACAAACTGAACTCGAAGTCAAAGAAAAACTATAGGAAAAAAATAGCCTGAAAAAAATTAAGGTTTCAGAAAGGTAGGAGTATATTAAAGCAGGAGCTAAAAATCATCTCCTGATGGTTTCATCTATCAGGATGTAAACATAAATAATGTATATTTTGTATCTATATATTTCCATTATTTAAATGGAAATATAAATAAATATATATGTCAATGAAAAGTAGAGTGATTTCCATGATTTTAGATCTCTTTACAGATTAAGCTGTCGTGAATCTCTCTTTCTACACTGCTATTGGCTTGTTAGCTGTGAACCACCTATGAGATTAAGAAGTTTTCTTCTTATTTCACCAGTTCATAACCCTAAGTGCTCTCTCCTAGAACAAATTTTTCGCACCCCACCTTACTCCTACTTCCCTGACTTACACATATCACATTTCCTGTGATTGGATTAGTTTTGCTGTCCTTGTTCAAATAGTTCTTCTGAAGACAAAAGTTAAAAGTAAACTGGGCTGAGTTTAAAAGTAAACTAGCTTTAATTCTCCTGGCTTTGGTTTTATGTATGCTGTCCTAAATATCTGCACTCCCTGTAAATGCTTTGCTCTGCTGAAGAGTATGACAAATCCATAAAAATCTGTGGTTTTTATCTTGGGCCTGGGAAATATTTAACAGTTTCAGGCTTTAACAGATAATTAACTTCTCATAACTTTGCTGGTATAAACAGAGAGGGCTTCATATGATCCTTTTCTGGGCAGAACAGCAGAAGTTGCTGTTCTTGACACAGTGTAAAGTTTTGCAACGCGAGTTATGTACAGCTACTTTTATACCATGAAGCTTCATGTGATTCTACATGGCTTGTCTTAAATTTAAGGCATTCAAATGCTACTAAATATGCAGTTTCTAAATACTCATGTGTTTCATATGACTATCTTCCAGATATTAAAAAATAAATTAAAAAGTTTAGTTACTGAAAAAGAATTCAAATTCATTGCAATTGCAGGAATTATAAATTAGTCAACTTAATTATTTTTGGTGAATTTTAGTAACTAAATCACAGATACTGAATTACTGATTTTGTTCACACTCGGGACATTTTCAAATTCTTCTATTAATCTTATGCCACTAGGCAATGGGTTAACTGTTATTTTATACTAACACTACCTACTGTTGTTTTGTTTGTAGAGCTCTACTACTCTAAGAACACATCTGTAAGGTTTAATATAGTCTAACTTTAGAGGACAGAGAGAATTTATATTTGATTTTTGTTATAATTCTGTTTTCATTTGGCCATAACAACCCAAAACCCAGAAATGAAAGTTTTATAGGTGTGATCGTAGACAGAAAACTGCATGTATGAAAATGTGAGAAAGCTCTTTCTCAGGTCTAGAGTCAAAGTCCTCTTATTCTTATCTCCCTCCCCTCTTGAAGATAAAAGACACCAAACTTCCTACTTCCTGTGGTAAAATGCTATACAAGTCTGTTGGGTAATTCAACTCTTGATACTCAGAAGGTGGCAATTTTATATCAGTTTTACCCCATTATTGTACTTCGTTATTATTGTTGCTAATACTGCTACTACTAGTAGTAGTAGTACTAATATTATTATTACTATTAATTATAATTATTGTTACTTCAGGTAACTGCCTTAAACTGTTTTGAGGTGGAGAAGGGAGATGGGACAAGAGCAAATGCCCTCAAGTTGGAGCAGAGAAGGTTTAGATTGGTTATTGGGAAAGGGTTCTTCACCAACAGGGTTGTCAAGCATTGGAACAGGCTGCCCAGGGATGCTTTTGAGTCACCAACCTTGGAGGTATTTAAAAGCCATGCAGATGTAGCACTTAGGGACACTATTTAGTGGTGGACTTGGCAGTGCTGGGTTAACAGCTGGATTCGTTGATCTTAAAAGTCTTTTCCAACTGAAACCATTCCATGATTCTATAGACTCCTAGTTTGATGAAAGCAAAAATAATCTGACAAAGAGACAAACTAAAGGCCAGGAACAGGCCATTTCAAAATTTTGGTAGGTGCAAAGTAATACCTGCTCGATGGTGAGTTTTCAGGCAGAAGGGAAAAAAGAGCCAACTCAGTCTCCTTCTTCCGCAGAGTCAAATATAGCCCATCCACCAGGACTAAAGAATGTCAGCATTGTCCAAAGCTGCCTCTGTGATGTAAGAATAGATGAGGCTCCTCTGTAAAGCACTGAATTAAAAAAAGTACAAGGTGATTGACTCATCTGTGGCCCGTAGCCATATGGATGTGTACAAAATTGCTTCCAGCCAATGTTCTAGAGCCTTTACCATAGAAACAAAAGGTAGCATGGCAAACAAAGCTGTCCCTCAAGAGTCTCATACAATGAAAAAACATCGCTGTGAAAATGTATATGCAAAGCAGTATTTGTAAAGAGTTACATCATCGCACCTTTGCAATCACTCCTCTTTGTGTGCCAAATTTTGGTGAAACTATGGAATAACTCAGAACTAGAGTAAGTGCTTTTAAAGAAATTATTGAAACTACAAGTACTATGTCCAAATTATTATGGAGTTTGAGTTTGTTTTAATGAAAACCTCTTTCTTACCTAATTTTATGTACATCCCAGCACTCCTCTGAGGTGGCCATGCCATCATTTTATATTCCTATGAAGGTAGCAACGATACATTGCCTGCACTGTAAAATGTTCACAGCAACTTAGGCCACATTCCCACCATGCTGACAGATGTAATGGTATAATCTAGCCAGCTGAAGCTTATCCCTTTGCCTGTCAATGTGCATACAGAAGAGGGACATACAACCCTGCACCTACAGACATACCTGAGTTAGTTTCTAGCCAGCCAGCTGAGGCACCTATAGTGGCACTGTCAGCCTCCACTGGCCCTCGTGTTACTTGCCCAGGCCCTAAAGCCCATGTTGCTGCAGCTGTTCTTCATCCAGCTGGATGACACCATCACATCTGCTGAGCATGGCGCAGACATGGTCTAAATTGCCGTGGGCATTTCACAACACAGGCAGCATAATGCTGCCACCTTCACGTGTGTAGAAAGTGATGGGACCATCACCACAGGAGCATGCTGGGAACTACTTCAATTTGGATAGACACAAGATTTTTTCATTGAAGCAAACCTGAACTCTGTAATTATTTGGATATGGTACTTCTAGTTTCAGTAATTTGAATATAGGAATCCGTCCAATTATAAAAAATGATGCAGTTATAACAGTCAGTGGTCAGTGAAGTTATCTGTACTGTAGGCAAATATGGCAAGAATTTCATGTGGTCAGTATTTCTACTATTTGATGACCACATGATTATTTTTGGTTAGCTGATACTATTTCTTTTTTGACTCACTCTTAAAAGGCACTGAAACATCACAGTCTTATCACTCAGACAGCAATAACTGCAACCATCCTTAAATCAGTTTTGCAAACCTGCATCCAGGGCATCCCCTACCAGAAGGGTGTGTGCTCTGCATCTTGTTGACTTCGAATCCCCCCCTGTCATGAGCCATGTGATCCAGCCTTTCATTTGGGCTTGTTGAGACTGGACCGAGTCCGAGGGGAAGTGCCTGCGATGCACTGGAGGTAATGCCACACCATGGGAAAATGAGGAAAGAAACATGTGTCTTGTGCAGTGGGGGAGACAATCAGCTATTAGCCACCATTCTTCTCAGCTGGGTGAAGGTTTTAATTCCCCACACCTCACTCTGGGCAGCCAACAGATCATTTCACAGCAGTCATCTTCATAACATCTATGTGAACATGATGGGGTGCCTTGTACTTCTGAACACACACTTCATTACTGTCTTTTCTCATGTCCTGATCAGACTATTGCAAAACCCCATACGCAGACTCCCCAAAATGAGTCATGTCTGCCGGCAAGGATGTCTGCAAGATGTCTCTGCACAGAGGTGTGGAGCCATGTGGAAAGCGTGGGAGAAGACCACCCTGGCACAGCACAACAGCTTATTTATTAGAGAGAATGCCTTAGTGGATCAGAGAGGGGCTAGTGGGTCTGCCCCAGGAGGCAGTTGATTAGCTTCCAGGTAAAATGCAGTGGGTTCATTGTGACTTCTAAAGCCCTACATATCAGTCTGGCTCCCATGGGGGCTGCTCCCCTATGAAATATGTTCCCCCTTGCATCTGCAGAGAAATGAAGCTTCCAGAGGGACTCAGGACACCTGGAACATGATCTGCTCCGCACCTATGGGTCCCCAGCTTTTCCTCCCTTCTGGCATATTCTGATTTGTCTGGTTTTAGACCTGCCATCTGTGAGACTTTTCCTGTATATCAAATCTGACACTGGAAGAAGGAGCTGCTTTACTCATACATAGTCGAAAATCATGAGTAAACTGGATGGGTTTTTGGCCCTATAGACATATAACTTCGTGCTCTCTATCTTCCCAACTTCATACACTAGCAGAACTAGATTTATAAGATGATCCTCTTTGCTTCAGAGGCCTTATCACCAGCTGAACAAGAATTCCTTCCTTATCACCTGTTAAGTTGAAGGATCAATGTGTGTTGAAGTAGACCAGCTATGTGGCATCTCTTGGTTTCTGTCTGCCAGTAAATTAGCTGCATTCAGTTTCAATGACTTGGCTTTTCTTAATATGTTATTTCATTTCTTGTTATTTAAACAAGAAAAAATAGGTTGGTATGGCAAAATTCAAACCCTCTAAAGCATAGTAGACTAATAAATAATGTCTCTATATTGAACAAGTGAAAAATATTTTTTTTGATTTCAGATTCCAGATTCCCTTTGATTCCAGAGCCTTCCACAACACAGTTACCTGAGCAATTCATGAGGAAGTTGTGATTAGCAGTGTGCTATTAATTGCTGAAACCCTCTGGTTTCTGCTATTGTCCATAAAAGATAAAAAAATCTTAGGCAGCCCAGTCCATTTCTAGCCCTACAATTTAAACTCACTAAATTACTAGGACCAAATCTATATTCGGAAATTGTTCCATCTTACTCTATGTGCTTCCTCACTCTGTTTCCTAGCATCTCTTTCCAAGCATCTATTGGACAACTTACATGCAGAAAATAACATCTGTAAGACTTGGCTTGATTTTTTAAATGTTTATTCTCCTGTCAATAAAAAAAAGTTAAAAAATTACAAAGGTCTGTGCAAACTGATATAGAGAAATGGTAATGCAAATTCACCTATCTTTCACACTCAATAGCTGTTTCTAGTACTCTGCCTTTGTCCTTAGGATTTAATTAAAGCTCTCACAGAAAACAGAATTTGCTAGTACTTGACCTTTATTTTCAGAGCCCCGAAACACAAAAGGCATTTAGAATCAATGACAATGCACAAAACACAACGCACTCCATTTAGCGCTCAGGGCAACACAATGCTTATCCTTTATATGGAGAGACCCTGGGCTAAAAAAAGGATTAAAATTAAGCCACAGTATTCTTTTCTAGGTTGTCTCTTGAAGAATCACGACTGCTGCTTCAAGCTGATTATACATTATGTAGTCCCCACCAGCACATGATGCCCAATGCTACCACTAAAGTAATCTTTTTCTCACTACATAAACTATATCACCCTGCACTCTTTCTTTGCCTTCACTGGCTTCCTTCCTGTCGTTTAACTCCTCACTTCAAGCTCTTCACCCTCCGCTTAAAGACCAAACATAATCTCCCTGCTCCCATTTCTGCTCCCGCTTCCCCTTCCTCCCATCCGGGCCGCCCACAGCCTACTTTGCTCCAGCAGCCTTTCTGCTTTTGTTTCCCAGCTGCTCTCTCCTGCATCTCTTGAGCTGCTCTTAACACCACTTTATATCCCTTTCCTACGTGGCTTTTTGCAGAGGCACTTCACACTTTTTCTTCCTTTCCTGTTGCGGACTTCTTGCAGGGTTTTTTTTCTTCTTCACTTTGGTGTTAATGGCAGAGATTAGGTGGATTTATAATAAATAGTGAGTAAAACTTTAATTCTCACAGAACTTGTTGAAACAAATCTGAAAACTAACACTCAGCTAAAACAAAAACTGGTAGGAAGCTAACTGAGGGAAACCATGATGTTCAATGGCCTTGAACTATGTAGAAAACAGTAATTGAATGAGGAGCTACAGAGAATAATTTTGCTTCTGGTCATGTTAACAAAGGAACAGTAAGCCATATATTAAATATGTTCCTTGAATTAGGAGGAGTTTCAAGGCTGAAACTCTTCTTAGCCCTTGCAGGGGTGACCCACAGTAGGAGAGAGGTATGCTCTGCCTATAGCACACCAGCCTGGGCCCATAACTTTCCCTCCTGTTACTCTCTTACTCATTTACCATCCCACAAGCCTCAAGGAAGCCCAGTCATAGCTTCTTTTCCACCCAATGGTGGGCTGCACCTCTGCCTGCTATACATGCAGCTGGGAAAAGTTTGTTTGCTTCCCTAAGCAAAAAAACAGTCATTTTTTTTGTCTTTTAGAGCACTGTTGCTCAGCACAGCTTGAAGTTCCAGGGTTCACAGCCTGGCTTTTACTTTAACTAGAACCTGGGCTTTTTTTTTTTTTTTTTTGTTATGTGGGAATAGATGAAGAAACAAATACAAGCTAATATATTTGAGGGAAATACTTGAAATAATTTAAATTATATTATAACTGATTTTTTTTTCCCACCAGTATCCTGCAGAAGGATCACCAGGTTTGTTTTGGCATTTTCAAACCCACTGTAATATCGCTCAGAATTTACACTGCTGAGGGGCCTCCTACCTTCTGGAATGCCTTCAGGGATGCCTGGTTCTAGCCCATATGGTACAAATCACATATTTTGAAGCCTTCTGTAGGGAAAGCAGAAGGTGTTCAAAACTTATGAAAATGAAGAAGACTGAGGGCAATGCATTTCACAGACAGGGTGGCACTGGTCCCATTTCCATCCTCCCTGTTGGTTAAACTGGAAAAGACTATATATATTTTCAGAACAAATTATTCCGTTGGTCATTAAACAAATCCCCACGATCTGCACAAAATCTGAGGACTCTTAAAGGTCCCTTCCAACCCAAACTGTTCTATGATTTTATGACTCGCTGTGGCCTTACACATGTACACACATGCATGTATATATGAATGACAGAATCCACCTCTGCCTCTTCTGGGGCCTCTTCAGCTGCTCTGCTGGCAGGAGCTGCTTTGAGGATGTGTGAATCACTAAGGTGTTCCCAATTTCTGCAGGCTGTTTTACCAGGTGCCAGGTAAGTTGCAAGGCTACAACCCCCAGCCTCGGGGACTCTCTCTTGCTCATGGCCCTCTGTCAGGCTCTGCACAAGCAGGGGCCTGATTCCACAGTCGGATGAAGGAGGGAGAGGCAGATGTTCTCTTGAAGGAAAAAACGAAGTGTGAACTGAAGACACATCTTGTACCACCACTGCACATGCCTGCAGAAAATGCTCCACATTGCTCTGCTACAGAAGCTGCCTCTCCAGGACTTGCGTTTCCTTTGATTTTCCTGTGACCAGAAATAGCAAATAACAGATTGGGAATCAAAACCTATACCCACCCCTGAATGCCTCTGCATTCAACAGAAACCAGTTGGTTTTCACCAGCATTTTTACGGTAATCTATTAAGCTATTTCCAGATTGCTTGAACCAAGAATAGCCAGGGAATGTCAAGTCCTTCTGTACATGGCCGTACCCTTCTTTCTTCTGCGAGAGATACACTTCCAGGCAACTATACAGGCCTCAACAACTACATCAAGTGTTCAGATCAGCAAATGTTATGTCCAAGAGGTAGATCATTTCCACCCCTGCTGTGTCCAGAAACGCGCAGTATTCTACAACCCAGCTCCTCTGCTTCTTCCCATCACATACGCCAGTCACCGTTGTTTTCCTTATTCTGTCTTTGTCCAGAGTTTTGACCTCTGATTGACTTTGAAGTTTACATATGAGAAAAAACAGTCAGGCAGCTGCTAAAACAAGTGAGGAGAGATCAAACGGTTCTGAAAGAATTAAAAACAAACAACTTTTATCTTTTTCTTTTGTGTTTACCAATACATTAACAGATCCAGATAGATGGAGAGATACACAAATGTGCATACATATATATTCAAATGATAACATTTAAAAATTACATTAAAAGAATATTGTTTAGATTAGGGCAGCATTGAAGGATAAGGAAATTAGGAAAATTAGGAAATACCAGATTAAGAGTGCTGTGCTAATTTATTTCTGTCACTGGGTGTGATTATCCTGTGTTGTACAGAATGAGGCATGCATCCTGTGGGAAAGTCTAAAATATGACTGTGTCATGGAAGGGTTTGTAAGAAAGCATATGCACATGGGGAGGGACAAAAAAAGATTGCCTAGAGAGTCTTAAATCTGCCATTTTCTAATGTATCTGGAATTGACACTGTAGCTTAAATTATACTATTTACTGACTGGGGCTTAGGGAATTGGATGTCCTAGCTTGTTTTCTAGGGAGAAAAAAGCCATTTATTGAGTAACACAAGCTATCATTGCAGGTATAGGCTTTGAAGCGGGGGTACAATGTCAGGCATAAATAGGAGTTATTTGGTGCAGTTCCTGGAGCTGAAAGACCACTTAGTAGAAATCAACTTCTATTTCCTCTACCTTATTAAACCTTCTTAACCCTCATCTCTGTTAAATCCAGTACAGAAATTTCATTCTGCTTTTGCTGTACAGTTTCTCCTAATGCTTCATCTACTATTACTGTTTCAGTGTCAGTGAGAACTTGGGTCTTTAAAATGATGTTGCCCAATTACTATGTTGGCAGACTGCCCTGACCTTTCCTGGAGAAACCCAACAAGAGAAAAGCAGTGGTAGTTCCCAACAGTTTCCATTTCAATGACTCTCACACAGAAATTCACAGAATACAGAAAAATATTGTCTCTGAGATGAACGACTTTAACTTCCAAAGGTCTGCTGAAAGTAATAAAGACATTAAACTTTCCTGAAGATGTCAAATTTCACAAATACCTAAAAAATATTTCTACACATACCACGTAAGTATGATTAATAATCTAAACCAGAATGTTTAAATTGACAATAAAGTTCTATTTGCTTCCTCAGAAGCTTCCTTTTCTTTTATTTTTTTTGACTAAATAAGATTATTCTATCCTGTAAAATGTGAACTCTAAAGTGCTCTATAACTTGTGATAGAGACCAACAGTCTGTGCACTCTCCTGCCCCTTGATAATGCTTGTGTGCTTAAGATAATCTCCACAGTCAGCTAATTCAAATTTGCTTTCCTAAATGCTTAAATAGTGCCAAATTATAGGATAGAAATTCCACCAAATCACAACTCTCTGTGTGTCATTTTGCCTTTTTGCCATAGATAAGCCATTGTCTCTTATATAGGCCATAATAAACTATAAAAGAGCCAGTTTGGACAAATGGAAATACATTTTCTTTTGTTTGTTTGTTTTTTTTTAATACTGAATTTCACAGATTGTTAACATAGTCTTTGTAGAGCAAAGTAGCAGTATAAACAGAAGTAGAATTAACTTTTCAGTATTAGCTTCAGAGCTGAAGCAGTTTGTGTACAGCTATCTTTTCCATCTATCCCTTGGGCATAAAGGCAGCGAAAGAATTCCTAAAGAAGGGAAGGAAATTGAGTTGGTGAAGATCAAATTGCAAGCATGCATAATTTGGTGTACTGATGACTGTCCACCAGATATCGCTGCAGGAGACTTGCCAAGATGTTAATTGTCCCAAGGACTGGAGTTTGATGCTTTAGAAACATCTCCTCAGTTTCATTGTGGATGAAAGTTATGACAGCTGCAATGACTGCTTGTCTTAGTTGAATGTGCAATAATGAGACAAATCCATGATTTTAAATGAAAATCTTCTCCGCTTGCAAGTAGAGGCTATTGGTAGGGTTGTTGCAGAGATAGGGAGTGTCATTCCAAAGCTTCGGTATGTGGAGTCAGCACAAGACTCCAAGGTTAGCTTTGTGGCTTCAAATTAACTCAGACTCTAGAGGAGCATGTAATTTTGTGTAGCTCTTTCCACTTTTGAAAATGTTGGGTTGTATCTTATAGACAGTGTCACAGTAGCACAGTGAAATCCTTGTGTCAAACAACTCAAAGCTGTTTTCATGGTCTTTATATGGAAGTCTACAGGTTGCAAACCTGGCAATATTGCAAGTTGCAAGATGTCATATGTCATCCCTCATCTCCAGATATATGAGCCAACAAACAGACAAGCTACTTGGTTTACTGTTTTCTGAAGCAAAGAGGTTGATCAACAGCCCATTAAGAAGACTTATGGTGAATAAAATATTCCTAAGCACTCTGCAAATCCAACTTCTGTTAAGCAAGCCTGATATTTATCACCCCAGTGCTGAGCAATATACATACTGAGAAGAAATACCTCTCCATATAGGAAGAAAATTTTCTCACTTTGATAGCTAGGATTTCATCCCAGATATTAAGAAAACTCTGACTGTACCAATTTCTATCTGCATAGACCTAGACCTGCTGCTCGTGGAGAGAGTGTTATGCTCATACCAGCCTAGTAATGGTCATTCAGTTGGTCAATGATACGGGGCCTTTGTCTCTCATATTCCCTTTTCCACCAGATGAAAAAAAATCCTTCCAAATATATGTTAACGCATCTGATTCGTTGTAGTTGTTACTGTGGAAATTGTACCCATGGGATTGGATTCTGCTTTTGGCTGAAGAAGATTAAACTGCAGAGGGAATAATTGCAATAACTCAACAGCTATCATACATATGCTGAATTCCTGAAGCATGTAGGTGATCAGCATTTCCCACGGGCACCAGTAAAAAAAAGTCAAGTCCTTTTCCTATGATAATCCTAACTTCCTCCCAATATTCTTCTGAAATAAAATTTTGTAGCTAATGTTTACCCACAGCCTAAATCCATGATATATTCAGTTTCTTCTCTGTGTAAAAGTACAAAGAAAAAAATTATCCAGTATGGGATATATGAATTACTTTCTTGGCTGGTAATACTGGTATTTTTGCTATATTCCTAGACAGAGTTCTTGGAAACAAATGTAAGGTCAAATAATAATAAGTAATGATGAGAAAAAATAAATATATCAAACCAGAAGAATTACTGTGGCTGAAAGCTGAATCTTCATCAGGAATATATCCAGATATCTAAAAATAGCGTGCACTTCAATGTCTGTACATCTGTTTTGATGATGAGAAGTAACAATCATATTATGGTCGTTCCATAATTGCTACTGGTTCCTGAAATGCTTGTGTATCTGCAAAAGTTGCTGTCCAGCAATCTCAGTTGATTAAACAGTTAAGCATTTTCTTCCAAAGCAAGAGAACTTGGCATCAGCCTGGAGCTCAACCTGGAGTAGGCAGGACAAGTTGTGAGGTGGGAGAGCAGCTGTTGATCCTGTTTTTGTTTCGACTTCTGTTCGCAAGGAGTTATTTATCCTACTACACTTCACAAGCTGCTCCAACTTGCCATAAGGCTTTTCTTTCTTTCTGCAGCATTCGAAAGAGGCAGGTCTGTAAGTTGTCTTCTCTGACTATTCTGACTAGCCTGCTCTTTTTTTGTAAGCATACCCCATAGTGACAACAGAGTCTGAGGTGGCTTTATTGGGCAGAACACATTGCTGTGCCTGCTCTTTCCCATGTGCATGCATGTCCCTGTGTTCAGCACTTCTTGGGGAGCTCATACCAGGGAGCAGCTTTACCCCCAGCACCAGAGCAGCTCTTAGGGCTCCCCTGCTGCAATTGCAGGGAGGAAAACCCCTCTCACCTCCTCTCTGGGGAATGCACAGGCAGCAGAAAGAACAACCTGTGAGAAACTTACACAGCAGGGAGGCCATCCTCTAAGAGAAAAGTCTCCTTGGACACTTGGAAACATTTTCTTTCTAACTGCCAGGAAAAATACCAACGTTTATCTATGGCACTGGTGCCAAGTTACATTTTGGCTTGCTCATGCTTAGGAACTTTCTGGCTTGGAGAAAGAAGGAAAGGAAAGCAGGTAGGCCACAAGGCTCCTTGTTGCCTTTTATTTTGTCCACCTCTGGGCTGTTGTCTTTCTCCTTACTCTGCAGCAATTCATATGGGGGGGGGGGAAGAAGTGACTGTGGCAGCAAAGCACAACAGAAATTGGAAGCAAGAACCTTCCTACTGGGGCAGAGTGACCAGCAACTCTGCCGAGAGCTGGGGATAATAGCCAGGGCATGGTAACCCATGCTAACAGCTAGGAAAACTACTTGATGTGCTTCCAGTTTTGCTGGCCTGTTCCTCCTCTTACACCTTCCTGGAGAAAGTGTGGATGTGCTGCTTGCTGTCAGCTCTGCTGTGCACCTTGAAAGAGTTTCTCCATGCACTGAATACTTGCCTCTGGGAGATTAAGAATTTTGGTTTGCATAAATAGTTCATATTTTATTACTATAACTTACCCAATCATAAATTGCACTCATTATTTATTTTATTATTATAATGCATTATGTATTTTATGTAAATATATTTGATTCTTTAACTCCAGTTTAGACTGCTGGCTTTGCTTTCCCAGGAAGGAAGAATCCTTGTTTTGGGAGAATATATATTCACCCTCAGAGGAATTGCCAGAGGCTTGAAACCCAGTTGCTCTCCTCCTGCACTGTACAAAGTGAGGAAAACGCCATTATTCCCTTGTGCTGAACTGAGGATGAACAATAAAATCTGAGGAACACAGCCTGAAAAGGGGTTCATTTGTTTGCTCTCCCATCCTAGTCTCCTCTTTGCTCTCTCTTACAGAAGATGTTGGTCTGGATCAGTTTCTGTTTTTCTGAAGGGAGCTTACCCTGGGACACTGAGGTAGCTGAGAACAACTGCTGAGCAAGGACATTCCCCACTTCAGTTTGAGCAAAATACTGTTTACCCCTTTCTCACTCATTTGCCTCTCCCATTTCCCTGTTTCTCACTGGAGGCAATGGCTGCCCGAGGCATGGGAGTAACAGCAGATCCCACAGCTGCAAGGGCTGTCAGACGAGGAAGGGCACACCAAGCCCCATAGACCATATCCAGGACCCTTGGAAATCTGCCACGTTGTCCTGTTACCATGCCCAAAGCCCCTTAAACACAAGGAGATGCCACTGCATGGTCTGACATTCTTCGTACACATATCCCACACTGACTAGGGCATTCTGGCATTTACTTCCAGGTGCCACTGCACAGCATGCCTATTAATAGCAGGAGATGATCCTCTTCTTACCACCACCATGTCCCTGCTTTGAGATACAAACAGAGGATTCCTTTGGATATCTGAAGAGGGAGGTCTCTAATTGTGGTTTCTGGTCCTAGATGTGCAGGTGCGAGCACAAGTGTCCTTCATTTGTGGGAAAGCAAAGAAGCAAGAGGCTCAGCAACTAGACCTGTAGCCTCCTGAGCTCAGAAAGTCTCAGTGGCTCAACTGTTGGCACTCTGACTTGGTTTTCTCTGTGTGTGTGGCCCCCTCCTGCTTGCCCACAGTTCTTTTCAGTCTTACCTGTCTTCTTTGCAGGAGAGACCAGGAGGCTTAGGTCAACAAGTTCTGCTTACACTTGGTGACATGGCTTGAGTGCTGGTTCATCAGGACTGGTTTCTGCCTATCTGCAAGATTCCTTACTCATCACAGACACCACCACCCATGGTGAAACTCCAGGTTCTCACAGTGGACCATGAGGGAAACAACAGCTTGCCACTGGCCAGGCCAGATTCATCAGTGAGACACTTGATAGCAACAAAAGTAGGAGAGCTCAGAAAGGGGAGCCCAGCTAAGCAGCCCTGGGCATGGTACATGTATGAAGGTGACTGACCTGTATGCACAAAGCATCCTGACTCCCCATACTTGTATTTTTTGAGTCCTCCCAGTTTTAAATTTGACATGTAAGATTTGCTGCACCTGTCTATGCCAGCTTCATAGTGTGCACACAGTGAATCCAGCCCACCTATCATCAAACGTGCTATCCGCTGGCATCTGCTTTGGGGGCCTGCCTTTCCAATTGGGAGCCAAATGCTTTTGTCTGTGCACACTTGTGCCTTAAGATGGCATTAGAGCCACTGTGCTAAAGGTTGTTTGTGGTGGAGCCACTTTTCCTTTGAGTTGGTTACAAGACTGTTTCCTCAGATGGAACAGAAGCCAAACATCAGGAGACAGTTCCTTTGTTTATTCTTACCAGCTCCTGCCACCCAGAGCTCACCTAAAGAGGCTCTTAATTTCAGTGTTCATCAGAGACACATTCCCTGGTTTCCTTCCAGACCAGAGGATCAAATATTCTTTTGTTCCTTTGTTTTACAGATTCTCCCATCTTTTCTGCTTTCCTTTCATATATTTCCTGAAAATATGCACTGAATGTTGGCCATAGTTGTTTCTTCTCTCACATGTCTTGCATGTCTGCTCTGCTACAGGGATTGCTCCCGTATTTGGGATCGAGATTGCTACTGTTTGTGTGGTCTAGCTACAGGGAGGAACCCTATGGAACTGTCTTAAATGAAGGACAGCAGTTAGTCAAATACAGAGCTATTTAAAGTAAAAAAAGCCAAGTTATTTGAAAACTGGGCAAACAAGAGGGTGGAGAGTAGCACCCTGGAAAGGGACGTGGGGGTCCTGGTTGACGGCAAGTTGAATATGAGTCAGCAGTGCTCTGGCAGCCAGGAAGGCCAACCATGTTCTGGGGGACATCAGGCAAAACATCGCCAGCCAGTCGAGGGAGGGGACTGTCCCTCTCTGCTCTGCACTGGTGGGGCCTCACCTTGAATAATGTGTGCACTTTTGGGTGCCATCATATGAGAAAGGTGTTAAGCTATTAGAGAGTGTCCAAAGGAGGGCTAAGAAGATGGTCAAGGGCCAAGAGGCAAAGCCATATGAAGAGCAGCTGAGGTCACTTGGTCTGTTCAGCCTGGAGAATGGAAGACTGAGGGGAGACCTAACAGCAGTTTACAGCTTCCTCACAGGGGAAGCTGAGGGGCAGGTGCTTGATCTCTCCTCTCTGGTGATCAGTGGCAGGACCCGAGGCAGTGGCATGGAGTTGTGTCAGGGAGGTTTTAGGCTGTATATCAGGAAAAAGTTTTTTACCTGAAGAGTGGCTGGGCACTGGAACAGGCTCCCCAGAGAAGTGGTCACAGCACCAAGCCTGACAGAGTGCAAGAAGCATTTCAGCAATGCCCTTGGAGTTGTCCTGACCAGGAGTTGGACTCGATGATCTTTGTGGGTTCCTTCCAACTCAGGACATTCTACGACTCTATGATTCTTAAAGTCCGCTCACAACTGTCCCAGACTGCTCGGCCAAAGTTAAAAGAAACTTTTTGCTTTGATAACCCTGTTCTGTTTCACATATAGGGATGACAATCTTTCACTGGAATAGAAAGATAAAGAAATATGTGTATGTGAAGCCCTCACATATCATAATACTGAGAAGCATAGAAAACCCTAGGAAGAAGCTACTGCTTTGTCCTCTGAAAATGGGACTGGGGTCAGGGAAAAATCTGATGCGTTAAAACTCACTTCTACCCAACCTTGTCTTTCTTTTCCTGCCAAACATTCAGCCCATCTCCTGATATTTTGGGACATGGGAGAACAGTTGTGACAGAAGTGGTCCCACCCCCTCTAACGGATTACAGCAGCAGAGATCCCCTATTCACTGGGGAGAATCTACTGTGGGAATCTCCAGTTGGTTTAAGCTCACACTCTCATGCATAAGCAGAGCAAACTTGGCAGGCTGATCAGTCTGTCCCTTAGGAATATTGACAGATGAATGTAAACTCAACTACCTTGCTTTTTCATTCCAGTTGGGGAACTTGCGCTGTGTACTAAGTACATCAGCATCTGGAGTCACTTGGAACAACAGGAGAAAGCATTTTCCGGTGTCAAAAGTAAAATTTTGTACAGCATTTATAACTTGCAGAAAGTCAGGAGGCTGGTTGTGCTTCATTTCCCACCCTCCTGAAAAAAAACAAACAAAACAAAACCAGTGTGGGAGCTTCACAATCTATAAGGACTGGGGTTTCTTTTTTGTATAGCTAAATGGCTGATAGCCCTTTTGCCTCTGAGCCTGCAAAACTCAAAGATGTAAAACCAGCTCCTGAATTTTCCTTGCTGTTCTCCCCACCACCGCCGTCTTCACTATCCTTTAACCCGGCTCATTACTGAAAGCTGAAAACACAAAAGTAAACATTAGTTAATGAGGTTCGCACCTGGGGGTGGTAAACAAAGCTGCTCTCCATGCCTGTGAGCTCTTGAAAGGAAACTCGCTGCTGTAGGAAAACAAATCTCAGCATAGTAAGAACAGGTCTGCCTGGGGTACAGTGTGTGTGCACAGAATAGGAAGAATATTTTCATTTTTCTGATTTCCTAATTAGACAGGGAATGACGAGATACAAAATCTTTCCTAAATTTGTCCCTCCAATTAAAAAAATACATATTTGCCTTATCTTTGTTTTCATTGTAGTTAGAAGCAGAAATTCATGCTAATCTGATTCCTTACTCCTCTGTAGTTTGAGACATTTCAAATCCGTATTTTTTATTCTGAGATTTTGTCTCAAATGGAGAGAATTGAGACTTTGTCTTGAACTTAGAGAATCAAGACTTTGTCTGAAATGCAATAATATGGCGCACGCTAAACAAAACAAGTCTTTGTGTACCATTGTTATCAAAACATTGCAGCAGCAGGAAACAGCTAGACATGGACTTTCCTTTGCTAGTTAACTGCTACTACAGATCTGTTAAAGTTAAACTCATACTTTTAAATCCTCTTGCAGTAGCTGAATGCTTTAGTAGAGAAAAAAAAACCAGTATTTGAGATGGTTCTTTGCAAAGTAGTAATGCGTATATCAAATCAGTACATTTTCACCTTACCGTTTCCTTCATTCAATCCACACTTCTCTGAATGTGACTTTCACTCCTGCATCCAGGCATGACCTGCCTCCCGCCTGCTTGGTGGAGCACAGCTGGCAACCAGGCATGAGACCCCCGGGCAAAGTGTCCTTCTTGGGAGTAGTCCATCAGGGCCAGGTTCACCCCTTTGGACATTGCTCACCAGAATCAGACTCAGTCCCAGTCTTGAAGAAGCTGCTGTGAATTCACCAGAAGAATCACACTGCACAGTGTAATACCCATGGCAGAATCTGGTCTTTCTTGCAGTGCTTTCCCCTCCACAGGACTATGGTTTGAAAAAAAACCAATGTCTATAAAAGCAGACGTCCCTAGGCATGCATTCAGGGATGGATTTTCTTCTCTTCTTCTTGTGCTCAAATCAGGGTGAGGGCTAAGTCCACCTGAAGACAAAGGAGCCAAAGGAGAATCAGACTGTAGCTCTAAGAAACACCTATTCCTATTGCTTCTCAGACTTTTATTACTGCAAATATATAAATCTTTTTATTAACTGACTTCAAAGATCATAAAGCCCTAATTGTGTGTGCAGACTAGTAATGCAGTGTGCTGCTGATGCATAAAACACGCCTAGTTAGTACACAAATACACTCAGGCTGGGCTTAAATTTAGCTTCAACCGCACAAAAGATATCTTTATAACTAAGAATGATGGGAAGAAAGATCTCATTCCAGACCAGATGAACAACTCATTTTTTCACTGATCCTGGATTTGGCTGACCTGACTTAAATGTGACCTAAGACATTTTTTAATGCTTTGGAAATTGCATCAACATACTTGGGTTGGAGATGCCACAGTCAGGGAAAAAAAAACAACAGGGATTCTATTTTTAAAATTCTGCTGTTCCTTTTTAAAATAGATCAGTCAAGCATAACTTTTCCTATAGCTGTAATTTTTCAGGCTAAGCGAACTCCAGTAATTTCAAAAGCACTGGGAACAGAGGGTCACTTGGGGCCAGCCAGAAAAAAATTTAACTCTTTTTTCTTTTCCAGTAAAAGTTTTCATCATGTTATTATTAGTGAAAAGAGTCAGCTTATAAATGAAAAGGTAAACTTTTCCTTGCAAGAAAACACAAACTGAAAAGATATGTAACAGGAATGGTTTCGGAGCTGTAAGGGAACATTAATGAGGGAAGAGAAACACCCAGGGGAGTTCAGCTGTGCATTTTCTTGGTACCTAGAAAGGATATTGAGAACTAGATTTTGCTAAATGATAGCCTGACTCCCTTGAAAATTTAACATGAATAGTATAGATCCTTGTTTTGTGATTGTTTTGTTTTGGGCAGCTAGACTTTTATGAGCTAGTGTATTAGGTGATTTTTAGATCATACATTTTATACAAATAACCCTGAAACACCGAAAATCCCAAGCTTAGGTGGATAGGCTGTCTTTGCCATTAGAGTGTGTTTAGCACTCTCCTAGCCCAAATTCACACCTTTGAGCATTGGACATCCCACAGATAAAATCCCTTGGAGTAAAATGCTGTCTTTACTTAACCTGTGAGTTGCAGCTCAGATTTACTGATTTCAGTGGGGACTCCATTCACTTTTATTTAAAAGTTATTTGCTGTCCTCTTGGCAAGTCATAGGGTAGGTGACTTTTTTTCCCCACTACTTTTCAGTTATGGGAATGGCATTAAGAAGACCCAAACAAATCCCAAGTGGCTTCCAATGGGGTGAAGTAATGATAGTTTGGAACTGGAAAGACTTAGCCTCTGTAGTTTGAGAACCAAACTGGGGAAGCTAGGATGGACGTTCAGGCTTTGAAAACAGCAGCTATCTTCTGTTTGTTTGTATCTACATTTACGTTGGGATAAACAGCTCTCAGCAGAAGAAAATGCAATTTGTTTAGGTATTTCAGCCAAAGGACAGCAATTATAACAAGACACTCCTTTCTCTACCTTCAAAGCATTTGCTAGTATCAACAACAGACCTGAGATCAAGTCCTGATGCTTACATATCTTCTAACTGAGCCAGCTTGACACTTAAGAGTTCTACTAATATGCATTAGACACTGTGAAATGTTGCAAACGGTTTCTAGTTAGAGCTTTTTTATCCCATTGATTATGGAATAAGAGCTACTTTGTTACACTGCAATGATGTCGCAAAGTCCTCCTTGAGAAATGAGCTACCTTGTGCTGCAACTGCAGAGTGTGATCAGTGGATGGACAGGACACCAATGAATCTCAGGCCATCCAAACAGTTCAGTAGCGCCCTCTGAAACATCCACAGTTCCTTACTTGTCAAGAATTGTGTTGCCTTAATAAATCACATAAAAAATGTTTAATGATATTTTAACTTAGACAACACTGAGCATGCATTGCTTCTAGGAAAAAAAACAACCCAACAAAACAAAACAAAGACCCAAACCAACCAACCAACCAACAAAAAAAAAAAAAAAAACAAAAAAAAAAACAACCAAAAAAACAACAACCAGATGTAAGGATTTGAAATAAAAAAACTTTGGTTGTCTGGAAGTGTATAACAGGAAGGAACACCCTGTGGATACAACTACAGTAGCTTCTGATGTTGACATTGACAAAACCAAAGGGAGCCTTCTCCAATGTAACTAAGATTTCCACAAGTTGATTGAAACATGAAGAACTCTATGAGCAAAAGTGTCTTTTAATTAATAAACAAATGTCTGCAGTATATAAGCTATTATAAAGAATAATTTTTAAGGGCTCATTCAAATATGAATTCATTTCATGGTTTAAAAATGCTAAAGATAACTTTTAAATAAGAATGGTGTGTTTGATTTATGCAATACCATTTGATTAATGCGGTAGTATGTTTTGATCCTTACTGGGTTCTAAGGACCATAGAGAGTGTTCTTTCACCTTTCTGTCTCAGTACAGACAACATAGATCACAGCAGTTAGAGCCTGTGCAGAGAATTAAGAGATAAGGCAGTTAATAGCTTTTAATTCTGCTTTTGCCTCTTTGGCAGAGCTACAACAAGTAATTCCACTGGGCTTGATTCAGATTTCCTGCCAGTGATACTTGAGCGCTTTTGTAAAATACTTTATAAGCAGAGGTTGAAAAGTGCAATATAAAGGTTAATTATTCATTTTGTATCTGTTACTGGAAAAGTTCTCCAGCTAAAAGAGAAAAGAAATAAAAACAATAATGCCTTCATACTTTTTTCCTTCCTTTTACTTTTCAATTATTTATACATTTTCATTTTTGGATTTTGTTTCTAAAAATGCAGCTTAAATATTGTTCCATAACTACACTTGTGAATGATCCTAATTGGTGCAATTGAGCAGCTCAATGCAAACTAGTATTCAAAGACTGCAGAGGAATCCTACGTGAAACACTTCTTTGAAAATCTAGTCACCTCAGGCCATGGCTAGTTTGAATTGTATAACCCAAATAGCACCAGACCACCAGTCAGATGAGAAATATGCAAAGAAAAATCCTGAAGATATTTTAAGGAGCTGTAGTATGGGGACAAAGTAAATCTCACTTGAACACTTCTCGAATCAGATCAGAAGTTGTCAGTGACATACTGTTAATTATTGTGGTAAAAAAGTCACACTTTTGGCTGAATTATGTTTTAAGCAATCTTAACTCTGTTTGGGTGGGACTTGGGCTTGTTCTGATACTGTTAGAACAAGCATCATCAGCCAGTTCTCAACTTCTTGTCATTTTTTAATTTCCAGGTTGTTGTTGCCAGTCACTGATGTCCTTTAACTAGACATTCAAATCAGAGCCCTTTTAATCTCTGTATTGCAGCCATTTCCAGCTACCTACCTCATTTTGCCTCAGACATCTTGCACCTCTTCTTTTGCATCTACCCTTTGCCTCCATCCTCATATGCTGGAGGTGGTGAAGAAACATAAGATTATCACAGAGTCAGAGGCAGGTTTCTACCCACAAAGAGGCACACTACGAGTCACATGCACTTTTTGTATTTCCCTAGCCCTGTCTGCCAAAATCCAGCCTGGACCCAGATGAGGAACTGCACACATGTTGGCAACATACATCATGATAGAGTTTACAAAGCCATTTCCATGTGAATATCACAGGGTAGACACTAAAGAGAACCTGAGCTGTGCAGAGGCAGATCTTTGAAATGTGACTACAAGAAGTCTAGTGACAGGAATGGATGGCCTGATGCAATAGGGTGCTGCTGATTCCTGAGGTGACCAGCTTATCCAAAGCCAGCAGGTACACTGGTAACTTGAGGGAAGATTCCAAGCCTAAACTTTGAGGCTAAATACTCTCTTATTAGAAAAAAAAAAAAAATAATTCAAGGGATGTGAGTGGACAGTCCTAGGAAATGCAGCCAAAGAGGAGATGGGTGGGCATGCAGTGCTTTCTCTGTCTTTGGCTGTTGCCTAAGGAGGATGTCAAGATTAAAAAAAAAATGTATATAACCTGCCTCTGGCCCAAGTAAGGAAGCCTGTTTGAGAGCTCTTTTCTGCTTGCATTTGTTTGTTTGTTTGTTTGTTTTATTTCTTTTGTGGGGTGCTCTAGTTTTCTGGGCATATTGCCAGGGGTTGTGTGCTTTGCCAAGCGGCAGCTTCGTATTCTCAGGCAGGCAACATCCTGGTTCCACCCTATCCTGAATGGGGTGTGCTCAAACACCTGCATGTACCGTCAAGAACGCTTTATTTCAGACAGGAGTTTGGGGAAAAGAAGCTAAACTAAACCTGTATTTCTCCCATGAACTGGCCTTATTTAGTGTACTGGCACCTATAAAAACAAGCTGTAGCTGGACACAGCAGTGTTGTATCCTTTGGAAAGATCCCAGGAGAAGAGATGCTCCCCCAGAGGTTCACAGGCTCTTTCCATGGTCAGGTTCACAATGTCCCCTCAGGCATCATTTGCTGTTGCTGCGTTGTGGCGTGTAGTTTGACTTGAGTGACAGGGGACTTCAACGGATTAGAAACAACGTGGATCCCTCACATTCTCCAGCAGGGCAGAGATGTCACCTGTGGACCATCGCCCACAAACATTTACTGTCTCCAGGAGTGGCCCAGTCAGGGAAGGAAAAAACCAGCAATGCAAGGGTCGAAACAGAAAGGAAAAGGGTTACTTATTTAAGAAGTAGAGAAGAAAATAAGAACTTACTTGAATTTTACACCACCGCCCCGAAACAGGGACATGTAATTCAAGGGAAAGATGACGAATTTGCAGGAGTGAAAGCCAGGCAGCAGGGGAAGGCAGCTGGGGCGACAAGGGGAGGGCTCAGCCCAGCACACACGCAGCCCTGGCCACCGCAGGGCTCTCTTCCCGCGCAAACGTGGGCAGCGGCCGGCTCGCTCCCACGGGGGAAAGAGTGCAACCAGCACGTTCACGGGAGCGAAACTCACTCCGGTTACAGCCGCGGGCTCCTCATCGCCCGCCCCCGGGCGCTCAGAGCAGGGCGGCGGCGGGACGGGCCGAGCACCCCCCGCTCCTCCGCTGGGCGGCACTGCGGCAGCGCGGGTCCGGCCCCGCGGGCTGCTCCCTTCCGAGGCGCCGGAGCTTGTGGGAAACTGTGAAAATTATATATATACACATATATGTGTGTGTGTAGATGTATATGTATACATATATCTATATAAAACCCCGAGCAAAAACCTGTGCCAAAAAAAAAAAAAAAAAGTTTTTAGGGATCAGAGGGCAAGTTCCGTGGGAGGATGACGTCCATGGCGCTCCTTGCGCACGGCAGCGAATCCCCGGAGGCCCCGTTCGTTTTCCGCGGGAGCCTGGGCCGCGGGGGTGGCAGCCACTGCCAGTGGGTCCCCCCCGGCTCCCAAGGGCCTCCCCTCGGAGGGCTGGAAGCACTTTCTAAGATGTCTCCCACACTGAGGCAGTGCCGATACCAGAGGGTATGTCAGGATTTCCACGGGAAGGACAGGATGACAGCCGGCACGCAGCCAGGAGAGGCGGCTGCCATGTAGCACCACAGAAGGGCAAGAACGCCGTGGAGATGAAAAGCAGCAGAAATACCGATAATAAGCATTTCAGGAAAAGGCTTCTCTGAAATGATAGGGAGAAAGGGATGTTAATAGTGTATTAGTTGCTGTATGAGGTCGAAAGAAGTGCCACCAGTGACTTAGGCAGGGGAGAAGCTTCAAGCAACCTAACTGTGCTCTAGTTAGGAAACAGGTCAAGGCAGTTTTTAAGACTCGGCCTCAGTTTTGACTCAGATTTGCCAGGGATTTTTGTCTATGCACAATATAAACTGAACAAAGATTTGCAGTGGACCTATTTTGGGAATTTCAATGAATACCCTAGTTCTGCGTTTGGGAGAAAAAGCAATGGTGTCATTGCTGTGGAGGAAAGAGTAGGTACGTCAAAAGGCTCTGAACAACAGCCACTGATACCAGACATCCTAACATCAGAAAATGTGTCTTGTTAGCACCCCAGAACTTTCTAAGAGCTGACAGAAGAGTGCTTTGTCACTGAAACTCACTTTCAGAAGAACTGGAAGTCCACGGGATCTCCGGGGGTGAGAAAGAAGTTTATGCTGGAACAATATTTTGAAAGGTATACAGAACAACATGGGAAGTTCAGGCAGTGAACATCTGTCTGGCCTGTAGCTGGACATTGTCTGGATTCTTCTGGTGGTGGGCCTGATGGAAGTCCATAGCCTGAAATCAGTGTTGCCCAAAATGACTGTGTTAATAAATACGAAGATAAAAGGAAGTATGTTATTTATGCCAAGTGACATGGATTTACAGAAAGCAGATTTTGCTGAGATAATCTGGTACCTTTCTCAGAAGAGTACAAGTTATTTTCATATAAAACTGCTAGAAGCATGAGGCTTACAGTTTTGTGCAGCCCTTTGATGGAGATGTTGTAGCATATCAATATATCAGATAGTTCAAAATCCAGTAGTTAACTCAATCATTAGTCTCAATGCTAAACAATCATTGTTCAGTATCATTCATTGTTCAGGGGTGTTAACTGGTGGAGCTCCACCTGGATTGTTTCTTGGCGATTTTCCATTTTGATCTGTGATACAGAAGAAAATGTAAACTCATTATATGGCAACCGACCAGAGGAACACAAACAAAAATAGGTCACTGATGTAATCAGAGGGTAAACAAAAAGCAAGCATATAATATACTACTTTATTACAGGTAAACATGAATCTATATGTCTATGAACAGAGAATAAAGGCAACGATATTAAGATAGGAAATGATACTTTGAAGCAGTGGCTCTGGAAAAAAATCAGAAAAGAGGGGCACAGCAAACAAACAGAAACTCCCACAACAAACAGAAACTCCCACTGAAAGGGGACCTAGAGGGATAACGTAATCTTCAGAGGTACAGGCAGAGGAGTTCTTGATTGGGGCTAATGAAGATTTTGAGATTTGGCAGTAATCTTGCTGTTACGCTGAAATGTTGGGTCTAGTTCTTCTATGCTTAGATCAGGGAGGACATTGCCACATTAGTGGAGGGAGAGGTCATTTTGCTGTGTTAGACCCAAAGCACATGTGATGGAGCTCCTAATGGTCCAGGGATTTCCCTTATGGACAAGAAAATGGTATAACACAGCAAACAGGATGCTGAAATTTGTGAAAGCAGAGCTTTTTATATCTGGAAGACTGATTTCTGATAGTTATCAAGTATAACTTTCCTGGAACTGAAACCATTCAATATAACTAAATTCAATATATAGAATAGGATAGGATAGAATTAGAATAGAATAGAATAGAATAGAATAGAATAGAATAGAATAGAATAGAATAGAATAGAATAGAATAGAATGATTTTTCCTCCTAGATGAAAGTAAGTACCTTTGAGATCAAGGTTTCCATGCTTCACCCTGTGGCTGGGGACAAAATTATGTCCCTTAGGATAGTTATGTGAAACAGGAAAACCTTATACACTTCTGAGGATAAATGCAGGATTATTTCTTTTACCAGACTTCTGAAAATACCAGATTAAATCATAGAATCATTAAGGCTGTAAAAGACCTCTAAGATCATGGAGTCCAACCATCAACCCAGCACTGCCAAGTCTGCCATTAAGTGACCTAATGGAGTTTCCCTCCATTCAGGAGAGTGAATGTATTTTGTCCATCAGGCACTTCTTGGAAAGGAGGTGCAGAAGGGTTTAGCATTTTGCAAACAGCTCTCAATGATGATTTAATTACCTTCCATTAATTCAGAGCTCTTGCTCAGTTTGCTGCTGGGTCTTGATTCAAACACCGTGGAAACAAAATTGGGCAAGAACAGGAATTCATTCTTTTTGCAAGGCTTTCCTCAACTTCAAGCACCCTTCCCTCTGCCCACATATCTTGCTGTTGGTCTGCTTTTGCACAGAGCAGCTAATGTCAATGCTTGCCTGTGTCCCTGTGGTCTGTGTCCCTGTGTGAGATCTACTTGTATGCAAGGTCCTGCCTGCATCTTAACACCTCACCACTGTGGGTTTTGTTTTTGTTTTGTTTTTTTTTCAGTTTAGGTACGGCAGCACAGCCTGTATTACTGAGAAATTAAACGTACCTAAAAATGTCCATTCTTTCTTACAGAATCAGTATGCAGTTGCTTACTGACAATAGAACAAAGGGACAACTGGAGTGCACCTGCTCCAGCCCCCTGCTCAAGACCAGCCGATTTAGCACATGCTACTCTGTGTCTTTTCCAGTCAAGTTGTAAATATGCCCAAGGATGGAGATTCCTCGGTCCCTCTGGGCAACCAGTGCTTGAAAGGCTTTTTTTCCCTAATGTTGTGATAGAATTTCCATTCTTGTTCCCCGATAGGCAAGTGTCAACTGGTGTTTACAAGGGAAGGCAGTATGCTTGATGGCGATGTGATGAAGGACAAACGTCTTTGCAGGGAGGTGGCATTTACATTCCTTGGCTTGCTCTTGGTCTAACTGGTTGCTCAGCAACTCGTCTCCAGTGAAACCAGATAAGATTTGAGTAGCAACATTGTTCTCCCAGTCAGCGGGCAGTTAAATGACCAGGTAGTTGACCAAAGTGTTTGATGAAGTCAAAGTAGATTCTGTTTCAACCAGTACTTTAGTGATCACTGTGTTTGCCTATCTCCATTTCATGTCCATCTTCTCATGCCAGTTCTAGTACTTTCTGGTTTCCTCTCCCGTAACATCTTGTGAAGGATTTTATAAACTATTCCTAATATCTCTCTGCATTTAGCTCTAACCTGCTGAGAGCAGTGGACTCCTTCCTCAAGTCTTCCTCTCACAAATGGGGGCTTTTTCTCCTACCCTCAACTTAATTTGGTACTGAAAAGTTCAAGGTCTTGTGATTTTCAAGTTTACTTTTGCATAATGTTCACATTCCTGGTGCTGATGATCACATCAGATGTAGACAGGACCCAAGCACCAAGAGTATCCATGTCTGGAAACACTAAAAGTTCCCACCACAGCTGGAGCCACCATCTGTAAGACTGCACATTTGGTACTTTAGGAAAAGTGTTACTCTCAGGCAGTCTCTTGAGGAAGTTCCTGCTGAGCCAGACAGCAGTATGCCTTATTTGAATTTGGGGGTGTCAAACCCAAGAGGAATCTGCTGACTTTCAACTACAAAATGTTACATAAAACTGAACTTAACTATAAGGAAGAACTTTCCTCCTAGGCTAAGGGAAAACAAAACAAACTAACAAACAAAGCTGCAAACCAAACAAGGCAACAAATGAACAAACAAAACAATATAAATCCCAAACCCAAACAAAACAACAACAACAAAAAACAAAGAAAAAAAACAACAACAACAAACCAAAAACCAATCAACCACCAACCAAAAAGCAAAGGAAGACAGAAATACCATACAAGTTCATAGGTTGCTAAATGTCATTACTGAACACAGTAAGAGACTTAGATGGCTTTTTTTACTTCAGATGAACAGAAAGTCTTTTAAACAAACTGGACGATGCAGAGGGATTTGTTTTGCATAACCTGGATATGCCCTTTCTCTGGAGCTTCTGGAACATGGATGATTCTGTACAATAAACACATAATAAGGGAAATTAATAGAGATTAATTATTTTTATGTTTAAAATAATCCACAACATTAATGACTTTATGTTTTGTAGCCCTCAGGATTTTCTTGCTCCTTTTGGCTAACTGGACAGCAGCTGGTTTTGGAACTGTTTCTTAGTAGTACAAGCAGACAGGTTTCCTTCCATCCAGACAGCAGTTACAATCCTGTCTGTTTTGCTGTCAGGAGGTACCAAGAAACGCGTACAAAAAGTAATATGTAAATAAAACATGACCTGAAGCCCTGTGTTGCACTCATGAGGATCCAAACATGTCTGAGCTGGGACTGGGGGTCATATATTAGCTATTGTGGGCTTCAGGGAGAAGCGATTTAGGGAATTAGTGCAGCAGCTTCCCCTGCTGACCAACCCACGTACAAATCTCATCCCAGATTGTTTTCAAGATACAAGTAGGGACTCTCCACCAATTCCCTTTCATTGATGCCACCACAAGATGCACAGAAATGCAAAAGCCGTACAGCAAGTTGTTAGCAAAGGTAACTCACTGTGCATTTGGTAGTACCATGGGCTTGAGAGGTGGTAATATAGTAAAAGACAGCAAATGATACTAATTTGAAAAAATAGCTGATTTCCTTGACACATTGATGAAT
Organism: Manacus candei; assembly: GCF_025592945.1. NCBI lineage: Eukaryota > Metazoa > Chordata > Aves > Passeriformes > Pipridae > Manacus > Manacus candei. The sequence continues at coordinate 10,141,392 of NW_026138056.1, forward strand.
GTAACTCAGTATTGAAACCAGTAGCTTTGTGAGACATTAACCTAAATTAATGTCACAGGAAAGTTACACACAGAGAAAGAAAAAAAAGAGGGGTGGTTGGACAAAAGTATTTATAATTAATACATTATAACCTATACAGAAATTTATTTTTGCAAGGTTTGTAAGCATATAGATACTGCAGCATTTAACTTGGGGTTTTGTTGTTTCTTTTTTCTTTTCTTTTTTTTTTTTGTGTGTGGGAAGGTTTTTTTGTTGTTCTTCTTTTAAATTTTATTTTCTTTGGGAAATGAGAGAAACATCTGGGAGATGAGTAGGTAAAATATTCTCTGTCTGCACACCTGCAGAATGCAGGTTAAGACAGCTCAATGCCAAGACCCTGGAAGCTGCCCAAGAGAGGTGTGGTGGGTATCAGACATGTTTCTGAAGTGCTGTGGGAAATATTCACTGTGGAAAAGCCATCTGCTGGCAGGTCACACCTCACGGCACACACCTACTTTTCTTTCTACGCCTTGAGAGAACTAAGACATCTCTGTATTCACATATCTCTGTAAATTCTTTTGGAGAAGGTGGAGAATTTATAAATATGGGAGTAGATATCTGTGTAGGCTCAGAGGTTTTCATCTGCAAGGCTAAGTGATCTGCTGTTGACAGCACTTGAGCCTGTTAAGAAACAGTGAATGCTGGACTGACTTCATTTACCAATTAAGCTTTTCATTAGCATAAAGTCTGGTCTACCATAATGTTGTGGACCTGGCTGGCAAACTGGGAAGGGAGTGACTGTTACTTCTGGCAGCTGCACAAGCCCAGGGAATTTACTGTAAGCTGCTTTAAGTAGGAATTTTGTCTGTGTAAAGGGATCAGTGACAAAATCGAGAATGGTTAGGGCTTGTGCAGTCTTATCCACCTCACCTCAAAAATATTTTCCATTTGTAAAAACCCTAAAAGCTCAAACACATCTGTGACTTTCTGGCAAAAAAAAACCAAAACAAAATCACAAACCAAGATGAAGGTTTGATACTCTCCATAGATTCTAGGTAGTGAAAAACACTAAAAATGCTTTGCACTATAAACATTACACTTACACCACGGGTAACTTTACACTAAAGCCATGGGTGCTGTATTGTTAACATACTTGTTAGTTCATGTGCAGTGCAGATAGCTATTTAATAAAAGGGCAACAAAAGTAAAATAGCAAATGAACTTAATGCCATTCCCCAGCTGGATTCAGAATAAATATCCCAACAAACATCAGCCAACACTGACCAGGACAGCTGGGATGAGGCTCTAAGAAACCTGGTCTAGTGGAATGTGTCCTTGCCCACGGCAGGGAGGTTGGAACTAGGTGATCTTTAATGTCTCTTCCAACCCAGATGTTCTATGATTCTATGATTCTATACCAACTTCGATTCACTGCTCTTACTGATAACAGCTACAGGAAACCTTGCAAATTTGGAATTTAAAAAACTTTTACCATTGAGCTTCACTCATCAAGCCATGTCAGTGCCATGAAAAAAATCTACTCTGTAATCTCTAAATTTAAATGCTTATATGAAACTGCCACTTGTCCTCTTCTTGTACACAACTAGCAAACCAGGGGACTTAAAATGCCTGCAAGTGGTTCTGTTGTTCATGTCAAATGGGGAACAATGGAGAAAATCTTTTTTACATCCCTGTGGTATATGATCACAAGGAGACAGTCACCCAGTATTGGTGGTGTATAACTGTGCAGACTAATCTAGGACTCTTAGCTCCTTCAGAAGTCTATGAGGAGAACGAGGGAAGAGGTGTTGCCTTTTGAAGGTGTTCATTTAAGAATGGGTTGAAACTGCCAAGTCATTTTCACTGTCTATAAATAAAGACAGATTAGATCTTGAGTTTTAGACAGCTTAAAATTAGGCAAGACTGCCTCCTCTGTAAGTGAGCCCTATTTATAGGATTATTTCACTCTAGGCTATAAAATAATTTTATTAGATTATGTGTTTGGCAATGGAGAAGTCATTTAGGCATAAAGGCTCTAAGTTTCTGCAGTGTCTCTGAGGAGTCAACCCATGGTGAAAAATCCAGAGTAGAGCTGAGTATTTTATCAAATAGTCAGTATTATGCATACTTTTCCATTTTGTTGAGATTGTTTTTTCATATGCTCTTACACTTTAAAAAAAATTACTCCTTCCAATTACACACAATTATCTAAGTAGCTGTGGCAAAATTATTAATTTTTTTTTTCAAATAATATTTCCTGATGAACAAAAGACTAGCCTATATCTAGATATCCATGAGGGGAGAAAGGAGTCATCAGATCTATGTACCTCATGAGTGTTGTATCTATGCATTCAAAGATACATGGAAATTCTTTATAATCTAGGCAAAGTGAACAAATCCAACTACAATCAGAAAACTCTTCTTGAATGATTTCAAGCAATCTGTCACCACACTTTTGATTTTCCTTTTAAAAGTGATGGGAGTATTGATAACATTTTGTTATATAGTAAAAAATCAGTATGTATCTTCCCACTGAAAGAGGTCAAAACGGATTGTGCTAATTCCATAGTGTATAAAAACCATGCTCCAGTCATAAAACCTGAATTCATGTTGTATAATTAATTTACATCAGACACATTCAAAAGTAATGCACAGATTAGTTAATAAAAATGATTCAACTGAAAAATAAGTGAATTCTGAAAATGAAATATGAAATAAAAATTTGTACAAGAAAAAAGAAAACATGAAAACATAATAACTATGCAGATGGTCAGCTTTGACAAGTGGTAGCTTACAGGGTTTTCCTTAACAGAGAATATACTTTTTCACAGTAGATCTGATAGTACTTAATAGAGGGTGTCCTCTTACACTTACCTGAAACAAAATTGAATGTAACAAATTATTTAGAAAATTATAAAGAGAAACACTGTTACAGCCTCTCATGCAGCACAGATACACAGGTGCCAAAAAGTTCTTCCTGTTCAAAGTATGCCTTTGATTTAGGCAGGGTAGCGCATTTTCCCTTTAGCTGGAATACAGGCTGCTGTTAAGGACAGGTTTCTTAGCAAAGGAAATGACATCTTATTGTGTCTTGCATGATGGATGATGTACAGTTGCATACGCCTGTCACTGACCATGTACTTATGCTGAATTTCCAGAAAAGCCTGCTGATGAGTTGCTCAATTTCCATGGAGTGAGTAACGGAAAGATAAAGCAAGTATGTTCTTGGGTTGTAAGAAACACTCCTGTCTCTTTCCTCTTACTGTGCACCATCAAATTTTTTTTGTAGTAAGTGCGCTAAATATTCATACTAAAAACACCGATGACGAAATATGGATTTCAAAAATATTTCTGTAAAAGAATAGAGATAAGAAAGCTTATATATGATGACATTAGAATTACAGAATCAGGAGGTCTGAATCAGATCTGAATTCAGTTCGTAGTTCTGCCCTCAGACTGTCTGCATTAGAAACATCCAATTTTATGTACTTTGGCTCCCCATCTCCAGCACTGCATCTTATTTAATCCTATCCACCTGTTTCATGCATTTAGAATAAACGTTTTTTAGGAAATAACTAATTTCATAGATGCCTAGACATTAAATAGACCGAATAGAACTTTACAATATTACAAGTAGGGAAAGGATAATTCACATCACAGTAATAAAAGGATAAAGTATAGTGAATCTTAAAAAATCATGGGTGATTCATACAGAAGGATGAAAGTTATTTGGAAGGCTCAAACCAGAATTACCCATCAGGATGGTGGGATTCACTTTAGCCCCAGAAAAAGAAGTTAAAGTCTGCAATCAGATTTTAACAATGACAACACCAGGTCTGTGGAATTCAGATGCTTGATTCAGGCAAAGTTTAACACTAAAGGTTTGATAGGCTGGATCAAATAAAATATTGATATTAATGTTTCTAGGACAGAAATTACTGGGTTTAGTATGTATGAAATCAGTAATTAACGAACAACAAGAAATTAAAGCAGAGAGTTCTCTTGTGGGACTATTTGTTTATATTTGTTTATGTTTTTGAAACCTAATTTCTGAGGTTGGACACATCAGATTATCTGTGAGTATTTAAATGTAGCAGGCATGACAACTATAAATACAAGCTGGAGTTCAGAGAATGATCTAAGATGAACTGACAACCTTCACTTGCAGGAGAAAAAAAAGTTGAAATCTGTTAGGAAGTTTGCCTTCGTGGCTTGGAAGTGGGAAACGGTCAATTCCTACTATCCACAGTATTTAGAACACTATATCCTGAAGGACCTGATCTCTGTTGCTCTCAAAACCAGAAAATACGAAAAAAGTGAAGAGACTTTCATTTGAAGACAGAGTGAAATGCAATACACAATGAAGGCTCAAGACTCAATGATGCCTATCAACTTCTGTAGTTCCACTGGTGGCCCATCAATCTTTGCACAAAGTGTAGTATCATATAATATTCTTATTTAGTCCTTTACAACAGAATATAGGTGATGGTATCTTGCCTTGTGAATATGAAAATGGCCAAAACCCAACCTATGATCAACAACTTTCTTCTGTGTTGCCTAGTCAGTGATCAGAAAATGCTGTTTGCTAAACCAGGTGCTTTTTTTGATGCTGCCTCTTTACCACAGTATTAATTGACCTTGCTTCCCAAAGTGAACCTCTAATTGCTGTGTGACTGCATGACTGCTGTCAATAATTCCTACTGATTGATTCCAACTGCTCACTGCTTGAAGTTGTGCTTTCTTGTTCTCTCAAATGTTCTTTTGTTCTCAATGCCTGTATGTTTCCCAAACTGTGTGGTCTCTTCTTTATTTCACTCCAGCAGCTGCTTTGGCATTCTGCATCTTCTGTTTCAGATACTTGAATGGCTCCACACATTTGTGTTGTGAATATCATGGCTTCAAACCCTGAAAGACTTTTATGTCCCTAAATGTTCTTGTTACAGATTTTATCCTGCCATCTGATGTGCAATATGGCCCACAGATGGTACAGATGAAACTACCCTAAAAGCTGTAAATGTTGGTAGTCAAAATAGAAAGTTAGAAGAAAACATATAATTAATCTCTTCCTTTTTGAAAAAAGCCAAAAAAATAAGTCCAAATAGGAAAAGAGTTACTGCATTAAAGCTATGAGAATAATTCTCACTCATTTGGTAGATAACTCTAATTAAAATCAAAGAGTTTGAAATTTCAAGGGAAATCTAGACTGCAATTACTGGGATCAATCTAGATATAACTAAGTAATCTGGGTTAGAATTATCATATGCTATAGTAGGTGTTATACAGGTACCTTATATACTTTCAAATCTCTCGCTAACCTTTAACAGTAATAACAGTTACTGTCTAAATCTGTCAGAGTCCCATGGCAACATTATCTCAAAGAACTGATATTGCTTAACTCTGTTATATTTTGCAGAGTATCAGTATTGGAGTTGACATACACAGCAAACACGTATATCACTTAGAACTGACAAAGTGACAAAGTTTGATCCTAATGCCTGGCCTGACCTGTCTCTTAAACTCTGCTTCAACCAAACTTCTAGCTTCCTGTTGTTAAGAGTCATATTCTTAGCAACTTTATAAATACAGATACCAAGATGGTTAGGCTAATGGAGGTAGCATGTCTTTAGGTGATCCATAGCTGAAGCCCAGCCTTAAGCATTCAAGAATGTAATTAGCCCAGTCAAAGCCAACTGATGTAGCTATTCACATAAAAATGGCATGATCTCAGAATCAAAGTAGCCAAACGACCTAGTTGCAATGCTTTATTTTGGAGATATCTTGGTTTTTGAGAAGAACTGTGACATGACAATAAACATAAGAAAATTCTGGAGCTCATGGTTATGGCCAAGAGTGTGATTAATGCAGAAAAAGGCGAAGTTTGTTTAACGTTCAAAACCATCTATGTTGTCTATTAGACACCCATTTCTCATTTATGGACTGAGCAGCATTACTGCAGTGCCACACTGTTACTGTGCCGTCTCTGCTTTCTCAGAATCACAGAATATTCTGTGTTGGAAGGGACCCACAAGGATCATCGAGTCCAACTCTTAAGTGAATGGCCCATACAGGGATCAAACCCATAACCTTGGCGCTATTAGCACCATGCTCTAACTACTGAGCTACCTCCAAGAGGTGTGGACAGTTTTTCCCCTTCCACCTTTTAATGGGAAGTCTCATTATGTCTAGTAATAAGAACAGTCACTTTGTGAGTGCTGGATGGATGCTGGAACTTAATATTTTAACCAGCAAGTACAAAAGAAAAGGATGTGAGAAAAGTACTGGACATTTTTTCTCAGTGTCACACTGCAGCAGGTTCCTGTCAAAGAAAATGAACAACACTACCACTTTTTTGTCACTCTACTTTTTGGTTTTTTTCCTCAGCTGTTGAGGCAGAAAGATAGGACACTTCATAGGATTGAGCCCTACGGTCCCAAGAGATAAAAAAGGCTTTTTGAAAGGCTCTCAAGAAATATGTCCTTTGAAAAGTGAAAAAGAGAGGAAATGGTTCATATAGTCACTTAATCAAGGGTAAAAGGAAGAAATGCAAAAGCATTTTTTCCCCAGTTCAATGGATGTTTATCCTCAGAGCATCCGGTCGTATTTCTAGCCTCCTTCCCATGCTCCTGATAAGTCTGAGCTTCATCTTTACACACACTAAGAATCCAAACCCACTGCTTCCCCACACACTCGGGCTCCATTTACAGCTGTAAATGTTCCAGATCCTTCTGTTTCCCTTCCCTCTGACACACTTGGATCCTCTCATCTTTACCCACCTTTCTTTGAGCCCTATTCAATTAAATATCGGACACAAGTATAGTCAGAGCACCCTTCTCCATTTTGTCTCCAGCATCCTCCTAGCATGCTAGGCCCCATCGGCTTCTACTTCACCACTCCTAGACCAGCTCCATTGCTAACTAAACTCAAACTCAACATAAGGGTATCCCCCTGCCCAAATTTCAGCTCTGCCCACAGCCCTGAGGAGCCCTCACCACAGGGCAATCTCTCACAGGGCAGAGCAGATGGCACTCCCAGTGCCATCTACTGCTGCCCCAGCCACCGAGCCATGCTGGACATCCGACAGGGTTTTGATGCTTCCCAGCTTGGCTCCCCTCTGTGCAGGGCCTCGTCCCTTCCTTACCAGACTAGAACCACCCCAGTTCGCTCTCTCCTCACCGAGCCCCGGCTGTCACGTCCCGGGGCCTCACTGCTCTCCACCTGCCTTCTCCACTAACTCGCGTCCGCACCAGGGCCCGTTCCATCACTTCAGTCCCCGGCACGACGCGGGAGCCTCCCCTCCCAGCCCCGCCGCCCTGGGCCACGGCCTGGATCGCCGCTGGACACTCCCGCACCTCAGCACCGCGCCCGCCGCCCCCCGACCCCTCTGCTCCTGCTGTCAGAGCAGGAGGGGCGGCACCTGCGGGTCCGCCCCATTCTCCTCCCCTCCCCTCCTCCCGCCGAGAGAGAGAGAGAGAGAAACCGAGACCCGGAGGGAGGGAGGGAGACGGTGGCACCGAAGGCGCCGGGCGGGACTGCCTGAGCGCAGTGCTCGGTGTGCGGGGAGGGAGGGGGAAATTAAAAAAAAATAATAATAAAAAAATTAAAACATTTAAATTTAAAAAAAAAAAAAAAAGAAAAGAAGAAGAAGTGAGGGAGGGGTAGAAGGAGAGCGCTTCAACTTTTTCTCTCTCTGTCCAGCAAGGTAAGGGAGCGGCGCGGGGCTTTGCTTCGCCTTCTCGCCGGTTTCTGTGAGGGCACAAAGGTAGCGGGTCGGGCGGCGGCGGCTCCGCTCGCCGGGTCGCGCTCGGTGTTGTCACCCCGCGGGGCGCAGCGGCGGCACCGGTGGGCTGCGGGCTGCCAGCGGCACCGCGGGCAGCGCCCTTGTCACCGCCGGGCTGCGGGCGCCCACCCCCGGACGGGCTCCAGCCCTTTGTTACCGGCGTTTTGGTCCGGGGCCGGGGGAGACAAGACCCCGAGCCCACGGGGTAGGGTGGGGATGGGAGAGCCTTGGCCGGGGGGCTGTGGGAGCAAAGCAGGCGCTGTGGGCGGACGGGCGGCGGGCAGCCGAGCCCGGGGGCGGGCGCGGGGGGTGCAGGTGGCTGTGGCGGAGAGCGGGCGGGCGGCGAGCTCTCTCCTCAGCCCGGCGCTGCCGTCCCCGCCGCCGCCGGCAGAGGGGGCTCGGCCGCCTCGCCCTCCGCGCCCGCGGAGCCTTCGCCCGGCGTGAGGCGAGCCGGCCGTGGGCGGCCCGCGGGATGGGGTGTTTGGGGGCACTGCTGGACGTGGGCAGGCTGGTTTTGAGGAGGAGAGGTCTCCTTCCCGGCCGTGGGGGGCTGTCCGTATGGCGAAGGGGCGGCGGTGTCCCCTGGGTACGCGGCAGCCCAACGGGGGTCGGCCGCCCCTCGGGCCGTGTCACCGGCGGCCCGCTGGTGATGCTTTCACCGCGGTGGCGGCCGGTCGGCAAGGCTTATTTGCTGCTGGGAAGTAAAGATAGAGGGGGAAGAAGCGCCCAGGATGGAGCCGGCTCCCCGCGGCAGCTGACAGATGTACGCAGGGGCCGTGAGGTACCGCTGGCGTCTGGCCCTTCCCTCCCGGCGCTTCCCCGGGCTTTTCCGAAACCTCCGAAAGACGAAAACTTCGCGTGAACCATAGGATTTCGGCCAGCCCAGCGGGTGGGCCGAGGGTTGCTGTTTGTTTAGGCCCCAAGCCTGCAAATATTTATCCGTATTCTGAAATTTAGCAATTATCAATTGTCAGATGTGTTTGAAGTGCAGGAGACTCCTTAAGTTAGCCGATGGAAAAATACTTCCCGTGTCTGCTGCTTGTCAGCGTGTTTGCTTTAAATACTCTGAAGTTACAAACTTTTCTACATAATTCCATTTGATTTTCTTTGAAACAGTGGCTCTTCCAGCTTTTCCACTGACTGATATTTTAAGTATTAGTGAAATAATATTTCGTATTCTTCTTACTTCACTAATACCTTGTTACAAAGAGCTTTTTAAAAGACTGAAATAAAAGGCTGTTGAGAAGAAAGTGCTGTCTCTTATTTCCTGAGTAGGAATAACTGAAGCTTTATTTATTTATTTACCTTTATTACCGTTGTTTTAGCTGAGAGTGAAGCAAATAGGTGCATATTTCAGTTGTGGGTATAGTTACACATATGACTTCTGAGAAGACATCTAAGGCTTTCCACACTTTTAAATACTGTAATGCACACTTAAATTTGGTTTTTGTTAAAGGATATACCCTCTAAAAGAAACAAGAGTGTGTCTTATACTGATTGAAAAATTTATTACATGTGTGCTAGTGGGATTAAAAAAGCAATCTTTGCAAATATTAAACCTTATCCTGAAGAATATGTTTGTGAATAGGACAAAAGCACTTATGGAACTGGTGGATTAACTTTTTAAATACCCTTTTGCAAAGGAATAAGGATTTGTGAGGATTCTGAGAGCTGTTGAGAAATATTTAGTTATTTCTTATTTTTAGCATTTGTAGATTTTGAACATGTGCCTACTTTTTCTTATGTATTCTTGAGTATTTACAACAAAATGCTCAAGAAAGTCGATGAATAATGTTCAAAATGTGCTTACCTGTTTAAAGGGTTGGGGCCCAAACCCCGAAAGTTATCTGTTAGTACGTGTAACAAATACTGTGTATGTTTTTGCTTACTATTGGTACTGTTCGTACAAAACAAATTTTTGGCTAAGGTGTTTAACAGAAAAAAGAAACTTAATTGTAAAATCCAGTTTGTACATACTAGGAATTTTTATTAGTTGGGTTTGGCTGTAGATAATGTAACAATTAGAATTTGTGAGGGGGTTTTTTGGTAAGGCAGTTTTTAAGCTCAGGATATAATACTAAAGGAAATAAGCAGTACTAGACAACCGGATTACCAAGATTTACTGGGATAATTAAAATATGTGAAGTTTAAGATCTCATGAGGGCATCACAGATGAAAGGAGAGGTGATCTGACCGTGTGAAAAGTTTGTCTAGAATTCAAAAAAGCACATTTGGTTCAAGGTCTTCTTAAACTCATAGCTATTGGCATTGATATTTGGCAGTTCAACAAGTCATGTCCAAAGTATTTTGCAGATACAAGGGAAAAGAAAACTTGGAGTGTAATTTAGGACAGTCTAATTAGTTGCTATGGGATATAGAGAATGAAACAATCCTTTAAGGGAAATCTGTACTGTGAAGCCTATCAAATTATGAATACTGGGCTGTTTATTCAATGTAAAACTAGATTCAATATAATGTCAAAAATATACTCTAGGAAATCTTATCATTGAAAGCTAAAAAAAAAATTTAAATGCATTTCTCTCTAATTTTCACTATTTCTAGGAAATTTGGAGTGGGCATAGGACTGTAAGGATTTTACTTTCGGTGGTGTAACCGATTTTGTAGTACCTTTCATTTTAAGCATTTTAGACTCGTTTAAAAAGTACTTTTATGCTTTGTGTGGTTCTGTACCATATGTTTTGTATTTAATTCTTTGAATGACTACTGAAGTGCAGCCAACTTTGGGTGAATGTGGCAACTGTTAACTAGCGCTTAGCAACAGTGCACAATAATCAAGACGGGAAGTGAGAAGAATACCGTGTCTAATTGAAACTACAGGGGGCATTTAGCTAGGTAGGACGTAATTAACAAAACATGGAGCTTGGACATGATATTAAGGCATCACGTCTTGACTTGTAAAAAAGGACTGTGAAATCATTAAGGTAAAAAATATCTCAGATTTTTGGCTTTGTGACTCAGATGGATAGCCCCTTTGAGATGTGTGTGTTTTTCCTATTCCTGCATAATCATTTCTTGCATGCAATGCAGAAGACTCATTTTCTTTTGCTTCTGAAACAGAATTGTGAGAAGGATGACTGTTGGGAAGACCAACAAATGAAGGAGTAATAAGCTGTGACATTCTGACAATCATGTCTTTTAGAGAATTAGTCCTGTGAACTAGAGTTCATTAGATATAGTAAGCAATTAAGATATCTCTAATATTCTGGAACAGATTACAGTGGCAGTCATAAAACAACACTAAATTTTTACAATTAATGTGTTATTTTCTCTGAGAATAATTGATTTTCTGCAAATCCTGTCTTGTCATTATTTTCCTTAAAGTGTTGAGAAAAGTATTGCTTGTAAGAATATGTTTCGAAAACACTTTTGCCTAATGTAACTTCAGTTTTATTTATTTAAAAATTCCAAACCTGATCATTTTGTTTCATGCTATTTTCTGTGTGGAGATACATTCATAGACCAGTTTTATATCTTGTATATCCCAAATACGTTTTATTTCTAAGAACTCTGAAAATATCCTTGTATAATAAGGAGGGAACTACTAAGTTAAGTTTCAGTGAGTCATTGCAAAGGCTTATCTGCAACTGTGAGCAGGGCTAGTATAGCCTCTGTTAATGGATTTGAACTTGTGGGTAGGTAGTAGAGATGACCCAAAACCAAGGAGCCATTCTGTGAAGATGCTTGCAGTGGCAAACAATCAAGTAACATTAGATTCTTAATAATTAAATAGGATAATTAATGTTTTTATCATCCAGAAGAAAAAATACGGAGTGTATATTGGAGGAACATGTGGATGACAGTGTTTTTAATCACTGCGGGAACAGCCAGATTTTGTACACTGTTTTTGTTGGCTTGGAAGTAACAAATGGAACTATGGAGTTCTTATAGAAATGACAGACTGGATTGATGGGCCGAGGCCAACTGTATGAGGTTTAATCAGGCAAAGTGCCTAGTCCTGCACTTGGGTCACAACAACCCCATGCGGCGCTACAGCTTTGGAAAGAATGGCTGGAAAGCTGCCTGGTGGAAAAGGACCTGGGGGTGCTGGTCAACAGCAGCTGAACATGAGCCAGCAGTTTGCCCAGGTGGCCAACAAGGCCAATGACATCCTGGCTTGTATCAGAAATAATGTGGCCAGCAGGACTAGGGTAGTGATTGTCCCCTTGTACTCAGCACTTGTGAGGCTGCACCTTGAATCCTGTGTTCGGTTTTGGGACCCTCACTACAAGAAGGCCATTGAGGTACTGGAGCGTGTCCAGAGAATGGAAATGAAACTGGTGAAGAGTCTGGAGCACCAGTCTTGTGAGGAATGGATGAGAGAGGTGGGATTACTTAGCCTGAAGAAAAGGAGGCTCAGGAGGGACCACCTCACCCTCTACAACTACCTGAAAGGAGGTCATGGTGAGATGGGGGTCAATCTCTTTTGCCAGCTGACAAGATATAGGACAAGAGGAAATATTCTCATGTTCTACCAGGGAAGATTTAGGTTGGATATTGGGGAAAATTTCTCCATGGAATGGGCTGTTAAGCATCGTTAACAGACTGTAAGGGAAGTGGTGGATTCACCATTCCTGGAGGTATTTAGAAGATGTGTAGATGTGACACTTAGGGACATGGTTTATTTGTGGACTTGGCAGTGTTGGGTTAATGGTTAGACTCAATGATCGTAAAGGTCTTTTTCAGCCTAAATGATTCTGTGATGTTAAAATGTGGTTTAGTTTGGATGACTCCTGAAGCCTTGTCAGATGGTTTCTGTTGTCTTGCTCTGTCACACAGTAATGTCACAACTTGTGTGAAATATTTTTGGGACATGAGAGGCCATAAAGGACTGTGTAAATCACGGCTTTCATTGAATTGTATTTAATGTAATTCTCACTGAGTTAACATTAAGTTCCATGGCACTTCAGAGGTTTAAGAAAAAAAAACATAGATCTGAAAATTTTGCATCATATACTGTCAAATGCTTTGGTTAATTTGCATTTAAATTCTTTTTTTAGCAGTTATACTTCACTAGATAATAAAATATTCATAAAATACAAAAGCTAGGAACAACCATATGTTGCGACATAAAAATCACAGGAAGAGTAAAATCGTAGTGAGCAACCTAAGTCAATATGACAAGATCTGATAGAAACCTTCAATTAATACTCCTCATGTAAAGTTTTGGAGAGGTTATTTTGAGGTAGTTTTTCGAACTGATGGAGCTATGAACAGCAAAACAGTGTGGGCAGACCTAAGATACTGTTACTTAAGAGATTACCAGACATCTGTTGCATTGGTTCCGTCAACAAGCCTGGAGTGACTGGTTTTATAAAATGCTGTGCAGAGATCCTTCTGTTCTGTCTCCTATCTCCATCATTGTATGTAATTAGCTCTTTTCAAGACCCTTGGCATGATCTTACCAGAGCACTTTGAAGCAAGTGAACAAGTTGGTTACTGAATGTAACTGCGGTCTGAAATACCCCCTATTAATAGTGGTTTTTTTCTTTTTTAAATGAAGACTTATCTGTACATCTCACCAAAAGTAATAGGACCTCCCTAGAACATAAAGTGTGAAATTGTTACTTCGATGGCTGACTATTTTCAGCTGTTGAACATTTTACTAGTACTTCTGTCTTTTGCACTGAGTTCTGCTGCACATCCCTCTGCAGCACTGATTTCTCTGTTGAATGGCGTGTACAGCTCCAAAACTTCAGAGGAATAAGTAGCTTTCTTTGGAAGACCATGTTTTTCTATAGAGCCATACTAATTTTACATTTGGGTTCATAAAAAAGTATTAGTGTGAATAAGAAACACTTTTTTCCTCTTACGCTCTATGTATTTGAGAGATATTAGGATTTGGCCCTGCCCCTTTCTTTTACAATGCTACCTCCAACTTCAAAACTTGCTAAGGAGAATTTTTCTGGGAGTTTGATAGTTAAAATATGCTTTTAATTTGGTAGAATTCTCTTTCATACCCCCTTTTATTTCTAGCTACCTTTTAAAAGATAGAGATGGTTCACATGCAATTGTAATGCCAATGCTCAGTGAGACTGTGTGTACTCAGTTGTATGGTCCCTTGTTGTGTTATCAGTCGAGAGTAATTGAGTAAGTAGAGTGCTTGGAAATTGCTGTGTGCCTGATCCTCCACAATCTTCCTAGTAAAGAGGAAATAATCACTTCTTTAGAAAGCAAAGTGTGTCACACTATTCTGGCCTTAGTGAGATCTAAGCTCTTTGGAGCTTTCTCCATCATACCCCCTTCAGAGAGATGCTGTACTGGTAAGGGAGAGCAGATCCAAAAAGTTGAGTTCAGCTGCTTCTGGTGATGTAAGGAATCTGGGCAACTACTTCTTTACACAGGCATCACTGGTGAAATGGGGACATTCACAGCAGTTTTATGAGCATTATTGTTGCCTACCCATGCTACTGATGTCACAGAATGAAGAGCATCTGTGAGAAAACCTCATCTTGATGACTGTCAGTTCAGGATTTGCAGAGAGCCAAGTGCTCCATTTCCTGTCCTGAGCCTTGTGTCCTTCTACTGCTGATTCAGTATTTTGTTGCTGTTAGTTCTCTACTTACTATCTCCTTGGTGATACTGTGTGGTTGTAGCATGTTTTACAGTGTACGATTGCATCTCAGTTTTGCCATTCAGGAGAACAAGCTCTACTTTTACTGCTACAGATGATCCTGCCTCATTGATCATCTCCCTGTGGCTTGCCAGGAAGCCTCCCAAATACTGCATTGCTTTGGAGCATTAGGTGGCTTTATTCTCCTGCCCTTTTACACTTTCAGTCCACTTGGAGAACAGCTGTTTCATAGAGGAAGCTAAATCTTGTAATTTCTTTAAACCACTTACATAGAATCAAATTCTTAATGCAACTAGGTGATTCCTTTGAGAAGACTGGGAAGTAGGTCTTGACCTACAACAGTGCACTGCACCAAGAAGAGGGAAACAACTTCCTGCCAGTCATATTGTATGTGACATTTAAGAACATGGTTGTTTCCTACTCTCATAAAAATACTTTCAAATATTTATTTGTAGATGAAATGTTAAGACATTATTACTCTTCCTAATCTTAGTCTCTTAAAGGGAAATTTCTGACTGTGAGAACAGTAAGAAATTAGGTGGATTAGCCAAGTGATCAGTGCCATCCCACAGAGGAGCAATTTTGAAGAAAAACCTAAGGAGAAGGGAGGGAAAGGCAAAGCCATCCAAGAAGACTTTAATGCCTTGGATAGAGACACACAGAACTACCAATGGGGTATTTAAAGCAGAAGTTCAGAGTGAAAAATGTGCATCTCCTCACAGTCCTTTTTGCAGCAGTTTCAGCAAATTTTGGAGGTTAGTTCCTGCCATTTTTTTTTTCATTAGGAGAGTCAGCACGTGGTTTCCAAGACTCTTGAGGAGGATGAAGAGGACTTGCCTGCCGCATTGTTATTTCACCTTTTTCCTCCAAGTCCACAACCATGGTTACAGCAGATATGGGAGGCAAGGAGGATTTCAAGGACAGGAAGATTAAAATATTAGCTGTTACAAGTTTTTGTGTCAAGAGCTATGGAATATTTTCTATGAAATTACAGGACATTTAAACATACAGAGGTTTTTTTTGTTTATAGCATTAACTTAGTAATGTTTTTCTTTCTTACTGTATGCCTGTGAGTGTTTTGGGTGCTACATGGGAAAATACATGGGCAGTTGTCTCCTCCAGAAACCTTCCAAACTGTAGGTTTGACAAACTAGAGAGGATAGTGTGTATATTTGTACATGTACACATACATGTATGTGTATATATGAAAGAGAAATGGACATGCTGGCATCTAATATCACACTGGTCAAGTATCTTAATGGGTCTTTAAACGATTCTTTTTCTTTAATGATTGATTGGCTGAGATGGTTTATAGTGGTCTGAACTCTAATATTGTGTTCACACTTTGCCTTTATAGTCCAGAAGTTGTTAGTGTATAGTAGATGTGCCATTAATAATGTTATTAAAAACAGTATGCCTTGGAAGATCTTAAACAAAGACCATCACAAAAAAAACCCCACTTTAATTTTAAACAGCAGATGTGACCTTGTGGCAGAAAAGCCTGAGAAGGAAGGAAAAATAAAAGGCATTCTTCTGGCTGCTCTCAGATATCATAATGAACAGTGTCTGCTTGCTGACTGTCCAGCTTGGTTGTTTTATTGAGAGATGCCTGGTGACTGTGCAGATGGATGCTCAGTTTTCATTTACAGCAAAACTGGCTGGCTTTCTGTCAAGCTTGGCTTTGGGGTGATTCCAATTGTCATGTGGATTTGGTGTAGAAAGAGGGAGGCTGTATTTGAGATAGGGGTTAAGCACTCCCCTAGACAGTACAGTGTAGGTTTTCAGCTCCATTTGCTGTCACTGTAGTAAATCCATTTCTGATTATGTGCTAAGTCCAGACAGATTAACTGCTGAGTTGAACTTGTGAAGTTGCATGTGTGTGTTGCCAGAGTTCCTTCTGCTGAAAAAGGCAGATCTACATAACCTGTAGGTTCAGAACAGTTGAAAATTCATCCTAACATTGTTGCTTTGATGTCTGATTGAAAGCAAAACAAACAAACAAACAAACAAATGAACAAAAGAACCAGGTTTGCATCACTGTGTTTAAAGGATGCTGTCCCAACAGTGTTATAAATAAGAATTGGACCTGGGACTTATTTCAGTAAAAGACCGTATTCTTCCAGATGCTTTTCAATTGAATTTTCCTGTGAAAGTGGGCTCAACTTTGAATTCAACAACATGCAGTTTAGGCTTCTAAGGCTGAAAAAGAGAGGAGAATGCAACAGATGCTGCATAGTTTTGATACTTCTGATGTCTGATGATACTGGTATCATAAGCTTGTGTTCTCTGTTCTGATTCACTGTGTAAACAAGTACGGCATGAACCTCAGTGTATAACCTTGACATGGCTGGATCTTTGCTTTGTAGGTCCCAGTGGTTTGTCCAAATTGCAAAAACTGTATATTGAGAAACAGATAAAGTATTTGCATTGATAAAACATTTAATTTTCTTTGAGAAAAACTGTTTTGTGCCTCAGCCTTTTTATTTCAAGAAAGAGACCTTTAGTTCTTGTTTCATTGTAGTCTGAGAACTACTGAGAATCTCACATTTAGATTTGACAGGATAATAAGTCAAAACTATCAGTGCAGATCAGCCATGAACCAAAATACACCAGAATAGTGTGTTGATTTCCAATGTGGCCCTGCGAAACTATGAGGTTGGACTGGTTGATCTTCAGAGGTCCCTTCCAACCTGAAGTATTCTGTGATTTTTGTTGTTTGTTGTAAAGTGGGGCAGTACAAAACCCATAAAACTTGGCAGTGTTCCCTATTGGTAAGATACAAATTCCTGAGACAATTCATCTGGCACAGTGATTTTGCAAAGATACTCAAGGAATTGGCTAGTGGCAGCATGAACTGTTTTGATAACCTGCTTCCCACTGTCTTCCTTCTGGTCATTTTTCCACTGTGTGCCAGATGTGCTTTCTGTATACTGTCAGAAATTAATGCTGATTGCAGATCCAGTCGCACACATCAGTGGAGGGGCCCTCTGAGTTCTGCTGCTGACAGCTCTCTGCTGGTCTTGTCATGTTAGTTGATGGCAACACAGAAATGGTCTGGTGATTGAGGCATTGCTGGGCACATGTTAATAGGAAGGCTGCAAAGCTTGAGTGATTCTGTAAGAGGTTGTTTGGCCTGTCTGGGATGGAAGATTGAGCATCAAAGGGTAATAACAATACCTGGTAGATTGACATTGTTACATTGTCTAAAATCTGTCTGTCTAGATTATTGCTCATAATCGAATATTTTACTCTACAAAAACTTGAAATAAGCCCAGTATTATTACTTTTAAACCTTTTTCAGGACTAAAATAAAGCATGCATTAAAAGGAGATATTTGTTTGTTATTTCAATCAATTGCTTCTACTTCTTATTTTGTTAATTGGTGAGGTTTGGGAACTGGAGTTCTCAATGACATGCCCTTGAGCATCTTTCTGATAATTGAGTTGCATGTGTGTCCATATGTTTTATATTTCTGGACATAGTGGTTCTTATGTGATGATTCACTGTGTGGGTAGCAGTTTTGCTCTAGCTGAACATGCTCCATGTGTAGAGGAAAAACAGCCAAGTGTGGAAAGAAGAGGGTTGTGCTTTTTGGTTCCAGTTATGAAGAGAGGAATAGAGTCCGGATGATAACATACCTTTTCGTGCTCCAAATGATTATCTGAATAAATTGTGGGGAATTGAGGTTTTACAAAAAAACGCAGCAAGAGGGAAAGAACTAGAAATTGGCAACTGCATGTTGAATGTTCTTTGAAAAACTCCATCTTAGGAAGAAGTTGACTGGCAAGTTAACAAGGGTCAGAAAGCATATCTGTTTTATGATTCATAACTAATCCTTTGCCCCAAGGACAGAAAGTGTATTTGAGACCATATGCCTGGAAGGAGGTTGGCCTCAGGATAAATTAAAACAAATCTGTCCTACCTGTTCCAAAGTGCAGTTCATGTTGAGAGGGACTGATAAATTTCTCCTTAAAAAATGCATGTTGAAAATGACGTCTATTCTGTGTGTTGTCACAATGTCTTTCAATCTGGAATAAATCACGTAAACTGTGTTTCTTTCAGCCAGTGTGCAAATATAAGAGAATACACAGGTGAATCTTATGTCCATACTGTCATTTTGTGTGCCAGGAAAAATAGCCCCAAACTATGAATACATAAGGAGAAAATAGTTTTAAGAGAAAGGGCCTCTTTTGAAATAGGTTGATATCAAAATGGTGAGTAAACAGTTAAATGCAATGTCACCATAGAGCCTCATGAAGGATAATGTTCAGATTGAGATTTTCTTTGTTTTGGAAATGAGGCTGGCAATGTTCTATTTGCAGTTATTACTGACTTACCTATCCCTGATCTTTTGTAATTCCTTCTCTGTTTCTACAGATAAACTTATTTTTACTTAGCAGAAGTTTTAACTGAGGATCACTGTTCTTTATCATTCTATTCCTATTCCTAGGAGAGGAGGACTATTATGATTTTAATAAGATTTTTTTATTCAATTCATGTTTGGGTCCCACTTCTGCTACTACTGAATTACTTGTTATTGAGAAAACATGTTTTTGTACCTTTAGCTTAAGCTTGATATGTCTGACCAGAGCAAGTCAGAGGTAACTGAAAAATATTCTCATGTTCTGAACACAACCAATTGCTATTATGTTCCATGGCAAAAAAGATGGGGATTTGTTTGGATCACTTACAGAGACATGCTTTTTTTTACTGAAGAATGGCTTAGTTCAAGGTAAAAAGTCAAGTTAAAGTTAATACAATAATAGACTGAGTTAGAAGACCTAGAGTTCTGAACTAGCAGTTCAAGAGCTAGAGAATCTAAAGAAAATCTTTTGTGATTTTTCTAAAAGAAAATCTTTTGTGATTTTTCTAAAAGAAAATCTTTTGTGATTTTTCTAAGAAAAAGATACTGGAAAGCAGGTTTCTCAAACCTCATTTAATAGAATCATGGAATTATTGAGGGAAATTTGAGGTAAACTTGTGTCCCTTTACATTTCAACCAAAAAATGTGCAATGTATCGAGGGATTCCATCTTGGCCAAGGAATAAGGAAGTTTCTTTGGTCACTGAAAAGCATGACAGTTTACTTAAGAGGGGAAATGGAAACAACCTTCCTTTCCCATCTTAGGTGGTTATCTCTCTCTTACCATGGCAGAGCAGGGTAAAGGACATACATGTGAATGTAAGAGAAAAAGCCTATTCTAAAACTGTGATAAATGCTTATGCAAGATTACAATGTAGATTTTTCTCCTGGATAATGGTCTATATACTAGCATGTAAAGAGTATGGGGCTTTTGTTGCCATGGTACATTTCGTGCCATTTACACTGATGTTCAAAAGAAACAAACCCCTTGTATTCCGTAATTCATTTAATGTTTACGAGAAATTACTAACATGCATTAGAGAAGCATTGTAGGTCCATGTCTTATTTAGTCCAATTCTGACTGTGTTAGAAAAACAAGTATATTTATTCCTGAAGAACTCTGGGATAACTATCATTGCCTACCTGATCGGAGAGACTAATTTTGGTAAAGAATTGGATTTCAGCTACAGGTCTCTTGCTAAGCTGTGAAGAGGCCAGGAAAAACAGCTGTAAAAATGTTGATGTTGGCCATGAATTTACATAAATAACAACTTGCTTTCCTTTGAATGCGCAGGGTGATATTACAATGTGGACTTGGGTCTGCAGAAGATCTTGTTGCTTCTGCATTCTGCCACTGAGAAATGGCACATGGCTTCTACATGCCTCAGTTTCCCTATCTCTAAACCAAGGGCGGTGTTTGTCCTGGGAGCTTTTGAAGCACTATATGACAGTAATGATTTGCTCTATGGCTGAGCCTAAAGGGTTCTGAGTTCAAGTCTCCTGGTCAGATTTATGCTTCTGTCAGTAAGCTTTAGATCTCAAGGAACAAATTTTGTTCTTGTCATACGTACAAACAGTTATTTTGCTTTTATGTTCAAACCTTCTGTTTAATTTCAATCAACTTAATTTCAGTTAATTGAATTTAAACATCACAGTCTCCAGTTTCCCTGTGAGAACTGTTTGCCATTTGTAGAGAGCCAGGGCAGAGTCTCCACTGAGGTGGCTTTGCAGTGAAATGGATTCAAAAGTCCAAGGCCCGTCCAAGGCCCTTGGTCAGTTCAGCAGCCCGTGGCCAAGGCTCTGTTTACCCACCACCGAGGTGCTAAGGGGTATCTGTGTTGGTGTTACAGGAGCGTATGAAATACCCAGTGAAAATAGCCTAGGCTGTGCCTCGCAGTAGGTCTTCAGCTGGTTAAAGCAGGTAATAGCTGAGGAGAGAGTAAATAAAGCCTTTGCAGACCGCATGCTGTCACAACCTTTCCCCTCCCCCCATACCCTCTCTCCTTTTTTTTTTTTCTTTTATTGGCCATATGTTTTAGTAGTCTAAGTATGTGTCAGTGGTAATCCAGGCTCTGCGCTTTTAAAGGATGATTACCCAGTTTGTTGCCCAAGTGAGACTTTTTCTTCCTCTTAATTTTTGTGAGGGTTGTAATTGTAAACCTTTCTTTTTTTTTAATTTTGTTGCAGATTGCTCTTTGTATGGCTAAATTTAACTCCATCTGTTTTTGCAGACTGCTGGTCTGTTTCCAGTTTGTATGATAGGGGGGGTCAAGCAAACTGATTTGTTCTCTGGATGCTAATCTGAATTTCAGAGGCGCTGTCCTTCACCCCCGGGCTCTGTTCCCCTCCCCCTCTTCCCTGCTTTCTGCACACAGCCTCTTCGGGTCTCTTTCTCCCCTCCATTCCCCACCACACTTCTTTCTTCCCCAGCCTTCCAGAACAGTAAATTTTGATTACCCTTTCCTACTCTTCCCATACTCCAATTGTCACTTAAGGTGGTTGATGTACTAGATAATTAATCCTCTGAAAATTCTAATGGTTTGAAAGTCCTCTGGTCTGTATGCTATATTAAAGATACCACAGTGCTTTTTTTTGGGAATTAAGTTTTATGGATTTTTAGGAGTTACAGCAAGTACAGCGTTTCATGATGATTTTTAAAAAATGATAACCTCTCTTGTCAGGGTGTGATGAGGGTCTGTTGGTTTTATATAAAACAGTCATCGAGAATTCCCCTCTTTGGGGAGTCATTTCTCAGGTCTCCAGTGAACCTTGGCCGAACACAGAGGGGTTTCTAACTAGCATCGGATCCCTGCTTGTAACCCAGCTTCAGGGTAGCTCTCATGGCATGGTTACAGTTAACCTCCTTTTTGCCTTAAAAAAGAGAAATATGTCTAGCGGGCATGCAGAAACACGTTGTCGTCACAGGGAATAAACCCTCCTACCTGTTATGTGGAAAATAAACAAACCCACAAACGTACTGCCCTACTAGATTGAAATGTATGTGTGTTGGGGAGGAGGGGAATAATACGTAGGAAAAGATTTATGCCTTCCTTTGGGCTGTTGCTTGGTAACAGAAAATGCCTCTTAAGCCTATTTTTGGAGAGGGGAGGGGTGAAACTTGATTCAGTGACCATCTGTCCCAAGCTGGTTGATTTCCTGTTGAGCTCTCCTTTGTTTCTGTCAAACAATTGATTCTTACCCTTTACAGATAAGAGTACTGTTGGTGACATTGCCCTGAATCAGCAGGTTGGCTTGTGGCAACCAAAAAACAGACCTATTAATTTTAATTTTCTTTTTTTAATGTTTAAGGGATTTTGGTTTTTCTGAGGCTACTAACTGTGGTTTTACTGGGGTTTATTTATCTATGTTGTGGTTTGGGTCTTTGGTTTTTGTTTTCTTTCCTCTTGGGAAATGCCTGCATTAGAGAAGGCAAGTGTAATAAATGTAATTGAAATGTTTTTAAAGAAGACATAATAAGACATTTTTTCAGCCTGAAATTGTTGGGAAAAAGCAGCCATGGTTTTGAGCCCATTAAACCTTGTGATGGTGGGGGGGAGCAGAAGTTAATTGAAGTTACTATTGAAGAAATCCCCACTGTTTCTGTGAAAACAAAACCCAGATTCTTAATTACAAATGGAATATTTGCTATTGTTCTTGCTTAATTGTCAGAAAATCATTCTCTGTTTGAGTACCTCCTGATGTTTGCTTAGTGGTAGGGTGATCAGTAGATTTGAATTCAGATTAGTTTTAAGTCATCTGTTTTTTTAATGTTGCAGAAGCCCATATTTTTCCACAAAAGCAAGAGTGTTTTATGCATGCAAGGTACAAGGTGCACGCACATGCAAATCTCTGTGTCCTCTGTAGCTGTGATTGTTTATTAAGCATTCTGGTACTATTATCTCCCCTGCCCTGAATTTCAGCATTCAGAGAAGCAGTTCATAGTTCCAAGTATCTGATAAGGGAAAATAAGGCATATGTGACACAAGGAGACAGGTAATATCTACCAAAAGATAGTGAAGTTCCCCAGTGAAACAGGAAAATGATGGTCACTGTTATTTCCTTCAGTCAGTGAAACTCTTTCCAGGAGCATTTACACAATGCTGTGTTATGGAGGAGTGTGAGAAGGAAAGACCTTCCATACAAATGTCTTGGCATCTTACAAGTCTTTGCTTATTTGAGTTTAGCCTACTTGTCACTCAGAAGATGAAATTTGGAGGTAATTCCCAAAAGTCACTTCACAGTCTTGAAGGTGTTAGAAAAGTTAATTTCCTTTTCTCTTCTATTTTTCCCACATGCTTTCCAGATTGCTTTCCACAGGCAGGAGAGCTGTTGTCTGCAGCTTTCCAGCACAGTCCTGGATGTATGTGGGATTCAGCTCTTTTTGAATTTGATGGCAAAGTCCCTACTGAACATTCATTTTGTGAAGTGTTGGGTCAGGGATACTTGTCAGATTTTCATCCTATTAAGAGAAAGTTGCATCTGTGATTTGACTTAATAAGGAAGGTTCATGTGAAACCACATGAACGAGAACGAGCCTGTGTGACAGTGCTGTGGCTCGCTGGTTGATCAGCCCTTGCATCCTCCTTGTTGGTTGCCCATTTCCTCATCCCACCCTCAGCCTTTTCCCCCTATTTTGCTGCTTTTTGTTTGGCATATGCTGGGATTTGGCAGAGGAACTTATCCACTTAAAAAATGATTTCTTTTTCTAGGTTGCTTTTTAGAGCGGTGAATCCCTTGATCTAGTGCAGTGTAACACAATAGGGTGGAAGTGATCAGTACTGAGTAGATTTTGTTTTTTCCCAAATCATTAATGTCAAATATACTGTGAAGTCTTTTTAAACATGCATCCTCTGTTAGGTAGAGAAATCCTACTTTGGGATTGGTTTGGAAATTTTGTAAACTGGACAAGTGTACAGACATCGCTTCTGTAAAATTAATTGAATGTTCATATGTGCTACTTTTTACCCTTCTTTTGGTAGAAAGTGATAGGTACCACCAACATGCCTTTTGGGTATTTTCAGTCTGTTCTGAAATTACACTGAGATCAAAAAATCACTTGTAGAACTAGTGCCAACTAGGTTGATGTTGGCCTGGGAGCTTAAACTTGGCAGTGAAGGAACTGTTCTGAACTGGTTTGAGTACTGATTAAATTCTATTTCTTCCTGCAGAATGAGTTTCTGTAAGATGGGGAAAAAACCCCAAGAACTTGGGAATTTTATTTCAGGTTTGAAAACCCTGTTCTAGATATTTAGAACACGTTTTTGTATCTGGCAGAGAGAAACTGATGAGTGTTTGTTCTGATCCAGGTTTTTTCTATTCCCGTAAAAGAGCATTACTAAGGTGTATAGCTCAAGTTGTAGGGAACTGACAAAAAGTCCAGTTCTTTCAGCATCTGGGGAAAGCAGCTGAGTTCATGGTGTGTGTAGATGACAGAGCAGTGAGAATACAGGCCTGCACTTATCTTTGTGCTTTCTCTGCTTGGGTTGTACTGTACTTCTCCCATTAGAACAGGTCTGGTGTGTCCTCTGTTCCCAGATAAAAGCATCTACAGATCTGCCAGTCAGAAGGCATAGCACCTGTGGCTTGCTTTACAGACAGGAGGGCAGTAATTCTAGAAAGGGAGGTCTGTACAAGACTGGCATCTGCTTGCATTCACCTTCTCGTGTTGCTGCTACAAGGATGGAATTATTTATGTGTATTTTTTCCCTTCTGAATGCAGTCAACCAGAGGCAGAGGAACTTTATTCAGTGTCAGGGTGCTGGGCAGGGGTTTTCTTTTGGGAAGGGTAGGACAGGGGTAGGGTCATGATAACTGCTTTTCATGTATGCTCTTCACGGATGTCATTGTTACAATGTTCCTATTGCAGTTCTGACCCAGCCTCCATTTACAGAACTGGCATCTGTGTCATCCTTAATACCAGTTTGAGAAATCTTCCTCTCCTGTGATAAAAAGGCCTGTTTGTGGTTTGCAGGACAAAGTTTGGGCACTGTAGCAATGTTACTCTTTTCACCCCAGCCCACATCCCCAACTCCAAAATCACCTGCATCAAAGCCGAAAATGCCAAGCTTCCCTTCTTGTAGGAAGGTCTGGCCATCAGCACCACTGACAGGCTTTCCAGGGAATAAGTGCAAAGCAAAGGTTTTCAGGGAACCCTCTGTTTCCAACAAATAGCTTTCTGAAGCCACGAAGTTGAAACTTTGACTTTGGGGGAAAAAAACCAAAACAAACCCAAACACACGTCCTCCCTGGAGTTACATGGCCGACTATGTCACAGTCCATTACAACCTCTTCTGTGTTAGAAGTTACTGCTCAGGTAAACACTCACCTTTAGAAGAGCTCAGGGCCTTGTGCGTACTGGGCTGCTCTCATCCTTTAATCTTTGCTTTATGTTGAGTTGGCTACTGGCTCATCTGCTCTACTTAGGTCACTTCTGGAAGCTTTATTTACTTTTCACCCTCTAGAAGTGTGTTGCAGAAGAACAGTTGTTATGGTCCCTTCTGCCCTGTGGTCTTCCAGTCCTCTAATGTGCCTATTGGATAATTGCTGTGGGTGATGGGACTGATTAGTAGTTGGCAGCACTCTCTGTAAAAGATTGAAATTTCTGGGGTTGTTTGTGACTGCTGCTTTAGCTGTTTTTTCATCTTCTGCATTGAAGAAGTGGGATTCAGGGAGACTGTTCATGATGGTTAGACAAAATGGACTGATTTTAAGTTAACTTTGGTTCCATTTCTACTTCTTCACTGGAGAATCTTTCTGGGTGTAGATACTGCTGGGAGAGAATCTGCCTTCTTCCTTGCTGGAGGAACCCTTTCAACAGCTGGCCAAGCAGTGGCAAGCAAACCAACTCTGCTCAGGTTGGCAGTCAAGGCTATGCCAGGCCAGACAGAAACTGTGTGTGCCACCAGTCTTAAAGAAATGAAGCAAGATGGGGTAGATTACAGGGAAGCTTGGAAAGAAATTTTTTTATTATATATGCAGACTCATGCCTGGTTTTAATAATATTCTGAATTTTGTTTGTATACTAAAGAAATTAATTTAAATAAATCTTTTTAGGAAACTTTTTTTTTATTTCTTAGAACTTATCATTTCCTCTCACATCCTTTCCTCCTAAGAAATGTTTTATGGTTGTGCTTATTTTTCCTCGTTGCCTCAGAGAACTGAGCCACCAAAAAAAACCCGAGCAGGTGGTTGACCAGAAAGCTGGACTTCTGAGGCCTAAGCTAACGTCTCAAAACCTGGGATGGCCTTGCTTCTGTATATGTCTGAATAAAATGTTCTGTTTTGTAACCTGCTGGCTCATTGCTGTTATGGATGTCCTTGCAATTGTGGACATGAGCTTGTTTCCCACTCAGGCACTCAGGAATGGGGAACAGCAACTCCTTCATATATATATATGTACAAAATGTTTGAGTGTATCATGCAGAAAGTGTTCTTCCATATATAAAATACATATATATTCCATATATAGTAACTGATTTGGTTTAATCTAGATATTCGGTTTAACTTGGAAGTTGCAGTTGCCTGGAGATACACTGCTGTTTTGCTCTATAAGCAGTACTTTGAGGGTGTAACTTTGGTGTTTATTAATGATGATATTAATATGATTAATATGATCAGTATGATCCAATGTAGTGTAAAAAAAAAAAAAGACAATCTGGACTACTGCATGTGAAACAAGTGTTGCCACAGTGTGATACTACTTTATATATGTATGTAAATGACTGCAGAAAACTGCAAATATGTGGAGGCTGTAGCTCTTGCATATATCAATGCTGTCCTGGAATGGTAATTTCTGTGAATGGAAAAGAAATACTTTATCAGTTGAAAAAGAAGTGAACCAATGTAAGGCAAGGTAAGGCTAGTATCTCTGAACTACAGTCTTTTTGATGTAAGTATTTTTGTCATCACATGATGACCAAGTAGGCCATTATTTTTACTTTTTTTTTTCTTTTTTTAATCCCCTCCTGAGCAAAAGTATGTTCTTTTCCTTCCCTACTGTTTTCCTCACAAGTTTGAGTTTCTTGCTCATTTTTCCAACGGTTTTAACTGGAGCTTTTTTCCAGATTGTTTTCCCAAGTGACTAGATAACAGCAAAGAGTAAGGGGATGGACCTAAAATTAAGCCAGCTAAAGCCAGCAGTTGGGAGATCTTTGTTCTGTTCTATCTTGGCCACAAGACTCCCAACAGACATTGATGGGGGTGGGGCATGGATCTCAATTCTTTATCTTCAATTTCTTTTCCTCCTCTATGAGTAAAGTGTAATGAACATAATGAACTTAAATGAACAGCTAAATTCTACTTAGTGTTAGTGTTGAATTAACATACTTCATAAAGCCTGTAAATAAACTGTGGGTTTATGAAAATATCCTGGGAAGATATGTTGACTTTTTATATTTCTTGCAGTATGCTTGTTTAAAGTGAATTAAGTCCCATGAAAGTGGCTCTTCATTTTACTCTTCTTTTTGGAATGCAATTTATTAGTGATATCCAGAGGGGTCAGCAGCATAAATGATGTTTGTTTCGAGGCTTGTTGGGTGCAAAGGAGGGGGGTTCATAGCGAAAAGACCTGTTTTGTTTGGTGTGGCTGATCAGGAGTGAGGCTGGAATTGCTCATAGTTGTCATTCAGGTTTTGTTTCAAAGTCCAAGGACCTACTGGGAAAAACAAAAAGCTAATGAAAGCTGACTGTATTTCAACTCAAACCCTGTGGAATCCAGAATGATGTCCTGACACTCCTCGTATTCTTATTCTCCTGCATTCCCATGGTTACTAAGGTAACAGGTTTTTAGAGGCTTTACATCTTCATTGTCAAGTATTTGCTACACTTATTGTTGCTGTTTGCAGATTAGGGCAATTTAAAGAATGCCTTTTGAAATGGGGACCAAAAAATACAAAAAGAAATATAGTAGAAATAGATGTAATTAATCAATTACCTTCTCTTGTTTAAATTTTCACTGCTACTTATCAGAAGCTACATACAAAATGTCACACTGGTTTAGTGCTGGGATTTTAGGCATGGGAAAATGCTTTTTTAAGGCATGTCCATTACAGAACTCTGAATACAGATGTGAGGAGTACCAGATGTGACTTAGTGCCTTTTCTGACAAGAGAATCATGGATAAATTGAAGTTTGTATTTGCATCAGGGTATTGCCTCTCTGCTTATAGTACATATGAGACAGTTACTTGAGTCTTGTAAGCTCTGTTACTGCATCTATGAAATCGTACTTTAAAAATTAAGCATCTGGGGAAAATTAGGAAATGATGTTTTCTAACAAAATTTGGCAGAACTCTTGTAGTCAAACAGACATATTGATGCTCCTCTGTGTCGATTTAGCTCAAGCAGAAACGTGATTGTTCACATCTTCCCTGGAAAACTTTTTTATAGAGGAGATAGTCAGACTTGTAAATATATTCCAGGAATATGACATTTGATTTAGTACCTGCTGGCTTCTTGAAAGTTAGTGTGTTGCTGCAGCAAACATCTTTGGCATCTGTGCTAGGAGAACTGTTTTTTAAAAAATTGGTGTAAATGTTGACTCTTGAATGTAGTGAGGTCTTTACATCACCATAATTTGTGCTGTGTGGCAGAGTTATGGTATGTAATGAGTCCTTTTTGCCTGACAGAAACGAAATGTTTCTAGTTGAGAATAATCCTGCCAGACCAAATATAGGTGTTGTTCTCCCTGTGTGTCTTTGAAATTAGTCTGTTGTCATATAATCCAGAGCCCTTTACTGGACAAACCCACGTAGTGGGTGAGATCCCCATGCTGCCGAAATAAATCACCACCAGTGTTCCTGCTGTCTTTAATGAGGCAAGACTGAGAGTATGCCCTTAGATTACTTTCTTTATAAAAGTAAGTTGTATAATACAACTTTATTGCTGCTCATTTGCAGCTAAATACAGTTTCTTTGGAGTCACAAGCAGGAGGGGCCCTGTTGAGCACCATTTTATTACAGTTTTGCAGATGCTGCTGACAGTGGTTTGTGCTTAGCCAGGCAAGTATTTACCCACGTTGGTTACGACTCTCACTACACCCAATATCAGCGAGAGGCAACTTTCTTGAGGAAGGCAACACTTATGAGGCCAGTGTGCAGACAAGTACAGGGCAGATTACCCCAGAAAAAGAGAGGTAACAGATGGGTGGCTGACGCCACAGGGGTGAAGCCAAATGCAGACTGAATTACTCCCTGCAATGAAGGACAGAAGGTGCTTGGCACGCATCTCTCACAAATTATCATTTTTAGGTGTTTGTAGGGAAGCCTTTAATTTGATTAGGTCCTTTTCTTAACAGTTCTGCACTTGTGGTCGTTACATTGCCCTGGGCAGAGATGTGATTTGACATCAAAATGTCTGTCAATATTTAGCTTTATAATAAGCTGTTTATAATAAGATTTAAATCTTCCTGATACATACAAAACACTGAATGAAGGAATGTATATGCATGTATGAAAATATGGATACTTCTGTGAGGTCACAGCAGGAAAAGTCATCTTCTATCTCACTTAAAAATGTGTACAATGCATAAGAGAAATAGGGTATGCAACTCAAAAAAATTATGCCGTGTGCATAGAATTATAATTGTTTATTAAATTTTGAATTTTGTTTTCAGGATTCTTTTCAAACTTTTTTAAACCTGTTGTCACACAGTGCTTCTTTTATTTCAGTATCCTGAAGGTTGTAGAACAAGAGGGAAAACAAATTCTTTATACCTTGTGAAGCTTTTGAGAACCAAACCTGCTAGTATTCAATGTGTTGTAAGCTTACTAGGGGTGCTTGTAAATTCCTTAGTTGAAAAAAAAAAAGTCACTAAAGCGTAAGCTTTTTAAGGACAGACTTGAATGTGGAAGGGTCCACAAGAACTTGTTTTTTTTAAAAAAAATAAACCAGAAAATTCAGACTGCTCTTTCACAAACTTGAAATAATCATTGAAAGTTAATGTGGAAGGAGACTCTAGTATCCCTCCGGTAGAATTTTTCCATTCTGTAATTTGTACCTTCCTTTCCTGTTGGAGCAGGGATGAACACCCACTCGTCTCTAAGGTGCAGAGCCCTCAGAGCCCTTCAGAGGAGTCCAGAGGGGGCCTCCACTATAGGGAGCAGGGAGGGTATCAGAGTACTTTGTGTATGCTTTGGCATTCCAACTATAACCAAATATAATTTAAAAGTTGTACCTGAAGGAATCCTTGCACTTTGTGAATGAAAACCAACCTTGCTCCTTCCTTTTTCTGCTACACCATCCTAAAAGCAGGAGCAAGTCTTGCACAAAAATGTGGTTTTTAATGTATTTTTTTTCTTTGATTCTACCTCTTCTTGTAATTTTAGCATGATTTTTATCCCTTTTGGTCAGCTTTTTCCATTATGTTTTTAATTTCTTCTGAAAACTTCTCTTTCATGATAATCTTAAGAAAGGAGTCTATCCAACAGAAACCTTTCTCTTCAAAATAATTGTTTTGGACAAACTGAAATATGTTAATACAATCATATGAAAGTTAAACTTCCATGAATCATTTGGGACATGGTCTTGCCTTCAACATGCTGGTCACTGAGATTCCAGGACATTCTACTAAGTGCTTCGTAAGCAAGGGTGCCAGCCTTGACAGTGAATTTGAGATCAGAATTTTGCAACTTTGATTTAATTTTTTTGCTGAAATCTGTTGTTTGTTGTTGGGGTTTTGTTGGTTTTAGTTTTGTTTTTTTTTTTTAATGGATGATGTTCGAATGGCCTTATTTTTAAATAGCAGTCAAAAGGATTTAGTTGTTACATACCTTTAGATCTTTCAATATCCTTTAGTGGGGTAGAGTGAAAACAGAGAAAACAGGTGTTTGGGTTTTTTTTCATATAGTTGGGCTGTTAAAAGCAAACTAAACTTTGACTTGACTTAGCTGTTTGCATTCTTACATATCGCATGCATTTCTTCAGTTCTTTTAAAAGATTTTGAAAACTGGAAGTATGGGTAGAACCAACAAGATGAATTAGTTGCTGGAATGTTTAGTGTGTGCCAAGTTCAAACAAGGGAATAATTTTTATTCTTTGTGGATAAAAAAACCCTAATGCTTTAGCGGGCATATGATTTCTAGATTAATAGCACACTATGAAGCAGGTACAGGTTATAAATTTGCATAATCTGGACAAGATGCAAATTCTGTTCTACTGACCCATCAGGCAGCCTAGCAGTTTGTTCACATTAACAAAGATGGCTGATGAAGAGGCACAGACATTACAGGATCAAGCTATAAACTTCATTTCTGGTGCACTGGCAGCTCTTGAAAATGTTTTTTGTTGGCAAACAGGAAAGCTATTGCAGTGTAAATTAGTGTTTTGTCTTGCAGAGAGGGAATGAAATGTAAGAATATTCTTTGGGTTTTGATGAAGTGGTTTTCTCTGGGACAGCAGAACAGAGAAATAATTGATGAACCCTTTTAAGGCTGCATGATTTTAACCACTTTATATCTTCTTAAAGCAGCCTGAGATGAACACCATTTGCTGTAAGAAACAGCGATTGAATAAGATGGGGGGGCTCTCCTCAATAACTACATAAAAGAGGGATCGATAACAACCAGTACAAAACTATTCTTTTCTCATCCACTTTCTTTCCTATAAACTGACTTCGTGGAATTTCTACACACAGCCCTTGTAATGAGATGGTCTGTGGACTCACAAAGTGTAGAGCAGATTTCCTTTTCACCCTGAACATGCATTGCCCAGGGTGGCTTTGCAATCTGCATCCTTGGAGATTTTCAACGCTTGACTGGGCAAAGCCTTGAGCCGCCAGGTTTGCTGTCACAGCTGATCCTGCTGTTAGTAGGAGGCTGGAATAGAGACCTTCTGACATCCATCCCTACCTGAATTATTCTTCTGTTATTGCTTCTACAATTCTGTTATTGCTTCTGTTGCGGTTCTGCAAGCAATGGTCTTGGATCTTCAGCGTAGTAACGTTGGAGTGGATTAGAATTGGAATGACCCAATGTTATTGGTGGGACAGAATTTCTGTGTATTGTGAAGGATCTTTGTAAAGTATTAAAGTTTTGGGAAAATTCTTGAGGAATGTCCCATTTTTTGACATGGTAGCTCTCAAGTCTGAGTGGAAAAACTGTAGACCATTTAGTAGATATAAAGTAAATTATTTGTTGAGTACCCTCCTCTCTGACATTTAGTGTTATAATAGGAAAATTATTATAATGTCTCATTTATTCTGACTATCCAAACTTAATGTATCCAGTGATAATTATATAGACAATTTTAGTAATATTTGCATTAACCTATTAATCTTTTTCATCATTGAGTATGTGGAGGGCTACAGCTTCTGATTAGACAGATATTGCTTGAACAACCTGAAAGGAGGAAAATTTGCTCTTTTTCAGCTTTGTTTCACAAAACTAAAATTCTCATAAGGCCAAATAAGTACAAAAGATTTGTTGTAGCTAACTTTGGTTTGTAGCAAGGGATACAGTGGAAAGCAGAAGGCCAAAGGGGTTGTCTTCCATCTGTGCTGAAGATGCAAAGTCATGCTATCTATAGGAAAAGAGAGATGACATTGCCCTTTAGCCTGGACTTAATGTAGGTCAGTTGGGTCACCAGATGACATGACTTTAATGGCCAAACTGCTTTTAACAATTGCCTTGGGCAGTGTTTAATTTCACTGATCTTTGCCAGCCTTTGGCAGAAGAGAGAGGAAAAATCCACCTTATCTTCTGTTTTTCACACGGTGATGGTTTAATCCTCTTTTGTACTGAAATTTCTCTAATGAAACCTACTACCTAGTGCACACTTTCTTGTTATAGTTAAACATAGCATTGGTTTGTATGAAATTTTAGAATGAGTTGCCTGTGAGGTTTCTTAGTGTTCTTGGGCTGTTCAGCTACCATATGCAGAATTTCTAGTCTGCTTAGGACGACCTATGGTTTATTATCTCTGTTTCACATGCAGCATCTTCCTTCTCGCTGCAAAGCACTGCAACAGAATCACTCACATACCATAACAGCAGAAGAGGAAGGATAGAGCTGATTTCAGATTGTTCTACTACTTTTCCATCCTGATGATGGACCGGGAATATACAATGTCTCTTTCTGAAATACCTCAGTATATATCTTAGAAAGTGCATGAGTGTGTGTCAGTTTTGTATAGATAGGGTGAATGGGCTATTGCTCAGAAACAATGTCTCAAGGTTGTAATGGAGAGTGCTATTAACATACTAGCTTAATGGCCTGTAATGGCGTGGGGGGAAAGACAAAGGAAAGCAAATGTTAAGAGTCATTGGGGGGGAAAAAAGGAAACCAAAGCAAAAAAAATGATTATACCATGCACATGCATCTTTAGTATACCTACATCTTGAAGGTCGTTTGCAGTTTGTCTACTTCCTCTTGTTTCTTCAGTAACAGATATTAAAATTTGAAAAAATTAGGAGAAAGAAAATAAGGTGATC
The DNA here is from genome assembly GCF_025592945.1 of Manacus candei. Classification (NCBI taxonomy): domain Eukaryota; kingdom Metazoa; phylum Chordata; class Aves; order Passeriformes; family Pipridae; genus Manacus; species Manacus candei. Next base: position 10,174,526 of record NW_026138056.1, read on the forward strand.
CAAGTGCTCTTATGTAGGGAACAACTACACTGACTAGACTACAGCCTGGGAGTAAGACATTTGAGGTCCATAAAATACTGTGGGGCAGAAGAGAATAGCTGTTGATGTCTTCTGGAGAGAAAGAACTGAGGAGCATCAATTGAAATTATCAGGTGCCATGCTGAATGCAAATAAAATGTGATAACTGCCAGTGTGAGGTGGGTTGTGGCACACCTTTCTCTGGACTGTGCTGGATAAATTTATGGTTGCTGTTAAATGAGCCTTGAGCTGCAGATCAGTGCAGACTGGGAGAACATTTTGGGTTCTTATTACTGCAGGCACATCACCGAGTCTGTATTATTCTCTGAAGATCTGTTGTTGGCCATTGTGACTTAGGGAAAGCAGCTTGTGGTTTGACACACCACGTCTGTTTTTAGGTTGTTCCAACCACCCTTTTGCTCTTCTTTGATTGCTGTGGGACACTGGGTTGGATGAGGTGGGCTGCAGTAAATGTTCCCATTCTGTCCTTTGCTCACAGTGCATTTTCTGCAGGCAGTGAGCCAGATGAAGCAGCATATGGGTTTCTTTTCTGCACCATATTGGTTTTATAGGTAATAAAACTAAATATTAACAAGCAATTCCAGGAGTGCCAGAATTGAAGAAGCCCGGTTTCCTATAGATTTGGATTTTTTTGATTTATGAACTCTAATTTAAAATGTTTTCCATATTTGGAATGTTGCTAGGATCAGCCCTTCCAGCACCTTGCTTTTGTACTGCTGTTACCTGTAGCTGAGACATGGTTGAATGTCCTGCCTAACTGGCTAAGTTTCCTCTTCAATATTGAGAGGCTGAAATATCTTTCAAACCTCTGTTCCTCTGTCTCATTTGCATGGAATTTTGTGTTTAAGGGGTGCTTGACAGAAAACATGTAATATGAGCCATGTTTCTCTTGGAAACCAGACAAAATGAAATAGTACAAAATAAATAAAAATAATATGAATAAGCCAAATAATCCTTCATCTTGCCCCAAAGTAGTAATAATATAGTCCAAAAAGTCCCGTGAGTATCAAAAGTAGATTAATTATAATCTTCCTAAAGTTTTGAGTGTAATACAGGTTAGCTTCAGTGCTCATGGCTGTGCACAGGAACAGCGGGGTGTGAGTGTGACATCCAGTTTTTCTTACATTATTTAGTAAGCGACATGCATGCTGTGTTCTTGCTGGTTGTTAACAGCATGCGAATTATGAGGCCAAAGGGGTCTTCCTCATGACAATGGCTAATGTTTGCAGAAATGCAAAGGTCACCATCATGACTACTTTTTTTTAATGCCAACTGGATACCAATGACAATTACTGAACTAGATAGATCTTAAAGGGTCAGTTTATTGACTTACCTTCCCTGCTTTGTGAGGGGTGATGAAGTCAATGCAACTGTCTGACTTCTGGGCTGTGCCAGTTTGAGTTTGGCTCTGGATGGTTTTCCTTCATATTTCTGTGAAAAATAGGTGCTACTGGCTCACTAGCTTTATTTTTCTGTGAGATGCTACTTGATTAGCAATATTATTACCATCTTTAAAAGAGAGAAAAAAATCAACTTCTTAAAACACATTTTGTGCTTTTGAGATAACTTTCTTTTCCTTCTAACCTGTAGTTTAAACTTTAATGGAGAAAAGAATGGTAGTTTTTTACTTCCAGACTATGTGTATTAATGGTGACTGTCATATTTTTGAAAAATAATTTTTAAATCAAATTTCAATATTGACATCTTTGAGGTAAGATAAGACATTGAAAACAAAGCTCTTTACTTACCCTTGGCTGAAAATATATTCGTTTTTAAACATACATGGTGTGTTTGGAGGGAATTGCAGCTGTGGGCCATGTGGCCATGGGTTGTAGCTTCTCTATCCCAGCTCAAAATTGAATGTCCATGAACTTCAAATTGATTCTGAACCAATTCCTCTGTAATACAATGACCTTACATCTGCGGGGTGTTGGAAGTCTGCACTGCACACTGAAGTGTGTTTAGTCACCCCTTGTGATGATTAAAAATTAGAAATGGAGACACAAAAGCCATTATTTGTCTCTTTGGAAATCATACTTTCCAATTACTGTACTGGGTGCTTTTCTGGAGTAGTAAAATACTAAACTAGTATTTTGAGAGAGGGCAGGTCACGCATCAGGAAGCTGAGTCACAGCTGGAGTGAATACAGCACTAGGAAGTATCTTCCTTAATAGCCTGAGAAAACAAGAGCTATTAGATGACCTAATCTTTTTAATGTGAAACTTTTGCTCTTGTGACTTTATTTTCCTAGTTGCCAAGATTAAGTGTGGAGGTCATCTTCCCCCTCCCCCCACCCCCTTACACAGGAAAGTTTCGTAAGTGTAGAGATGATTAGTTTGAACCTTGCCTGAATTTGTGGCCTTCTGATGCAGGTGTGGTAGGTGGATGGTGGATGTGATACTAGAAAGTAATTTTATCGTTTTACAAAACTGTTGATTTATTACTGAAAAGAGGAACTTCTCTTTATGATGAGAATCTTTGTCTTGAAAGAAGCTGGAAATTATGCAGTCAATGACTTTGTGTTTGGTAATAGCAAATCCATATGAACTTTGAAGTTAAAGGAGTTGGTCTAAAGCCAGATATATCAATGAGATAGTCAAGTGTAAGCTTAAAAGTTCTTGTTTGAATCTTCTTGGAAGCTGGAGGGTAGTGGTGACAAGATGAAGGTTAAAAGTCTTGCTGAGATTAAAATTGGCAGTGAAGAAAGAGTGACTTTTAGAAACAAATGAGGAGAAATAGCAAATACTTTTGGACAAATTATTTTATTGTATTGTTTTAAGTAACTATAGATGAAATTTTTAACGTAATCTGCTGAGATTTGCAAGTGGTTTCTGTTACACAATTTGCTATTCCAGTGCTTTACCAGGCTTCAGTCATTTGTGTGAAACTTGGGCTTGTTAAACAGCTGTTGCAGACTAGTTTTCCCCCTTATTTCAGGTTGAAGTAGTAGGCAGTTTTTAGCATCAGATACACACGTGGAGCAATTGCTTTGTTGACAGAAGGGAAGATATTAGGAAAATGTTGCTCTTGCTTCTTTTTTTTTTTCCAACATCCTTGCTGTCTAATTATTTTGTACTTGGCAGGAGTAGATTTAATCTCAAGATTGCATCTTTGCTGTCCCTTCAGAAGTCAGCCAAAGCTATCTCAGTTAAGAGCCAAAACTTCTAGTTTATTCATGCTCAGAAACTTGCTAGTGCTTCACTGCTAAAATTCGGCCTCCCCCATGGTTCTGTTACAGCTTGTAGCTGTACAACATTTAGTCATACTCCCTGATCGTTGCAACCCCTCTGAAGATCAGGCACTGAAACTGAGGGGGTTTTTAGGGTTGATGTTGTGCGTGTGGCTGTGTGTGACTTTACTGGTTGGATTTCGGCAATGTGCAGGGGGAAGCTACTTGGCTTATATGGTGGGGAAATGGAAATAATCATGGGAGGAGTAAAGAAGGAGGCTGGGAAAGATAGGGAAGCTTGGAGTGAAGCATGTAGAACAAATTGAGAAGCAGATTGGACTGGCCATAAAAGAATCTGAGGGCTTGCACATATTAGAAGAAACCAAGATAGGCTTCATGAGGAGGAAGTGTATGAGAATCAGAAATGGAAGTGAAGGGGCATTAAAGGCAAAGGTGGGCAATGACACTGAGAATATGTTGGCAAGGAGCCTGAGAACCACTGAGGTGAGGAAAAAAGATGTGATGAAACAAAATGTTTCTGACAAATTCATATACAAATATGGGATGTGGTTTGTAAGGAGTCTTTGGATGATGGGAGAGAGTTGCTGTGCTGGGATAAAACTTTAGGAGTGGGATGAAAATCCTATGGGATGATGAGAATTAACCTAGTATGGGCTAGTAACATGACTCAGATTAGAGAAAGGAACTAGTCTGGAGTTGGACAAAACAGCTGGGAGCAGAGTAATATGTTTCCCCAGAAGTTTCTCCATTGTAATGCCTAAAATAGAACTAGAGGTTTTTTTAACATTGTTGCTTTTCTGCTGTGTGTTGACCCTGACTGGAAAGCAGATGCCCACCAAAACCACTCTATCACTCCCCTACTCAGCTGGACAGGAGAGAGAAAATACGGCAAAAGGCTTGTGGGTGGAGATAAGGACAAGGGGAGAGATCACTTACCCATTACCTTCATGGGCAAAACAGACTCAACTCGGGTAACTTAGTTTCAATTTATTACCAGTCGAATCAGAGTAGGTTAATAAGAAAGGAAACCATCCTTTTCCAGCATTCCCATGTTCTGGTGCAGAGTTTGAGTCCAGCCTCAGCCCAGTCTATGGGCTTTGATGCATACTCTGGCACACCAGCACTTCCCACGTTCCACATCACAGCCTGGCATCCACATACCTGCTTTGTCCTCAAAATTATTGTGTTTTTACTTCTTTGGTCTCTGACTTTGTGTTTTCCTGACCCTGACCATGACCTGTTTGTATTCCAGCAGCAGCCTGACCCAACCACTAAGCCAAACCCACTCATGTCCTAGCCACAGCAATATGTGATCACATTGCTGTGAGTATCTGTGGGGATAATTAAGCCCCAGATGGGGGGAGGAGGTGGGCATTGGTGAAGACAAGCAGCACTGCCGGTATTCCTACAGATCAGTGAGAACCCTGTGGTGTTCACTTTTCCCATGTCTACTTTGCAAATGGGAGCAAGAAAGGTCTTTGGAGCTCCTCCCCTCAAGTCACAGTGCTCCATGGGGAACACCGGCAACGAGGCAAGACCCTGTCAGTCAAAAGATTTATGATATTTACTGACAGTATACATTTGGTTTGTGTGGAAAGGTTTTGGTGGTGGAGGGGTACAGGGGTGACTTCTGTGAGAAGCTGCTAGAAGCTTCCCCTGTGTTCAGCAGAGCCAATGCCAGCTGACTCCAGCAGACCAGCTGCTGATCAAGGCCGACATCAGTGACCGCAGTGGCGTCTCTGGGATAACAGAGCTCAGAAGGGGAAAAAGTTGCTGTGCAACAGCAAGTTAAGTCAGAGAGAGGACTGAGGATATGTGAAAGAACTCTGCGGGCACCACGGTCAGTGAAGAAGTAGGAGAAGGAAGGAGGTGCTCCAGGCTCTGGAGCAGACATTGCCCTGCAGCCTGTAGTGCAGACCATGGTGAGGCAGGCTGTGCCTCTGAAGACCATGAAGGTCCAGAGCTCAGCAGATATCCACCTGCAGGCCATGGAGGACCCAACACAGGCGGAGGGAGGTGCCCAAAGGAGGCTGTGACCCCATGGAAAGCCCGCACTGGAGCAGGCTCCTGGTAGGACTTATGGCCCCATGGAGAGAGAAGCTCAGGCCAGAGCAGGTCTTCTGTCAAGACTTGTGACCCCATAAAGGACCCACGCTGAAGCAGTCTGTTCCTGAAGGACTGCACCCTGTGAAAGGGACTCTATGGTGGAACAGAGGAAGAGTGTGAGAAGTCCCACCTGAAGGAGGAAGGAATGGCAAAGACAATGAGTGATGAGCTGACAGTGCTGCTGGAGGGCGGGGAGGAGGGAGAGAAATCAGGAATGAAGTTGAGTCCAGGAAGAAGGGAGGGGTGCAGTGAAGGTGCCTAGGTTTCACTCTGTAAGGAGACTGTGCCACAAATGTGTTTGTAGTGTGTGGTGGTACCCTCGTGTTGTTCTGAGTATAGCAGGTACACTGGCACAGAGGGAAGAAAAATACTGTTATGGTGAAATCACATTCTGAGCTGTGATTTTACAGAGTTTACTGAAGAAGGTCCTGAGAGCACTGTTAGGAGACTAAAATCAGCTTTCTGGGAAACAGGTAAAGCTCTAAATTATTACAATGTACACTCAACTGTTTCAGAAAATCAGAATTTCTAAATTTTTGTTGAGGAAAAGGAGGTGTGCCTGAAAGATGATCTGAAATGTTAAAAGAAAAAAAAAAGTAGTTAGTGAGCTTTCATGTAGGTGAAACCAATCTCACTTACGAGGGCTAACCAGCCCCTCGCTTTCATGACTGTAAGAACACCCATTTGATCTCAGCTGCTGGGAACAGAAAGTAGCTTAACAATTAGTGTGGGATGGGCTCATCTGTGGGTGGCATGTGAGGTAATAACAGCTATTGCTGAGGAGAAAATTCATGCCTAGTTATCTAGGCTGTTTTATTTTTACCACCACTGTCAGAGTCAGTGGACCAGAGTCCTGGCTGGTAGACTCACTTGTCGCTCCAGTTTAGCCATGATGGAGTGAGTGTAGGATTTTGAATCTGAATTTCTATGGGACTACGGCTCAAACAAATCAAGCGGCTTGCAGTGTCTTCTGAAAGGGGGAAACTTGGATAGAACTAAGCTCAAAGACTTGTATAAATAAATACTGATGTGCAGTTCTTTAGCTGTGGTGAATTCTGTTGAAATATTTAGTGTTAATTCAGTCCTGTGTGTGGAAGGGGAGGAAGTAGGAAAAAAAGTGACTTGATGTTCCTTCAGATTGTCTTAATGTCTAACATGGTCAGAGGATTTTCAGTGGTTTTCACAGTACACCTTGGGTCACAGGAGATGCATAATTATTTGATTTGATTTAATTTTGTTTTCCATCCCTTAAACTTAATCATTGTCATTGGATAGTTTTTTGCTTGTTTTGTTCAATTTTGTTCAATTTTGTTCAATTTTGTTCAATTTTGTTCAAGCACACACAAGGTGCTTTCCTACAATTTGTTTCACAAAACTGGATGATGTTCTGGTGTATGGACTTTAAAATTTTCTGGGTTTAGGGTGAGATTGCCTTAAAAATGTAATCTCTTGCCAGTATGTCAGATAGAATCTGAGAGGCATTTCTATGTTAAATACAGTAAAATTCATCGAGGGAATATTTGAAAATAAAGCAATTTCTTTTCTTTTCTTCTCTTCCCAACCCCACTCTCAGCACTCTAGAGAAAGTCTATTAATGTATAAAGCTTCATTGTTCTTTCAGGGCTGTATTTGGTCATATTGTCAATTGTGAAGGGACACATCAAACCCTACAATTTTTATTTCTTTTTTGTACTTAGTGTGTCCATCTCTCCATGGAGAGAGCATAGAGTGTTGCACAGGATGGGATAGGGAAGGTAAACAGGGCTAAGGGAAAATGGAGTGCTTGATTAAATAAAATTTACTTTTCTTTTTTTAAAGCCTGAATCTTTATTTCATATTTTGTGTAACACTGGATTTAGAGGAACATTCAAAAAAAGTAAAAGAGAATCCATTCCCTAGGTTGTAAAAAAAAAAAAAAAAAAAAAAAAAAAAAAAGTGCAGTCTGCTAGGCAGCAGTCACAGGAAATGGTAGCAATTTTTTTGAGCCTACACTCATACACAATATAATAAGGTTCCAATAACGGTAAAATTTACTCAAATATTCAGTATTACTTAGAAAACTGCCAATCCACAAATTTCTTAAGTATGAAAATGTGTAGTTGATGATGCTGTTACTTGTTGTATCTCTCCCTCCCCCTGCCCTTTGATTTACGAATAACTCTGATTCTCTTGAAAATTTTCTTCCTACCCCACCCAACAACTGCTTTATAGCTGACAAAAATAAGCCATTTCCTAACCTTATCCTCTACCTATAGAGGTCATAAAAATTGCTAATGGAAACGCTGTTGCCTTCTGTTGTGTGATTCTAATAGGAAACGGATCACTGCAATTTATGGGGTACTTACCCTTTTCGGTACATGATGAATGGCTCACTTCAAATGATGTTTCGTCATTGATTTCTTAGTATTTATCAGCAGAAACGACAGAGCAGGAAGAACAGCATTTAAACATGAAGTTGATTTTGAAGATGTCGTCTTTTCACTACGGTGTGAATTCATGGCAATATAGCATTTGCTGTAGTAGAGCAGCGAAAGAAGTGAAGTCAGTTCTTTACATTACTCTTAAGATTAGGTCTCTAAACCTACTTTTTGTTATGCTGTATTAGCTTTCTTGCCTGTTCTTTGGTAGGGAGAGTAAGAGGCTTACTCTATGTATAGGTTTTCCTCACACTGCCTATTTGTTGCCATGTTCTTGAGAAAGTACATGTGATATTTGTATGTGAGTAGTCTTTTTGTCTATGTTGTCAGGCTCTTTGAGATATTTACATTTAATTCACATGAAAATCTATATGCAAATAAATTCCATGTGATATTTAGCAGATAACTCTGAAATATTTGTATTGCTGTGGCTTTGTTTTATTTTACTGCATGGGAGTACATGAAGTATTAGAAGAATCCCTCTGAATCTGCTCAGTTTCTCTCTATTTGGGCTGGATTGACTCAAAATGAAAACTATCACTTCAGTTTCTTCAGTGTCCATACAACCTTTTTCTCTGTGTGTTGCTATATGAATCACTGGGCAAGACCACATGTAACAAAGCTGGATGAGGGGCAGATACAGTCCTTCAAAACATGTTGGTTTTTTGTTTTGTTTTTTTTTTAATTGCAAAGAGTAGAAAATTGATACATCCCCTTGCCAAGTAGGATGGCTTGTTTTATTTTAGAAGGATATTGCAGTTTTGCTGCTTATAAAACTGGCTTAAATGTCATTGACTTGACAATCTTTAAATACTGCAAATGGTTATAGCTCTGCAGTAAATAAAGTTTTCATCTTCTTTAAATGATAGTGTTAAAACTTGTTTGCATTCTTCATTTTCAGTGAGTCCAATGTTAGCTAGCAAAAATAAGGTTATGTTGGTTAGAGATAAAAGCATGGAATTTCAAAAGTCACTTTGGTAGCTACTACTGCAATTAGGTTTACTTTTAAATGGATATAAATGGACATTTATTTTTTAAAAAGGCCCTATGTGAAACCATTGAGATAAAATGTACCTATTCCGGAGAACTTGTAATAATTTTAACTTTCACTATGCAACAGCAAATCTGTGCATCATTTTGTTACATTATTTATCTGTTTCTTGAGATTTGTAATTTTAACTTTGCTATTTTCTTTCTTACTGTAGTGTGCTTTACAGATTTTTTGTTTCAACCCATGATGCAAACAGTGCCAGTGAAGAATAAACTCTGCTGACTTTGAAGCCTCTGCAGTTTCCATTTTTTTCTCTTTTTCTGAGAACTGTTGCATAAATCTGCAAACAAGCAATCAGGCTGCATGCAGATGATTGACAAAGAATATTTCATATTGTCTACTTCCATTGCTAAGCATTATAAATTGGCCTTCAAATGTCTCTAGTGTAAACATGCTGGATGTCGAATGAAAACAAGTGAAGACTATCATACCTTTCAGATCATATTTGCTCTGAAATGGGCTTCATATAAAGCATAAATTCTTTCTAAATGAGAAAGCACTTTTCTTTAAAAACATCACTTCCAACTGTCCTTTCCAAAATTAGTATTTTCAAATGTTCTGTGCTTAACTTTGACAGCTTTTTCATGTCACACTGCAATTACTTCTAAAGAAAGAGCTCTGAGATTTTTGTGAGATGTCTCACATAAAAGAACAACAAAGAAAATATTTACAGGCTTTGCAGACCACTAGATAATATGTTAATTCTTATTCTGGGCTAAAAGTTGTCTTACAAAGGGTTGCCTCCATTTCTGTGGTGTTCAAGTGGAGCCACTACAGTTAGTGATTAATCTGTGCTCCCTTTGGAAGAGTATTAATTGGTTGGACACTGAGTAATGTGTGATCGTGTGAAGAATAGGTGCAGTTTTAGATCTTTGTAATATTGGAACTTAAAAGATAATTGGAACTATATCTTTGAAACACGAAAATATTATCTAACTTGTTAGAAGGCAAGGAATAAACTATATTCTTTACCTTGGGTATGTGTAAGGATATGGGTGGAGAAAGGGAAGGAAAAAATATAGTTGGTTTTCTCTACTGTACTTTATCTCAGTGAAAAACAACCATAATTCCTTTCAACATATCTGCTTTTCTTTGTAACTTAGTGTTGAGTGGCAGAGAACAAAATGTACTTTTTGAAGATAGGAGTGTTCTAAATGTTCATGATGAGAACAACATGGACTGAACAAGCACAAATCATTCAGACACCGCTTTAGACTTCATATGTTGAATTTAAGTGACTTAAAATTGGGCCGAAGTAATAATCTAAAAATACATGGAACTTTTTTTTTCTAAATCCAGCTTTTAGAATTTATGTTCTTACTGTATATCAAACAGCTGTTGATGACAAGTCTCGAAGTGACTGGCCCAAATCTGAGTTTGATAGTATTTTGGGATGAACTGTTCCCAGTCTAAACCAGCCTTGTCTCTGACAATGATAAACATCTATATCTACAGTGTTGGTTTTTGCTCTTGCTGGTGGCATGGCCTGCGTTGAAAATCTGCTGTCTAGAGACCCTGACGTCTTGGTGCAGCTAGACAACAGCATCTGAATCCTGATAGGCACAGAGCTGCAATGGGCACATTTCTAAGGTTGGAACGATACTGGTTTTGAATAGTGTGAGTTGCTGGAAGATCTGTCAGGAAATTTCAAAACAAGTGGAATACAATAAAACTTTGACAGAATTTTAATAAAGTTACAATGGCTAAAGATGTTCAAACCAATTTAGCTTGTATTTCTACCTTTTTATTTTCTACCTCACATTGTCAGTATGTGAATGGTAGAACTGATTACAAAATACATGGTGTAGGTTCATGAAGTATTTTAGCAATGCTACCCAATTCTTTCATTACCTTTGCAGTAACTTTTGACAGAGTTTCACGGAAATGTAGGCCTCACTGAAAATATTTACCTGAATTATTAAAATAATGTATAGCTAATAATAGTCTTATGAGAACTTTGGATATGATTTTGATTTTCTGTATTCAAATAACTTGTATAAATCACCTTCAATTATAAATCAGTAGTTTGTAGAGAACTTTGAAAAACATTTGTATTACATTGCTGTTTGTCTTTTAGAGGATCGGTGAGAGAGACTCTTGTAATTGAGAGGAATCGTGTTTTCATCAGTAATTCTACTGGGGGGTTATTTTTGGTTTGTTTTTTTTTTTTTTTGTGGGGAGAGAAATTAAATGGGTGATTAATAAGGCTATGTTCTCTCTAAAAGCAACTATACTTTACTACTGGTCATGGTTGAAAGTCTTATTTAAAGTAATTTATAAAGCACTGGGTTTGTTTTTTTTTTCATTCAAACTGAATATTTGAGGAGAAGCTTCTGTTGTAAATAAGAATTGCGTGTTGCTTTGAGTTCCAAAGGGGCAGGTTTCATTTAGTCAATGCTGGCTGTGTACCACAGAAGAGCACTCCACTGGGCTTCCTTTATCAGGTACCAGGTTCTGCATTGCCAGAAGGTGCAGCTGTGGCTGTAAGCAAAAAGTCAGAGGAACTGCATTAGACAGTGCTACCTTGCAGTTTGTTCCTTGCTACTTAGTGCTGTTAAATAAATATTGACTAGATTAGACCTGTTATATGTGCTGGGCTTTTATCTGTTTATTCTATGCCTTGCGTTTTCTTTCTGTGTTGCTTTCTGCTGTATCTGAAACAAGTATTAGTTGTTTAGTAACTACAAGTATTAGTAACTTGTAGTTTCCCAACTTTTTTTTTTTTGTGGACAATCAAAACTCCTGGCATATAAATGAGTTGGCAAAGAAAAAAAAGTTGCACAACCTGTCATGAAACTTCATCACTCTCACTCACCTTTAGTACAGAAATACATGTTGTTTCCAAAAATGCAAGCTAACAAGTATTTGCATATTTAGTACTCACAGACATGACTTTTATTTTTGTGTATGAGAACTGTAATCATAAACTCTATAAAATTCTCTGCTTGGGTAAAGTTGATAGCAGCTTCTTGTCCACTAGTATAGGGATGGAGAGTCATGTCCTTTGCTCTATGAAAGGAAACAATTGGTAGCATCCCACAAACAGATGACTGGTGAAACCCCCTTAAAGGGGTCAAGGTGGAAAAGCTGTCAGTCAAAATACTCTTTTTCAGTAATCTGAGTCATTTACCTTCAGGATGGAGCTTCCCACTGGAGTCAGCTTTCCCTTTAATGCCATTCCAGAGACAGACACATAGCTCCTGGTGTTAATAGGACTGCACCTCCATCTATCTGCAATTCAGCCATCAGGATGGGAAGAAGTACTTGATCTGGTTAAAACTTGTCGTGGTGCTCTAAATCATGACTTAGAGCCTTAAGCAAGCCAGAAAGTACTAGTGGAGGTTGTTAATAAAGAAGGAAGCAAAGATTCTATCAATAGCTTTTTCTTCACTGAGATAACTTGGTTGCCCAACTGCCCTTTGGTCTTCTCTTGCATGCTGTAATATATGAAGAATACACCTCACTGTGTTATGTGCTTTATACTCTGTTTGGGCCTGGCCAGGCTGGCCCTGCAGTCAGCTTCACAGCTATTGGGGAGGCTTTCTGCTGGAGCTCCTTGCTTTGGCTGGTCTAAGAGACTGTGGGACACTGCCACAGTGGGCTACTGCTGTTTTACTGGACTGCACCTTCCAACCATGTCCAGCCGATAGCAGCTATCCTCTGTTCAGCGCTCTGCCGTGGGGTAAAGGCACACCTCGTGCCATACCTAAATGCTTCTACTGATTAAAAATTATCGTGCTCTACCTTGGATGAGCTTGTAGTGGGGAAGCCTGATGTATGTTTGGGTCACTGGTATTAATCACCTTATATATTTTCTAGCAGAAGGATTTGATTAACAAATAATATTCTATTCACAATGGAATATTTTTCTGTCAGCGCCAGAGATTAACTATCCCACGTAAATCCCTAGCATGGCACTGAAATTATTTTTGTATCATATATCACAGCATCTATTTGTAAGCCAAATGAGCCTCATTATTCCAAAAAAATTCCTTATTTCTAGTGAAGAGCACCTTGAAATGCCTAAGAGGAATTTAGAATGGTGAGAAAAATGTTTGTACTCACTGTTGTGACTATTACTTCCAAGAAGAAACCCTCAACATCTCTGCTCCATGAATTTGCTTTAAATGAATGTACATATACTAACAATCTTCTATTTAATATGTACAGGGAGAAAGCATCAGTAACAAACGGACTGCCTTCTTTATAGTAGCAGTTTACTGTAAGGCATTTACAGTATGTAAATGTCCTGATCCATTCTACCACTGAATAGAAACCCCACGAACAGGGTATTTCTACATGTGTTTTTTTCTTCAGTTCAGTGCAAAGGTACCCAACCCTGTCTGTTTAGAGAAGTATTGAACTTCGATAGACATTGACCCAAGATAGCAGGAGCTCCGTGTGAGCTATCCAGTCCACTGCTCAGAACACACTGCCCCACAAAGCTGCCTGCAGCTGTGGGTGGGCTCTTTCTGGTTCTTAAGCTGCCTCCTCCCTCCCCGATATCTTTGCTCTGCATGTGCTGGGAAGATACAGCCTGGTTTGGGCTGTATGTCAGCTGCATGCTATGTTAACAAAAGAAAGAGATTCAATGGTGCATCTTATCTTTGCAGGAGCTGCTGCAGGTCCCAGTGCTCTCCCATTCTACCACTGGGGGGGAACTACTCCTTTACTTTCAGGCATGTAATGTAAAATTCATCATTCAGATACTGAAATTGTTATATTTTTTGTTAAACTTCACCTCTGACTGCCAGACCTCTAGCTTGCTTTTGGTTTTTGCAAAAAGGAAGGGGAATAGAGACCTGTTAGATGAATAGTGCTCGCAATTCTTGCATAGTTGAAATCTCATTGAAATTATTCTTTGCAGTGCTCAGATGATCTTTAATGCCCCTATCTAGTTCCTGTGATCCAGTAATACTCTATATTGTGGCAATAAACACAGCAAATTTTTGCCACTGACTTGACAACAGAGAGAGGGAGTGTTCAGCTTAGGAGTAGAGAGCTTTTATGGCAGAAAGCTCTGTGATCTCCTCTGCTCTGGGGAATTCACCTTTGGCTGGCCCAGGCATTTGCAAGGCTGCAACTTACCATTTATTGATCCACATTTTTTCCCCTCTCTAGTTCTGACTCAGCATTTCCAATCGTAAGGCAATGTGTGGGACTGCAATTCAGAAAAAAGCATCATTATTTCTGAGAGCAAACAAGGTGGCCTGGGTATGAATGAAAGCAACTATTTTGGCAGCTCATACTGGAGGAGAGGGAAAGAAAAGGAGAGACAGTCTTATATTTATTTTCACATCCCTTAAATGAAGATCTGCATTAGTGGTGCTTGACATCTGGATCGGAGAATAGCCTCAAATTTTGCACCCTGAGGTCCCCATATTCCTTTTGTTTCCTTTAGCCTTGTGTTCCACAGCCCTTTGTTCATGCTTGCCTTTCCTCTGGACTCAGATTGCTTAGCCTTGTGCCTCATCAACCCCAATTTAGTCCCTTCCAGTTTAGAAAGTCCACTTTCCTCTTTAGCAACATTCAGCAGAGACCCCCTTGCTTCTCCCACCTGCGACCCTTTTGCCTCCCAACAGGAATCCTCTCTGCATTTAAGCACAGGTCTTTGGATTTGGATGGTTCTGTTCACTCATGCCAGTGTTCCCCATCTCTGCTTTATGTATCATGTCCCAAGGACCAGGAGTTCTGTTGATTCCTGCAGCCAGATTGGGAAACAGCTTGAGGAAAAGTAGGAGACTGCAGATGGCTGTTCCTACTGCTGCCTTAACATCTGCAAGAATAAAATGCCAGTAAAGAGACAGGGAGATCTTTCTCTGGGTTGTGGCCTAGTCTTTTTGGCAGAAAGAACAAGTAGTTTTTTACATTTGCTGACAAACAATATTTAACTCCAGCTCCAGCCTAGTTGGTATCCCTTGGAATTTTGTGCAGTTTATGACAAGAACACCGTGTTCGCTTTTTGAATGGCTAATTTTACTCACAGAGATAAATGCTGGTAGTTTTTCTGGTGTAACTGAATGAAAGAAGACTGCTTGGAGAACCGGTCTGGGCCAGGTAGCACAGGGAGTTATTTCTTTGGAGGGGTAAGTCCTGAATGAAATAGTCAAGGTCATAGTGGTGTAGCTACACCCAGAGTTACCAAGTTCCTGTGACTTGGATGAAGGTGTTTTTCTTGGCAACTTCAGTAAAAGAGCACTGGCTCTCGTATGCCTTTGCCTTGGTTGTTACGTTGGTGAGGTAGAGGCCTGTAGAGTCTGTGGTCTAATTTAGTTCTTGGTCATCTATTTCAAATAATGAGTCAGACTTGCCCTGTCTGGCAGCAGTTCACAGAGTGCCATGCCCTGGTCCTCTCTGACCTGAAATGGTTCATGACCAGCAATTATCAAAGAATTAGAGCTTTGAAAGGAGTGATTAACAGAATTTGCACCCTCTCTGTGAGTGCAGAAAATAACTAAGTGAACATATAATCATGCCCAAATATTTTGCTAATCTCTTTTTGGGAAGGTGAGGAAGATGACTGGAAAGAAACTACAAAAGAAATGTAAATGTATACAATGTGTATGTAAGAAAAATATCTATATATTTTTTGAAATTTGCATATGAAGTATCTTTGTGAGAGGCATGCAAAATCTTCTTTACATCGGGACCCCTGCACTTTGGTTACACCAAATTGGCATCCTCAAAGATGTGTCAAAACTGCAGAGTTTGATGGGTTTTGCAGTATGTAGTATCCTCCTTTTAGAAGCCATTTTATAATGTTTTCCCCTTAGAAACTGAAATTCCTCACAATTTAACAGTCAAATATATTAGAACTTGGGGAAAGTAAGGAAAGAGGAGGAAATTTCAACTGCATTATAACAAAAAATGCCTTTATTTTGTTTAATTTGAAATACCTAGCAGGCCCAGAACTGGGAGAGAGGGGAAATCTATGATCCTGCTCACAAGGAAGAGTGAGAAGCAACCGTAATTCAATTCGCAAAGCATAATATATGCAAAACTTTTTTCCTTAACTTTTTTTACTCTTTCAGTGCACATTAATGCTGACTATCTCTACAAATTGTCTGTATTTTAAATCAGATCAGTGTAATTAGCTAACTTTACTTATTAGCTTGAGCTGACTCTAGTGGTACAATGGTTGAATTGGTTGCCATTATACTTGTTAAACTGCTGTAAAGTAAGATTCTAACAATGGGTTCCTACACTTAAATAGCACTGTGAGCACTGGTGCCCTATCAATCAGCCAGACCTTTCCCTCCTGCTGTCTGCTCTGATAGACAGTTCTGCTGATGTGGGGACTCTGGAAGAAGAGATCAGGAAGAAGGGATGATGGATAAAGACCATCTCCTGTCTTGGGAGGAAATCAGAAAAATCCTTCCTTTGACTATCAACAAGCTGCTTTGTCAACGTGTCAGAAGATTAATTATGCTCATGCAAGAAGCGAGAGCGACTGTTTCTCCCCCCTGGTTTTGACGTAATGGGGTGGCATTCTTCTGAACTGTGGCAGAGAATTGCAAAGAAAGAGGCTTAAGAGATTTCAGTCCCCTAACATCACTGTCCCATAAGCGTTTCTAAAGCTCTTAGGCATACATGCATGGTACTGTGAAGTTCTGCCAGTAATTGATTAATCAAAGTGTTTGTTTCAAGTGCAGTATGGACTTGATCTCCTGAAACATTTGGTGCCAACCGCTGTTAAAGTCTGTCAGCATTACGGGTAGTTAGGGTTCTTTGTAAAGAACAAACCTTCAATGAAAACAGATGCAGAAAACATTTCCACAGCATAACTGTGAATGTGAAAACACATAACCACTCATTATTTTTTGAAGTTTATAAATCAATAAAAGGGAAAATCTCCAGTAAGTGTTTGGAGTATTTTATATTGAAACTGAGCAAATCTGCTCCATGTTTTCTTTTACTCTTCATACTTTTTTACATTTTTTAATAAATTAAGTATAAAGCATAATAAAAAATTAATGATCTTACATTTTTAATTAATCTTTTGATGAATAAATTAAATGTGCTAATGAATTCTGACCAGATTAGGTTGAGGTAAAAAACAAAAAGTGTTTTTTCTTAGAAAAAAATATAAATCAGACACTTTAAGAGAAACACTGTTTCAAATATGAGGCTGTTTTGACTTAGCCACTCGATATCTTCAAAAACTCTCTAAATCTTGAACAAACTGTCATTAAAAGGACTCCTTCCATTTGGCCTGATCTTTCTGACTTAATCCCATGCTCAAATGGAGAGCATTTTTTTGTAATCTGCTGATTTGACATAATTTTGGGTTTTTTTCTTGAAAGGATCAAGTTTTGAGTTCATAAAAGGGAGAGTTAAAGAGCCACATCAGTTCATTGGTTTAGTTTCTTTGAAATAGTTTTTTCTGGTTTTAATGTTTGAAATGCTAAACTATCAATGGGGGGTTGAGGGGTTTTTTGTGCTTCTGTGCAGCCTTCCTTGAGATTAATATCACTTTAAGATATGTTGAACTCTGATACGTTGTTGTTGAAACTGTAACAAACCCAAACATTTTGAACATGGATGTGCCTGACCTTGAAATGCTGCTGATAAAAGCTAATGCTGTTAAATTGCATGCCAAATTAACCCTCATTTCCAAATGCTTTGTGTGTGTGTTTCCTGTAGGATAGGCTTTGATCCTGCCAAGCAACACTTCTTTTACAATCAGTTATTTTTTAATGAAGGAAAATCAATGAACGAGTTTCAGTACCTGATTTCAGCAGTAGTGAAATGAAATGTTTTCTTTTGTATCCTTCTACCACTATGCTTTGTCTACCGTATCAGATGTCTGACATGATATAGTGTTTTTGTGTAGGGGTAATGATGATTTTCAGCTTAAAACTTTATTTTCACATGTGTAAACCTCATCAAGGATTACAAGTTCATGTGAGAAAGGCACAGGAAACTGGCTAATGGAGTAGGCAAGAAATACTTTCTGAAGCAGTCGTTTTGTTTTTTTTTTTTAAATCTTACTGAGGCTTAGCATCAATAAAGACAGGTTTTGATCTAAATCAAGATAAAAAAATGTTATTTGCCTCACAAATACTTTTTCCTTGAAGTATGCAGATTCACACGTAGCAGTTGTCCATTTTGGAGCACACTTGGTACTGTTTTGTGTTTGTTTTCAATTCAGAGGTTATGTTACAGGGACATGTGCCTGTACAATCTACATTTTTTTCATTTGCATCTTTTGAGAAGTATGGACTTGGTATGGATTTAATGTCCCTTTTTGGACCAGCAGGCCTGTGTAACTCAGATGGTGTAAACTCCCACTGAAATTAGAAAACAGGCATGAGCAGAAACCACTCACATATAGACACTGGCTTTTTGCTTGATTTTATCTGCTGAGGACCTAGAGTGTTCTCATTTAAAATGAAAGTGCATCTTTTTATCCTCTGACAAATGAACTGCCATCTGCATAAATTCATTTGAAGGGGACATTATCTTCCTGTGTGAACTTTGGTGGGAAGTGCTTGCAGGCCATAAAGTGAATCATTAGTCTCCCTGGGCTGGAGCTGATATCTTGGCCTCTCTCTCTGGCATCTCCTTCAGGATGTTTAGCTCCTGGTCCTCCCTCCTCTGTCCTTTCTCTGCTACTGTGTCTGGGCCACACTGTCAGCTGGACCCATTCTTGTGCCCACCCACCTGCCCAGGCCAGGACTGTGTCCTCTGTAAGGCCTCTGTAGCAGCATTACTCTTTCTTTTGGAGAGGGAAATACCACTATCCAAGCTTTCACCTTCCATCTTCACCATATCAGGAATGCGTTCGCTGGACTGGGCAAACTTATGCCTGGTCTGTGTGAAAATTGTTTTCTGAGCCTGTCATCTTGACTGTGTTACCTTTTCTTTTGCATTCCTCTGCCAGCATGTTCTTGACTTTATAGCATTGGACCTAAGCTCTTTATCTTTTCTTTCAGGGCCCTCAAAAAAAAAAAAAAAAACCCTGGGGGTTGTTTCTCTCCATTATCTGCCCCTTGTGTTCCCTTGTTATTGAGATGTCAGCCCCAGGACCCAATCTGCCTAATGGGACAGATGCAGCTGTCCTTGATCTAGGGCCAGCCCCACACCAGTGAGCCCTGCTGGGTCTCAGCTCCCTGGTGCGAGGTGCTCTTCCATCTGATGAGGCATTTTGGCTGCAGTAGTGAAAGTATGGCTGGATGGAGCCATCTCAGCCAGCTCCCGAGCCAGGGTGGATGGGCCTTCTCCAAGCCAGAGGTGGCCAGTTGCTGTGCAGGCACCAGCTCTGCTCTGGGATGAGCTTTTTTTCCACCCTGGCTCTGACCTGACCTTACTGCTGTCAGACAGAGCCACTCAAATGTCTCTGCTCTGTGGTCCCACTCTCCGGAGTTGAATTTTTCTGTTACCCAGTGTATTCCAGCACCTGCTTCTACGTGGGGTAACTGTATTCCCCTGTGAAGCACATTGTCTCGTGTGGATCCTTTGGAAAGGAGCCAATCTGTAGGTCAGGGTATTGACTTTCCTAGTATGAATACTCTCAACTCCAAGGCAACACAAACCATTACAAAAGTATATTGTGCTTCATGTACATGCTTTGGTGCAGGTGTTTGACCATTTTAGAGAATCCAGGGGGTGGGGAGGTGTGAAGGGTTGGGAGTGAGCAAGTCCAGAGCAAGAAGACTTTGGATTTTCCAAAGGCTCTGTTTTGTTTGTGAGCTTTTAAAGCAGCATCCCCTTTCCACTCTAAATACAAGAATTAATGTTCCTTCAGTAAACCTTGATGCACAATTGTTTCTTTATGCAAGCCCACATTGCTTTCCACCTACTTTGAAGGACCCTGGGTTTACCTCCAGGAAAAACCAGAGGCAAGGTTTCTAGTTTGTGCCTAATGGTGGGGGTTTGCAGTGGTGAATGGAAATGAGGGGAGGCCTTCCCTCTCAAGCAGCAATGGATACAGACTGTGGGCAAGTGGATTGCTCATGGCAGTGCTGAGGGGGTGTCTGGAGGTCCAGTCCAGCTCCTGCTCTTAAGAGGTCTGCTGCCAGCATTCGTATTAAAATTAATTTTAGAGGAGAATGAAAAAGGTGATAGGGTATAACCAAAGGTATTGCTGTATTATAACTGAGAGAACCTTAGGAAATGCTAGTAGTTAGAGGAAAAGGTGATGGATTTGTTTTTGCCACTTTTTAGCAGCATTTCTCTGAGAATTTAAGAGAAAATGAATTCTGTTGAAGTGACCTTTTTTTCACCTCATACTGGCTCTCGAAAAGCCTGTGCTCCCGGAGCCGTCCACACAAACACTTACACAACTAATGAAAAATCCAAGTGCACATGCTCCAAGGGATACTTAAGCATCTCTAAAAAAGATTCTTGTTGCTGCTATTATGTTAGAGGGCAGTAGTTCCTAAGGAAAATTGATTTTTCTTCCCCATTTTAATACCTTCCAAATGCTTTTAATCTGACCATAAGGAAAATGTGAGAAGTTCTAAATAACTAACTAGAGGCTTTTTGAAGCCAGGAATATCTCTGTTGTTCTCCTTTTGCATATGTTTTCCTGCCACTAAGGGCTTTGTTAAAACTTAAAAATAATATTTAGAAAGTGATAAGGTATCTGATCTTGCTCAGTCCTGTACTTTTCTGTAGAAATTCAGTGTAATTGAAGATGCTACTTTTTCATTTTAAATTTGAGTGTACAACAGATAAATGTGAGCTTCGAAAGAGGCTGTTCTGGAAAGGAAGTAATTTGAGAAAAATGGGCAACTTAGTAATTTTTTTTTTTAGCTTTCCTTTTAGCACAAAGTGTTCTTGTTACACTTGCTGACCTAGTTGTCTTAGTGTTCTTTCAGAGTGTACTTATTTTCTCTTTGGTTTTTTTATTTCTATATTCTTGGAGGAGTAAGGTACAGCAGTTGCCTTCTACCTGACAGTAGATCAGTCATATTTCCTAAATGAGACAATTTCTGTCTAATACTATTTTATTTTTTTGAAAAACGAGAACCTATTCTGTCTTGACAGATTAATGGCTGTGAATGACACCTTGCAATAAAATCAGCATTTTGGCACTGTCCCTGTTGGGTCTTTTGTATTTACAGGGGAGGAATCCTTGATCACCAGGTTGTTTTCTGTGCAAACACTGGGAGAATGCTGGGACCAACAAGGTTGAGCTGACCTTATGTGCTGGCCTGTTCCCTGCCACTGACTGTCATGTTTCAAAGGTTAAACTAACTGTGGATGAAATGTAATCAGTAGTGCCCTGGATCCTTTCCAGAGCTCACTGGAGGAGTGCAATAACCGGCATTGTTAGCTCTGGGAGAGCAAGAGACAGAGGTCATTACCTGTGTGCGTCTGAGCATGAGGAACCAACTGCCTTTCCTGCTACCTCCCACATATGTTTACTTAAATCTTATCTGGAATTGTTATCCAGCTGACCCCTGCTTTTTTAAAAAATACATCTGTTTATTCTTCGTACACTGTAATTTTCATCTTTCTGTTGCTTTCAGACTTTCTGTGAGAAAAATGTTTTTCTCTCAAATCCTGTCATTAGATGGGATTTGAATCAATACCTGGGGAAGCAGAAAAGGCTGAAAGAAAGTATTGCTGTGTTTTTAGATGACAGTCCAACCTGGACCAGGATAAACCAGACACTACCCTTAAGACAGAGATGTACTGCACCAGCAGAGGAAAGATGATCTCAGTAAATTTTTCTTCCTTTGCTAGTGGGTAGCTAGGAGGAAAAGAGCTGGTATAATAGAAAGCTGGCAAGGGACAGAGCAAGCGTGGGAGGAGAAGGTGAAACAGAAGCACTGAAGCAAAGATAGCAACTCTGAGAATTGATTTCCTGTTTCTTTCTATACTCAACCACTCATTTTCTCCAACTCCATGTCTCATTTGTGGAGAACTTTCAGTCCTCGGCATTCAGATCTGCAGCAGGAGTCTGTTCTCAGCATGAGATAAAAAGGCTTTCTGAAAGGCATCAGAAGCATGTAGCATATGGAGGGGAAGTACTGCTTGTTGTCACATTAGGGACGTTGAAGCCAGTATTTTTTCTGCCTATTTAGTTTTTACACAACCTGCCCTCTGAAAATGTCTGTACAATAGCAATAGACTTAAGTGAGGAACAAAAAAAATGTCTTCCTTTTGCATTCTGTGGAAAGATTCTTACTCCATCAAAGCATGTTGTTTTCTTTATAGATCAATGTATGACCTTGAAAACCAATACATTTAGCAGAAATGGAGACTTTTCCCTTGAAAGAAGAGGGAGGCAGACTTCCGTTTCAGAGCTAATCAGACTTTAAAGACCTGTATTATTTTAATATATGTTTTTGTATACATTCCTGATTGTTGTGCTATAATCAACTGGTGGGAATATAAATGCCTTTTCCAGGATCTTTCTGTATTGGTTTTTCAGTTTATGCTGTAGTTTCTAAAGAAACCCTGACAAAAACAGGGACCTGTACCAGTTTATGGGAAAGTCAGCTCTGTTTGGAGTAGCTCGGTATAAGTTGGTTATGATGTTGTGAGAAGAAAATGCCATTATCCTCCCTAGTCCACCTTTATCAGACTCTCTCAGGTTTGTAATCACAAGCAGAGAGAGCTCTGGTGTTTCTATCAGTTTTCCTCTCCTGCACTTCAAGAGTAGAATGATCTTTTCCTTATTCTTGAGTCTTCATGAGATCTCTCTACTTCAGTGTGTGTGAGAGAGGACAAGGTGTTCTCTTTCTATTTACATTTCTTGTGAAATTCTTATTGTTGAAAGGCTTTTTCTTCCCTTGAACATTTTTTTCCTTCATACCAGAGCACTGGATAATGGGAAAAACTGAGTAAAAGTACTAGCAACTGTCTTATCCTTGTGAATCCTGAGCAGTATTATTTCCTAGTCCTGAGTCTTTAATTTATCTTTCTCTATGCTAGATTTCTTTTTAATTATTCAAAGAACAGCTTGGTTTCTCCACCAGCCTTTAGGTAAAACGCTTCAATGTCTGCTTTTGTAAATATTCCTGGACTTTTAGCATGACAAGCTGTGTCTGGATTAGGCATAATTTCTGTATGAATAGTTTCTACTCTACTGACACAACTATTCTAATGTTGAATATTTGCTCAAGTACATTACTTCAGGGAACTCTGTGGGCATTGTGAAAGTCTTGATATAGAGAGCTTTTCAACAAAATCAGTTTTGATATGACAGAAGATGTAGGCCCAAACTGCAGTCACAGATGTTATAGATCAGCATGAGTAGTGAAGATGTCCGGATCTGTTTGTGGTTTTCCTATCAGGTCTATAAGGACCCCATCAATTTTCCAGTGCATGTGGAGGTCTTCTTTCTAGGGACCTTCTGTCAACTCTGCTGAATGTCCTTACGAACAAGAAACCAGTTTCCTCCACTTCCCAAGTGTTCAGTCAACTGCATAGAACTGGGTCCATGGCAATCCCAGTAAAGGGAAGACTTGTGCTTGCTCCTGTGTAAAAATAACTAGAAATCCTCAAAGAGAGAAAAACATTTTGGGAAGGCCAGGCCCCACTGTATCTTTATGCACAAGCACCAGCCATTAAGCAGGACGCCCTGGAAGAGTTTCTGTTTTGTTGGAATATTGTAGTGATGAGGGAACCCAGCCAACAAAACTGGAAATAGCCTTGCTTGAAAAAGCCCTTTGTAACTGAAAAACAAGGTCTGCTTGGATTAAATATTTAAAGATTTTTTTCAATATTCTGAACTGATCAGCTTCTTTATTTAGAGTGCTCTGACATTTTTGTTAGAAAGATACTGTGAAAAATCTCTAACCATAATCTAACTGTTCGTGACTAACAACCATGTTGTTTTCTCTTTGTGATATAAAGGCCAACTGCATTGAAGCAGATCACTGTATGTGATTACTAGCTGCATCCATCTTTGTAATCAGGCTGGCAAATTGTTATAAATACAAACATTTAAGGGTTTCTCTGAATGGTGACAGGCTGAATCTCCTCAGTACAAGGATTCAAGATGAGCCTGATGTTCAACAGTATCTTGTGCTTCCCCTCCATGCAGATTTACACAGCATGTCTGTTTGCACATTTTGGCCACAAGTCATATCTCTTTTTGAAATCTCCTTCCTTCTTGATTCTGTTCCTCACACCTTTCAGTGCATTTTCCTTCTGTGAATTTATGAAGGCATGTTTGTGTGTGAGTGCTGTTTTGGAAAAGAAGTTATCTTTAAAAGAACAGTAATAGAGAGAGGCTTCTACTCTATTTTCTCTCCATCCACCTTTGTACCCCTGGACATGTATGCAGCAAAAATACTAGGAGCATTATGGATACCATAGTGGTACTCCAGAGCATACTGGTTTGGAACCAGGGGAAAAACACATGTGCACAGAATCTACTTTATATCAGTGAACTTCTGGGCTCTAATGTGAGTATATTGGTACAGATGTCCTTGGAGATGTCCATAGTCTATAACTAGAGGTCTGCATTATGTCTTTCCCCTTTCAGATGTGTTTAATGGCTTTGTATTTTAAGAAGTCACCAAGTAGAAGAAGGTGTTTGCAAAACTTTTTAGCAAGATTTTGGAGTCAGTGTATACCATATATTTGTATTTGGACACAGCTGTAGGTTGTCCTTTTGTGCTGTCCCAATCAGACTCTGTTGAGCTGTTTTTCTGGGTATATTTTCTCTGCACTTGTCACTGACAAGAATCAGCTCTGGATGCATATGCTTCATATGTGAAATCCCATCCTTGCTGAAGCTAGCAGCTTTAGTTGCTGTATGTGTGCAAAAACCAGGGAAGAAACGTTGTGTTGCACCAAGGCCTGTTTCCTCGTGTGTCAGGTTTCTGCGCTGTGTGCTAGCAACAGGAGATGCAAGGAGCACAGCTAGCAAGCTGAAATGCTCCCCCTGTGCCTCAGCGTTCCTCAGAAATTTCTTCTAGCTCATGGATATTTCACAGCAGGACAATTTACTGTCCCGTGAAGAAAGGTTTTGCGTATATAGAATTCTTAATTGTCTAAGACAAAATTGTAGCAGATTTTCCAATTTTAGCCTGGAAAGTTTTGACTTCTCTCTCTCTAGTGTCTGCATATTCTTATGGACTTTTGTGTCTGAGTTTTGCAGTTTGGTCCTCTTGATTATAGTATAACTAGACTTGTTTCAGGAAAAAAATCCTGTTTTAAGCTTCTGATAAGGAATATAATACGATCCTTTCTTTTCCCATATTGAGCGTGAGACATACATGGGAGGAGATGGGGACTGTGGGGAGAATGCAACTTTTTTGTGTAATTACATAAGAATTACACATAATATGTGTGTTCTCTGCGTGAGACTTTTAAATACAGATAAAACTAACGAATCTTCTTTTTGTCAAACCTAGCAATATGTGTTAAGTCATCTAACTGAAATCTGTACAACAGATGTAAAAATCATTATCAGACCTTTAAAATGTCATAAAGATTCAAAGACAAAGAGGCCAGTTTGCCTCTTTAAATTATATTGCGTTCAGGGATGTGTTATTTCAGGAGCTTTTCCAAGACATTGCACTGTCACAGCTTCATTGCTTCAAATGTCACTTCAAGTAGGAGCAGTTTTTATAGCTACACAGTAAACTCAAGATGGTTTAATGGAAATGATTTCTTCATGTGTCAAAATGACCCCTTTGTTTCTCATTTTACTCTTTTGTTGCCTGCAGCTAATCTGGTTTTTGGGTTATCAGATCTAAGCATCTTACAATGCTGACTCTAGCAGCGGCATTCAGCTGGAATGCTGCCTTTTGTTTACTGGTTTCACCAGGCCTCCAGTGCTTTCTTTGGTCATCTGGTGGCTCCACTAATGTGATTTGCACTCCCAGGCTCTGCAGGTAGTCGTGGGCTTTTAAAGGGAATTAGTGGAAAGCCTGCCACCCTGGTTGCTAATGAATCCACAGGGTATTTCTTGTTTGTGTTTTGTTTTTCCAGATTCTTGTGGAGTTTTTTTTTGTTTTGTTTGTTTGGGTTGTTTTTTGGGGTTTTTTTTGTGGATTTATTCAATTTTTCTCCTCTCTGCTTGGACTTCAGTTTCTGAAGTCGATTTACCTGGCTGTGGTGTGGTGATACTCATTTTGCTTTAAATGGAAGTACCAAATCCTATTATCAGAGTATCCATTTGAGGTTTTCTCAGGAATTGTAAATAAGTATGGAAAAAATAGAGGGCTACACAAATACTCAAAACTTATTTGTTGCAATAAATGATACACAAAGCTTGTTCTTGGTAATAGTGGATGTGGTAAAAAGAGACAAATCTCCACCTTCATGAAAATTCTTACTATTAAAATAGCAAATGTTGGCATACATAGGGAAGTTGAAGTGTTTTGCTGATGAGGCTCTCGTTGGAATAATGAATTTTTGCAAGCACATCAGGAATAGAAGCAAGTTTATAAATGCCCTCAGCACGGTCTTATAAATTTGAGCCAGTGAAGGACAGTCAAATAAATAGCCTATTACAGTTTTTGCAAAAAACCAAGTTATACTGGAGGAGTTTTTTTATTATGAAAAGTGTATATACAAAAGAGGATATATACTCAAAACATCTGCTCTCTTTCTGAAGCAGAGGAGAGTTTCAGACTCTGAGGAGTTAAGTTGAGTAACATGTCAGATGCTGAGTAAGATGCCATTCCTTCTTACATCCACAACCTCTTACTGAAGTATCCTTGTGGATTTGAGTGGGGATTAATAGAGTCATTAGGGTGGTTTTTTTTTTTCAGATTAGTCCTGCAGTTTTGTTAGGGCCAGTATTTGGCTTGCACAAAAACAAGCACAATGTCAATGTTTTTAAAGCTTCAAAGTAGTCTAATTAAGACTCAATCTACAGTGGCAGGATGTCCATATTTTTATGTTTTCAAAAACGATTTTTCATCCATTTCTGTTGTTTTAGAATTGAAGATACCAGATCTGTGACAAAAGCAAAATCTGAATGGGACTTTTTGGAAATAAATGTGCCCTTTCCATGCAAAAATAGATAATATAATTCTTACTCTTATTTACCTTGAGAGCAAATCTATCTGTTTACCCAAGTCTGAAGAATTTAGACTGATAAGAGTTGTGTCACTGATATATTGCTTATAGGGTTGGGTCTTAAGAGTAGAAGAAAGCTTTAGAAAAACTGAATTACAAAGGTGTGTTTCAGTGCTCGCTTTGTGCTGTTCTGGGATGTTGGTGCTGAGGATTTATCTGTGCTGTTTGGAGGAGGTGTATGTTTAATTTATATATGTGTGTTTATGTTTTTAGCATATTTACTGAATATCACAGCACTAAATTCTGTTCAAGAATGTCAAGTTCCTGAATTGGTGTTTTTACTTCAGAAAAAATAATTTTGAAATTCAGGTGTAGGGGTTTTAATAGTGGACATATAAAACAAGAGTATATCGATTGAGTTTTACTAGGCTGACAGCAGGACTGAAGGTCCTTGTGACCCAGAAGTTTGTGACCCATGAAATCTCCATTTTCCTTCTATTGGTAATGTATCTTGATGTACAGAGGACTGCAAAATGCATCCTGGGTGACCTAACACATTGATTATCTACAAACAGAAAATTATTTTGGGCTTATTGCTAAAAATGTGTTTGATACTAGTAAATATAAGGGATAGGTTTAAATTAGATTGTTTAAACAAGTATTTCCTCAGCAAAAATTCACTAAGGCAAGAGCTAATCCTTACAGATATGAATAAAATTTGCCATATTTTCCTTTAAAATACTGATTTTAGATGCTCAACCATTTTGCTGATTCAGCTTCATCAGCTTGCGTGCCAGTCCACAAAAATCAAAATTTCACTCTGTAAATGGTACTTACATCAGATTGAAGAAGATGAAGGGCAGTAAGGAATTGGGCAGAGTTATTTCTAAAAGGAGCAAATATCCAAGGTTCCTGAAAAGAAGCCTATAGCACACAGGCACACCAGCAGGCAGATTTTACAGCTCTGTCCAGAGCACAGAAGGAAGATAAATCATTGCCATCCCCCTCTCATTTTTGAAATGGTTCAACCCTGGGGTTTAGCTGAAGGACTTAAAGAGTTTTTGAAGTGCAAATAGACTGGTGAAGGGTAAACCTTTTCAGAGTTTCATTTAGATGGATTTTTTTTTTTCTATGTGGATTTCTGGCACCAGCTGAGATCTGGAAAGCCACAGGATTTTTTTTGTTTTTGATCAATCAAGCAAGCAGAACTTGCCATGGGGGTGTACATTCTCTGCATACATATTGATCCTATTGTGTTTAAAAGTAGTTAATTTAATCGGGGCTTTTTGAAACCTTCCCTGGTAAAACTTGCATTAATGAAGCTGTCATTTCAAGGTCATGTTTCAGTGTCAATAACTTAATGGTAATGACAGAAGTTACCTGTAAGTTTAGTATCAATATTTCAGTTATTCCATGATAAAATTGCATTGAATGAGGACTGATTTCATATACATGCGTGTGAAAATGTTTGACTTAACTGCAAAATGTTACTTTCATTAAATGAGAGATTTTCAAAGCAGTCTGGAGCTCCTAAACACATTAACACCAACAGTTGTGTTACTATTCACTGCTGTTTGGATCAGTACCCTTGGCCTGCCCTATTCCATAGGGAGTTTGACTCCAATAACCTATTTTACACCTTGTCTCTTCTAGCAAAATGGTTGTAATGTCGGAGTTTTTATTTAGGGCTCTTTCTGGTAGTTTTGGCCTTTTACCTCACATTTTGTTTTATTTAAAAGCAGCAGCATGCAGAAGACGGATTGCATATTAACTATAAACACTTCTCTCTACTGGGATAAATATTTGGAGATCCAGCCATGTACATCCATGGCTGGATGTAAGATAAGAAGCCTATTTGAGTGCAGAGTACAGATTTTATAAGGCAGGATGCAGTTTACTACTTTTTCCATCCATATCTGATGCCAAGATCTTCAAGTATTTTGAATGAAAGCATTATATATTTTCAAGAGTTTTTCCTGTGAGGATGTGAAGTGCGGACTTTATTTCTGATTTGTTTGGGTTGGAAGGAGTTTCAGGAAGTTTTTCTGGGCATCATGACACTCAAAGTACAGCAGAGTTGGTGGCGAAAACTGGATTCAGATACCATGGCAGAATGTGCCTATACATCTCCCAAACTCAGTCTTCTCACTGCTTTTCTTCTTGGTAGTTGCAGTGTGCCTTGGACTCTGACATTTGCCGAGTACTGGAATTCCAGGGTGATGTGTGACTGAGCAGGCTGGCACATGAGGTGGAAAGCAGAGTCTTGCACACAACTCTTTCAATCATGTATCAATAATGGTCTTCTGTAGAGTTTCCTATTTGTGTTTTCCCCAATTGAATGATATTTTATCAAAGATTTCAGTGTCAGATCACTCAGTGGCTCAGAGAGGAACTCTAAAGGTGGTGTGAGGTCCAGAGTTGGGATTCTCTTTAGGAAGGACCAAACTGGTTGTTAGTTTATTTTCCTTATATTGGATGTCCAAAATGGTACAGTGTGGGAAAATAGCCTATATCTAAAAATGGTGTATTTTTACCTTACTTCTGTATTTACTCTGGTGGTTTGATGTTGTCTGTGCTATGACAGCGCAATAGAAAGAATCCACATCAGAATAGGGACCTAAAATCGTGACATATCACAAATTAATAAATATGGCTAAATACAATCAATAAATAAGGCTTAAGAAGTCCATGTTGTGATTTTTCTCGGACTTTACACTGAACAGAAGATGTTTGGTTAACAGGCCCCCTATCTTGGTCTTTGTTTTACAACTCTAGCTTTTATGTCACATGCTGTCAATCTCATGTACTGTAATGATGGTTATTAACGATGGTTATTTCCTGTAGTGTTTGAAAACTGAACATGAGATGCTGTTTAAAGCTTTACTGAGAGACAAGGGAATTCTTTGCATCTCACTGCAAAGAAGGGATGTCACTTCTGTGGTGTCACTTTTGTGAGCATGTTACTGGGAGAAGTTAATATCACGTTTCCTTTGTTGAGTAAGAGTTTTCTAGCAACAGCCAGGACTCTTCTCACTTCAACAAGTCCCATTCCACCAACTGTATAGAGAATTTCTGGACATATTTCAAGTCAGCAATCTTAGTTCAATCCTATTAGGCATAGAGGGCAGATTTTCATTTAGAAACAGACATTGTTCTGTAGATGGATATGTGGGTGTTGGCTGGAAAATCCATCATTCAAATTTAAATTTTTTCTAACTGATATGTGCTCAAATGTCAAAACACTGAGGGGCTGTTACCTGCAGATTGCAGATTTATCAAGCAGCTGTGACATTAAAGTAATCTTACTCTGGTTACTGTATGTATTTGTCAAGGGCACAGACTTGCATGATGATTCTGAATTCCTGTGGAATTTAACTGAGCAACAGCTGGTCTGTAGGATGTGCAGATTTTAACAAGGTAACGTCTGTGTTTTGTTGAAGGGCTTGTGTGACCTTCTACTGAAACTGTTCCAAAGGGCCTTCTTCCTCCATTCAAGTCTGTGGGATCCCAAAATAATTTTTGTGTGAAATTTCTCCATTCTCTCTGAGCCTCTTGATTTTATCATGGGTAAATTCTACAAAATTCTTCAATGGGGTATTAGGAAAAAAAAAAAAAAGGAAAATAAAAAGGCCATCAACACCACTGACTGCAGCTCAGGACAGAAAGGATACTATTTTTGGCCTTTAATTGTGTCAGATTCCTTTTCTCCACAGTTGTTGGTTTCGTTTGGTTTGGTTTGGTGTTTTTTTTGGTTTGGTTTCATTTGTTTTGGTTTTTTTTCCACTTGGGAGACGTTTATGGTGCCGTGTCTGGCAGGATAACCGTGTCTTAGGGTTGAAGTTGTATTTCTTCCCGAGTTCTTAGAGGTGATGTTATCTTTTGTTCACTCAACAGTATGGTCCTTCCTGAGAGCAACTGTCACTTTAGGCACTGTAAGATGGATGAGTCTCAAGTGAACTGCTAGTTGAAGCAAATGGTGAAAATAAGAAAAGACAAGGGGGTTGGGGATCTTCAGAGGGGACAGACAACAAGGAAGCACTGTTAGAAATCAAAAGTAAGCCAGACGGTAGTGGAAGAACGAGCCAAGATGTTAGCAGATCATACGTTAGCAGATTCTGCAGGTCTTGCAAATGAAGATTGGTGGCTGACAAATTCTGAAGAGAACTTCTGCATCTTGACAAAAATGCAGTTGGTTTGTTTCCTTCTTCATTTGTAAATAAGAAAGGATCAGAAGGAGATGATCTGAACATCAGATGAAGAAATTTGGGTTTTTTTGTTGCATTGTATTGTAAGGTTAGGACAAAGTAATCAGGAAAAGGATTAGTGATATTTTGTGTATCTTAAGTATTAGGTGACAATCTGTCCATTTTGAATGGGCATGTAACAGTATAAAACCAAAGCAGCATATCAACAGTTTAGTTTTTGGAAAAAAAAGTAAACTTAAAATTTGTAGCTGATGGTGTTTCAGAAGGTACTTAATGTTTTTAAAGATTCACTGCATCTCTGATGCAGCTGAACTAATTGAGTTAGACTTTTTAACAGAATGAAAGTGGTGTAAAAAAGCCCACATGTAAACCCTGAGAAAACTCCCTCGAATCCACTGACAAGCAGGTCCTTACCCCCCACCCCCAAGCTGAGCAAAGGTCTGTGTTTGCAAAAGCAGCCGGCAAAGGACAAAAGGCACTTACAGCCCAGTGTGTGTCAAGGTTTGGGAAGGGTCCAGGAGGATCTTGGCTTGAAAAATTATTTTGTCACACTGTTGGCATTGGTCCATAAGGGGAAGCACTGGTTGAAAGGCGAAGAAATTAAGATGATTAGAAGCTTTAAAGCTTCACAAATGGTAGAGTATCTCTCTTCTCAATGGATGTAAATAATAGATGAAAGACTGAGAGTGACAACAAAGGATCAGGGCCTTTAAGAGAATGTGTGCAGCCTGAATAGAGGTCTGTGGCCTAGGGCCAAAGGTCTTAGCTTTGAGTGTAATTAGAAGAAAATACAAAAATGTCATTACTAGCAGGTGAAATGTTCAGCACGTGTCTGAAAAATACCAATTTCAGAGCCAGGAGCTGTTGGAATTGGATTACTGACATTCTGCAATCGTTGGAGTCTCTGCAGAGCCCTACAGTTGGGTGGGGAGCTGCGTGTGTTAACCTTGTTGGCCATCTGTGATGGGTTCACTGTTAGCGGGGGTGCACAGGGCGGGGCAGCATCGCTGCTCCCTGCCAATAGAGTTGTTTAGCGTCTTTCTTCAGAACGCCACAGTCCTACCTGAAACCTTGCCTGAGCCAGAGGTTATAGCTGCCCTCCTAAACAGACTGATTTTTGGAAATGAGACGAAGGGGAGGAAGCTTAAAGGCCTTTAATTTTAAAACCTGGAGTTTGAATTCTAGGTGTACAGCTGCGTTCTGGTTTTGACAGTGGGCCTGTGGCTGTAGTCCCAGCAGTAAACCCTTAAAATCCCATTTGTGAGCAACAGAGAAAATTCCTTTAAATCTTTTGTCAAAATATGGTCTGTTTCTATTGAGGAATCAAACAAGTTTGTCTGCCTAAGAAAGTTTTGTCGAAGTCCAGTCAATGATAACTTAATTTAAACCTTTTTTTATGTTAATTACTATTCTGTACAGTTTAGGCAATACTCTCCTGCCTGCTATACCATTTTTGCCACTCCTTGGGGTATTTCTGGTGTATTTTCTTTTAAAACCTGCAATTTCTATTAGCTATGTTTTCACTTCAATACTTTTATGGAAAGTCAGATAGAAGAGCAAACAGCCAAATCAGATTTAATTTTGAACACTAATCTCCAAGGTAGATAACTCCTCACCCATTTAGTTTGCTTCTTTTTAAATGAGTAGTAAAATAATTACTTCTATTTTATAATCTTTTTCTAAATATTTCTGCAACAGTTAATTTTCTCATATTAATGTGCTAAATTCCTAATCTGTCATAGTGACGACTGCAGTGCCAAAAATGTGCAAATTCTGTGATAAGCTTGTACTTCTGGTAGAATATAGAGAAGCAACCAAGCATTTTCAACCAAGTATTCCTATAAAGAAAAAAGTGCTTTTTGAAGTGGTTGGCCCTCCTTTCCCTACCCCAGTTCAATTTTCACCCTAAACCAGGTTTCCACAGGCAGGTTTTGTTGGCTTGTTATAAACTATATGCTGGCATGAGTAATTCTAATTTTTTTCTCCCTTTTTATTTTTCAGGTGTTCTGGAGTTTTAAACGACTTTGCAGCAAGGCTTCACAAACTCTTAGCTGCATCCTTTAATCATGACTGCATTTCAGATAGGTTAAAAGGAATCTGAGAGGTACAGTACTTACAC
This sequence comes from Manacus candei, assembly GCF_025592945.1. Classification (NCBI taxonomy): domain Eukaryota; kingdom Metazoa; phylum Chordata; class Aves; order Passeriformes; family Pipridae; genus Manacus; species Manacus candei. The sequence goes on from NW_026138056.1 coordinate 10,207,587, forward strand.
TTCCTTATAGGCAATAAGTTGTGTGTTTGTGTTTCATTTCCATTAACTGCCTTTTAGGAACAATGTGGACTGTAAATAATGAATTTATTTTTGCTTAAAGCATATAAAAGATCCAAGTTCTTAAAAAAAAATCTTGAAATCCAATTCATGTAATTGAACAGCTTTCACCAGAGAGAGCTGATTTGTGCTTCCATTTTTTCTTATGTATTCACAATGAGGTAAATTTCTTTATTTAATGACAGTTCTTTTGAAGCTGTAACAATTTTCTTCTGCTGTTTTACTTAGAGGCTCTGCAAATACCTAAGTCACTAGCTAAATATATGCTTTATGCTCTTGGAGGGTGAATGTTTGTTTGTTTATTTGTCCTCTCAAAGGGTTTAAAACAAATGGGAAGAAGAATGCAGATCTTTGTAATGATTGGGATAGATTTGTGCTTCCAACTGAGATTCTCACACGTCTTCTTTTTCCTGACTTCTACAAGGGGGGAGGCTTGTCTCAGTACACAATATTGGGCTCACATAGTTTCTTGTTGCATTTAAATAGCCAGCGTACCCAGAAGGCTGAAGATCTATTCCTGCTTTATGACCTGTTGTATCCCTGGGGCAAGGGCAGCCCTGAGCGGAGCAAGCGGGTCATGGCCACAGCCCGGGTTCTGAGTGGCGCTTGTGGGTTCCCAAAACCTGCCTGCCTGGCAACATCTGGAATATGGTATAAGTCTGGAAGAGGGGGGAACCTCTAGGATCTTGCTTCGCCAGGTGCTAGGAGGAAGCAACATTAGCCTTTTTGATAGGGGGGAGGCAGATTCTGTGGCCCTGAAGTTAGGCTAAACAATTGCAGAGGTCAAAGGACAGCTGAGTGCGGTCAATGAGACACCCTGGGGTGTATTTTGTTACTTAGTAAAAGGAGCAGCATCCTAAAACCCTAAAGGATTCTCTTGAAAATCTGTGTTGTGAAAAGGTTTTATGAGTCTGATGGCAAAAAGTGCTGATTTAGCTAAGGAATGCTTGCTTTTGTCTAAATGAAAGGCTAATCCTCACCAAATGTTGGCAGCTATTATAGTGCAGTCAATGCGGGTCTGAAAGGACAGTTAGAGTAGAAGTGTACTTTGGGAATCTCAAATGTTTATCATTTTAATGGCTCTGAAAAGATTTCTGAGCTTTTACCTTTTATCCTAAAATTTATACCATGAGCAAAATATTTCAAAAAGTAAAAAGTAAAATCTTCATTTATGATTTAAAAAGCTGCTCCTTATGGAGCTGCACCTGCCCAGTTATTCTATATTCCCTGATAAATTTGCTTTTGATTTTCAGAGTATTGCCTGGCTCAAACTGTAATCTACTGATTACAGTTATTTTAATCTACTGATACTTAGTAATTGTTTAAAAGAGAGTGTGGGTTTTTTCTGGTCTTGAGTAATTTTTGCTGTTCTTGTTTCAGTGCTCACAAAAAAAACCCAACAAAAAAACCCAAACCAAAAACCAAACCAAAAAAACAGAAAAGAATAGGTTTGGGGTAATTAATTCCTATAATTTGTTTAGCATTATCTTTCTTTAAAAGGACAGCTTATTAACACTTAACATTTGTCATAGAAACAGATAAGAAATCAATGTCAGAGCCAAGACCTTGTAAATAACCCGCAAGGAAATGTAATAATGGCTGTCTTCACCACAGAGTTGGTGGGGGAAGGACTGGGCATGTGGCAGAAAAGGTTCAGTGCTTTTTGTTTTCCTTTGAAAGGGGGGGTTGCTGCAAGGCACAGCCCGGGGCCTCCGAGTCTTTGGCCTTACTGTCTTACGCAAACACTCATTGTTGTTTAGGAAGAAAAAGGTGCTTGGGAGCCAGCAGTGGTGCCGTTTTTATAGTGACTAACCCGGGGTTTCATCATGATCTTTAAAAGGACTCTATAACAAGAGTGAAAAAGAAAGGGGTGGAGGAAAAGGAGCAAAAAAGTTGACAAGTAGGTTTGGTTTATTTTTGAAGGAAACCTGCTTGCTGTAAAACCTATAGCTCCTTGTTGAGCTTAATTTTTAAACTCTTCAGAAGTACTCTAACAGATGCTTAGCATTGATTTACATCAAGGTTAAGGCACCTTTAAACAAATAAAGTTGGGAATGGATAAACCTACTAAAATACAAATCGTCTATTAAACAGAGAAGATGTTTGTATAGCATTCAGGTTACTACAAAACTGACACATGTCTTGAAATTCTCCTGATAACCCCTTCTAAACTCATCAGGAAATGATAGCATGTGTGTTTGAGGGGTACACAAGGGAGCAGCCAGATAGGATAGAGATGGAAGGTCAGGCCATAACTTTGACTTTCTAGGCTTCAGCTTCATGCTTGTGCAATAAGGCAATAACAGATGAAGAAAGGACTAAGGTGATATACTTATCAATGAGGTTGGACTAGCATTTGCTATAGAAATTCAATGAGATGTCTCTTTGAGCCTATTTTTAGCTTTATCCCTGTAGATAATGACTATCATATTTTACATATATATCTATATAAAATTAAGGGCTATATAAAATAAACTGTCCAATAAAACTGCTTAGATAAGTACATATTGTGCTATAATTCTTAATTTTATTTGCAATTCCAGAATTTAACTACTTAAAGTATGTAAAATTAATTTATATGGGTTTTTAAGATTTTTTTACTCGTTTACCAGAAAAAAAATGTTCTGTATCTATGAAGTGTTTATTTATCTGGTGTTTGGTTGGTTTTTTTCCTTTCAAGTGGATTGTAGCCCACAGGGACAGCTTTATGCATAAAATTTATAACCTGCTGTGGCAACAGTCACAGAGAAATATTTTGAGCCCTAGTTTCTTGAGTATCAGGATTTACTGGAAGTTTTATATGCATGCTGTCAAGAATGCATAGAAAATGTGAATTTTTTGTGTTGCTGACTCATTAAACCACAATAGCAGCTTTGGGAATCAGGATTGCCTCTGCTAGCATGTAAATTAAGTTGCAGGTAAATTAAGCTCAGCCTGTAAACAACATTAATACTTTTGGGAGAAAAGAAAGTAGAGAAGCACATATAATGTCTACAAGAAGTCAAGGATTTTATGATTATAACCCCCATATGATCAAAACTCCCATACACAATTTTTCTGGATGGCTGATGAGTTGCATCACAGCAGAAGATAAGCATTAGAAATAGAAAATTACTTTCTTCTCCTACTAAGTGTTAATAGTATGTCATTTTGAATTTTTGCATTTCTGTTTGGAGTAAAGATAAAGGTGGGGCTCTTTTTTTGACGTAAATGGCATTATAAAAATGTCTTTTGTGGACGTTTATCCTACAAATACATTTTGGGATTCCTAAGTATCTAGAAAATGTAGTTTGAATGTCAAAACTCTTCTTTTTAGATATATCCTTGAAAATGATGTTCCAGTTTTGTTCTGTTGATTACCCGTTCCTTGCAAATTTCATCCTAACTAAAATCTGGGATGTTGCAGAAGGCCCAGTAATGATGTGCATCTGTGATCTCAAACGGGGTTGCCTCTGGTAATTTCAGAGATTCTGGGCAGAGCTTTGTTTATTTTATAGAGGAATTTGTGGTATTCTGGGGAGGGGAGAAAGTAGAGTCAGCTTTGACACATGACAAACACATGTTGTGGAAAAGAAAGAACTCTACAAAGCACTCCACACTTGGAAGTTCATTTCCACTAAAATTATGTATGAGAAGTTCGTTGGTTTTTCAAATAGAAATTCTATGAGCAGTTTAGATACTGTTTCTCAGCAGCAGAGAAGTTGCAAAAAATGTCCGAATTGTATTAAATTGACATTACTTGTAGGTTTAAGCTGATAGTTATGGTTTTGACCAGCGCAGGGTTTGTACACTGCTTTGCTTTTTGCATAGAAATGACCATGAAAGCAGCTGGCTTTGCTGTGTTGGGTTTTTTTCTTGTCACTGCATCATGGGCTAAAAGTGACTGCAGAAGAACAGTGTTACATATGCCTCTCTGTCTAGAGACTACATGGAAACTTCAGATAAGAAAATACTTGTTTGTTCCTTTCTAAAACATATGTAGAGTTCAAAAGAGCAGAAACATGATCATTTTGACTTATTTGAAGATGGTGTTTTTGGAAGAGCTGTGCAGGAATGTGCTCTGAGTAGACTTGATAGACATTTTGACACAACCCTCTGCAAAAGAAGAGGGTCTCGTTTCCACCTTTGCTGGTTCCTTTTTAGGGATGATGGTTTCCAAGCCTTGTAAACTAAAGAAGATTTATCTTTCAGGCTTTCCTTGTTTTCAGACAGGGCTCTAGGGAGGAAAACAGTAATTTTTCAGAGAATGTGAGGAACGAACAACTTACCTAACCTTCTATCCAAGTGCATTAGTGAAGGCTAGTTTGATTACTTAAGACTGACTTTATTTCACCTTGATTTAATTTTATTTTTCAATCTAGAAATCTGTGTTAGGGATTTGTTTAATAATCTTCCTGCAGAGGGAGAGGAACAAAAGTTGATGGTGCTTTTGGCAGGACTATGCACTTTACAGATGAGGGAAATGACATGTGAGAGGCATTTGGATGCAGGGTGTTATCTTTTATACAGAATCATGGATGCACTCTGACTGCAGAGACCATTTTTTTTCCTTTTTTTTTTTTTAATTGGTAACCCTGAAATTACTTTCAGGTTGCGTATTTGAAGAACTACCATGGTACATCTCCAACTCTGCCAGCTTTGGGATGGGGAAAAAATTACTTGTAGCAAAATAAAAGGTTGAAGTTAACAAAGTTTTACTCCAGTGTTTCATTTTTGCCCTATTATAGCTGTCAAAAACCAGAACATGCACCAGATAAAATGAATTCTGTGGAAAAAGAAATTACTAAGTGGATATTCCTGAAGAATTGGGTCATCTTTGTTTGGAAAGTTTTAAGAGCTAATATAATCTGTATTACCATTATGCCTATTATTCAAAAAGATTTATTTTTATTAGCGTCAGTTAGTACATGCTTTTAGAGTTGAGAGTTTTCAGAACAAGTAACATCTCTGCAAAATTAATAGCAATTCATTTATATTGCTTGCAGTAAAATTTTCTTTGCCTCTCCTATTTAGTAGCACTTTCACATGAAAAAACTTTAAAAGAGAAGAACATGGGGAAAACACCTTTATTGCAGACATAGATACCTAGGATGATCTTTATTAAGAATTTTCTTGTTAATGCTCTACTTTAAAGTCTGATGTTGAGATGTGTCAGAATGGATTACATTTTAGCTTCTATTTTCTGTATCTTAGTGGTGAATTTTTTGCTGCTTTCCTATCAAATAGCATCACCTTGGTTAAAAAACTTTAAAAATGTCAAGCATAAATTCCTATATAAATGGTAGCTTGTGCCTGCAATATATAAATAGCATAAGCTATGATGTTTAAAACTTAAATTTTGGCATCCTAGTGGCCCAGGAATTTACAGTAATTTAGTTACATGGTTTGCTAAGCCATAATGCACAGTCCTAATCCACAGTCCTATTGAAAACAACACCAGGCAGGTGAATATGTGCTTACAGTACTGAGTGGTGAAGGAACTACAGGAGAAGCAGTTAGAGAGAATTTGCAGGGAAAAAAATGAACACAAAGAAGTTGAGCAGACTCAGTGGTTGGAAATTACTTTAATATCATTAGCTTCATATGGTGGTCTTTGTTAGTCCAGTCGTGTTGAAGATTTGGTCAGAAAATTCATTGAGAAAGCATTCAAAGTGTGCTTGGGATTGTAGGTGAAGTGCTCATCTTCTACATACCCAGACCACATATGCTTAATAGGTCATCATCCCTTTCTTTTTCATGAGCAGTGCCAATTGAGATGCCATTATAATGCTCCTTTTTATGGCATTATATGGCTCTTTTGAAACACTGGTAACTTCCCCTGTCACTTTCTCAAGATAAAAGCAACCCCTCAGGAAACAAACAAACAAACAAATCCAAAAAATAATTCATAACAGCAATTAGGGATAATTACCAGCATTAAAATGGTTGACAAGTATGGGCTTGTGTTTCATATTTAGAAAGTTATAGTAAGACTATTCAGTGAGCTTCCCAGTCATAGAAATTATTTTTCTTAAAATGGTGTAATATTAAACAATGTTCCATTGAAAGAAACTTTAAATCTCCATTGAAAACAAAGCTTTAAATCAACTGATGCATCTGAGACGATATAGTTTACTTTATAGATTATTGTAAACTACATAAATAGATTTTGTCTCTAATACTTCTGAATATTTTTTTTTAATTGGTAATGTAATTGTTAGCTAATAGCTTGCAGTAAGATCTGTGTATTAACAGAGTATGTGTTGTCAGCGAATGACTGTACAAGTATGTATGAAAAGTATATAAAAATAGTAAAGTTTCAATAAAAATATGTTGGATTTGGGAACAGTTACCAATTTTGAATACATTATTTGGGAAACAACTTTGGGCTTATGTTATAACGTTAACTGCTTATATACTACATTAATTTTATCTTTTGTGTTATTAAGAGTGATAGCTGAATGAATTCATGGAATCACAGAATAGATTGCGTTGGAAGAGACCTTAAAGATCACGTAGTTCCAGCCCTCCTGCCTTGGGCAGGGACACCTTACACTAGAGCAGGTTGCTCAGAGCCCCATCCAGCCTGGCCTTGAACATTTTCAGGAATGGGGCATCCACAGCTTCTCTGAGCAACCTGTTTCAGTGCCTCACCACCTTCATAGTGAAGAATTTCTTCCTAATGTCTAACCTAACTCTATCCTCTTTCAGTTTAAAGCCACTCCTTGTTTTATCACTTCATACCCTTGTAAAAGTCCCTCTCGAACTTTCTTCTATGCCCCTTTAGGGTGCTGGGCCTTGAGCCTTCTCCAGAATGAACAGCTTCAACTCTCTCAGTCTTTTCTCACAGTAGAAGTGCTTCAGGCCTCTGATCTTCATAGCCCTCCTCTGGACTTGATCCACAAGGTCCATATCTTTTCTGTGTTGGGGGCTCCAGAACTGGACACACTTCTCCAGGTGGAGTCTCACAAGGGTAAAGGAGAAGGGCCGATTCACCTCCTTCGACCTGCAGACTGTGCTTCTTTTGATGCAGCCCAGGATACAGTTGGCTTTCTGGGCTGTGAGAGCACGTGACTGGGTCGTGCTGAGCTTCTTGTCCACCAAAATTTCCAGATGCTTCTCCTTGTGGGCACTTTCAATCCATTCTTCACCCAGCCTGTGTTTGTCTGGGTTTACCCCAATCCATGTGCAGGAACTTACACTTGACCTTGTTGAATGTCATGAGGTTTGCATGGAATCACCTCTCAAGTCTGTTGAGGTCCCTTTGGATGACATCCTTTTCCACCATGGTAACCCCATTGTAGGGTTACCTTCTACCAATGTAGAAGGTCACCAAATTTCAGACACAATTTGCCCTAAGTGAAGCCATGTTGGTTGTCACCGGTCACCTCCTTATTTTCCATGTGCCTGTTTCCAGGAGGATCTGCTCTCTGATCTTGCTGGGAGCAGAGGTGGTTCAAATGCATAACTACCTGTCTGTGCTAACATGCTAAGTTGTTAGAAGAATAACTAAGTGCAAAATCAAAATTACACAGTAAAAATATGCCTTGACCCTACAGCTAGGATTAAGGACCATTACTGATTTGGTTGTATTGCACTGACATTAATAATGTGGTGAACAGTCATATTGATTTAGGGCAGAGAACATAAGTGGAGAAAGCTATGTATGAGCATGCATGTTTTAAGGAAGCAGGCTGAGATTTTCAACAGTGCTCCTTAGTGATTTTTTTGTGCAGTCAGAATAGGCTAAATCCACATAATTAACTCCTGAAAGCTTTTATATCATGAAGGATATAGACCTATACATGTAAGGTTTGTAGTTCACTATATAATCTTCTCATTCTTAGTTATATACTAATGAACATTTCTTTTTGTGTTACTGGCAATTCAATTTTTGTTAAGGCTTCTATTCTTTCATTACCTTTATGATCAGACAGTTACTTTTTGCATTGTCTACAACCCTGTATCTTTGACATTTCGATGATAACAGTAGGGGATGCAATGGGAGAAAACTAAAAAGGATATATATTTTTTAATACTATAAATACAAAATATGGTTTATTTATGGTTTCTAATTAAGTTCCTTTTTTCATAGTAGGAAGGCAGAGGAGGAATAATTAGGTAAATGTTATATTCACAAAAGCTTGGGATGGAGGGGAGGGTTGTGTAAATAGGTGTGAGTGAGTGAATGAGAGTGTAAAAGAGACAGTATTAATGTATGGGTGCGTGTTACTGGTGACAGAACATATAGTGCCTTTTTACACACAAATGCTCATTTGCATAAGTCAGCCTTTGCCCATGAAAACGAGCTATGCATTTAAAATAGTCATCAGAAAACATTCCTTTTTTCAAGTACCACACCAAATGGTATCAGCTACAGTTTTGCTCCATTAATGTTCCAGTCTCTTTATAGTATTTTTTTCATGTAGTTCACCATATCCAGGCAGGCATATATTACTTTAAATGCTTCTAGCATAGCATCATTTATTCACAGAAACTAGTTTTCCATAATTTTTATGTATTGTCTAGTCAATGTAGGTGAGTTTACATACATGAAGTAGTGAGGTCATGTGTTTTCTTTCATCTGCTTATTGTATCTGTTTTCTGAGGAAAGGGCATCAAATGAAGTTTGGCACACTCTTAATCTTAAATCATCTCAGTCCTCGCTAGAGGAATGTGTTGAGCATCCCCAGTGCACAGACTACACTGTTCCATAAGAGTTCAACATACGTGGAATCTTTTTTTCTGAGTGAGAGCCATAACCTGGAAAAAAGTAAAGCAAGGTCTTTACAGTTCTTCTCACAAAGTCTCATGTGCACCAATCTTGTCAAATGACTTCGAGCTCCATTTTGGGGATAAGAAGAGCTGACTTCTGGGTTTTAGATTTATGTAGTTTGATTCTAACTATACAGACTTAACTCTAAAATAGTGTTTTAAAACCTCAGGCTTCGAAAAAGATCACAGCTAAAGATTCTGAGAGGGTATTATCAGAACATTTAAAAGATGAAGGAATATGCACTATGTTAGGCAATAAACACAAGTGCTGACCTTGTAACTTAAAAATATTGAGCTGCCATTTTGTAAAACTTGAGCTTAACTTGCTCAACTTGAGCTTAACTTTTGTACCATTGCACCTCTCAATATATTTTTTGATTCTATGATTCTATGATTTTGTGATCACTGCTAGTTTATTCTGCGAAACTAAAAACCTCCTAGATCACTGATTTTTTAAAAATGTAATCCAGACTTCATTTTTGTAGTATTTGGGGGTGCTTCAAAATTGATGGCTACATTAATATAAATTCAACTTAGTAACACCATCCTGTATTCAGGTGTTAATTTTACCTCTATTACGTTTATTGTTTTGTGAGCTGTGTCTGAGGACTGTGGGAATAGTCTTGGTGTGGAAGGGATGGAGCAATACGAGCATAGCAGCCTCCATGTTAACACCACTTTTGATTTGCTTTCTGTTTCATATTGTGGGCAAACAGCTGCCCTGTTCCACCATCCTGCATGTAGCTCTGTTTTGTATGCATTTGTCTCTCTCTCTCCAAGAAAATTGTCCAAATTCCAGATTATCTGATGTAATACTCCAAGTACAGATACTATTGAACAGTAAGAGGAAGAACCTTGTCAGGAAAAATAGGTGTTCTTGATCTTTCCCATTCCTCTGACATAGCAGTGGCAACATCTGACTGAAAGAGGAGGTTCTAAATTGTATTGGATGCTAACAATATTTTCTTCAAAATAAAATGAAAAATAAAAATGAAAGGAAACTGCACTGTAAATAGAGTCAATGCAAACTACTAATTCATTTTTCTTGAAAGATGTCGTGAACGAGTTATTTGTCACTTGCAACATAAGATTGTAAGCTCTTTTAAAGTTGAGTGTAAATATCCCTAACCAAGACAAAAGCAGGGTCAGAATCTCAGGATCTTGAAAGGACTGGGGGGAAGGAAGGGATCTTACAAAGGCTGTGAGATAATGGACCTGTTAAGGAGACTACTCCATCTTGCAGTCTTGTATTGACTCACACATAGGTCTTCTCCACTGAATGTCACAGTTAATGCTGTACATGGACTTCTGACTTTGAAGTCTACACTTGCAATTAGCGTATACATTTGGTTTTGTCATTATTAATTGACATCCTTTCTGCTACGTGCATGTTCATGATACATCCTAGTGATGCTCTAATGGGAAAAATAATACTACCAGAAACTGAATGAGAGTGATGTAAAAAATAAAAAATGCTAGTTGTACCTGAAGCAACCAGTTTTCAAACAATTCTACAGTGCAAAGAGATGCCTGGTCTCTCTTTGCCTGAGATAACCCTTTCAGATACAGGAGCTATGCTGGGCCCAGCAGTGCCTTTGTGAAGGAACTTGCTTTCTTTTCCTTTGAAGAGAAACTTTCCTGTGGGGTTAGGCCAGATCAGAAGCCAGATTATGTGTTTTGGAGGACACAATTACATTATTAGGTTAAACACAAAGTAAGGACTTGATAGAGCTGACTTAATGGAGGGTGTTTGCATCAGATTCATCATTCACTATCAGGTAATTGTGAAATTGCTTTAAGCCATAACAACAACACTCACCCCCTCCCTCATCCTCCAGTTCAGTTCCTCTCCTTTAAAGTCTCTGGGGTCATGACCCACCTGGAGGCCAAATATGTGGTATCTGGTGTACTGAATGATCTGATTATATTTTTACTAGTAGAGCCTTCAACTCAGTGTGCAGTTCTGGCTCCGAAGAGTTACTGAGTAACAATCCACTTTTCAGGGGTTACTTTTTTTTTTTGTATGTATGTAAATTATCATAGTCACCTATTTTCTTAATTAGAAGTGGGTAGTGTTTACTGTACCAGTCTGCTGGACCTAGGCTCTGGTTCTTCTTGAGTATTCTGTGTCACGTTTCTGCATACATCTCTTGAAACCTGGATGACCACAGGGAACAAGATTATTTGCTTGAATTGCTAAGGTTTTGTTGTAAATTCAGCTTCCGGGTTTGAACAAATGATCAGAATTTCCTTGGGTCTTTCACTGCACAGTTAAGTGATGCAGTATTAAAATCAATCCTCTTTGAAATTTTGCTTTCGTTACTTCCATTTCTGTCTGCTTTGATGGAAGCTCACAGTAATCGTAGTTTTGCTTTCCAGAGTGAATGCCCATATTAGTTTTTTTATTAAAAGCTATAGCATGGATACTTTTTTACTTGTGGTCAGTAAATGATTGCCTTGTTCAAATATCTTTGTAAGGAGACAGACTGAGATGTGAGGGCTGCCTTCCAGCTCTGTTGTAAGGCAGCTCTCACTCTAGCAAATCTCCTCTAGTTCAGTGATGGGCCACTGCAAAGAAGACTTGAAGTGGGATTGGGAAATTATCTTTGAAGAAGCATAGCAGTAGTGGAGATGTGTTGGGTGGTAATCGGGAGGCCTTAGTAGCTGAATCATTGCAGAGAAGTACCCTGAGTTATGATAGAGCCTGGAGGTGCAGGTGATCTAAATTTTAGGAAATTCTCCTATTGTTATTTTATGTTCTACTGCAGATTTAATTCTGAAATTTCTCTGTTTTAATAGTGTCTTCTAATCTCCATAGTAAGTTTTAAGGAAATTAAATAAAAATTGTCTGTATAGAGTGGCAAATTTGGTGAGGTAGAGGGGAGGCCTGAGAGTGGCCGTTACCAACTTGAACTTCCTTCCTTGTTATGGTGGTGGGGAAGGAGAAGGTATAGCAGCTAAATTCATACATACTTTGTGTATACTAAGATTCTGTGGAGTTCAATCCAAAACAGACCTCAAAAGGTTGCCAAGAGAAGTAGGCAACTTAAGAATTATGCTGGTATCTTTCCAGTTGTGCAGGTTAAAAAAAGAGAGGGTTGGAATATGGTATTACAGATGTGCAGATTGCTCATTGCTGGGAATCTAATGAGCTCTGTTCCGAGCTAGCTGCAATTAGTGCACATGTAGATATGGAAAAAATTATTTACCCTCATACCAAACCTCCTGCCCATTAGAAATCTCTCAGTGCATGAAGATAGGCTCCAGCACAGTTTGGTGCAATATTGGTGGGTATAGGACAGTGGACATGAGGGTGAGCACTGATGTGTCAGTACTGATAGCATAAAAACAGGCGTGTGAGATCGGGGAGGAGCTGCTGAGTCAAGTCCAGCTCCGTTTTCTCTCAGACACTGCATCAGATTGTCTCAACTGCATTCAACCATGGAATGTGAAGATATTTAAGAAAAACTTTCCTTAATTTCACTCTAGAAAGCAGCAGGGGTTGGTTTATTTGTTTCATTTTTACTAAACGACCTCATATAGGAATGTTGGATAGACGAATTATTTGGATAACTTTTAACAATGAGCATTAATTTAGTTATGTTAAATAATTGGGTTTGGTCACATTTAAATGTAGATATGGCAGATACATGTCTTAATAATAGAAATGGATTTTTCCTCTCCCTTCAAATTCCCCCAATTTATTTTTCCTTCAGACTCTTTGCTGCCTCCTCAAGCCCCCTCAAGCACATTTGAACATGTTTTAAACATATTCTGCTCTGCTATCTCCCCTGCTGCTGCTGAGGTGTGCTCACTGGGAGCTGCCTCCCGTTTGCACAGGGAGGAGGAAACTGAGGAGACTGAAGCACTTCCTGGTTGCACCAGGCATTTAGGGATAGAATCAAAAGCAGAAACACTAAAGTGTTACTACCTTGAATTGGTGCTCCTGGCTTTTGGGGAGGCTGGGTCAAAGTGGCTCTACCTGAACTAGGCAGTAGCTCAACCTGAACCAGGCAGCAGCTCACCGTTGGAGGGTCCTGCCACCTCCTCTCCCCTGCAGAACGAGAGCCCCCTACTCTCCCCCGCTCCCCAGCTCCCTTGAACTCCAAATGAGGCCAGCTGCCCTAATGGCCTCAGGCGGTGTTAGGAAATCAGCTGGCCCATGCTGTTCTCCAGGGCTCCCAGCTTCCTCTGCCACACAGCAGGATCTGGGACCACTCTGCCCTCTGGTACCTCTGCCTGCCCCATCTTGCATAAGCATATCCCCGACAAGCCTTCCTCCTGCTCTGCTTCCATGCTGCAGGGACAAGAGCTCACACAGGTTGTGGTTCTTGAGCTTTTCTTTACTTGACCTTTCCACCTACAACCTTGTTTTCTCATGGCAAGCTAGAAACATCCTACAGTGATTTTAACCAGCTTTCTCAGGCAAATCTGCGACAATCCCCATCCACAGGCAAATCTCCTTCTACAGATTCCAGGGAGGCAAATTAAATAGTCTTGGCTCACCAGCCTTTGTGCTGTGTGCATCCTATGTTTTATTAATAGTTTCCTGTCAAAATGAAAATTGTTGTCATGGATTGTATACAACACGTAGCTTGTAGAAAACATGGAGGATGAACAGACTGCAGGCAGATGATATGCTGTGGAAATTCTGATTCTTAAAGATTGATTAATTTTTATTATGGTATTTTAACTAAAGTCTTTTCACTTGAGTACATTCCTGAAAATTTAAGCACATCATAACTGACATAAATAGCACAGAAACGAGATTTTATGGCATGAAATTTGTTGATATAATAGTTTGTTGTGATTTCACTGACATTTATGGAAGTATCACTGATTTCAGTAAAATCAGGATTTCAGTCACTTAGCTGATTTTTATTAATTCTTTGTTCAAAGGCATCTGACAGGCTTTAGTGTACTGCAACCTTAATGCTGCTTCAACATAACTTTTCCCTACTTCACTTTGTAGTTATGTGTTTGTACACAGTCCCTACCATTTCCAAATTTAGTGAAAATTTATAGAAGAAAAAAGGGAATCTACTTTTCTTAAGTACTTTATTGCTGAAATGGCAGAATATATCATGTTAAGAAATTGTGTTTGTCTTGTATTGTCTCTGGTTGGGTTAGGGAATTGCAGTTGCTGTAAAATTTATTAAAAACCAGTTTAAGTGAGAGATAGGGAATTATTTTCCTGAAGTTGCATAAAGTCTCTGACTGAACAGGGAACTGAGCCTCTCTTCCAGGTTAGAGGTGAGGAATTAGATTTGTTTTGTGTCTATGTATCCAGTAGAATAGCAATATTTAGCTCTTAAATATTTGTCTCTACCAACAGATCTGAAATGCTGCTGGAAGTGGCTGTCATAATTATTGCCCTTTTCCAGTTGCTCAAGGCCCTGAGGACCTTGAGCAACTGAGTGATAAAGCAGAAGTGGAGCTGTAGGTATTCAAAATGCCAGATTATCTTCTTGACCAAGGTCTCTTCCTGGTCAGGGCTAGGTGACATCTAGTGAAGGGAAGTACAAAGATAATGTTATAAGGCTTTGTACTTTTCTATCTATTGATTTAGCTGGGAAAAACTTTGTTGAAATAAATTTCTCAGATAGTACAGTTTTGTATTCAGAATATTGAAAAATGTTAGATTACTGTTCTTTGGAACAAATGTCATATGGTATAACGATCTAGTAAACTGGAAAATTTCAGGTTTCAGTGAGTCTCTCTTAGCTCATTCTAAAACCTTCCATGACCATCCTGTTACTAAATGTTTACATTTATGTGTCTGCATCCTAGTGCTGGGTGCAAAAATACAGCAGTCAGTGGGCTGTGTAATGTCATCCAAGGAGAAGAAATGATCTGTTTGTACTTGAATATTTAATGAAGTTCATAAATTCATCATTGATATAAACAGAAATATTAATCATTAAAGCAGATATTTAAGAGATTGCTATCACTATACTAGTGTAAAGCATAATTTAAAATAAAGACACTTCACTGTATTTGTTGCATATGGTTTAGAAGTTATTTATTTCTCTTTTTTTACTTACATCCTTTGTTGTAAGAGTATGATTAGGTCCTTTGATGGATCAGACTACATGTAAATCATAGTGTTATACTGAAGACAAGAGGTGAAGACTCTGAAAGGACAGAGACTGACCTTCCACGTAATTTCAGTTAATATTAACAAGATCAAAAATTCAAGTTATTGGATGTCTCTGTGTATTGCTTCTCTACAGATGATGGCATACTGACAAGTAAAATCATGTAAATGCACTGTTTGACAACAAGTGATGAAGTCCAACTTGATTTTTTAAATTTTCTTTTCTGTGTGTATTATTGTGCCCCTCTGTATCCTACTCTGAATACCCTAAAAAAACCCTGATAATAATGATTTTATCTACCCTCCGTTAATTTTTATACCAGGCGGGTTCCTGAGGGTGTTGAGAGGCCATGTATGAAAAGACACTGAGCAGTGTGTTGGAAATGTGCTAAAAGCTTATTGGAACAGAAGGAGAGATTGAGAGAGAAATATGGATACGTAATACTAGTTAGAGGTGTTGTTTTCATAGCATATTTTCTTGCAAACTTTATATCACTGACACGATGGAAGACAGTAAGACCTCATTCTTCATTTGTGAATTGTGTATACCCTTTCCCATCCCCTTATCAGCTGTTTCCTCTGTGTTTTTAGATCATGGGGAATTCATATGCAGGGCAACTAAAATCTGCCCGTTTTGAAGAAGCTCTTCATAACTCCATAGAAGCTTCTCTGAGATGTAGCAGCGTTGTCCCCCGACCAATCTTCTCACAGCTATACCTGGATCCTGACCAGCCTCCTTTCTTGCCGGAAGGTAACCATGAAAGTATGGCACATTTCAGTTGTTTTTCTCTGTGTGAAAAGGGGGGGGATGCGTTTTAGTTTGTTTTTTCTTGGAAAAAAAAAAAAAAAAACCAAAACTGCACAAAAGTTAAATTTGTGACACAAAATCTGAATCTGGGGCATCATTAAGGAGAAAAAACAGCATGCTGGTTATTTTAAAAGGAGATAAATGCAAGTACTGTTGAAAAGTTTAATTTATTTTTTTTTACCTAGCTTTTGTTCTTTTTTATTTTTCTTCTTCAGATGTGAAGCCAAAGGTGGAGGAGTTGGATAAAGAGTTAGTACATCGCTATTCACAAAATGGAAACCTGGACTTTTCTACCAACCAAACTGTTAATGAAATGGAAGATGAAGACGAGGATGAAGATATGTCAGATTCAAGTAGTCCACCAATCCCATATTCGCAAAAACCTGCCCCGGAAGGGTCTTGCACTACTGATGGTTGGTATCCTTTTTTTTTAATTGTACGATCTTTACAACTAATTGTAATTATAATGTGCACTCTCTACGGTTAGAAACTCTTAAGCTAGAAGGTCTGAAAATACAGTTTATAGTCAAAGCCTTAAATCTGATGGGATATGGATTAGAAGGACTTGTTTCAGGACATAAAGCGTAATTTGTTATTTGAAAGCAGTGTCTAGGACTGGCTGTGGCCCTTCATTAGTTTCTGAAAGCCCTTTATTTTCTGTGGTTATTGTTGGTTTACTGTCCTCAAAGAGGTTACCTAAGTTGGCGTCAGTATGGCTGGTTCTCAATCTATGCCTAAATTATTCTCAGAAACATTGGCAAAGCTGGATTTAGTTACTTCCATGGGCAGAAGGAAGAGTTTGGAAAAAGAAAATGGAGAAAAAGCTTGCTGTACTTTGTGCTGCCAAGGTAATAAGAGCGGTTGGTAGCGGAAACTTGTCTGTTTTGTCTTCCCCATATGCTTGTTGCCCATTGCTTGCTTACCTTGAACTGACCTGATTATTGCTCAAGATGAGCAAAATTGTTGACAATACTATATTTTTTTTTGTTTTAAATTGTTAAAGAAAGGGTCAGATCATTATGCATATACCTAGTTGGACAAAGTAAAATTGATGTAATCAGTTTACCTTATCCTATAATTGTTCTATTCTGAAGATTTAACTTCCTCATAGAAGGAAGATCTAGTTGTATTTATTAGATGTGTTTCTCATAAAAACATCCCCCTGCTCCCTTCAGACACTTGAAAACGAGCATCTGTTCCCACCAGGTCCAAAAGCCTTTCTTGACATTTTATTCAATATACCCCTAAATCGTGGAATTCCTTGTGCAGAGTACATCGAAAGTTGTAATTTGTAAAATGGTTTCGTACCTTGCTGAAGCGCATGGTTATATGCAGTGATAGAAGTAAGAACTCATCAATGGTAATTCTTTGACATTTTTGGAGGGGAGAGAGAAGGAGAAAGCATGAAATTATGTATTCCTAGAAAGGTGTTCTCATTTGAGGACAAGTATCAGTCAAATCTACAAAATCTCCTGTGCAGAGCAGGAATAGTACCTTTGCCACCTCTGCTCAGGATTGTTTTGTTCAGCTGCTCTTTCTGACGGGGCACTGCAAGGAGGTCCTCAGCTCTCATGGCAGTGCAGACTTCTCTCCTGTGGCTGCATATTGCATATCACAACACTATGCCCAGTTACATTAATATATGCTCAACTATATATATATATGTAATATTAAGCTTTTTAGCATGTCCTGGAAAATCTGACCTTCCAGCGGGACTTCTGTGCTCTGATTTTTATCTATCAGTCTTTTATTATCAAAGCACTCTAGAAGAAAGTTTCCTGTGTTACATCTCCAGAATTTCAGGATTGTTCTTTATTCATTGTTAAGGTTACCATTCTGAATTTACAAAATCTGCCTTGCTCTTCAGTGTTGTCAAGGGCCTGATTTAAGAAAGCAGTGGTTTTGTATACGTTTTTTTCCAAATACTGCTAGTGATCTGTGAGAACAGTTTTACATAAGTGCTTGAAACACACAGGTTTCCAAACATTGACACTGCAGACCGTATCTCAGCAAGATAATTATCTGATAGCTCATCTTTCATTGCATGAATATGCCCTTCCAGAGATGTAAGACAGGATCACTGCCATTGTTTACGTCCCTTATCTCAGTTATCTAATTGGAAAGATAAATAATATTATGAAAATATTAAAGAATATTGATATAATAATTGAATTCACTGTGCTTGGATACTTTAAAATAAGCTTGTATTTAATTGCTTATCCAAGAGCAAAATATTGGTACTAGAACCTGCAGTTCATAGCTCTGGTGGCTGTAAAACCCATCTCCCACCTTTTAGCGCAGATGGGGTGAAGTCTTTTTTTCCTTTAAGGTATTTCTGCTGTTTGATTTTCCTGAGTTCAGGATGTGTGCCATAACCATCGTATTATTTTCTGTGGTGACCTGTTCTGTTATTCGGATGGCTTTGTCAGTCACATGGGTGCAGAAAGTAGAACTTAATGTCTTCATTTGTGGGTTAAAAAAATAAGTGCCTCAAAAGTGACAGTTTGTTTGAGGATCCTTCTCAGCTGGTGACTATATTAGATCCCTTAATTCTCTTTAGCCCATTGGAAAGAGCAACTGCATTTGCCACTTGCCTTACTACTAGTCATACAAGGAATTCACTTATTTTCAGGGACTTTTTTTTTTTTCTGCTCAACACAAACTTCTATAACTAACTTACACCTTCCATGAAAAGAGAATTTCAAGAAAAATAATTCTTCCTTTTCGTACAGGTACCTCAAAATAGGCAGCGAAATAATACAAGCAGCTGTTCTGAACCACTTGCTTGCTGTAGCTTTAAAAGAAGCTGTTTCTAATTTGTGGAATAACATTTTATGCAAGCTGTGGGAAGCAAAATAGTATCACCTTCCTTTTGTTAGTAAATCCTCAATTTATCTGATGCTTAAAGAAAGGCCAAGGTAGTTTCCGAAGCAATTAGGTAAGCAGGTACTTAACACCTGATCAGTTACTGTGAGGTTACAATGGCGAGTGACAGTGACCCGTAATTCGTATGTAATTCTTGGAAGCTAATTCCTTATGCAAATACCCCTTTATTACAGTGCAACAACGGGCTGGTACCCCGCATGGAAACCTCTTCTTGTAATGGTGGGGAAAGGGAGGATATACACAAATTTAATTTTTAAGAAGATTTCAACACTTCTGGGTGTTGAGAGATGTGGGGATACATTTGCATTTTCAGAAAGATGGGACTGGATTACTTTATATGAAGTGAAGTTAGAGAATGCAAATGTGCTTCTCAGAAGCAAAAACTAGTTAGTGAATTTTCCTTCAAAGAAATGCAGATAATGTCTGTAAAAACCATTATGATTGTGGTTGTTTGGTGACTGCTCTTGGTATTTGCAAATCTTTAATCAGAATATAAGTGCCTGTTATTCATTTGAAACAAAGCTGATATCCTGTGAGAAGACGATTTATTTTTTTTAATGGAGCAACTCAGCTTTGGGCTTTTGCTTTTTACTATTACATGTCAATAAAAAAATCTCATAAAGGGAAGTTGGTTTGGTTTAGTGGCTCATGAGTTTTCTCCTCTTTGTGCTTGGATGTCCATAAACAATACACAAGTAAATGCAACACTAAAGTGCCATTCTTTCTTCTTAGGAGTTGGAGGTGTTAGTGCTGTTGACTTAGAAATTTAGCACAATTATAAATGAATATTTATGAAATGTAAATGGATTTTGCATGTTCTAAGTGTTAAAAATGGACAATACAAGTTCTGCTAGTGCTGAGGCACTGTGTCTTGTCTTTCCTAATGTGGAAATGGTTATTTCTAACAGATAATTAACTATCAATGCGAAATCTTGCAAAACAGGAAAGTAAATAATGTTGAGGCCTCAG
The DNA here is from genome assembly GCF_025592945.1 of Manacus candei. NCBI lineage: Eukaryota > Metazoa > Chordata > Aves > Passeriformes > Pipridae > Manacus > Manacus candei. The sequence goes on from NW_026138056.1 coordinate 10,227,158, forward strand.
TGTTGCTTGCTAGTTAGAAAAAGACAGAGAGAGGGATTAATCCCCCCTTTCTCTCCCCACAGTCAGTTACTTGCTTCCAAATCAATGTGTTTTGGGTGGAATTTTGTCAATCAGTTTCAAAAAGCAGCAGAAACCTAAAAAAATTCTTTTCAGCCCTAAAAACCAAGGGAAAGAATGATAATGAAGGTTCTTGAAATGTACCATCTGCGTGTCTTTGAAGGAAAATTCAAGACTTCTACTGCACAGAAGCAGATTTGCATCCTGTTCATATCTACTGATGGAAGTAAGCCCCAGCTGTACCTGGCCAAGCTCTGTAGACCTCCCTGCTTCTCTTGTGGCAGCTGTTGACTAAACAAGAGAAGAGCTCATGGAGGCTCTGAGGGTCTGTCTGTGCTATGTCTCTCACCTCTCGGGATAACTTTCCCTCTGCAGAAGGGGAGCCAGAGGAAAGAGTTCAGTGTCAACCCTGTTTCTTGTCATGTTCCCTCAGAAAACAAGCTTTTGGCAGTCACCTGTGAACTCTGAGCTGGTAGCTGCTTTTTGCTGGTGCTGGCAGAGAGGTAGAGATCCTAAAAGTAATGAGTTTCAGCAAGATTTGTGAAGTTCAGGAGCTGGTTGTATGACATCAGTGTCCCCAGATATAAGGCCCCTCTGGCAGAAAAGTAATTATAACTCTCACACAGTGTGAACATTACAGAGGCATATGCTGGCCTGCCAATCTCTCATGCATACCTCTCTGATCCAGAGATGTCGCCAACAGCAAAGCAGAGGAGGATGCCAAAGGAGATTGTGCAAGGAGGAAGGGGAGCATGGAAGGAGTCTGAGAACAGTCTGGGTAAAGTAAAAGATGATGCAGAGGGTAAATCTCAGGTATTGTTTGCAGATTAGGTAGGATGCAGCATTTCTACAGCACAGTCCTCCATATCCTAAATGATGGGAAATATGTAATATGTTCAGATCTACAGCCTCTCAGATAAGAAGCTGCTGTTTCTATGATAGCAGACTGAGATACATCATCTTGTTTCAGTGGCTACTGCTAAGATGTTACTGAGTAAAGCTTGTAAACTTGTTAAGATGTTGTGGTACCTTTCTTAGGGTTTTTCTGTAGCTTTTCTCCTGAGGACTCAATGCAGAATGGTGATGTGCAGCTGTTCAAGTGTAGCTGAAGTTGTTTTGCTTCTAGACTGGATAATAACTGAGTCTTTGCCTCCATCTCAGATGTTGTGGAGCACTGCTTAACTTCACTGGAACATCAAAAGAGGGCACAAAAGGGTGTCCTCTTGGGACACCCCAAGAGGCTCTAAGCTTCTTACATGATATATGGTATTCAACCTTCTCAGTGTTGTGTGCTCCTTCTGAAAGCAAGTCTCTATTGACACATAATAACATTGATGACCAAAATCTTGCTTTCTTTGGTGTCCTAGTATTGCTATTGCTAACAATTCATTCAAAAGCCTCTTACTGGTCACTGTTTGTGCTTCTGGGCATTTCCTGAATGTTTTTAGGTAGAGGCAGAGCTAGAAACTCATTGTGTAAAAGCACAGTTTTCAATCTGTCTTGAAATGTTATTGCACTTGCTGTTTCATAATACTTATCTACAGATTTCCTGTTTGCCCACATTGTCAGCAGTGGGTTTCTATTTTAAATCTAGATGTAGAGGGGTATTTTCTAAGCACGTCAACTACTTAGATTTCACTGAATGCCTAAAAATTTAAGGTCAGTTTTGAAAATTCGGGACATAATACCAAAATGGCATAAACATTTGAATAAGCAATTTTTATTTTGAATGTGAGGGAGTTTTTTTTCCTAGGTTTATCTCTAACAGTTTCTTCTAAATTACATTGAAAAGTCTACATAATATTTAGCCTCGTACCTAACCTTCTATTTGATCAAGGTCAGTGTGCTTTTAAAGAATATACCTTAAAAAGAATTTACACAGAAAAATCAAATGGCATCTAATCAGAAAAGAATAAATTTTACTTTAAATATGCTGGTTTAATACCTTCCCCCTAAAACATTTCTCAGTGACAAGTTATTGTTATAATCCTTTGATTCATACATGAAAACTTCAGGCGCTTCATTTTAATTCATTGGCTGGAGAAAGGAATGTGTGAGGGGAGAATCCAAGACAACTTTCAGCTCAAATGAGCTGCTGCTGGAACTGAGCTGATTGAAGAATTGACAAAACTATTCAGCCAAGAACTGGTTCAACAGACTCTGGGTGTAGGCACAGGACTGAACCTGTATTGGACCCTGTTTTCAGCAAGCTGCTGCTTGCCAAGAGATTCATGCTAGCTGCTTCTGTACTTTCTACTTTGCACATGCTCTGTACCTGGTATAGTTTTGAGATAAAACCAAAGAACATTAACTTTCATAATTTTTGAAGAAGTTTTAAACTAAGTTTTAGCACATGAGCAGTGCAGACATACGTATTAATAATGGGTGAGGAGGCTCTTGGTTAAGTTGTGATCACATTGTGTTACCAGATGCTTAGGCAGTGTCTTTCTCCAGTGATTTGGTTTTGGGTTTTTTTTCCCTTAAAATTTCTGTGTTGAGTGAGGACTACATGAATAATATTTTCAGTTAAGTGTAAGTAATATATATATTGATCATCAAAGTCTTAATAGATTTTGCAGTAATCTCAAATTTAGTTTGATGTGTTTGCTTTTAACAGTAATATTGATTATTGTGATTATGATTTCCTTAATTTTGAAATACTGATTCATGCAGATATATACATGTGTTGTCTACATTATGGTATTTCTATGGTTGTAGCAGAAGAGAGGTGGTCAGTGGGTAAATGTGTGATGCCTTTGGATATCCTGAAACATGGGGAGGAATCTGCCAGCTGCTGCTGGGAAATGTGTGAGGCCAGACTGTAGCACTGATCTTACAGCTGGAGAAGTGTGAATTGGAGGAGAACACAACAAAAGAGTCTAGTTGTTCATAAAACTTGGTAGTACTTTCATTGACTTTTGCCTAAGGGAAATTAGAAAGCCTAGAAATCATACCCATTCCTGTGGAGGAAGTCACATGACTGTTGCTTTCACTCACACCTGTCCTTTCCTTTCTTGAGAGTAGAAATTACTCAATAAACTTGATAAGATGGAGTTTTACAAAAAAGTGGAATGTGATTTTGATCCTTGTAAGTCCAGTGTTGAAACTAATGGAAGAGTCTTTGAATGTTATTGTAAATTACTTAGTCAAAAAAAATCTAACTTTGCAGTTCATTTTGGTTTGAGCAAAAGATTGGACCAGCTGGACACCCAGAAGTCCTGCAATTGCACTAAGTTGTCCCATTCAACCTACCCAGCTCACTCTGAGTCCTGAGCTCCCAGGGGCCCCACTGGGGTGCTGAACAGTGCTCTGGGCTGCCTTGCTATGTTTTTTGTGTGACCCAGCCTGCTACCTGTTCATTGCAGGATGTAGAACAGCAGATGCTTGCTCAGGTCCCCAGTCTTGCCCGTGTCTGCTGCTGGCTTTAGCTCTACATTGACTAGAAGCACAAGGGCCAACCTCACGTCCCTATTTCATGTTCATATGTGTATTTGGGTGGGGAAAAACCTAACTGGAGACTTGGAAGTCATGCAGTCCACTGAGACTTCAGGAGACTTAGTTGAAGACTTAGAAAAAAACATGGTGTACATCTCTAAAACCAGTGAATTCATCTTTTATTTGCTGGAATTTCATAAATTTTTATCATTCCTTTGTATTACTTACTGGTGTTTATTTATTGATGCCAGCCTGTTACAAGCAAGAAAGACAGCATTGTTTCTCTTGAAAAGGCTGTAAACTAGTGTTTGGACACTTAAATATCTTCTCTGCTTGTATATGTTCAGGATCTCTTTAAAATAATTTTATCTATTGTCTCTGAAACCCTGAGCTAGTAGATCTGATGAGATGTTATCTGAATTTCCTCTATTTCCCTTGAAAAGGGTATATTAAAATTCCCAGTTACAGCATCCATTTGTGAAGTCCCATTTGCTTTTTTAACTGATAAAAAGAAGAAAGTGAAATCTTTTGAAGAGTTATCATTTGTTTTGCTTTGTTTTATAGGTTTTTGTCAAGCGGGCAAGGATTTACGGTTAGTATCTCTATGCATGGAGCAAATCGATATCCCAGCAGGCTTCCTGTTAGTAGGAGCCAAATCTCCCAACCTTCCTGAGCACATTCTAGTCTGCGCTGTTGACAAGCGGTTTTTGCCAGATGATCATGGAAAAAATGCACTTTTAGGTAAGAGATTTTTTTTTCTTTGTACTGTAATAATTCAGAGAAAAAAGTCAGTTCAAAATTATCCAAAGTAATTTCAGCTAATAACCTTCTATTAGAAATAGTTGAGGAGAGGAGCGATATCATTAAATTAAATCTGTAGATGAACCCGCCTTAAAAACCCATTTTAAAACAAGTCCCTAATTCCACAATTAACCACAATTGATATCTCAATGATTTCTTTGTGGGCAGAAGTCAATTGCAACCCTGGCATTCTAAATGTGAACTATCCATATACTCTATCTCTACTGAAGCTTACAGCTTTTTCCTTTTAGAAGAAATATGCTCATGCAAGTATTGAAGATGAACTATCAATTTGTTTGTGGATTAAGGGATGAATTCTGCCCTTGGCTCCACTGGGAACATTGTTCTTAGTAGGACCTTTGAGAGTAATTTGCTTCTCAACATCCAATACATAAGGAAAAAAACCCCACCAATTATGTCGTGATCGGTTACATTTATGAGCTTTAAAATTTTAATACAAGAATGCTTCTTGGTGATTGAAGACAGGCATATGTGCACCTAGATTTCTTGCTGGGTCACAGCTGGTACACATCTGAACAGGCTAGTAAAAGTGATTTAATGTATTTTGGCTCCTTTAACCTGTTTTGAATTTACTCTCTCATTTCCCCCTCCAGTCATTGTGCTACCTAGAATATATTCAGAAAGACCTTTCAACAGGAAAGAAAATACAGCAAAAGATAAATACTCTGATTTAACTACACTGCTCAAAATCTGGTCCAGGGCAGCAATTCTTTGCGTAGCTATAGAAAACACCTTGGTTTTGTTACTTTAGTGTTATTTCTCCCTTAAATCTATTTACTATGCTACTACACACTGTAACCCTTGGACTTATGGCAGAAATCCCACAGGCCTGAGTTAGATAGAAGCTGTAATGTGATGTCCCCTCACTGGGTACGGCTGGGGATGTTGAATTATAGAATCATAGAATCAGCTGGTTTGGAAGGGACCTCTGAGATCATCAAGTCCAACACTTGATCCACTACCACCGTGGTTACTAGACCGTGTCACTAAGTGCCACATCCAGTCTTATCTTAAAAACCTCCAGGGATGGAGAATCCACCATTTCCCTGGGCAGCCTATTCCAATGTCTGATTACCTTCTCTGTAAAGAAATTCTTTCTAATATCTAACCTAAACCTCCCCTGGCACAGTTTAAGACCATGCCCTCTTGTCTTACTGAGAGCTGTCTGGGAGAAAGACCAACCCCCACCTGGCTGCAACCTCCTTTCAGGTAGTTGTAGAGAGTGAGGAGGTCTCCCCTGAGCCTCCTCTTTTCCAGGCTGAACAGCCCCAGCTCACTCAGCCTCTCCTCATAGGACTTGTGCTCGAGTCCCTTCACCAGCCTTGTTGCTCTTCTCTGGACCTGTTCCAGCACCTCAATATCCTTCCTGAACTGAGGGCCCAGAACTGGACCCAGTACTCCAAGTGTGGCCTCACCAGTGCTGAGTACAGGAGGAGAGTCACTTCCCTGGACCTGTTGGCCACACTGTACCTGATCCAGGCCAGGATGCCATTGGCCTTCTTGGCCACCTGGGCACATTGGTGGCTCATGTTCAGCTTCCTGTCAATCCAAACTCCCAGGTCCCTCTGTCTGGCTGCTCTCCAGCCACTCTGTGCCCAGCCTGTAGCGCTGCATGGGGTTGTTGTGGCCAAAGTGCAGGACCCAGCACTTGGCCTTGTTGAACCTCATCCCGTTGGAATCAGCCCAACTCTCCAGCCTGTCCAGGTCCCTCTGCAAAGCCCTCCTGCCTTCCAGCTGATTGACAGTCCCCCAACTTGGTGTCATCTGCAAATTTGCTGATAGTAGACTCAATCCCCTCATCTGGATCATCAAAAAAGGTATTAAACAGAACTGGGCCCAACACTGATCCCTGGGGGACACCACTAGTGACCGGCTGCCAACTGGATGCAGCCCCATTCACCACCACTCTCTGGGCCCGGCCCTCCAGCCAGTTCCTAACTCATCACAGAGTGCCCCTGTCCAAGCCATGGGCTACCAGCTTTTCCAGGAGTATGCTATGGGAGATGGTGTCAAAGGCTTTGCTGAAGTCCAGATAGACCACATCCACAGCCTTCCCCTCAAGCATCAGGCGGGTCACCTGGTCATAAAAGGAGATCAGGTTGGTCAGACAGGACCTGCTTTTCCTAAATCTGTGCTGGCTGGGTCTGATCCCTTTTCCATCCTAGAGGTGCTGTGTGATTGCACTTAGGATAATCTGCTCCATAAGGATACTCCATACGGGATCATGGGGTACTCTGGTGTATACTTCCAGGATTCAGAGGAGCTTCTCTCATGAGTAGGGGAAGTGTCGGGAGTTGATCAATAAGAACTACCTGATAGTCTGGTAGATGGTGTTTAGTCTGGTTAAATGCGGTACTACTTTCTTTGTTGCTACCTTCCCCATGCCCCAGCTTTTTATCCACCTACCATCTCTGGTATAATTTGATAATGAGCCTAGTGACTTACACCTCTGGCATTGCTGATGTTATGTATTTAAATGCCTCTAGGCTTTTGTAACTGGTACCTGTGAGCAAAGAACTGACTCAGTAGCTCTGTGAGACCCTGATAACTATTTCTAACAAGTATGGAGATGCAGTAGTAGCTCCTGTGGGTTACAAGGGAGAAGGGAAAGAATGATTCAGTCCAAGGAGAAACTGGATGAAGAAATCTGCTTCTTGGCACCCTCATCCAAGATGATAATGAAGCCTAGTAAGGCAAAAAACAATTGCCTAATTAATGAGAGTTTTATGGAAAATGCATTTTGTCAAAAACACTGAATATCTTTTTCATAAAACAATGCGTGTGGCTAACAGGTGAGTGTAGGAACCAGTGTTCTCCAAGGTGCTTGGCCCTATGGAAATAATGATAGTAGCGAGGATAAAAAACTGATTCTGTTACAGATCTTGAACTGATTCGTAAATGGAGAAGAACCCCAAACAAACAAAACTAAAGCATTTTCATGAGGGAATCTAATCTGCTAGCACTATTATAAATCATTATTGATGTTTCACAGAGAATATTTCTTCATTAAGGGTTGAAAGAAATTCAGAGATGAGTAGAATGGCAAGTAAGCCAGAGGAGTTTAATTGTTAAACATTAGGTAATAGAGGGCTGATTCAAACAACAAAGGTTTTAAGGCAGACTCATTTCAGAATATGCTCTGTGCTTTGTTCTATGAAATTTTAGACTGGTGCCCTCTATATGCAACATTCCCATTAACATAGCTGTGAATGGCACTGGAAAACAATGATGCTTAGAATGCTTAGTCTGGATTTTATCCTCCAGACCGTAACTCAAAATTGCATCCCTTTCTGTGAAACCATCTTGGAAATACAGCAGAAAAGCCGTCTTCTGCCTTTGTTGCTAAATTTGTTACTTTCATGGGAGGTCATATGTTTTTAAAACTATTCTGAAGCACTCCTAACTTTAGCCATGAAAATCTTGATATCAAATGATTGCTTTTAAGACTTTTATAAAATGTAAGGTCCAACTTACTTGGAAAATGCTTTGTGTAAGGAGAAAATTTATTAGAGGTTGATTTCAGTCACATGAAGTTACTGCTATGGATTAGCCACTGTTTTGAGACACATGCATGCAGTTTGGAACCCATTGTTTTTTTATGTAGAAAAAATGTCTATTTTTTTATCCTCGTGAAAATTTCCTAGCCTGGCATCATAGCTCTCCCCCTGCCAAGTAATTATTCTTCTCTGCACTGTGTGGAGTGGAAAATTTGTGGTAGGATTCTGTCATAAGTTAGTATGCCCCAGAAAGATGGAGGAGTTTCAGAAAAACTAAGACTAAAATCTGGCTCTCTTTGGCCTCTTCCTGACACACATGTGCTGTGCAGGGTGTCTACAGCAGCTGTCTGACTGAAGGCCTCCAGTCACTTTGAACTAGATGTGCAGGTAGGTTAAATGGCCTTATCCCTAGCAGATAGTACAAGACATTTAATCTGTATGTAATCTTCTGCTTCACTCTCCCAGGATTTTCCGGGAATTGTATAGGCTGTGGAGAAAGAGGATTTCGGTACTTCACGGAATTTTCCAACCATATCAACCTGAAGTTGACTACTCAACCAAAGAAGCAGAAGCACTTAAAGTACTACCTAGTAAGAAGCTCCCAAGGCGTACTGTCAAAGGGACCCCTTATTTGCTGGAAAGGTAATAAAGGCACCCATTCAGTTAGGGGTTTTTTTTATATTATTGGTGGGATGTTGAATGAAAAATTGAAAGTTGCTGCTGAAAATGTATGCATTCAAAACTAACTGCTGAAGGAAAAATTCTCCCTGTTTTCACTGAAGTCTGGATTTTGCCAAAGAGGTTTATTTAAGTCTTAATAGTAGCCATGCAATTGTAAAAGTTCTTCTTCCATCTCCTATACTTTCAATGGGAGCCCTACATTTGCCTGTCTTAGGCTATGTAGTCATCTTTGTAGAATAAATAAGGTTATTCAATCAGATGATTCTTTTATGTGCCTGAAGCAAGGTGACTCACAGCCAGAGCTGCAACATTGGTTTTCCACTGATATTCATCTTAGCAGGTGCAATTCAATCTGTCTAATGCCTGAGGATAAGTAGCATGCCATAAGATTAAGAAAGTTCAGGTCACTGATCTCAGGGAAAGAAAAGACTTGCATGCTCCTGCCATTTACAGTGTTTTACACTTGGGCTTACCCTCTACCAGAGCAGCCTGTGCAATATTGTCACGTGCTAAAGAGATTGCATTTGTGACCCCAAGGCAAGGTAGCCATGGGGTCTCTTGTTGGAGGATGTAGGTATTTGGAGCGAGAGCCATGAAAAGACTCAAGGAGAGAATGGTTTACCTACTTGTCTGCTAAGCTGGTTTGTATGCAGACTCCTGACTTTCTCAGCTGTGGTCTCACTCAGTAAAAGACAGAGTTTGATCTGTTCCCTGTTGTTCCAAAAAGGTTGATGTGAGGAGAGGAGAAGCTCCACAGGAGGATTGACAGATATCTGAAGAGTCACATCCTCATGTGAATAGCAGCATGACACCAGAAAGAGATGGTTATCACCAAGCTGTATGAGTGATTATAGTTTGGATCAGTTAGTGGTTCAAAGCGAGCCTGCCTTCAGCTTCTTTTCTCTGTTACAAGTATAATTTACTATTGCTTTAGAATGGATGTGGTTTTTCAACCGCATTTTTCACAAAAATGACATAAATATTTAATTTGGTAGCGAAGTTCCAAATACAGAAAAATAAAACCTTATTTTACTTTTGCAGTTGGATTTCATATGTGTCCTGGTAAGTGCAGTCAGGAGTAATGCATATGTGGGAGAAGCAGATACTGTTTTCACTTTTGGTCATATGCTAATCCCAACTGTTCTGGGGTCCCATGAAAGTCTGGAAAATCAACCAAGAATCAGCCTCATGGGCATTATTTTGATAGGTTCTATCCACATATTGCTATCACCCATCTGGTAACCTTTTACCTGTTACTTCCATTATAGGTCTAATTAGAAGAAGAGAAATCCTTTTAAACACCCCCTTCTCTTCAAACAAAACCTGATTAGGTCTCAGCTTTAAAAATGGATTAATGTGTGATTTTCAAGGTGACTTTCTCCTCCTCCAGATCAGTTTTCATACAGACAGACACTCACAGCACTGAGATCTCCCTGAAGGTTTGTGGAGACCTACTAGGAATCTGGGTTTCAGCACAATTTCTCCTTTTAAAGGGCAACATATGACAGTTTGTATACAGGTTGTGCCACAGAAGTCGCTGAGTGTTTCCTGGGACATCTCCAATACCTTTCAAATCTCTTGGAAGCTGCGAAATGAGGGCTCTTGCCATTTTGAAGCATCTGGTCTGTATTTGTTTGGCCCTCTGAGTGGCCCCCAGGGAAGTTTTCTTAATTAGAAGACAAAGTTGACTAAACTGCAAGATCCCTGTTTTCATTGAATGCTGCCATTTGCCGCTGTTTGTTGTACGTGCTGTGTGTACGCTTCTAACATTTTGTCACCTTTTGCCACCGCGTTGCTGAACTTTGCTAGAACTGGAAGGCAGGCCTTGTTAATATGTACTGTAGCTGCTTCATTTGCAGAATGTAGAAGCAGGCAATCATCTGCTGCTAGCCTCTCTGCTAAACCAAATTCTTCGGTGTCACCGTCCACGACCCCAGAGGGTGGATCAGCTAATGGATACAAATCAGGGTTCACTCAGACAGGTAGGAGCTGAAAGTGCTGTAAAGATAACCATTGGGGGTGGTAAGTTACCTCAGATATTGGTGGTTCAGGGATGCTGTAAACAACTGGGTATTTACCTCAAGCCATGTGTAGATTACAGTGGGGGCGATGCCTTTCAAAATTTGCTTTGGGAAAGATTAAGACCAGGTGAGGCTGAAGGTTAGCTTAGTCCTCATAACAACTGTTGGTTTAAAAGTATCAGATGATATTTTGATTAATTTATTTGATTCTGTGCCTCCCTGTGTTTCTTTCATTAATTTTTTTGTGGCTCCTAAAAAAACTTGAATTACACGTTTATAAGGAGGTGTTTACTTAGTATGTAGTCTAGGCTATTTATCTTGAGAAGGAAAATAATCTCCTTTTGGGGCTAGGGGAGCAGATTTTAGTTTATTTACTTGCTTATTTCTTTATTAAATTTTATTACACACAAAAGTGTACTTACGACAGCAATTTCCCCGTACGCATACAGTGGTTTTGTGTTATATGAGCTATCGTGTCTCACAACTATTCTGGAAAGCTCTTCATCATATACTTAAACAAGGAGAAACTATAAAATCAAACAGACATTGACAAAGAAGCAGCATCTTAATTTTGTGTATATATTTATTTATTGTGAATAGCCAAGGTGCTTTTCTTTGAGCTTTTTTTTTCCTCATTGCTTTATTGCAGCTTCATCTATGCTCTTGTATGTTTTTGTGTCTGTCTGTACTATTTCTTGAAAAATTAAAAACAGGAAAAAACTTCCTGTTAATTGATATGTATGTCCCAGAACATTTATTTCTCTAGAGGAGTATGAAATGCAGATATAAAATAATATAGTTAAAATAGTTTTTCCACTTAGAAAGTATGTTAAAAGGAATAACAAACAAAAGCTGAACATTCTTATGAAATTTTAATCACTGATTAGTATGTTCAGAGGCCCTTTCCCCAGGTGTCTCTGTTTAGGAAGCTATATGCTTTAGACTTTGATTAAAATTAAATGAGAGTGTTGTTTAAACACATCTGCATTTCATTGCATGATGCCTTGGCTTCCAGATCCTGGCATGAGAACCTATTTATTTGAAACTACAAGTAATCTAATATTTGCACAACTTTGTCATCTATTGTACCTGCCAAGTTAATAGATACACCTTTTATATACTGCTTTCTCCTTATCACTCCCTGTGATTTTCAGTCTGCTTGGTGTTTCTGTGTGTCACTGTTTGTACTCTTAGGTCATGCTTGTCACAATCTTTTCATCTCCTTCTACTGTTATCTTCTAGTGAAGATAATGCTACATTACATAAACATGAATCCCCTGTGTCTGGAAGAAGGGGGAAGAGCACCTTTTTTTCAGTGGCATGAATTCTGACATGTGTCACCTATGATGGAGGAGGTCTGACTTTTTCACTGCTAGGCTCTGCATAGCTCTTTGTACTTGAGTTTGCTTCTTGGTTGTTTTAAAACAGCACTTTTTATTAGCAGGTTGTTTTCTGACATAGTTTTCAGTTCATTGTCGACTCATACCCCTTTCTTCCTTAAAAATGGTGTAAATATTTCTGGTTTCTGCCCTTGTAAACGACCAGTTCTAGAAGATACCTGTAGGTAGACAGTTATGGGCACACAGTAACAAAAATTCAGTTTTAGGCAGACACGTGAGAGGGAAAACTTCAATTCAGGTGTTAAAAGGGTGTCAAGCAACTAGAAACAAGGTTTTACAACAGAAAGATGAAGAATTTTAATAACTGGTAGGACTACAAGTCCTGTTTAGGTACCGGTGTGGTGTTTAAACATATACCAGCCACATCTGCACTCATAGATAAAATTTCAAGAAAACATATTAGAACCAGAGATAGGAAAAAAAAACATGACTTTAACACTACATATTTGCTACCTCTTATTTAATGACAGACCAGTGTTTTCCTCCAAAGCTCCTGCCCTGGTGGTCTATTTTGTTAGCCACTCAGCATATTTCCTGTGAACATGGACAAGATTTTCTGATGGTGGAGCAGCAGCAGAGGCTTCTGTGTTTGTTCCTCATCTCAGTTACTCTGCCTGGCAAAGCAGACCTTCCTCTCCACCCTCCTTCCCCAAATGGTGTATGGCCTGAGGTTGAATGTATTTGGCAGATCAAGTTGGCCTTTGTCTTCTGTTTTCTTTAGCTGGCTGTTTTACTAGGATTTTGTAGGTGAACTTAGCCTATGTTGCCTACTTGTTGCAAACTACTTTCTGGACAGATGCTGAGTTAATATTCTTTAGCTCCAGTTATAAAAATTTGGATTTGTCAGTGCATCAGCATCTGAATGTCAAAATTTTCTTGAAGTAAATTGTGAATATGAAATGCTTAATGTTAAAGTAGTGGCCTGCATGCTGAGAGGTTTGGAATCAGTTCTGATTTATGGGTTTACACTGGACAAGTATTAAAATTTGTTTGTTCTTCAGTTTATCCTTCTATAAAATAAGGTTTATAATTTTTAGCCTTGGTAAAGTGCTCTATGGAGTTGTCATTTGTTAATTCATGCAAAGTGTTTGGGCTCAAATACCCTTCATTTTTAGCCAGATTTATAAATGGGCATACACTTTTCATAGCTTTATAGACAGTAGTGCTTTAAGGAGGCTGTGGTTTTGGATCTGGTTTTTTCTGCCCCATGTCAAGCTCAGCTATGTCTGACAGATGCAGTAGCTTGTTCTTTAAAATATGAGGTAATGGAGATTCCATAACCTCTTTAGGGCAACTTATTCCAGTGCTTTTTCTCTATGCTTGCTGGTGGCAAGTTACATAAGCTCTTTGTCTTAGCTTTCTCATGTGAAACATGGGATAAATGTGTTTACTTGCCTATCCCACAAGGTTATTTTGAGGAGCAAAATTAATGAAAAATATTGTGGAAGAGATCAATCATGGGTTCAGTAGATTATAAGATTCTATATAAACACCCAGTTAAATGTTTGTTACAACTCCTAAAAGATAGCAATGCATAGTAATTTCTTAGGAGTGTAAAAAAGTTGTTTGCATTACGTGCAGAGACGAGTTTAGATAAATGCATATGACTGCTCATGTGTATATAATAAATGTTATATATATGTGTATATAGTTTTTCATAATTAATCGAACAACTTCTATTCTCAGATTCTTCAGTATTCAGTCCAGCAAAATCATCTTCTGCTGTTAACTTAAGTGGAACGCAAGACCAATCCCGAAACAAGAACATTGTGAAACCTCTAGCTCTGTCAGTTCAGCTTGTAGGAAAGACATTTACTGCAGGTATGGCTTTGCTTTCCACAGAGAAAGACAAGGGAATGATCAGCTTAACAGTCAAGAAAGGAGAGTGTCATCTTTTTGGTGGAAAAGAGAAAGGAAAACATTCACTAGCATCCCGCAGAACTCTCATGTCTTGCAGTCTTTGGCACAGACATTTTTGCAGTTATTACTGTCCCCACACTGGGGCCACACCTAGGCTTTCAGATTTGGCATTCTGGTAAGGGTGCATGTGATATCCCTCTTTGCGCTTCCTAAGACATGTAAGAGAGCATAAATTTTACCTCTTGATATCACACTGATTCTTGCCTTAGTAATTGAGAGCTGTGTGTAGTTCTGCATTTCTAACAACTGTAGTTCTCCAACATACATTTAGTGGAATTTAATCTCATTTAGAGGAGCTTTAATATCTCTGCTGTTTTAATTACTTATTTCTGTATTTTGTGTTTAATGAATTAGAACATTCAGCTGTGGCAACTAAATCCCTCGCTGACACTGTTGTAATATTCTGATTGTTTTTTACTTTCACTGGTTAGCCCTTTAAGCAATGAAAGAAAAAATCGTCATATTTATTACAGGGCAGTATGCTTGAATAAGAATATATATCAATTTATTTGGTTTATATATGCACATGAGCATTACATTTTATACATGATGTATTACATCTGCTATTTAATACAACATACACTGTTATGGTGCATAATATTATGTTGTATCTAATGAGTCATTCTTTGTGTAAAATACCCTTTCCCCCTCCATATCTATGTAAGTGAATTTATTTTGCGCTGAAATTTCTTCCCACCATTTCAACCACTTCTGTGACTGACCCATGTCCCCCATATCTGTCCATACTGAATTGTTGACTCAGAGTACAAATGGGAGCTACAACAGGCAAGTGAGGTTATTCATGTTTTGTAATTGGCAACCTGAGAATCTTGTGCCCAAATTTATTTGGATGTTTGCAGCTGGAGAGTTCCACGTGGTGTTGTTTTAAGCCAAATAACACTTCCTGTTGCAGCTGACATCAGCAAGCTGCTACATCGTCTCCTGATGTTGCTCCTGGAATATGCTCTTGGTAGCTAAATCCTTGTGGAACTGGCAGATAACAGCAAAGGGGTCCATGTCTGCTCTATGCAGTTTATTCCATTTTTTTTCTTCTGCAAAAAGTAGGTTCTGAAAAAGAGTGAGAAGGAGCTCAGATGAGAGAAGGTAGCTTCTTGTAATCCTTTGATGTTACAGTTTCATTTCAAGGCCTGGATGTAGAGGGTCTTGCCAGTCCTTGCTGGGACTGGAGGATCATCTTAGGCAGAGGTAGCAAAATTAAGCGTGGTTTGCCTCAGCAATGCTCAGACCATGTATACTTTATGGCAAACTGCCCTGTCTTCCCTGCACACTGTCCTTTGCTAAAGCATCAGATGAGAGCCCTGTTGTGTAACACACTCCGTGTGGATGACTGGGGAAAAAAGGTACACCAAAGTGGCTTAAAAATCTTTACAAACTGAATTCGTGATATGTATTTTTTGAAATTTTCAGTGTCTAAAAGAAATGTATCATGAACTTCTCGATAATTTTTTGTGCGTGTAATGTCCTATTTAATTTTGGTGGGATTTGTTTTGGATTTTTTATTTTCCCCACCTATCCTCCTCACCGAGAAATCTGCACGCCCCGTTTCAGGGCTAGGACTTTTCAGCCTGCCCCCAAATGTTTCTCTGCCAAGTGCGCTTCATGCTTTCCCTGGAGTATGTTTCTTTCAGTCGTGCATCGTGCCCCGTTCTTTTGTGTCTGCATGTGGCTGTATTATTTTGTTTGTTTTCAAGAGTGTCTCAAGCCATGCACTCTCTGTATTTTATTATACTCAGCTCCTCTTTCACTGCGTGCCACTGATGTTGCTAATGGAAACGCTAATGGAGGAAGAAATAACGTATTGAGTTCTACAGTCTCCCGGCCAATGCCTCACTCGACATCTCCAAGTCCTGGCTGTGCAGCTGGAGACCAAGGTAAAGAAAACCTCTCTGTTCTTTTATTCTAAGCTGCATTGGATGTTGAGCCTGAAATTTGTGATTTTGTTGTTCTTCCCATCATAGCTGTTCCTACCATTCAGTCTTTACAGATCCATTTGCTTTTTGGCATGACCATTAATGATAATGCTGGAATTTTTAACACAGGTAACGATAATTTTCACATCATAGTCTGGCTTTGTGTAAATCTAGGTATGAACCTCTGGTGGTCTGTGATGTGACTCCAACTCAACACCAATGTGAAATGGAAATGTGGACTGGAATTTGGTCATTTGGGAGGATGGGGTTTAGTTTAAATTTCTGCTCTCCTTCCAGCATCAATGTCCAGTACTGGACCACCAAAGAAACGTCACCGGGGATGGTCTCCTGGGTCCCCAGTCCCACCTCCTGGTTTAGCAGTACCTGTTCCTACAATTCGACCTTCAACGAGAACAGGTAAAACTTGAATAATACTCAGATGTCATTTGTTAAAATGTGTTCTCAGCCAGACAAGTAACACTCTGCTGTGTTTCAAGCGTTGTACAGCAAACATAACTGAACTTGTTGAAGTAGTTAAGGGCACCATGGAGAGATTTTCAGATGCCCCAGAAAAGCACACATGTTGCCTGGTCCTTGTTGTTGTAATCTAAGATGGGACACAGGGAAAGTAAAACTATTGGGGGAGAGAGAGGAAAGGAAGATGCAAATAATATTGTTAAAATCCAAGGCTAAAAAGAAATCCAAAGTTCCCCAGCTGTAATTCAGTTGTTCTAAAACTGTGCAGGTGTATGGATATATGAATATATTTCAAGGATTTTCATTAGCCTTCACCTTGGATGTTATGTCTCAGTCTGGTGTGGCATGCTACAGAAACCGTACACTCTGTTTCTGCACAGGAAAAACAGCTTTATATAATTTTGGCCTAACGAAGGACGCTGATGTCCACTAGGTCATCTTCATTTAAAAGCACAAAGTGAACCCAAATGTTTGTTGTGCATGGAAAAGCTGTAGGAGGGGTATATAACATCATGACATGAAATAGAATTAATTACAGGTACTCACCAATATCCATGTCGGTACCTCTTTATACATAATTGTTAATAAAACTGTTCATTATTTGAATACTTTTCAGTTCATAGAATCATAGAATCATAGAATTAGCTGGGTTGGAAGGGACCTCTGAGATCATCAAGTCCAACCCTTGATCCACTACCACCGTGGTTACTAGACCATGGCACTAAGTGCCACATCCAGTCTCTTTTTAAAAATCTCCAGGGACGGAGAATCCACTACTTCCCTGGGCAGCCCATTGCAATGTCTGATTACCCTCTCTGTAAAGAAATTCTTTCTAATATCTAACCTAAACCTCCCCTGGCACAACTTGAGACCATGCCCTCTTGTCTTGCTGATAGTTGCCTGGGAAAAGAGACCAACCCCCACCTGGCTACAATCTCCTTTCAGGGAGTTGTAGAGAGTGAGGAGGTCTCCCCTGAGCCTCCTCTTCTCCAGTTGTGAGATTCAGCACACTTTGTAAAAGGGATTAAAAAGTTACTTATTCTTACCTCTATAGAGTGAGAGAATAAATATCCAAGGAAGTAGAAGAGCCAATATGCACAATGTATTTTAACTCTGCTTTGTAGAGCTTGGTTTTGAGATATTTTGGAATTGTTTTCAGAGATATTCATCATAGGAAGAAGGATTACATGGTAGTGTAACCCTGTCTACCCGAACACCTCAAATAACAGCTTTTATCAGTTTCTAGCTTCAGAAACCTGCTGCAAATACATGATATAAGGCAATCTCCCCCTTTGTCTTGAGTTTGTCTTGAGTTTGTCTCCACTAACCTTCTACCTCTGTTGTGTACTCCATTTTCCATGAGTTTTTAGTAGTGGTTTTTTTCTGTTGGATAAACAAGTTCCCCTGGTAAAACATATGCATTCAGTCATTCTGCCTTTGATGCTTTTCTGTTGATGGTGTTGTTTGAAAAAACCACCAAATGAAGCCTGAGAAACTTGTGAAGCAGACCTTACTTTGAAACCTGATTAAAGATTATGAAATTCTTGCACTTTGTTTCTTTTTACTTAGGAAAGCTGCTCATGCTCTTTTGTGAGTAAAGCCTGATTTTTATTCTTGTAGCAACTATCTAAGGACAGCTTTGAGATTTTGTTTTTACTTTCCTTATCTACATGTATTCCTGGTCAGAATTCGGAACAGTTTCTTCCCCTGTGTTGAGAGGCAGTATTGGGGGGTGACCTACATCTTAGAGGTGCCCTTTTGGTTTAGTACTTGGCTTTGTTTAAAGATGCATATTCAAACCTGTGTTTTCCTCTCTCATTCTCACCAACAATACAGTGGTCAGAAAAAGTTTTATTTTAGGAATGGGGATACAGGAGGATATAGGCTCTTAATTTAAATTGCTTAAAACTATAGCAGGAAATGCAGAGACCATTTGAATTTTATTACAGTTAGTGATTTGTGGTAATTTTTTTCTTATTTGTTCATACGGCCAAATCACAGTATGAGCCTTTTAGTAATGGAAGTTTCTCTTTTCTTTATTTTATAGAGCCTCTTTTGTCAGTCCCAGTTCCTCAATCCATGTTAACTGGAATTTTACAGCCTCAACCCATCCCAGCAGGGGAGACTGTAATAGTTCCTGAAAACCTGCTGAATAACTCAGGAGTTAGACCAGTGATTCTGATAGGTAAGTCTTATGCTGTGGATGAGATGCTGCATTTTGTGCTAATACATACTCCTTAGGAGAAAGAGGGGTTTTAAATTCCTTTTTGTTGGTTCTGGCATTCAGTACAATACAAAGTCAGTTTGTTGCAGATAGTTTTCTTTGGTTACTCAACATTTAAAACTGAGAGTCAGGTGATTTCTGGAGACCTGATTTGCAAACAGGTCACAACTAGGTCAAATCTGTGCAGAACCACTGGCCAAATCAAGGTTTTATACAAATAAAATTTTTGTCAAATTCAAGAATAGAAATATTTCCAAGTAATGAAAATAACTTTCTGGTATAAACAACTTATAAACCAAGTAAATATTTCCTGCAGCATTTATAGTCCAGATCTTGAAGTCCCAGGATTTTACGTGAGAACCAGAAAATTGATTTGGACTGACTAAACAGAAATAAATCATACTAGATTTTTGTCATTTATAGTCCATACTTCTTGTAAGCAATTGAGATAACAGATCAGGCTTCAGGCTTTTAAAATCCTTTAGCTGTATAAAGTACACTTTTAACCCTTAGAAAGATGTTGTTTTTACTTTAAAAGTATGATTTGTAATGCCAGTATTCCTTTCAACCTTAACTATATGGGTATACTATGTAAAAAAATTTTGATGAGTGATTTTTTTTTTTTTACTCTAAATTTCTTCTCGGTCCAGTATAGTACAGATGGTTGTATAAAGTAGCTTCAGTGTTAACAGAACATGCTTATCAATACAGTCCATGGAAAAATTTAGCATTCCTGAAGAAATGGAGAAGTTCTCCAAGTCCTCACTTGCACAGATAATTCTAATACAATTCCTGGAGAATTAACGGGGCCATCTACACTAGTAAATTTGTCAAGGATGGGGTTACACTTCTGGTTTGTTTTGCTTAGTGTTGTTTTCTGGAAGCCAATTTTAAAGCTCTAGCATGGTGCTTTAATGGTTTTCAGAGAAACATTTCCTTATTAAAGATGAGGGTGCCTGCAGCCATCAGCCTAAGTGCAAATTGAATGCAGCCCTTAGGCTCTTGGAGAGCTGCCAGTAAGTCCTCAGTTAGGCTAAATGTTAGTGGCCCTGAAAAACAGTGTCCTATAAATAGTACAGAACCAGATGTACCCAAATGGATGGATTTGGCAAAATCTCCGTGGAAATTTTTTTTTAAAATGAAAAACATTTTGAAGGAAAAGATGAGTTAACCTGTGCCCATGTGCTCTACCTTACAGAATAGCATGTTTAGTTGTTGATGTTTGTTTAACCTGTTTATGAAAACAGAATGGAAAGATGGCAAAAAAGTGAAATCAATCACAGCAATACCACAGTGGCTGAATCAATGCTAATGTGACTTATGCTGCTTTTATAATGTTAAGATCAATATACTTTTGCTTTCATTGATTTTTCTTCTTTGAGCACTATATTATGGAGAATCTGTATTTAAAGGTCAGAATAAGACCCAAACAGATAATATTCTCATCTGTATTCAGATAACAATAATTATTATCTTGCTGGCATGCAGTCAGTGTTAGTTCTTGCAATCTATGTGATCACTTGTTGTAAAAGACAGCGAAGAATCCCTAGCCTATCTCATTTATTTTATAAGCAATTATAATGCCAAGAACAGCTATTGATGCAATATGTTTTACCAGACAACATTAAGGAAAAGTTTGGAAATGCAACATTGTGCAAGATTTCATACAGTGGCAAATTTCGTGAATTTCTGGGGGCTTTTTTGTTTCTTTTTTTCATAGGTTATGGCACTTTACCTTATTTCTATGGGAATGTTGGTGATATTGTTGTAAGTCCCTTGCTGGTGAATTGCTACAAGATTCCACAACTGGAAAACAAGGATTTGGATCTCTTGGGTTTGTCCAGCAGTCAGCTTCTAAGTGTGGAGAATATGATACTCCTAACTATTCAATATCTTGTCCAGCTAGGTAAGCAATTTGTCATAAGCACTTGGTTTTATTTGTAATAATCCGTTTATTCTCCATACCGTCTTTCTGTCCCCTTCAGGGCCAATTTTCTGGCTACTTTTGTGGCTGGAAGAGGTTAAGTGGCTCCATCTAGCGTGTGTGACTTTGCTACTTTATTCCTCAGATCGAAGAAGCAAAGTGAATTTAAAGGCTGATACCGCTTCTGCTCTCCATATGGGGATTGACCAGGTCACCTTTGTGAAATGGATTTGCAATGCAGATAACTCATTTGCTTAGGGTATCAAACCATCAGTTATCACAGCCCCTTCTAAGGACACTCGGTCTGTTTTATTCAGTTTTGTGACAAATGCTGGCAGATGTGTGATCGTTGTCATTGTTTTGGTGACAGCACTGTTTACATGAAAACCACATTTGTTATTCAGACTAAAGCAAGTGACTCAGTGAATATCTCATTCTTGTAAATGTTTTTGAAATGGACTCTTTGCAAGTTTGAGAGCAAACCAGCAAACCACATTTTCTTTCTCTTATTGCAGGCCCAGACATTTTCCTCTACCTTAAAGTAAAAAGAGCAGTGGTAACAGTAAGGTTTTAGGAGTTAATAATGCAAGATAGTGTTGGGAAACTTCCATGGCAGTCTCAGTCTTAACTTTTGTATTTAAAAAGATGCTACTTACCATGGAGGACTGTGAAATGACTTTTGTGAAGAGCATGCTGCATCTGTAATAGCTAATGGTGTGAAATATGCAGATGTTTCAAAAGCAGCACAACTGGTCATAACCTTACGATTTGGGGAACAAATGTGCTCTGTGCAAGTTTCACCCATGAGTTTTTATGCCTTACTGCAGTACTGTAACAGACAGGAAGGAAGCCACGTTCTGTGTTGTAATACTCTCTAAGCGACATGGTAGTTTTATTTATCATTCTCTGTCTCAATAGTCCAGTGGATGCCATGTTAGAACTGACAGAGGGTTTATTTTTTACACACTGAATGTTTTTCTGTTGCTCTTCTCTCGGTGGGCCTAAATCTCTAATTTGAGGTTTCAATCTCTGTTTGTAGGGCCTGCATGTTTAAACCAGCTGCTTCACACAGTTCTGGATTGATACAGGCAGCTTGCAAATTTCCTTCAGAGGAGCATGTACCAAACTGATATAGCATGTCCAATTAAAAACAAACTATTTCTTGAAACTTATGAGTCAGTGAACCACATTCCATGAGCAAGTCTAACCTTAGATGGATGCAGCAAGTCTATACTTGCTGCAAACTAGAGCAGGCTTCATGCAAAGCTTCTGAAGCTGAGCTGTGTCTAGTGAGCACTATGCCTTCAGCATAAAGCAGTTCCCTTATTAGCAGGTGTTTAGTTTGGCTTTTGTTCTTAACTGTGCAAAGCTGAATAGTTTTTCATTTGACCTAATGTGGAAATGGGTGCCAGCACTGTAAGATGAAAGGACCTAACAAGGAGAAAAGTAAAAACATTCTGCAGAGCATGGGGATGAAAACATGTTGCTGGTTTGAATATTGCTGTAAACTTAAAACTGTTGGAGCTGTGACAGCTGTACTGAACTGTAGCCTTTGTCCCATTTTATTACATCAAAGCAGATTAAAGATGATTGGAGGGCAGCCAGCTTCAAAAGTTTTTGATGAGAAGAAGAGAGCAATACACACGTAAATTAACATTTATTCATGTGAGCCTCTTTTTTTTCTTGAGAAAATAGGACTAAAATATTTGGGTTTTTTTCCAGAGTATATTGCGAAAGAGTAAGCTAAAAGCAAAGATAAAAAAGCAGGCAAAAGGATGATAGTCAGTCTTGCCTAATTTTTTCAGATCTTACTACTTCTACGAAATATGTTTGCAGATGACTGTGATCGTAGATCATAATAATACTATTTGTGAAAATGCTCCTTTTTTGAAAAAAAAGACATAGCTGAGAATTCCTTTCATTTTTCATGTAAAATTGTGACATTATTGTAGGATGATGCTGTTGTGTTTTCAGAAATCAGCTGAGCAACTCATGATATTACAAATCAAAGCAAACAAAATAAATGCATTTCTGATGCTTTAGACCTTTTATGAAGACTATACACAGTTAAAGCTGTGATTGCAAGCCATACCATTTCTATAAATAAATTCCACTGACTGTGATAAAGGAATAAGCAATAAAAGATAAAGAGATGTGTTTAAAATTAGTGGTTTTCTTAGTCTGCCTTCTGGACTTATTTGGATTTCACATTTGTTATCTTTGGCAGCATTCATGGTGAAGTATTCTCAAAGGTTTTTTTTTATCATCAAAATGTCCATATTTGCAGTTTGGGTTACATTTTATCATCTGTAATCATCAGCTTTTTACTATTGCACCACCATTTCTACAAACACAGTCTATGCAGTGCTAAGGTCTGTGTTTTGGTTTTTCAGGAAGTTTCTGGACCTTCAGTTATACCACCTGTGTAGAATTACAAAATCATTCTCCCTCTTCTCTTGTTGTGGCACATTTGAATCACTTTGACTGTACATGTTGTATGTTGTGACACTCAGAGGTTTTTTGTAGTTTTAATATCTAAATGTATGCCCAGACTCAAAGCAAGAACAAGTCTCTACTTTCAGTGGAAGGGATGGTCAGACACTCAAAGCAAGAGCTTATTCCAGGAATTCTCCTGGTCTGAGATGGTTGGAGGAGTAGTGAACTGTGAAGTTTGTCTACGCAGAAATGTGTGTCATCCAGAAATGGATGATGCTTCAATATGTTGACTTAAACTGTACAGAATCATAGCACAGAATCATAGCAGCACAGAATAACTTAGGCTGAAAAAACTTTAAGGTCAGTGAGTCTGACTGTTAACCCAGCACTGCCAAATTCTCCACTAAACCATGGCCCCAAGTGCCACATCCACATGCCTTCTAAACACCTCCAGGGATGGTGACTCAACCACTTCCCTGGGCAGCCTGTTCCCATGCCTGACCACTCTTTCAGTGAAAAAATTTTTCCTAATATCCAACATAAACCTCCCCTGGCACAACTTGATGCCTTCTCCATCCGTCCTGTCACTTGTTATCTGGAAAAAGAGACCAACCCCCACCTGGCTACAGCCTCCTTTCAGGTAGTTGTAGAGAGCCTCCTTTTCTCTAGCCTACAAAAACCTCAGCTCCCTCAGCTGCTCCTCATAAGACTTGTGCTCCAGACCTTTCACCAGCTACGTTGCCCTTTTCTGAACCCACCTCATCAGCTCAGTGTCTTTCTTGTAGTGAAGGGCCCAAAACTGAACACAGGATTTGAGGTGCAGCCTCACCAGTGCTGATTAAAAGGGGACAATCGCTACGCTAGTCCTGCTGGCCACACTATTTCTGATCCAAACCAGGATGTCATTGGCCTTCTTGGCCACCTTGGAACACTGCTGGCTCATGTTCAGCTGCTGTTGACCAGCACCCCCTGGTCCTTTTCTGCTGGGCAGCTTTCCAGCCACTCTTCCCAAGGCTGTAGTGCTGCATGGGGTTGTTGTGACCCAAGGGCAGGACTCGGCGCTTTAGTTTGTTGAACCTCGTACAAGTTGGCCTTAGCCCATTGATCCAGCCTGTCCAGATTCCTCTGCAGAGCTTTCCTATCCTGTAGCGGATCAACACTCCCACGCAACTTGGTGTCACCCACAAATTGCCTAATGGTGCACTCACACAGAATCACGAATATTCTGAGTTGGAAGGGTCCTACAAGGATCACTGAGTCTAACTCTTAAGGGAATGGCCCATTGGCATTCACTGCTAACTTGGCATTTTTAGCACTATGCACTGACACATTGAGCTAGTCTCACTTGATCTGCTTGTCCAGACCATCAATTAAACAGACTGGCCCAAACACTGAGCCCTGGAGAACACCACTTGTGATAGGACACCAACTGGATGTAACTCAGATATTAATATTTTATGGTATTGTTTACTTTGCAGTTTTGTTTTTTGAGGTCAAGATTATCATTTGTGTACTCATTTCTATAGAGAAGCTTCCATGTTCCTTTTTAACTTTGACAGATATGTTTTTTAACCTTGACATATATTTTTTTAAGAAACTGTTCACAATCAATATCAATATCTATCATTTTGTCTTCCATCTTATCTGATATTAGTTGCGTTATTTTTCTGGATAGTTGTAGAGAAAGACTGCCATGACCCAAGTGTGGTATTAAACACTTCACTAATTTCACAATATTTCCTTATCAGTGTCTTTCTGATAGCTAGCTGTTTTTAAGTTTTTCTCATATAAATAATCTGAGGGAAATTCTGTGTGTTCCCATACAGAGAATCTGTCTTATCATTCATACAATTATTTTAATGTTCTTGGATTCATTTAATATTCTTGGACCCTTGTGTCTAAAAGCCTGTCTCTTACATAGCCTCCCTCAATCAACACAAGCTTGCTTTTATTTCTCTTTATTTCCCCTCACATTTTCATGGGTTGAGATGCAGATAAACTTCATTTCTGCAGAGGAACATTTTTCTCTGCCAATAAACGTCTAATTTTTTCTATTTTAATATCTTCAAAGACCTAGAATGCATGTTTTCTTAGAAGGGAAAAGAAAATATATTTCCTAAAAAGAGAACTCTAAAGAGAGAATTATGCCCATGCTGTGTTAAATTGGACTCTTCAGAATTTTTCAGTTTGCATCAAAAATGAAAACAACCTTGCATTTACAAGTCTATAGTTGTCCTATGATAATCGGATGGTGACACTTTCCATATGTTACTTCTCAAAAAGGCAAAATGACAACGGGCAGCAGTTTTTACAAATTCTGTTATTTACCCACAGCCTGCTTCTCACACAACCTTTCTGTTTCCTGCCTTGAAAGAAAACATAAAACCTAAACCAGCATTTCACATATCTCTGGTATTTAAGACCCCCCTGCCCCATTTTGTCATAGAAAAACAAGCTGCTGAAGTGTGAAGTTGCCTCCTTTCGCACTGATATGAGATCTTAGCAATTTAAGCTATAGTTACTTTTTACTCTGTGTTCATGAATGTTTTTATCTGTTCCTGAGTATCTTTTACAATGAGACAAATTTTACTGAGCAAAATTTTAATTGAAATTGAGTTGGAGGACTGATGCTAAAATCGGAAATCTTGTATTTCTGTTTTCCAATTCAAGTTCACAATATAGTTTACAAAGTCTGGGGAATGTAAAGATCTAAAGTTGCATATTCTTCTTTATGTTGATGTTTGAAGATTTGCTAAATGAATTCACTTTAGCTAAAGAAGAGGTTAAACATGTTTATTTGCAACCATGCTTAGCTGATTAGTATGCATGATGAGAAAAACCAAAGCAAAGACCACTTGACAGGCTTTGTCCTGCTGCACGGTTGTGATTAGCCTACAAGTATAAGCATTTGTGTTTTCTGCTGTAAAAACATATGGCTGCAGGATTAATCCTTCTGTTCCAGGCAAAAGGCACATATTTTCCCACTCCCTTGTTCATCCCACCACTTTCTGAATGCAGGAAAGCTAGGAGTAAGATGGAATACTTCACTGTTAATTAAAAAAAAAAAAAAAAGGCGATGGTGGGAGAGAGTGGCTTCTAAAATGAAAAACCAAGAATAAACTATGGGGTTAGATATCCATTGAGTAGTGAGTGTTTTTTTAAAATATAAAAAATGTGGTTGAAGGAGCTTTTCAGATCAAGACAGACCTGTGATTATTCCTGGTTCAATAACATTTTGATATGAGATACCGTTCTTCTGTTTGTTTGTTTTCAATGTAGGTCCTGACCAGATACCCCTGAGGGAAGAATTTGAGCAGATCATGTTGAAAGCTATGCAGGAGTTCACTCTGAGAGAGCGATCCTTGCAAATGAGCGCACAGTGTATCTCTGTGTCACCAGGTCAACTCCCTTGGCTTGCCAGGTTAATCGCTAGCGTGTCTCGGGACCTCGTGCATGTGGTTGTTACCCAGAATTCCCTGGCAGAGGGCATCTCGGAGACCTTGAGGTCTCTCAATGAAATGAAACATCAGCAAAAGCTACCAGATTATGTAGTTGCCATTTGTGCATCAAAGATAAGAGGAAAT
Organism: Manacus candei; assembly: GCF_025592945.1. Lineage (NCBI taxonomy): Eukaryota > Metazoa > Chordata > Aves > Passeriformes > Pipridae > Manacus > Manacus candei. The sequence continues at coordinate 10,253,567 of NW_026138056.1, forward strand.
GAGTTCTGTGTAGTAGTTCTAGGTGAGTATATTTGCAGATTGCTTGCGATGCCAAATTAATTTTCTCAATTTATTGATCCAGTTTTTAAATCCCTTTTGTTCTTTTTGTTCTCCTTTGTGTTGTTACACTGCAATGTCACAGTTTATTGTTTCTCCATCAAAACCTGGAGTACTGATGTCCGTGAGGATCTAGAAAAATATATTTATGCTACTCATCGCTGCTCTTTGAATGGCCTGAGACTTTGTTTGTGTGATTACGTTAGAAAATACCTTGAAGTGACCCAGTGACAAAATAGTTGGTTTGTCTTTGTTTTGTGGAACAGCTGTGATATTGTACGTGGCAGAGTCTTCTGCAGACTGCTGTAAAACAGAACATGCATTTTATCCTTTCTATCACCTTGATTTTAAATTCTGCATTGGTGACTGGCTCTGATGTTTGTGCGTGCATGAATGTGTCTTCACGGAAGTGAATTTTGTCTAGTCATCTTTCCTTTGTAGGCAGATGAATCAATAATGCCAATTTTTTACTTTTTTAACTTTTTTCCCCCCACACTAGGGATAATTGCTTTTTCATATTTACCCTGAATCATATCATTTGTCACACAAGCATACAAAATGATGGGCAACAGTTTGCAAAGAGCGCGCTAAAGTTATAGCAACTAATTCATCAGTCACTAGTGAAGTAGACTTGAGACTACTCTCCCAGTCTTCTGGGTAAAGGCAGCAGAGATCCATGACTGAAGATCAGAGTGGCCCACATTTCTAGGATGAAAAGGTTGTACTGACAGTACACTATATTAAGGTTTACTCTCACTTTTTTCCCCTTCTTCTCCAGGTCAATATCAATCTCGGGCACTTGCAGAAAGCATGCTTACCACCAGTGAATTTTTAAAAGAGATCAGTTATGAGCTCATCACAGGGAAAGTTAGTTTCCTGGCATCACATTTCAAAAATACATCTTTAGGTGAGTGGTTCTAAGAAACAGAAGTTCTAGCCAAGACAGTCATGTCATTAGGGTTGGTGTGTCTCCCGTCCAGCAGTTAAAATGCACTGAATACAGCTCTGCCCTCTCCATCGAGAGCATTCTTTCCTTCTCTCCATTCCCTGTGTGTAAAGGAGTGCTTGTCTCCTTCACTTGTGTAGTGCCAGTTACTAATCCTGTAGCAAAATATTTTTAAGAGTTTCTGCTCTTGAATGTGATGGCAGGGCACCCATGAGTGCACAAGTTTTTAGCAAGGGTTTAGAGATTGTTTTATAATGTGTGTTTTTTTATAATCATCAGTTGTTATCAGTAGCTGTAAAGGCACAGAGCTGAAACTATTAAGCTGTGGTTCCTTTTTTTTTTTGGAATTAATTCAACCAGCAAATCAGTAAATTGGAGTAAAGAGAAAAATATTTTCCCTCCATCTCTTCCCTGTATCTCCTCTCTTCCGTGTACCTCTACTCCCTTGCCCCCTCACAGATTTGACATCAGCCATGTGAGAACAGCTGTGTGTGTAATGTTCTATGTCCTTTGTCTGAATTGACTTCCAGATAATTTGGTGTTACTGATTCTGATCTAGGTGATGATTTGGACAAACTGCTGGAGAAGATGCTACAGCAGCGAGGGGAAAGTGTCATTATACCTTTTAATGGAGATGTTAGCGAGTGTGTGTCATCTCAGGAGGCGATTGCCATGGTTTCTACACAAGAACCAGGTAATTTCTCTTACGTGCAAGATGTGAAATAAGTGAGTAGCTTGTTAAATGTCAAAAGGCATACACCTCAGGGATACACCTCAGAAGAATCTAAGGGCATAATTGCAGTCATTGTGTCAATCTTAAAATACTAATACTGCCAGCTGAATGTAGCAATACAACAGTCTCTCAGACAGAAAATCTCTGTAATAACCTTCAGCAACTTTTTTTTTTTTTTTAATAATTCCTAAGATAAAATATGCTATCTTCTGTTAGATGTTAGGCAGAGTAGAGATGTTTCTTTGTTACAGTGTGGATTAGTCTCACCCTTTTGCACCCAGAAGAATGTAACCTTGAGTTTGAGGCAGAGGGGAACTGTGTTCATGACCTGATCTCCCAGGTGTCCTCCTGCTTCTTAACTTTTGATACTCCTCACTTTCTGCATGTAAAATGGTAATACACACTACAGACTTGTGCTCTGGGGCTTAAACTTTTAGGGAATGTGTTTTAAGATCTTGGACTGAACATGCTAGGCAAGCATAATCTATAATTTGTTGACCTGTGTCTTATTCCACCTAATATGATGAGATGCTAAGGTGCAAAAGACGAGCTAGGATTTCTTGTCTAAAAATGCTTATTATAATTTCTCCATTTCAGAATTATTTAATTATTCAGAGTTTTAACCGTACTTTCCTTTTCGTATCACAGAAATGGTAAAAGATGCACTGAGCTGTTGTGAACACTGAAATCCTTTTAGGTCTAGTATCAAAGAAAATTCGTCCTCCAGTAAAGCCTTTTTTCATATTTTTTTTTGTTTATATTAGTTAGCTTAAATTCATCAGCTCAGTGCTAGGTCTGAATGAAAGCAAAATGGTTCATAGTCTCCACATGGATCAGGAGATCCAATTAGAAGGGCTGCCAGTTACTTTGATCTGGCACCCGCAGAAGGACAAATCTTGAGCTTCCTCACAGGATTAATTTGAAGGGAGAATTATCTTTAGATTCTGAGAGTATTTTTTCTTTTTACTGTTTGCTTTTATTAAAATCTTTATATTTTCTCAAACAATTATTCTGAGTTAGTTTTGTCTTTAAAATATGGCTGTACAATGTTTGAAGCCACTGAGAGTCTGTCTGAACAAAAAAAAAAGGAGAAGTAAGTCTCCTAGGCAGCGAGATGAATCTTTCTCCCATAGCAGATGTACTGAAATGGACACTGAGGCAGGTTTGAGCAGGAGATAAGTATGTGCATATGCACACACAAACACATGTGTCTATGTAAAACTAACATAGTAGAAAAAATTACTTAAAAAAACCTGTAATGCCATTATAGGATTTAATTTAGTAATCTGCAGTTCGAAAATATTCAGTGGTTAATGAAACATGGACTGTTGGGCATAGAATTTACCTAATGGAAATACTGTAATGGAAAATGCTTTTAATTATGAGGAAACAAGAGTGCTCTGGTGCGTCCCTCAGTTCTCTGCATGTAGTGTTATACTGACATTTATTTAAGTATAAATAAATCTGAGACTAAAATTTTGTTAAAAGTCAAGGAACATCCAAAGAAATAAATGCTCCCCTCCCCCAATAATTGAGATATATTGCCTAGTTGTATTGTTCATTTTCCCCTCACAGCATGTATCACTACCAGTCAGTACACAGACATATGGCTATCTTAGTCATGGCTTAGAGTGGGGCTCCGTACTTTAGAGAAGAGATGATGTACAAATGAACTTGCAACAGACCTGCTGTCTTGGTAGAGTCTTTTTGGCAGGATTATCAGCATAGGCTTGGTTTCCTCAGATTAATAGCTGTGCTGGCTCCCAGCCCATTGTGCCCAGAGCACAGCAGCCTCAGCACCATGGCTGGTTTTCCCAGCAGGATTGATGGAGGGAAGCTCCTGAAAGAGAACTGCAAGTTTCAGGAGAATATTAGAGCGCTCTCTCTCTCTGTTTTTATTTGTGTACACATGTACATCTTTATATATATATATGGATGCATATTATGTATGCGTTGGTTCATTTAATGGAATGCTTTTCACTACGTTGGTATTAAGGCTTTCTTGGGTTGCATTGTTAAAAATCCTCGAAACACTCAGGGCATTTTAAAAAACAAGCAGTGCTGTACTTTAGGTCATCTCATATATTACCACATTTTAATCAAAGAAAGAAAGTTGACATTTGTGATCTGGACCCACCTCTCCAGTGTTGAGATTTATTCTGGTGAGTGGTTATTTTTTTCTCATAGTAGAGGGTGGGCTGTTTGGAGGGTCATGTTTACTGGGGGGATGGGAAAGTAAACATGTTTCTTGTTGTGTTTTGTTTTCTTTTTCAAACGAACACACTCCAGATTTGGATGTTGATACCTTCCAAATTTACCAGCCACAACTTACAGTTGCCAGAAAGCTCTTGTCCCAGGTTTGTGCTATAGCAGACAGTGGCAATCAGAGCCTGGATCTGGGCCACTTCAGCAAAGTGGACTTCATCGTTATAGTTCCCCGTTCCGAAGTCCTGGTGCAGCAGACCCTTCAACGTATTCGACAATCAGGTAAAAAGGGAGGGGAAAGAGACTGATAAACTAAAATATGTGATGTTATTAAATCACAGCTGGTATAAATGGGTTTGTATAAATGTATTTTGCATGTCCAGTATTAGCTTCATTAGTTGGTGTAATTGATGAATTCTAAACATCTTCCTTTCTTAAGAGAGGGGTCCAAGGTGTACCATGTAAGTGTCAAAAGAAAGTGCCGTATTCATGGAAATCTAAGGAATGTATGACCTGGAGAAGCATTAGCAAATGCCACTGTTCAGGTCTTTTATCTCCTAGAGCTGTTAGTGCTATTTGTTCTAGGTACACATTTGTGCATACGCTCTCGTATGTATTGGCACAGATGTATGTGCAAGAAGCTCTTTTATGAGTTCAATAAATGCCTGAGTGATACATGCAAATTGGCACACAATAACTGGCATCCTGGTTCAGATGGTGATTTTTCCTGTCTGGGCTTCTGTGTCAGGCCATGACTGGTGCCAAATGTTTCCAGAGAAAGAACAGGTTATGTTCCTCCTGAGAATGACCTCTGTCATCCACTCTGTTAGTGACTGACATGTTGAGATAAGCATAAGATTTTCTCTGTGGAGAAAATTACTGTCTAACAAAACTAGGAACTATCTGTGTAAATATTTGGACCTTTGTTCCATTCCTTGTTTCTTCAGACATTGTACTTAATTTGCTGTTACACACTAAACCAGAGGTTTTCTGGTATCTATTTGCAGGTTTTCACATCTACTTTATTTTATTTTTTTAAATGAATGAGTTTTATTTTACTTTTTTTGAAACTATTTTTTGAAATCATTAAGACACTGGAAAATACATCAGTAACTCAAATTTCAGAGTAGTCTGTTGCTACTTTAATTTAAATGCCATTCAAGGTTGTATAGATTATATCATACCTACTTTTTGAATATGATGGCAATATAGCATTACAAAGACTGCTAAAGAGTAGTTGTATTGACACAAATGTTGCAGAGAAATGCATGAGAGCATGAAAAATATTATATGATACTAGCGAGAGCCAGTTTTATATAAATTTATGATTTTTGCAAAGGAAAGGTCAGGATAACTTCTTCTGACTCAAACAGTATTAATATATGAGCTAAATGTGGGCAGGTTTAGCCTAGGGTCATGGAGCATAGCCAACTGAGTGCTGCTCTGGAAATCTTTGTGGAGGCCTGATTTTTTCCCCCCCTTTTTTGGTAAGGTGGTTTTTAAAGGTCTTCAGGCACTTTTTGGAGGAAATCCAGAAGCCAAGAAGTGCATTTCGGCCTCCACTGGGAGTGAAAATGAATTTAGATAATCATCTCATTACTAGGGCTTATCAATGGTTTGGCTAAATCCTGATATTGGCAGACCAAGTGGCAACCTGCCATTGACCCTTCATTTTTGGATGCACTCAAAGGAAAAGTTTTTTGTTGTATTCTTATTTTTCACAGGTGTCCTTGTGGACTTGGGTCTAGAAGACAATGGAACAGCATATCAGAAAGCCGAGAAATATGTGGTTCGTCTAGACAATGAAATTCAAACAAAATTTGAAGTTTTCATGAGACGAGTGAAGCAAAATCCCTATACACTCTTCGTGCTGGTTCATGACAATGCCCACGTGGATTTAACAAGGTAGCTGCTTCAATCTACCAAAGGAAAACCTTCCTCTCCCAGTGTCTTCAGTTAGGTTTTTCAAAAGACCGACCATCTTAGACACCCAATGCTTTCTCTAGGCATTTTTAAGGCGTTTTGTGCCTTAAAATTGGAAATAATCTTTTTTGTTTGCCCATGATATTTGCTAACTAATTCTGATTCAGATGAAGACAGGTGAGACTAGTTTCAGATTACTGGATCCCTAACAAGACTGTTTGTAGGAGTATGTGCTATGGTACTGAAGTCAGGAAAAAGGGTTGAATTTTTCAACTTGCTTTGTTGTTCTTGTCTTTTGTTCCTATTCCTCTCCTTTTTCTGTTTTCAAACCCAAATGTCTCCCGTGTTCACAAGCTGATCATGCTTTAATTCATGTTTTTATACTTGATGATAGTGTTGCGTGCAATATAAGGAGACTTAGAGAGATTTAACTCTTTTCATTGTATGAAAGATGCCATATGCCATAGGTACTGTAAGAAAAGGATTTTAAAAAACAGCTGTACTGAATTTGGCCAGCTTTAGGTCTAAACACAACACGTACACATTGCAGAGACATTTCTTCACACTGAATCACAACCTTACCTTGGAAGAAGAAAGAAATAAATAAAGCTAATTATTCTGCTCTTTTTCCATGTGTAAGCTTAGGAGAATAATCTTAATGTGATTCAAACACAGCATGTAAGGTTATGGGATTCATTTCAATATCAGAGATAGTGGAAGATATTCCTGCCCATGACAGAGGGCTTGGAACTAGGTGATCTTTAAGGTCCCTTCCAACCCAAACCATTCCATAGTTCTATAATAAACAAAATAATGTCCTTGAAGGACAGCTGAAAATAGACAAAAGCAAGCTGATTTTCCCCATCACATTTTTGTTACTGTCTTTGCTGTACTCTGAATTTGGAAGTCCTGAATATATCCTGGAAGTGAAGGTAGGTCCAGGAGCTGGAAATCAGGACATCAGACTTTTAGGTTTCCCAGTCTTAGAGAAATTTGTTGTTTCAGGCTGGGAAAGCCACTGGATTTTGTAAAATCAGTACTATACCTCCACAGCTCATGGAACAGTGTTTTTCAGTGAAAGGGAGTTCATCACCTTTGGCTTACTTTTGGTTTCCTCCATCTGATGCTTTTTTAAACTGGCACACTAATCTACCTTCTCATTGTTGGCAGATTTTGATCCTTTGTTTAGGTGTTTGTTGGGTTTTTTTCCTTCTGTTGCCTGAGTCTACCCACAGAGAATGCTCAAATGGTTTTTGACACCTTTTACCCTTACAAAGAGATTTTTTGAGCTGTGATTCTCAGTGGCATGGTTGATCAGAGATTTTTCTGCAGGAAGAGAGGATTGAATCTCAGGATGTCAGTAAGGCAATTCTTTGCATTCTTATTTCTGCAGTGCCATTTCAAGTTCCCTGTCACATGGTGAGCCTAATCATGGTCTGGCTGATAGAGTTATTAATTGCAGGGAGGTGCTTGAAGCATTCAACCTCCTTGTTCTTCAGGTCAGCTCTTTTCCTTATGCCTTGCAAACTCAGCAGTCCAGGATCAGTTCTAGCAATGAGGTACATTGGATACAATCTGACACTGTGGTAAGTGCTCGTTAATTTTAACTGTGAATTTTAATGTGGACTTCACACCTACCAGAAACTAGAAGATGTGTGTTTTAGGGGAGAGCTCCTCCTCTGCTGGAGTTTATTCTCTCAGATTCCAGATGCACAGGCCTGGAACACTGGTGGTAGAGGCAGCACTGACATGTAGGACCAGGAGATACACATCTTTGTCCAGTCACATAAGATGAGACCCTACTTTCTGTGCTTTGGTCAGACAAAGCTATGTGGACTTGCCATAAAGCTCTGGAGCTGGCTTTCCCTTTTCAGGCAGTCTGACTTTTGACTGTAAGCTCTGTGTCACACAACCTGTCAAGTCTGCTCATTATCTTTCTGGTACTAATAAAAGTTGTGTGCTAGGTTAACAAGTTTTGGTGTAGTGGGTGCTGTCATTATGCAGAGGAGAAAACCTGTTGGATATTCTGCACCATTAACTTCTTTTATAATTTCAACTAGCTGATTTTGAGGATATTTTGGCTAAATCTGCATAAAAATAGCTTTTTTTCCTATTTCTTGTTTGGGATATTTATATCAAATTTGACTTTACTGTGTTGAGTGGACCACTGGTTTCTGCAAAGTGTATTAAAGTGATAGCTGTAAAAAAATAGTTAAAGTAAAACCAGGGAGTGAATGAATATTTTAAATTTGGGTTTTGGTTGATTTGGTTAATATACGCGATGAGGTGGCCTTCTGTAAAATGGTCTAGACAATTTTTTGTTTCCCAAAAGTAAAAAATCAACAACTTTCAGTCTTCTGAAAAAAAGGGGAGACTGTATGCGATTATTCATTCCTAGAAGTTACTGCTGATGTAAATGCACCAGAGAACATGCTGTGCTTCCAACAAAGACCTCATGAAATTTGAGACACAAATATTCTGTCTTTCTGATAGCTGTCTGCAGATTTACATTCCAGGAAAAAAATTATTAGTTTCTGGTTGCCATTAGAGGTGTATAGAATATGAAAATCAGGAACAACTTTGGAAATTAATAATCCTTCTCTTTTCAGGTTCTGCTTTAAATAGAAATGAGATGACAGTTGTCAGTAGATATAAAGCCTGAGTTAGGGAGTCAGAAAATAATTAGTAGGGTTCTAGAAAGCCCCTGCAGTCACAGGTAGGAGATATGTTGAAAAATTTGCAAGGAGCAACGTCTATCTTTGCTAGCCATAGACAAATAATAAGCTAAGTAAAAAAAAAATTACGTTTTATTATATTCTTTGAAACAAATACATAGCATCACTAAGGCAGAATGGATAAAAGGAAAGGCTACTTTTGTTTGGGTTTGCTTTCCACCTATTTTTTTAAAATTAGACAAGAAATTAAATTTGTACCTGTTTTCCTTATATTTTTTACTATTTGTGTATGGAACAGGATGATGCAGCAAGTGAAGACAAGCTATACTTTGGTTTGAATGAATACAGCAAATCCCTCCAGTGGGGAGTCACAAGTCCCCTTTTGAGATGTGATGAAACCTTTGAAAAAATGGTCAACACACTTTTAGAAAGGTAAATAGTAACGTGGGAACTTGAGATTCTGCTTATTTGGGATCTTAGATATCTTTATGAACCCCATCACAGGGGATGAAGACATGATGACCTTTGACACTGATCCTGGAATCCATGAATTATGTGCAATTTTTATTTTAGTGACAAATTTAGTGCTGTTGAAGAAGGAGGGGATATCCTTCATTTCTTTAGACAAGAGATTGGGCCTGTTCAGCAGCAATATGGGCTCAGCTGTGCTACTCTCCTCTTTTGGCTAAGCCCTGCCTATGCTGAGAAGGTACTAGAGGTCTCATAACTCACCATTTCTGGTGTCTCTCTTGTTGGGACTGCTAACACACTTGGCAGTGGTGGCCCAGGTGAGGCACATAATTTCAAAAATGTCATTTTTGTTATTTCACTGATTGGCTATGATTTTAGTCCCTGCAGCTCAGAGCTTGTTAGTACCCTGCAATTGCCTGAACAAGCTACTTTCCTGGCATATCTCCAAGATATAATTTCAGTGCGCACATTACAGGACTGAAGGAAACACTGTCATTTCCAGCAGTGTGGAGTTAATCAGCTCTGCATATCAGCAGGACAGATCCCTTTGATCTGTAGTTCTCATATCTTGATATTGTAACTGTAACAGGGTTGTTCTGTCTACAATATCTACAATACTGCTTTTCCTATTTTAATTAGATCAACATAATAATTATAAATATACCTATATTTATTAAGTAAAATACAATATCAAATGTGTTAAATTTGCAACATAAATAAATAATTAAGCACACCATTAAAATTTATTATTATCTAAAAATATGAAAGTAATTAATATGATGAGTAATAATAATAATAAGGTCAGTTCTTTAGGCTTCTAGTATTTCTGGTCAAATCCAACAGAATTGGTCACAATGACTGTTTCTGTTCTTAAAATGTGGATGGGAGAAAGGGTGAAGGAGGATTTGTGTATGTACAAATAACAATATGAGATTAGGATGAGAGTAGAAATTGATGGCAGGATATGTTTTTGTGTCACAGTTTATCAATTTAGCCTCTGTTTTTAAGAAACTGGGCTATTCTGTCTGAGTGGGTGAGCCACTCAAGCTTACAAGCTGAAAACATTGCAGACATTTTTGTATAATAAGAAAGGCTCCATTTGTTTTAGTTGCAGAAGTGCAGTGGATACTTTTATGGCAGGAAGAGTAAAAAGTGTTTTAAAAATATACTGATTTAATGACTGGCTTATGGTGTCCAAAGTGAATTACTGTACCTACTGGTTAACACAACACGAAACTTTCTTCAAAGCCATGAGGTCCTGGGCTTTGGCTGATTTTTAGACATTACTGTGATTTTGTGTGTGCTAATGTAGAGCTGTATCTCCTCAAAGGTACCCCCGGCTGCACAGCATGGTGATTCGCTGCTACCTTCTCATTCAGCAGTATTCCCAAGCTCTGATGGCTCTCACCACAATGGCATCACTGAGAGATCACAGCACGCCCGAAACGCTCAGCATAATGGATGACCTTATCACTTCTCCAGGAAAGGATAAGAATGGCTGTGGCCACATGCTTGTCATTAGGGTGCCATCGGTGCAGCTGGCCATGCTGGCCAAGGAGAGGTTACAAGAAGTAAGAGACAAGTTGGGACTGCAGTATCGTTTTGAGATCCTCCTTGGGAATCCTGCCTCAGAGCTTACTGTTGCGAAACACTTCGTGACACGGCTGAAGGTAGGCAGAACCTGAATATTTGCTTGTATGCTCACTGTGGTCATCTGACTGTTGTAATTGCTTTGTGTTTATTCCCACATGTTTATAGGTTAATTATTCTATAGGAAAAGGATGTGTGTCCTGTATCTGTCTCTGTTGAATGTATTTCTGTACTTTTGAGCATAAGTGATACAGAAACTTGGAACAAACCTGAATTGTTACTGGTCCATGGAGTCAAACACCAGATGTTATCTCACTTCTTAAAGTTGAATAACAGCATGCATCAGATAGGGTTCATCTCTGAAAGCAGAGCTCAGATGTCTGTAGGTAAACTAACTATTTCCACCAACTTATCTGTCTGCCCAGTGTGTCTGTTATCTGCTCTGTCCATCCATCTTCTGCCCTTCTGATAACTGGTAAAGTATGCTGTTTGCCATAGACTTCTTTTCTCAAGCTCCTGCATGCTGAAAGCATGGATTTACAGGAGCATGGTTTAACTAGCCAAAACCACTTCCTGAATGAACCTCACTACATTAAACAATGTATGAATTGTTATATATTAATATTAGTATACATTAAATATGTAATAATAATATTAGTATACATTAAACAAAGAAATGGGTTGCCTACCTTAAGTATCAGGCTGAAAGTAGTACTGGTTATCTGTCCTGAACCTTGCTCTGTCACAGAAAGATTCTGTTTCTACTGTAAGTTATACAGTGTATTCAAAACCACACAGAAGAGGAAAGAATTTTGTAAGCCTTTCCTAGAGAGCTTGGATACAGCCAAAGGCAGATAAAATGTCCTTTAAAGAAGTTACGAACACTGCTTACCAAACCTTATCTGCAGTGGGAGAGGGAAAAGAGGGAAGTAGTCATAAAATGAGAAAATGACAGATGAGATAGCAGCTCTGTGCTGATGGATTTTTTTGGATAGGCATTAATTCCAACCTTAAATCATTCTGGATTGAGTCCTGTGAGGACTTCTTTGAAATCCTTTGCTGTAATGGGTTGCAGCCCTTACATAATGCTGGAACAACCTGTGAGGCCTTTAGAGCAGATGGGGATTGACTGTGGAGCTGTTGCAGGTGAATATTCATGTAGATATTGGTCTGGAATAGAGGAATTTTATCAGACAGAAAATGAAAAACCTTCTAAATAATTCTTCTTATTCCTCTCTCCAAAACATAAGATGCATTTTTGGACTAAACAAAGCTGTAGGATTCTGGACTTGTTTCTTTCTTTGCAGGTTTCTAGAAAAAAAGCCCTCAAATCTGTACCATGCATATGAAGAGAGTGAGGAAAGGAATTTAGTTGCCCAAATATAAGCCTGTAGTGTCTTTTTAGGTGGGGTGTCAGCTTTGTATCTTCCCGTATTTCAATTTCTAATCATGCACTTTCACAGAAATTTCCATCATTGGAGAGGCAGGGTGACACACAGCCAGACTAACCCCATTGAGCCAGAAATTATCTCTCTTCTACCAAGGCTGCTTTACCGAGTCAGAAGATATTGCTAAGTCACTGGAGAAATAAATTTTTTCAGTAAGCTCTGCTGAACCAAGGGCAATGAAGGGTATAATGACATGGGACCAATGCTACCAACCTTTCCAGTGCTAAGGGAAAATGCTGCAGTTTTGTGGTCTCGGGCCTTGGTAGACTGTAGGTGAGGAGTCCTTTCTGGTGGGATTAACCCCAGTGAAAGGTAAAATGTTTTTCTTTCATGCAGTCTTTCATTATATAGAATAATTAGGCAAGGTTCTTTGAACCGTTTTCACACTCCACTTGAAAGTCTTTCTTTAGCTTTACATTAATTCAAAGACCTTTTATCTGTGCCAACTTGAAATTGAGGGCATCAACTGCATTTTTCTCTGACAGATCACAGTAATACACCAGATGTATGTTTCCAGCAGTGAATAACATATGCTATACATCCTTTTGCTTTGTATTTAATGCTTAGCTAACAGTTGGCTACCATAAAACAAATGCATGCCTGTACCCAAGGTCTCCTTTCAGTTGGCTGTTGAGTAAGCAAACCCTGTATACAAAGAAAAAAACTGGAACTGATGAAGAAAATAACCAGGTGAATATTTAGAAGAAGTCATTTAGAAGTTACTGCAATTTTCTCTGTTCACAGGCTTGGAGGGGCAATGAGCAGGATGACTGGATTCCTCGCACCTATCAGGATCTGGAAGGTCTACCTTGCATTGTTATTCTAACTGGCAAAGACCCTCTGGGAGAAACTTTCCCCAGGTGCTGTTATTACTCTTTCAATATGATTGTTTTCTAGCATGTTTAGATGAGTTGGGGGGTGAATAAGTGGTTTGATACCATCTGGCTACTTTTTCACAAAAAAAGTGTATTTTTGAATACTTTATTTGGTAACTTTAAAGTTTTGGAAAGTGTAGTTTGTGAAAATTAATGCTACTATACTGTGTGGGTCAGTGTCTCTGCAAAGTACCAAGGAACATAACTTATGTGATGAATATTTAAAAATATTTTTATATTTATGGGCTAATAAAATAGTTCATGAATATTTAGTAAGCAATTACAGATGGGGAGTATTCTTCAAAGCCAGAGAAAACAAAATTTCATTTTTTCTTGTGTTGGGTTTTCTAGGTCGTTGAAATACTGTGACCTTCGGCTAATTGACTCAAGCTACTTAACTCGTACTGCCTTAGAGCAGGAAGTAGGCTTGGCATGCTGCTACGTCTCAAAGGAGGCAATTCGAGGGCCTATTATTGCTCTTGACCTCAGTGAGAAGGAGCAGGAGAAGGCTAATGGTAGCGAGAATGACTCTGATGAGCTGCTGATAGACTTGGACCGACCCCAGAGTAATAGCAGCGCTGTCACTGGAACCTCAGGTCAGTTATTCTGCTGTTGGTCTGAAAAACAAGTTTTTATTCCTACATCACTGGAAGTTGAATGCAAACATTAAGATGTTTGCTCAAATGCTTAGCTGTGTCCTGCTGCAGGCTAGACAATGAAATGTTAGTTGCAGATTTTTCCCACGGTGAGCAATTTTCCTGTCTACTGCTAAAAGAAGATGGTGTTTCAGTGGGAGGGATGGTATGCCATAGCTAAGGGTGCCTTGTGATTTTTATTTTTAAACTTACATTTCATGTTTGGTGCTAGCTTTGTCCAGAGGATCCTGAAAAGATCTTAAAAATCAGAATAAAAAAGGCTAGTATAAAATTCTAGCAATAGAAAAATGGTCTGTAACTGGAAGTAGCTATGGGTGAGAATGGATATTTGCCTCCTTGCCAAGACCAACAGAATGGTTGGGTCTTGCCCTACCTCTTCAGGCATCAGTGAAACCTCACCTCTCATCAAACTTTCTTTTCTTTGCATTCCACAAACACTTCTGGGTCCTTCCCTTTGTTTCCCTATGAGTTTGAGGTATTAAGACAGCTGAACTGGATCTTTGCCATGCATCAGATCTTCCCATACACTAACTAAACGTGATTGGTATGGAGGAGGGAGCAGAACCCAGTTCACATGAAATAAATGCTCTGTTCTTCATAGAAAGAAAGGTGAAATGGGTCCATGTATACAGTGGTTTGTTAAACTTGACTTTCAGAAGGTTGTGCCATGAAATTCCAAATCCTAGATGCCAAATGATAGCTCTCATACAAAGCTTAGGATTGAAGCCTTAGACTCTGAACCCTGTAGCAGTAGGGCCTTTGCCTCTCCAACAAGAGGGATAGATGGATGTAAATGATTTCTTTTTACATGGTGAAACACTGACCTAAGCCCCAACAGCACTCATTGAACAGAAGTATTTGTGGGTTAGCATTGTCTCATAGATCAAATGAATCGTGGTTTTCTTATGTCAGTCACCATCTGTTCATTGTGTGCTCTTTGTTTCCCAGGTTCCCTGGCTGACAATGGCGTGAGCTCCTCAAGTGCGGCAGACAAGTCTCAGAAGCAGGCACCATCACTTAACTTTCAGGCTGTGGCACACAGCTCAGTAGATGAGGGAACTTACTCCGGTTTTACGGCTGGAGAGACCCTGAAACAAGAATGTGACTCCCTGGGTAACCAGATGGCGAGCAGCACCACTTCGAAACTGTCATCACTGTCTTCAGTCTCCCAAATGTTTCAGTGGCCTGCCCATTCCGCCAAAGACAGCAAGGCCCTCCGCGTTGCCCTGCCACGCATTGTCATCCTGTCCAAAGCTGCCTACTGTCTCCTAAGCTCGCAGAAAAGTGGGAACTTGCCTTCCTCCTCTTCCCTCCTGCCTCATGCTGATGTGTCTTGGCTGAGCTCTCTAAGGCCTCTGCTTCACAAGGACATGAACAGTGAAGAGCAGTCTCTGTACTACAGGCAGTGGACAACAGCCCGGCAGCACCATGCGGACTTCAGCAATCAGGGTGAGGCGTCTGGCGCCAGGAGCTTTCACCCCAGGCGACTGCTTTTGACAGGACCACCACAGGTAAGAGCACATCTCCTTCCTCTTGCCTTTTTAGCAGTCTGAGAGGGCCAGCGATGAGGACTGTAGGTCGTACTGTAAAGTTACCCACAGTAATGTGTTTCAAGGTCAAAAGTCAAAGTCAAATTTTAAGGCTAAGTCCATGCTGAAAGTGGTAAGGAGAGGAAGGGTGATGCTGTATGTCTTGTTTTAGCCTAAATGAAATACACGTGGATGGCACCTGGTGTAACATTGCCATGAGCAGGTCAGGAGGGAAGCAGTTATCACTGCCAATTTCCCTGCGTACAGAAGTGACACAGGCTGTGGGCCAGTTTGTGCAATTGAGTAAAACTGCTCAGCATAATGGGGAATATTATGTCTTGCAATACTTTCAGGCAGAGCTGAAAACAGAGCTTTGGAGTAAGCCCAAAGACATTTATCCTGAAATTTACCCTCCCATTGTAGTAGTTTGAATTGGCATTTAGGCTTTTTTTCCATCTCTGGCTCAGGTTGGAAAGACTGGTTCATACTTGCAGTTCCTAAGGATTCTCTTCCGCATGCTGATCCGGTTGCTGGAAGTCGATGTGTATGACGAAGAAGAGATTAATGCCAGTAAGTATTTAGTAGGCATTCTTAATATGCATCATAAGGAGACTGTGTTATGCATTATTTAGCAGTGAAATTTTTAGGCTTACTGAAAGACTAGAAATTACACCTACTACATGTCCCGTCTATTGGTGTGTAGCTAGATACCTTGCTCTAGGTGTCTGCATATATTTCAATATAGATTAATAAAAAAGTAAATTTTATATTGGGCTTAGCTGAGAGCTATTAAATGTGTTTTGGATTGATATATTTGTATAGCACTAAAATGAAAGTGAGCACAAAACCGTGAATGTAAATGGGCATCTGCCCATGTTATCTCCCCTTGCAAGTTTTTAAGAATTGAGTGCTTTTAAGCAGACAGGACATTTAACACTTGTGTTTATTTATAAATTATATACCAATTTTCAGTTAGACTATTTCCTGTCTGCAATTTGCAGATCTTACGCTGAGGACAAAAGGCAAGAGGAGTCTCTTTGGATTTGTGCTCATTTGACAGATCTCACAGATCAATTAGCTGCTGTGACAGGACTTTCCTTGAGAAGAACAAAACCTTTTAAAAATTATTCCTCTCCATGGTGTTCTTTACAGTACTCTGTGGTTTTGTGGTGAAGTCTCTATGGTGCATAACTCTCATGACCATTAGACTGGCATCCTGAAAATGTAGTTGTTGTCAAACCCTTGAAAAGGGTAATTTGTATTTCTCTTCATACAATGCTATTAAAGGGGGTGGCGAAGGGGGGAGGAGGGGAGAAAAAAAAAGTATTTTCCTTTGGTTTGGAGCTTTGAGGGTGGTTATTCTCTCATTATTTGGACTAAAGTACTCCAGAAACTTGGGATGAAATATCAAAATTTAAGAGACATTCTGCCTGTTGTGATCAGAGCAATGTGTCACACCCCTGCCAGGAATGCATGGAACTCTATCATGAGAGCAATTTGGGTTTGGTTGGGATTTTTGGCTGTGGCTTTTTTGCTCCCACTACTTCTCTTGGTATGCTTCTCCAGAGCACTATTTTCTCATTACTGAAAATATTATTTTATTCTCCAACCCAAAGGTGTTTCTCTCCCAATTATAAACATTCTCCTTGGGACCAAAGAAAATACTAATTTAAATTAAAATACTTTTTCTCTTCTTGGAGGCTTGCTTCTTTGGTGTAGTCAGGCAGCTATCTTACCCTCTCTCAGCATTCATCTAGGTAGCCTGGATCTTCTTACAGGATCCTCACAAATGACAGACCCTTTATTCTCCTTATCAGTTTGGTATTCTTGCCTGCATATCTATTTTCATTTTATCCTTCTGGTGCATGGGTGAGCAGAACTGAACAGGGTATTCTGAGGGATATTTAACCAACTCAGCCTACAACAACTCATGTATTCCCCTGCCCAGATTGAAAGCCCTGTGATTGATGAAACCAGTGATTGCGCTGGTCTTTTCCATTCTCCCATTTCACTGGCATTGATACATAGCTTGTACTACTACGTTCCCCAGCAACTCAGCCATTTCCAACTGAAGTGCTCCCAACCTGCTGCAGAAGTGCTTGCTATTAGTCCATAGGACTCACATTTTTTCTGCTAAATATCACCAGGTTTTTGTTACAGTTTTTGAGGGCATTGAATTCTTTCCGGCTGATCTTTGATTCCTTCTTCATGTCAACAGTGACTCTTAAAAGTGTGCCACCAGCAAACTTAAGCAAATTTTTTGTTTAAGCTGGTGACATTAGTGGCAATATTAAACAGTGTGCCCCTCTACCAATCTTTTAATTTCTTCTGTAATCTCCATCTGCCTTAACGTTTATGATATTACATGCTGCCATCTTCTGTTTAATCAACTCTTTCAATTCACTATCTTCATTTTCTTCAGTTGTATTAATAATTTGTCTTGTAGTATCATACCAAATATGTAAGTCCAGAAGGAGAAGATGCATTGCATTTCCTTTGTTCAGAGAAATAGGTATCTCATAGCCATATAATGAAAGTAACACAGGACTTCTTTAGTCAATTCGTGTTGAATTTTATCACATTTATCATTTACTTCAACAGCTTTAATTATTTCCTTAACCCTAATTTTGAATATTACGGAGGTCAAAGTAATGGACTCAGAGCTCTGTAGATTATTGCGACTTCTCTTGCATCAGACAGGGTAACATGAGCATGTGCTCATCTGTAGACCCAACCTTCATTTCACCTGAATTCACTTTTCTAAAATCACTAACTTCAGTTACATACCTACTTCTGTGTGTTCTTCCATCTCATTTTAAACTGAGTTGGCTGATATTCAAGCTACATTCTGAACTTGTTTTCTTTAACCAGTGCTTTCTACTGTTCCCATTGCTTAAACTTGGTTTTCTACTTCAGACTTATCTCTGTTGGATCAAAGCAAAAACATTTCAGATTATCCTTGGTGGCCACACCCCATTCTGTAATAGGAGTGTATCTTTTACTGCCTTTATCATGTACCACCAGCTACTAGTTCGTATATTTATGCAACCTCTTTCCTTGCTTTCTTCTGCCTTTGGATATTTTACTTCTCATTTACCCAGTGCTCTTAATTCCATCACAAAGAGGCTCAAAACTACACCTGTACCTTCTGCACAAATAGCACCATTCATTTGAGCATGTTATGCTTAAACCAGAGTGCATAATACCTCAGCTTGATGAGGAACAGAGCTGAAAAATACCTAGAAGGTTCCTTCACCTGCATGCAGTTTCTAAGAAATTGCCATTTCTTTGAAATGGCTTTATATGGATTGTAATTCCAATGGTAACATTTATGATGTTCAAAGATGTTGCTGCACGTGTGTGTGTGTGCGTGGTAAGTTCCTGCACAACTGAAAAGCAGCAAACATCACATAAATATCATTTGGTGGGTATCTAATACTGCTTACCTGAAGTGTGTTGTTGCAGATCATACAGAAAACAGTGAAATTACTCAGTCTAGCAACGACCACTGGCCAGATATTGAGATCTTCAGCAAAATATCTTTTGACCTGAGTGTACATGACCCCAAGTACAGGAATATAAGCCCTGTATACACAGAACAACTCTCAAGAGTGAAACAAGGTAAGCAAAATGCAAACTTTTTGAGGAATACTTTCCTACAAAGAATCAGTTTTTATTGGTTCAGTTGAACATATGAGTTCACAGGAACCTCTACAAAATTATATAGAACAAAACAATTTGTGAGTTCTTTACAGCTGCTCCTGGGATCACAATCTCTGTTTTTTCACCACTCTTAAATTTCTGTTTCTTTTCTTTGTGCACAGAAGCCAACAAAGAAGCAAAATCAGAGGAACCTAAGAAAAGGGAGACTGTGTCCATGATGCTGACTAAATATGCAGCTTACAATACATTCCATCACTGTGAGCAGTGCCATCAGTACATGGACATTAATCCTGCTGCACAGGTTGGTGTTGAGGCCTAAAGGTAAATTGCATCCTCATTTTTTTTCTGTGGTCTCTCCAGGCATACTGCTCTTCTCTCAGGATTCGTGCTTCCACCTTCCCTGAGATGGAATTGTTTAATTCTTCCGTTCTCAGGGGACATATTGAGCTACAGACCCAGGAGCATTAACTGTGTTTGTTATGTTCTGAATGAGCAGTTCCCTCCAGCTGCCTCTGGCAAAGGGTGAATATTGTGACAAGTTGTCTCAAGCCAAAGCATTATTCAGCCTGCCCAGAGGGTTTGCAGTATCTCAGGGGAGAAGACTGTAAAATTAAGAGAGATGCTTGTCTTACCTAAAAACCAGCCATCCATGTGTGTGATCGGAGATGGGAAGGCCTTTCTTCCTCCTTTTGTAATTAACTGTGCAAGCTTCTCAGCAGTAGCTTATGAGTCACTGCACACAAATAAAAATTTTTAACTGTTCAGTTAAAAAACTTCTGGTTTCTAAAACAGTTACTCTCGCAGGAGACTGGCAAGTAAGATTATTCCTGGTTAATAGCTCACACATTATTCCTTCACCGCCAACAACAGTTTACTTGGAAGTTTCTTATCTCGAATCATTCTTTCCTTGCTTGCTGATCTTTTCCAACAGCTTGCTATTAAGCTCTCACAGTGTGGACACACCGACATGGCAGTGTACAATGTCAGTAACCTCGGCGCAGCACCAGCAGGTCTGACTTAAACCTCGTGCTTCATTATGTTGACAGAAGCAAATCCTCCCCAAGGACATCTGTTGTTCCCTCCACTTATCTTTGTGCATGTGATCAAACATAACTGGTAGTAATAAATATAAACATCTACTTTATGTGCAAGTGCGAGCTGTGTACATAGAGTTATGATAATTGAGCTCAGGGAAATTACACATTCAAAGGGGAGATGTTGGACAGCAAGCATTATGAAGGGAGAGAGATTCTTAAATGCTTTAACAGAACCTAAATAAAGTCCCTTGCTTTTTCCACCTTTATTTAGGCTAATTTCAGTTTTTCAGTAAAGATTACAGAAAACTCACTGGTAGGAGTAAATGATTCAACTTTGTAGTAAGATAGATGTTTCTGAAGGATGAAATCTTATCAGATATTTAGGCACTTTGTATACACTTACACGGTTCAGTGAAGTGCTGTGTAAACTTAAGCTCACCCAAATTCTCCGTAGCCTTGTTAATGGCCTGGTCTGCTTTGGTCACTCAAAGGAGAGTATTGCCACAGGAAAAATACCATACTAATGCAGCTGTGCTGCTGCTGATCTGTCTGTATGGCAGTGCATGCTGCTGTGGAGGCACACCCCCATGCTACACTGCTCTTTGAATCTTTTGGGGAAATCTATTTGGACAGTTTGTTTCCTAGTATGTATGTGTGCATGTGTGTATGTATGTATGTGTGTGTGTATATATATTTATTTATTTATTTATGTATATTTGACTTCTCCTTGTAAATATTGATAAATAATTCCTAGCTGAAGCAGACTTCAGAGGAGTCCAGTTTGCCAAAGATAATTACTGACAGAGAAAGCTGATTCTTTCAACAGCAAGGCCGGTTACATTCTTAAATAATGTGCCTTATGGTGAGGAAAATAAGAATATTGTACTGTTAACTTCAGCTACTGAAAGAGAATGTTTTGGATGTTCTTCTCTGATGGCTTTCAGCACTGTGGCTGTAAGAACAGGTTGCCATATACTCCTTATACCTGCTTGCAAATCTTTTTTGTTTGTTTGTATACAGGTATCTGATTCCACTCTGCATGCATTCACATTTTCATCCTCGATGCTAGGAGAAGAGGTTCAACTGCATTTTATAATCCCAAAGTCCAAAGAGAACCATTTTGTCTTCAGCAAGCAGGGAAAACATCTAGAAAGCATGCGACTCCCACTCGTTTCTGACAAGGTGCGTGTGCTGCTCTTACCCATCTGCTGAATGCAGTCAACCAGAGATATATTTGCAAATTAATGGGGGGAGATTTTTTCTGTTTTCTTTTTGTTTTAAAATGTGTAATCCTTGCCTGACTGTCCTTAGAACTGGAGTTTTTGAGGACAATCATCCCTTTTTCCGGTCCTAGTGTCCAGTTCATATGTGTTGCAATGATCAGTAGTCTTAAAACCTAGTATAAACAATAAGTAAATAAAAATCTCTATCAGGAATAGCCTGCCTTTTACCACATGTTGCCAAAATATGTCCTGTTCCAGCAGAATTTGAATGCAGTCAAGAGTCCTATCTTCACTCCATCGAGTGGACGTCATGAACATGGCCTCTTGAACCTCTACCACGCCATGGAAGGCATTAACCACCTGCACCTCCTTGTAGTCAAGGAATATGAAATGCCTCTCTACCGTAAATACTGGCCCAACCACATCATGCTTGTCCTGCCAGGCATGTTCAACAATGCTGGAGTTGGTAAGAAACACTATCCGTGCATTGCTGTGAAGGTGTCAAAATCCATGTTGGACAATGTGGATGATGTTGTTGAAGGAAACATTGCAGCAGCCCTTCACATTCATGCTGTAATAATAGCAGGAATATGTGTGGAAAATACAGTGATGGGGAAGAACTGCTGTCAGGGACATGTATTGATCACTGCTTTCTCAGTTTAAAATCTGATGTTTTATGGGCCATATTCACTCATTTTACTCAGGCCTGCTGTGTGAATGTCCATTCTATATGTTTTACATGTGATTTTTCAAATTGCAACTTTTTAGTTAGCTGAAGGTAAATATTAACTGCAACTGAACACTGGGGCTTGAACTTTGGAATTTGTTTTCATGGATGCTGAGTTTTTTCTGCAAAAAGTTTTAAGTAGCTTCAGTTTTAGAATCTCAGTCCCTTCTTGGTTTAAGTTACTTTATTAATGCCCACAAAATTGTGTTCTGCAGAATGTCTTAAAGCATCCAGTCTTCTTGGCATCTGCCTTTTAGATTTACTCGCACTGAAAAAGGGACATACTGATTTCTTCTTAAACTAAGGTGTTAAGAGCACTAAAGTTCACAAAGGGTAATGACTGCAGATGTTCATGTAACCTTTCTCTGGGAAGAGTGATAAAATCTAATAAAGATGTCTTCTTTATGGTATTTTGTCAGGTGCTGCCAGGTTTCTTATTAAGGAACTTTCCTACCACAATCTAGAACTGGAACGAAACCGCTTGGAGGAACTGGGAGTCAAGCGCCAGTGTGTGTGGCCATTCATCGTGGTCATGGATGACTCCTGTGTCCTGTGGAACATGCACAGCGTCCACGAGCAGTCCAGGTAAGTAACCAACATGTTGGGGTCCTTGCACTGATCCAGCACAGACAGCAGCACATCTGTGACTTAGGCTCATCTCCAGCATCTGACAGGGTGTGAAAGACCAGGCAACTGGAAGAGGTGGGGAGCTGGAGCTGCTGGAAATGTACTCCAGATATTGCCAAGCAAAAGCAGTTTTTGGCAGGGGCTTTGATGTAGTAACACCAGGCTGCCTGTCCAAAGGGCCTCACAAAGGTCATTATTCACTCAATCATTATTACTCAAGTAGCACAGGAACTGTACACTTACATGTATTTATGGTGTATTTTAGTTGTATTGTCTAAAATGCAAACCTTCAGCTCTTTCACTCAGAGCAGTAGGAAGGCTGTACCTTTGTCTTGCTGACCACCAACATTCAACCTCCTGCTGTTGAACACTTCCACCTGATTGTACCCTGACATCTGTGTCAGTACCATCAGCAAAGCTCTGCTTGTGTTTGTTCTTTGCCTAAAACCACTCTTGCTTTTAGTGACTACTTGAGTGATTTCTCAATATGTTACTTCCCTGATTTGTTTTGATTCAATTTATGTGTCTCAGTGAAAACAGGTATTTTGGGAACTTCAGCTTTTTAGAAGGCATTAAGCTCTTGCCCTTCTCAGCATTTGTACTGTCCATTACAGAGAAAATACCCTTCCAGAAATGATGTGTAAGGGGATTCCTTTTCCCTTCCTAAACTGCTGTGTAAGACCTTATTCTGCTGAAAGACTGATTTTCTTAATGGCTACATTGATGGGATAAGATTAGTTGTCTGTTGTTTATAAAGTCTGCATTTATGTATATATTTTTACAGCATTTGGAGTAAACATTCTCAACTGTTACTGGAATTTCCTGCTCCTTTTTTACACATATACGTATATATATGCAGTGTATGTTATAGAAAAACAATAAGGTATCCTTTATGTTGTATATGATCATGTTTTGCAGCCGATCCCTGGAGCCTGGGAGTTTCAGCAAGAATGTGTCTCTGAAAAGTGTCCTCCAACACATTGAAGCCACCCCCAAAATTGTTCATTATGCAATACTGGGTGTTCAGAAATGGAACAGCAAGCTGAATACCAGGAAAGCAAAGGCTCCATTCTCTAGGTGCCATGTGCGTGATTTTATACTGCTCAACATAGACCTGACCCAGAATGTGCAATATGATCTAAAAAGGTAGGTAATACATATATATATTGGGAAAATAGTATGTTAACATGATAAGAGTCTTGTCACAATATTTCTGAATGCTGTTGAGATAAACAGAAAGATCCTGTCTAGGTAATGAGTGCACAATCACAAAAATAAAACACAGAGTGATATACATTGCATCTGAATGAATAAGCCAAAAAAACCCTGGGAGAGACAGACCATGAGGCAAGGGCAGGGGAAGGTTTCAGAGAATTGAAAAGATGAGGGAAAGAACAAACTTCAGAAGAAAAAAGTAACCGGGAGACTAAAAGTAGAAGAAAGGAGCCAAAATTACATCAGTTACAGAAGAGTGTGGAGCTTCCACCATTCCTCTCTACCAGGCAAGAGCCTGTTGTGTCACTAAGAACAAGCGTATAGGAAATATTTGAGCCATTCCTATGTCAAATGCTGTGAGGCGGGATTCCTTGTGTTTCCTGCAGAATCGGCTGTCCTCCCTGTTGCCACTTGGGTTTGCGAGAAAAGCAGATTAAAAAATAATTTTCCACTATTTCCTTCCTTCTTCTTCCCAATCCTCACCTAACTTCATCCTAAAGCATTTGCAATAAAGCACTGACATAATGTGCCTTTACTGCTAGTTCTCATCACAGATTGAAGCAATAACCAATTCTCCTGCTCTCCAGATTAGTGAGTTCAAAAATAAACTTTGTCTCTGCTGGCCACAGATGGCCCTGGGGCTTCTCACCCTGGGCTCCTGCTGCTGTTTTCAGGGATCCTGTATATTCGAGCAAGGAATTGTAGCCTGTCCGTGCAAGCTGGTGTGGCTTCCAGAGCTCTTGATTTCACATTCTTTGTCAGGTTGAATCATGAGATGGGAATCAGCCCACAGAAGTGAGCAATTACATTGTAAATAGCACAGGACAAATGTTACTTCTCAGCTGCTTTGTCTCCCATAGCCAAATATTTTTTAAAGCCACATTTATCCCCTGATTGCTGTTTATGAAGAAATATGTCATATCGAACTGGCTTGTTCAGAAATGGAGGTTGGTCACTGCAGAGCCTCTCTCAGTTCCAAAATATATATATAAAAAAACAACAGTTATAAAGAAACAAAAAAGGAAAGGGTGGACAGGAAATGGTTGATGTCGGTAAATGACGAGGATGAGAGGATGAGCCAGATTTGGTATGGGGAAGAACTATACAGGCACACTGCAAAGTGAAGACTAGTTTGATTTTAAGATGACCAGCAGTTGCTTTCCTACACCAGGAGCACATCGAAGGAATGAGTCTTCAGAGGTCCGTAGAGAATTTGTCCTGGCACCACATCAGATGGTCTCCAAAAATCTCTGCTGAGCCCATACCGGTGCATTTCCGCAGCGGGTGTGTGAATGCTTGCTCATGCACAGCAGCCACACAGCTGGTTTAGTGATCTTGTGTTTTAATGTCCAGGTATTTCTGTGAAGACGTAGATTTTAATCTGCGGACAAACAGCAGTGGCCTCCTCATCTGCCGCTTCAACAACTTCAGTGTCATGAAGAAACATATTCAGGTTGGAGGACAGAAGGACTTTGTCGTTAAGCCAAAAATCATGGTGAGTGTGGGAGTATGCTCCGTAATACATAAGGGGTAAAATCAGGACCTGTTTCCCCTCAAAACAATGAATTTTCTAGTCTTTTAGATTTATTCTGTCCTTATTTGACATCTGACATTCATGGCTTACTCTGTGGTAGGGCTGCCACATCAAAAATAGAAAATTATAAATATTTTGCCAATTATAAATTACTAACGAAAAATCCTATTAGAAGATGGACTGGAATTGGAAAGGCTTTGGTCAAGCTATTCAGTGGTATCTCTGATGGAGGAAGAATTTGTAGACATACACTCTGATCAAAAGCAGGTAAATTGTACTGGACTCAGTTTAAAAAATGTTAGCACAGCCACTACTTTCTGAAGTTTGCTAGTCTGTGATGACTTTCAGTCCTTGCGCTTCCTGACAAGAAGAGGCCTGAAGAAAGGCTCTGAAAACTGGAACCTTTTGAAATCCACCCAAGGAATCCAAGTATTTATAAAAATATACCACATATTTTATGCAGAGTATGTTGCACCTATGCTAGCTTTAAATGGAGATGTATTTCAAAGGATTGGATTTTATCTAGGAATCTTGTAGTTTGTGGTCCTGGTAGTTTTAAACACATCCCACACCATCCCTCTTTTATAAAACCACCTCCATATTTCAAGATTTAACTGACTAAACCCTGGTTTTGAATATTTTTGAAATTAATTTTCTGATTTTCCTTTTTCTTGTGGTTGCAGTGGAATCTGTAGTGATGGATTGGCCTATGAGAAAACTCCATAGAAAACATTTTTTTATGGATGACTCCACACAAGGAGTCTGTCATTTCCTGTAATGTCCAGGAGTAAGATAGGATGAAGGCAATTTGAACTCCCTGTTTTCTATCCCTTTTTTAGGCAAGCAGATATCCACGGAAGTACTTAGCAAGCACAGAACAAGTAATTTATTTATTTCTATGCTGTGGTGCTGTCAAAATCGAGTGATGATTTTTGATCCTTTCCCCCAGCTTTCTCTCTCTACCTGCTCTGTCATGGCGATCCCTTCCCCAGGTAGAGGAACTCCTGCAGAGCAAATACACTGGGTTAAAAGGGGTTCCCCTTGGTTTCACCGCAGGTTTCGGACAGCGTGGCACCAATAATGCCTCTTCAGTATGTCTGTGCCCCTGACAGCGAGCATACATTGCTGGCAGCCCCGTCTCAGTTCCTCCTGGAGAAATTCCTTCAACATGCGACATACAAACTCTTCCCAAAGGCCATTCATAACTTCAAGAACCCGGTATTGGCCATCGACTGCTACCTGAACATTGGGCTTGAGGTACAAAATATTTACAGGGATAATGGGGATGAGCAAATGCAAACTTTTGCTTCAGTATCTTTCTTGTGTTGAAAGCCCCTTCTATTAGGAACCTTCAGCATCAAGGGTAGCGTTTGAAGACTTTGGTCTCAAACAGATTCTGCTGTTGGAGGTAAAGAACCAATCCACTGGAGGAGCTGGTGATGAAGCCTCCAGCTGGCTGGTGTGGGTAGAGATGAGAGGTCTGTGATGAACTAATGTGACTGCTGGATTGTGCAGTCCAGGTCCTTCTCTTGGGTCACAACAACCCCATGCAACATTGCTATAGGCCTGGGGAAGAGTGTCTGGAAAGCTGACTGACGGAAAAGGACCTGGGGGTGCTGGTCAACAGCCAGATGGAGATGAGCCAGCAGTGTGCCCAGGTGGTGAAGAAGGCCAGTGGCATCCTGGCCTGTATCGGTAATAGCGTGGCCAACAGGGCCAAGGAGGGAATCGTCCCCTTGTACTTGGCATTGGTGAGGCCAAACCTTGAATCCTGTGTTCAGTTTTGGGCCCCTTACCACAAGAAAGACATTGAGATGCTGGAGTGTGTCCAGAGAAGAGCAACAGAACTGGTGAAGGGTCTGAAGCACAGGTCCTGTGAGGAGAGGCTGAGGGAGCTGGGGTTGTTTAGCCTGGAGAAAAGGAGGCTCAGGGGAGACCTTATTGCTCTCTACAACTATCTGAAAGGAGGTTGTAGCCAGGGGGGTGTCAGTCTTTTGTCTCTTTTGCCCGGTAGCAAGTGATATGACAAGAGGAAATGGCCTCAAGTTGTGCCAGGGGAGGTTTAGACTGGATATTGGGAAAAATTTCTCCATGGAAAGAGTTGTCAAGCATTGGAACAGTCTGCCCAGGGAAGTGGTGGAGCCACCATTCCTGGAGGAATTCAAAAGATGTGTAGATGTCGCCCTTAGGGACATTGGTTTAGTGGTGGGCTTGGCAGTGCTGGATTAACAGTTGGACTCTGATCTTGGATCTCAATGAGTCTAACCTAAACAATCCTATGATTGTATGATTTGTAAAGGAATTGTGTCTGTCTGAAATATTATTTCATACAAAGTAAAAACCTGAAAGCGATGCCATTCTTGACAGAACTTGGTATTCATCCTTTTTTGCTTCTCTTTTTATGAACACGGATTTCTAGGGAAACTAAGATGCAAATACATCTTAGGTGTCTTTAGGCTGGGAGATTAGAATCTTTGAACCCAATGGTCAGTTCGAAGTGGGTCCGAAGCAGGGTGAACATCTAACAGGGGTATGGTTCTGACAAATTTTACGAAGGTCAGTGGTAACGTAGAGAAGATACACAACAGCTATCACGGCACTGAGACACAGGAGAGCTGCAGTGCTGCGAACCACAAGCTTCAGCAGTTTCAGTACTCATGGAGTTGCTTACTGTGTTTGACAAATGCATCCTTATTGGAGCAACCCATGCAGTCTTAACAGTCATTATAAGCAGGTAATTTTTAGAGAAGCAGAAAATGAAACTGAATTGCAGAGAGCCCTGAAATAACGTGTTGCAGACTTGGTGACCAAATCAGAATCTAGAAGTTTGTCCCATGTGTTATTTCCTCAGGGAATTTGCTCAATACTGTAGTCCTCTTGGACTGTATTTTTACCAGCACCACCCGACTCGCCTGTTATCACTAAGTTATATTCCATTCCCCTTAAAGACATCCTTAGACCTTTCCAACACGAGTGCTTCCTTTCTTTCCCCTTTCTGTTCCAGGTGGCTATATGCTATATTAGTTCTCGCCCACACTCAGTCAATGTCAACTGTGAAGGGGTGTTCTTCAGTGGACTTCTGCTCTATCTCTGCGACTCCTTCGTTGGTGCAGACCTCCTCAAGCGGTTCAGGTTTCTGAAAGGTAATCTCATTGCTCTGCTGGGCATCCTGGGTGTTTTCCTGCCAAGTAATAATAGCATGGAGGAAAAGGGAAACGCAGAGGAATAATGAGCTTTGTTAAACAGCTCCACTGTTTTCACAGTTAGTGCTGCCATTGTTTTCAAAAGAAATAGATGGAGTGGTTTTCTGGGAGTGTATCAAACCTGTTCCTGTTGGTAATAAGTGCAGGTAATTGAACCTTAGGTAAGCTTTGACAAATTACATTCATTAAGTTATAAGTGACATCAAATTAAATAGGTGCAGAAAAACCAAAATCCATGGAAATCAGGCAGAGAGCTGTGCAGTCAGCAACCTGAGAGTTTAGAACATAGGTGTTACTGATGAGGACAAGAAATTCTGCTCTGGCAGTCAGTCCATCTTCACTACTGCAGATGGGGACAGCTCTTAACTGGAGGATTATAGGGTCTACCCCCACCAGAACTTAATAAACCTCATAAAAACCTTTCTTCATCTTTTTGTCTTAATACTAACAAAGAGCAAATTGCCACAGGTATTCAGTAGTGCTGAAGTGTCTTGCAGAGCTCCAGTGCATTTGTGGTGCCATAGCTGACCTGTTTCCCATCTTGTGCTGACTGAGGATGGCACGCAGGCAGGGATGCCATGGGGATGACTCTCAGCCAGTCCCAAGAACTAGGTTTTGAAGTTTCCTCCTGTACCCTCTTTGGCCCTCCAGGGCAGGGACAGAGGAGGAAGGCACAAAGATGTGGTGGAGGTTGGTGCTGGCCACTGCCAGTTTCCCAGAGCCAATGTGTGCCGAATGCAGCCAGAGAGGCCATTTTCTCTGTTGCTTCTTGGGCAAGAGGTGGTTTCTTCACAAAAATGGGCCATGGATGCCTGGTAGGAAGGACATTCCCTTGCTTCAACTGAGCAGAGGAGGGATCTGCTCCTCTGCAGAGGAACAGATGAACCAAAACTTTCTGTGTGTCAGGTGCATGGGCTGGAGCACAGAACAGAGTAAGCCCTGAAGGTGTCCAGCCCTCCTGCTTATTAAATGTCTCTGTGCAACACCAGGAAGTTTGCACATTTGTTAGCCACAGAGAAATTAAGGACTCTTACAGTGCTTTACCAAGGGCAGCTCTCATACTTAAGAAAGTCATAGCAGATTTTCTTACATCAGTTGTGGGACTGATTTGGCTTAGTAGAATTTCATTATTGACCTTGTACAAACCCATATGTCCCATGAAACAAACAAAAAGTAGGCTTTATTCTTTTGGCATAATTATCAGTAGTAATGTAAGGATCTCTCTGATATTAGCAGCCGATGATATTAACACTGGCTGATTGTCAGTCAGTGAAATTCTGTGATATGGAGCAGACCCAACACCATGTTTACTTTTCCCTGTCTGTGCCTTCCTGCAAATTCACAGAACTCACAGATGGACACGATTTGCTGTTGTCTTGAGGCTCACACAACTGATCTGAGCCTCGACTGGATGGTTACTGGTAGACCCTTCTAATCCTACTTTTTTCCTACCTAGTAGCGGAGATTTCTTTAAAATATCTTAGGAAAATGAATGAAGGAAATGAGTTATTACTGTACCCCTGAGAACCTAATGTACTTTTCAATTGAAGGTGCCACCCTGTGTGTCATATGTCAAGACAGAAGCTCATTACGGCAGACGATAGTCCGGTTGGAGTTGGAGGATGAATGGCAGTTCCGACTTCGGGATGAGTTTCAAACTGCTAACAGCAGTGATGACGAACCACTCTATTTTCTTACTGGACGCCATATATAAGCCTTGCTAAGACACTGCTAAAGAAAAAAAAGAACTTTTTTTTTTTTTTAAAAAAGTACAATCACTGTGGAGCAAAGTGCAACCGATATTTATCTAGACTGCTCTAAAGGATTCCCCACAATTCTGAAGTAGGCTTTATTCCTTGGGATAAATTACCACATCAGTTATGATTTAAAGGATCTTGGATTCCAGTTATTTTCACATCAGTCACAACTGCCAACACTAACCACACAGCCAACCAAGCTGTAGGATCTGGGAAGAGGATGTTGTTTGGTTGAAGAAGAATCCTTTTAATATTCAGCTGATTTAGGGGAAGAAGCTGCTCTCCTCTTGCAGCTGCTAGCTTGAATGTGTTACATGAAATGCACCCCAGCATGTGGGATTTACTGAAGATAGGTGGAGGAGAGCCCACCGTGTCTCTTCAGCTCTGTGCTGTGGTACAGGAATACTCAGGGGTTTGAAACTACAATATAAAGTAGATATTTGTATTAAGAGGAATAGCCTTGTTCTCTGTGCAGTGTTAGTTTAAAATTTGTAATTGTGTACGTATTGAAACTGTCTTTGGCAAAATTTCCACAGGTGTTCAAAGTTTACTACTTAAACCTGAACAAATGGGCAAACACATGATAGGCACTGTGCACCCCAGTTCTCCTAGCAATGGTATTTTGCCCAGTAGGTGCCCCCTCCTCAACTCCAGGGACGAAGCAAAGGCTTCTTGTAGCTGCTCTCTCTTCACTTAGAGGCCAGAGTAACTTCCCAGCAAATCACCTTCAGTTTCTCACTCTCCTCAGAGCTTTGAAAACTTGCGGTCCATCCTCCTTTGCATATGGAAACGTGTCCTCCTGTCCGTCCGGTGCCTTTGTGGTGGGCTGTGCGCAACTCACTCTCCATTTCCTTTACACTCAGCTCCAGTTGGCTGCAGAACCGAGATCAGGTCTGTTGTACCCATATATGAAGCAACATACCAAAAAACGTGCAGGACACTAATGATGCCTGAGCTGGATCCAAGAGAAACAGAAGGTATTCTATTAGTAGTTCCGAGGGGAGCAGGGGAGAAGTCTAAGGGAGCTGGGACTGCTCACGAGAGACTCTCCAGAAGCAAAGATGTGTAAATGCATCACCTAACACCGTCCTCCCTGTAAATCTGTAAATACTGGCCATGCAGCAGCCACACATTATTCTACTTACAAGCGCAATACTTACTGATCCTTGTTAAGGTGTTCTGGAAGGAACTTGGCGCCGTTGCATTTGTTTGTCAGGATTAAATCGTAGCGGTCCCCTGTTCCCCTCGCACAATTGGCAGGCATTACCTTGACGAGGTTTCCATACACACACAACAATCTTTCTGCACATCATGGCCCCTTTATTAAAAGGAAAAATGCAGAGTGTTTGTTTTTTAAATGCTATTCATGAATACAAATTTACTCCCCAAAAAGCAATGAAATTACCACATCTTTATACCTGACCTGCAACTCATTGGAGAAGGACCTGCCAAAGCTGCATTTTTTTAACACATAGTGTTAATTAAGCAACTTTTTTTATCTTGTGAAAAGAGATGTTTACAGATGAAAAAACATAATATATTTGACAGAGGCCAAAGGAAAATGGTTTGCATATGTCTGTGTTGACATAGCATATCTCTGATGCTGTAAATTTAGCAAATCTCAGATGAACACCCCATCTCTGTAAAGTTATTTTTTATTTTCCTTCAGACACAACCTGCCTTATCTATTTTAACACTGGGAAGAAGCAGGGATATAAAAGATACTTCTTGAAGCGCTTGATACACACATGTGAATGTATTCCAGTAGTTCTGGTTTTGCCAGAAAGGCTTAAGGCCAACCCCGACTCTTAGTGTGGTTTAGAAGTGTCAGGTATTACATGTTGAAAAATGGTTTTCTTTTTGTTTGTGTATTTGATGTTTGCACTAAGTTCTTAAAATTCCAGGTGCTGAGACTACTAGGAGGAATTAGCCTGCTGGTGAAGCAGTGCAAAATTTTCCTAAAGGTTGAGAGTGCATTTAGAAAATCAGCATATTTGCCTGCCTTTACCAACTAACAGTAAACCCATTTCTTCAGTGCTCTCCCCTGCAGAAGCAAGGAGTTTTGGTAATGCTCTGGCCAGAGCACACTACACCAGCCCAAACAGCGCAGGCCTGTCCCATGGAACACTTTAACCGGCTGCCTATAAATTCCTGGGAAGGAGACCCTTGTTTGACAGCCAGATGATTGCTATCCATCTTGGTTTTAAGCCTCGCCATCAAGGCCATTCTTATGAATGTAATAAATTGGCTAGCATTATATCTTACCTGTAGATGTTCTTGTCTATTCACAGGTTAAAACTGAATGTAAACTAAGATTTAAAGAATCATATGCAGATGCTTTTTGCTTAACTTATGTAATTGCTTTTTGTGACTTTTGGAAGAGGGTTAAAAATGTTGCTTTCCTAGTGTAAAGTTTTCTTAACCAAAAACTTGGTGAATTTAGCTTCACTAGTCAGTCTACCTCATGTTATTGTTTATGAACTGAAACTGTCTGAAGTTGTGGCTATGGTATGTTTATAATGTGCTTTCATTAAATTTGATTATATTAAGTTACCATTTCAGACTGCCTCTCTCTTAATGGGTACTGCTCTTGCTTTCCAAGCCCGCCAGAGCTTTTAGATTTCCAGTGAACTTGCTGCACCATTTTTCTGACAAAGCCCTTTACAGGCAGCTCACAATCCCCTTGAAAATTACATGTGGCAGCTTGGAAACAAACAGACTCTACAGACCAGAATTCATCACCATTCTGCTACTCCAGCTTTAAGCACTCAAGTATTGTTTCGGAGGCAGTGCAAGTTCTTTACTTTAGCTCTAGCCCAAGGTTAAGGACAGTACAACATAAACAAGTGTATCCTAACTGCACAGAGGTTCCAAAATTGAAACAAACTGTAAGTTTAACCCTAGTTCTTTCCCATCTCAGAGTTTTAAGCTATTACTCAAGGCTGAAGGCATTCCCCTCTCACCTTACCACAAATCCTGTATAAGGATGGTATTGATCTGGAGCTACTGGGGCACTTATCCTTGGGGTTTGATACAAATGCATTGTCACTAAGGGAATTCCTATCCAAGCAGGTTTGAATGCCACAACTGTGTTCTCCAGAGACTGCATCAAAACACACTCTTAGCCACTTTTTCCCCCCAGGAAAAGTATGAAATACACTAAAGATTCATTCAGACTTAGTATCATACAGAGTAACTTTAAAAAAGCTATCAAGTATTTTATTTTTAATCTATCTACAGTATGTACAGATCAAGAAAGGCCACAGCAGTTTTTCAACATACAAACCCTTTAAAAGAGAGATTTATGAAGGAGTGACAAGTATCAAAGTGAAGTCCACTAACAAAGGTATATACTCAGTACAGTACTTGAAGAATGACGAGTACACCAGTCCTTGGGGTTTTCATTCCACCTTTTACTCCACAACTAGTCTGGGGGAGAAGCAGACAGAGGGCACAAGATTCTGATGCTGCTGACACCAAGCAGGTGCCCTGGCATCTAGCAGGGTACAGGATGCACCCAGAAGCCACTGTGCAGTCCGTGAGGGTTGATGCCCACCACGACTGTACCGTAGCGCTTCTTGCCTCAATGCAACTGGGCACAGCCTTGAGCTCTGTCAAACAAGCAACGAGTAGTGGCTCCCCTGGCTGCGGGAGCTGGGGCAGGAGACCAGTTACAGTACCAGGAAGCACTGGTATATCACCTCATTAAGAACTTCAGCATGTACTCATCAGCGAGACTAGAGTCTTTGCATTAGTTTACAGTCCACTATGAACAATTTTCTGCTGCATGTAAACATGACTAACTAGATAAAATACAATCAAACTTCTGTAAAAGTTAATAAAATATCTTTCTTTTAAAAAAACAAAGTTAGCCTATTACTGCATTGTTTACAATTTTAATAAAATAGTACAACCTTTCGGTTGTTACCAGTCCTGAGTTCACTGTAATAAAAATGGCCCTGGCTTCTGCTGAAAGTCTGCACCCACTCAGTGCGGTTTGGCAGAAGTCTCCCAACAAAAATGGAATTCCTTCAGAGCAGTTAAGTCTGGTGCTGTCCATTGAGGAAGTTGTATACCAGGAACTGGCCGGTGCCACAGTACTGTGTTGCAAAGAGTTTTCCATCGGGAGTGGGGTCAGAGAAAGCGATTTCTTCCTTACTTAAGTATGAACCATATATGAAGTTGCTCCTGTTTAAAAGAGGGAAAAAGGGGGGGAAAAAAAAAGGTTATTACTCTCAGGGAATAATAAAAAATATTTATGCTACTAGGCCACAAACCATTAATTAAGTGACACAGACACCGAAAAGGAAGAAACTCTATTAGGAGGAGATGGCTCTACTTATAGGATCTATCTCCTTCCAAACAGCAAGGAGGATCACTTGCTCTGGAAGGAGTTTTATAAGGTTCTGGTGTTCTAGAAGAAGAGTGATTGTATCAAGAGTTCAAATTCAGAGTTTTTTAGAAAAAAAAAAGTTTGAATTCATTCCAACTATTTTTTTCATGGAAAAGAGACTGCTAGGGCTGTGACTACAATCCCTAAGAATGAAAACACAAGTTACAAAACAAGTTGGGGTGATAATGGAGGGGGCTGAAAGACCAACCTCAAGGCATAATTCCTAAGTACACATTCAGTAATAACTATACAAAAAGAAAGAATCAATTTGCTGAACTTCATGAAAAATATTTTATGTATGTTTTATTCTTATTTTAAGTAAGAATGGGAATCAAGAGATTCTGTTCTACTTCTCTGGCTCGCTATGTGAGCAAATTTAGAAAACTGCACTCAGGCTTTAAGACTTTGATTAGAGGAAGGAGGAGGTAATGTTTATTCTTGGAAAAAGAAGAAACTCCCTTTAAACTTAAGGTTTTTAGTTTCTATAAAATAAACTTAAATGCAGTTGAAGACCAAGTATAAGGTTCACTTGTATGGACATCTCCATTAAATACTGAGGAAAACATAACAAGGACAAAATCTGTTTTAATCACTACCAGTTTTATTCCCTTCTCTTTCATATATTTAGGAAGATGATTTTTCAAGGTTCTTAGACTGTCTGACTGGGTTTTTGTGACTCCAAGCCAACCATGAAAGCTTGAGTGAAATGGGGTAGACATTCTCAAAATGGACCTAAAAGTCTGCTACAATGCCTTCGACATTTTGAAGTCAGGATTTAGATGGCTACTGGAATCATCCCATTCAAAGTACCTTTTGCTACCGAAGACATTTAAGTTGAAGTTTCACTGGCTGCTGAGCGGATCTAACTGCCTATTGCCATCCCAAATCAAGTCTCATTCCTTTCCTTTGCCTCTGAACTGTCTGGGTTCCCTTGTCCACACCAGCTCTAGAGCTCATCAGACCTTCATCAGACCTTTCTGCAAACCAAGAGAGCACCAGAGTAATGTAAAGCTCTTTTTGGTGAACTTGTTTTCTACTAATGCAGCAATGGGCTACTGGAAGGCCGAACAAGCACCAGAGCACAGCAAAAGGTGAGGTGCAGTGCACAGCTAAGAACAAAACTGAGGCCTCACTAGCTGCAACAAACCATCAAAATTGATTGTAAAAATCCTTTAGGACTGTAGCTGGGGGAACAACTCCAGCATCGATTTGGGGGAGAAATCACAGAGTCACAGAGTATTCTGAGTTGGAAGGGACCCAACAAGGATCATCGAGTCCAACTCTTAGGTGAATGATCCCTACAGGGATCGAACCCGTGACCTTGGCATTATCAGCACCATGTTCTAAATCTTTCCTTTAGAAATAGTTTCTAGGAAGCTACTATTAAACACACTATTAAAAAGCTGTCAAAAATATAACCAAATAATCAAGTTACTACACTCATCTGAACACAGCTTTACAGTCAATAGTTCAGACAGAACATGATCTGATAAGAACTTTCTAGTTGCTCCACCAGCCAGGCAAGATGCATTCTGCAGAGCAGAATAGCTTTGCTAAGCTCTCCAAATAACCAAGGGGCTGAGGACTGGCAGAGACATCAGCACCTGTGCTACAAAGTGCAGCAAGATGGCGCTTAACGCAAACCTGACAGGAGAGCAATAGTAACATTTGGGCAGTTCTTGGCATTACTCAGAACTGATGTTTAAACTTCTAGGAAATGTCTCTGAAAGAAACCTAAGGTTTGGAAAATCAACATTTTTAACACAGATGTTTGAGTCCTTTTATGGATCTAGCACTTAGCATTCAGTTGAATACACTCATCACTAGCTACTAAAGCTCCATGGAAATTGAAAATATCTCATAAATGGCTCAGTGAACCTGAGTATATATTAAAAAAACAAACCACCAAACAACAATTGGAAGGCACCAAACTGTATCGAATAGCTTGATGCACTGGGTCTCTGTTCCCTCCCTCTTTCTACCTCTAAGGAATGGACAATCACTGAGTGGTTCAATCCCAGTCTGTAACACTTTGACCAAAACCAGTCTTGCATCCTTTACTCATAACTACTCCAGAAGAACTTCCCCCAAGCTCACTGGAAGTCTGCCAGGTGACTCATTACAATTGCACCTAAAGATTTCTGTTAAAGACAAGCTATTGCAGAACAATGATGTCAGTTTTTGAACTCCATCTAATACTGGAACTGTCAACTGTGCTCAAATCTACATCCTCAGTATCACCAGCAGCTTGAAAATACAAGCTTGAGACACACAAAGCAACCAATGGCTTGGACTGAGTTCTAGCTAAACCACGTGTAACTGAGGAACTTTTTAAACATTACCTAAGACACTCTATCATCCGAGAAGCGATCTTCTTTCGACGCATCATGCTGAACACCCATATTCGACTAATCCCACAAATAGCAGGCTCTGGAGAGGTTGAACAGCACCATGCTTTCTGTCTTTCAAATATGACTTTCTCATTTTCTGAACTGACTTCTGGAACCTTCTCTTCTATAACTCTGTAGCCCTGCAAGTGATGTAAAAAAAAATTGTGTCTTTATAAAAGTATCATTAATGACTTAAAAAAATAATTAATGTTATCAATGTTATTTCTTTCATACTTAGTTGCTAAAATGCCTTACCAAAAAGATTGTGTATTTGTGTCTCATTTCATTTGTCTTAATTTCAAAACAGGAAGAGATAACAGAGGTGAAACAAAAATACCCACCTCGAAAGCTTATCTGACTTAAAATAATAGCAACAAATAATCCATTTCTTACTACCACCTGTATTAAAGTGTTTGCCTCAATTTCTCTGACTTTGGCTAAGATTGTTTTGCTTGTTGTCTGCTACTCCCAAGGGACACTAGAAAAGCAGCAGGACAGTTTACAAGGGAACAGACAGATTATGTGACAAAGTTCTGACACCGCTGTTTAGTACCGCCGGTGGCAGCATGACTTCTTGTCCTGCCCTCTGCTTCTGTGTGCTGTGGAGCTGTTCAATCCCACTGTAATTCAACCCAATCATACAGAACACACACTTTTTCATCCATATTGGATTTCTGCTGGGTAGGAAGCTCAACCTGCTTGTCAACAAGCAAGAGGAGAGCCAGAGCTTGCACAACAGCTATAGCAAGTTCTTAGGTGAGCAGGTCTGAGCCAAGTATGACACCATCCATGTGTCTCAGCTCAGAGTCAACCACATAAAAATGAGCAACTACATTTCAGAATAGTCTACCACCCAAAGTCTCTTCCTCTGTGGAAAAGCCGTACACAGAATGCTTATTTGCTATGAAGAACAATCACTAAGCATAGACACAGACTGCCCTCCTCCAATTCAGTCACTTACCCACTGGATATGTTCTGCAATTAAACAGCCGATAACTTTTTTGTCATTAGAAATAAAAAGAAGAGTTTTAGTTCTAGAGTAGCACATGAGTGGAGCTTGCTGAAATCCCAAGTCATTGTCTACCATTTCTCTAATTTCTTCGACCTGTCAAAATAAGTTTAAATGCTGTGTAAGAAAAACACATAAATGTACATTTCTATAAATTTACATTAAAATCACAGATTTGCAAAGATGGAGAATCTAGATCTAGAATACTGAAAGCTATTCCAGAAGTTTAGGATTATCCTAAGTAACTTGCAACACATTGGTCCACAAAAATGTTCCTTCAATAATACTCGTCTGGAAATAGGAAGAGTAGAAGAGATCTCTCAGTCAACTTCCATTAAATTCAAACTTGAACGGTCAAAGGCTAATAGAGAAAATTCAGATAATCCAAGTGTGCAGTATGGTATTTTAGAAGTAAATGAGACCCACAGGAAAAGCTGAAAGAGTTTAGTTCAAGATTTTCTGTTAAAGTATTTAAAGAACTAATCCATTAAGGGTTTTGAGAAAATGAAAGCTGACAGTGCCAAGGCAGGTAGAAAATGTATGCATTTGTTGTAAAGGAATAAGTAACTGTTGTCTCTTTCCTCCAGCTTCCTACTCTTCCACTGGGTTTGCAAAGAATAACTGAAACTAAAAATAAAATTTTGTTTAATATTAGCAAGTTTAGAAGAAACAAAAACTTCAGCATGAATGCAAATAAAAGCTTATGCATGAGCTGCTATTTTACTTGTGGATTCTTGTACCTACAATTGGATATTGGAAGCAGCCTCTATAATTCCTCATCTCCTGTGAGACAGAAATAAGGTGGCCTTTCCCATGTGGTGCATTAAATGGCATAAGCTTCTTGAATGCATGTTGTAATTACATTAGTAACTCAAACGTAGAATTACTGATGCTGTGAAGGAGACTCCAAAGTCTCTCTGGGTGATCTTTTCCAGTGCATGGTCACCCACAGAGTAAAGAAGTTCTTCCTCATGTTCATGTGGAATTTCCTGTGTATCAGTTTTTGCCCATTAGTACTTTTAAAATGGAAATTGTGTAAAAAAAAAAAGCTTTAAAAATAACTTTTAAAAGACATGGTATTAGTCACTCTTGATTTTCTCATCTAACCTTCAGGTACCAACCATTTAATGACAAGTCCAATTACCTAGTTTGAAACAGTAAGTAACCATTCTTGAAATCAGGCATCCACAGTGGTGACAACTGTAAATTCTCTCAACTTTAGAGAACTCTATCCTAAATGGCTTAATTTGCTACAGTCTTTCTTCTGCACCACTTAGGTATTTTTTTTTCTTCAGCCATTATATTAAAAAATGAATGTGTAACAGATGTACTAAAATTAAGATTATACTACCAGAGAAGTAAGCTTGAACAAAAAAACTTATCTGCATTAAATGTTGTAAAAAGAAAATTCATAGTTTCTTTTCAATGTAATAACTTAAAAAAATTCTAATTAGACTAAAGAAAAACTCCTACAGTCATGCCACCAGCAAGACCTCTCTCGG
Organism: Manacus candei; assembly: GCF_025592945.1. Taxonomy (NCBI): domain Eukaryota; kingdom Metazoa; phylum Chordata; class Aves; order Passeriformes; family Pipridae; genus Manacus; species Manacus candei. The sequence goes on from NW_026138056.1 coordinate 10,292,955, forward strand.
GCATCAATTCACCCTCCAGAGATCCCTTCCAACCTCAGCCATTTTGTGACCCTCTGATAGTGGTACTGTAAAAAAGTTCCTGTTAGTCACAGCAAATCCCAGGCTAACCCGAGTCAGTGCCAGGCTACAAATGTAATGACATACTGAGATGTATGAACACAGGCCAGCCAGCAAGACACCAAAGTACCCTCCTGCTCTAAGTCTCTGCTAGCATGCTGTGTGCAGTTTTAGAGAGTTTCAAGAGGCATGAGTCATGGCACAAATGGAAATAATCTAGAGGAGAACATGACAATGAATAGAGCTCTAAAAAACATTACTTAGGAGTACAAACTAAAAAACCCAGCACATCTGGTCAACTTCCTCAAAGTGAAAAAAAAAATCAGAGTTTGTTCAGGCACAAAAAAGCTGTGGCAAAGAGGGAAAGAAGGATGTTTTCTACAGCGACATCAGTATGATTAGTACTAATGAACTTAAATTGCAGTATGGAGATTATGGTGGACATTTAGGGAAAACTTCCTAAAATTATGGATGCATTGTAACAGAGTCTGAAGAGGTCAGACAAATGCCTAGTGGTAAAACTTTTACAAAGTTGTCAGATGCAACATAACCTGAGCAGATCCTGCTTTGAACATGGGAATGGACTAGACTTTGAGGCCACTTTCCACCTCAATATGCTTTTATTAGAAAGTCACCTAGAGAATGACGGCTGTATAATAAAGTTAATACATTTCAGTTCGTTTAAATACAGTAGGAAGTTTATATTACACAAAATATCTGCCAGACATTCAGTAAGTATATTTAAAAATTGTATTTTAAAAAGTCAGTTGGTTAATACTGTTCCCACCCCTTACCCAGGCCCATCTCCTCTATGAGCAGAGCAGCAGCACTTAAGAGTAAGATATTTAACCTGTTTGTGGAAAAAGCTACAGAACCATTGCAGTTTTGAGTCCAACTTCAACTGTTCATGTGTAAATTATACAAAGTTTACCATGGACATTTTCATTATTTATTTGAAAAGATCAAACAAAGCAAAATATACAAGTCCAGTCCTTTTCGCCATACCTTTTTAAGTGCATACTTTGGGTCATCAGGAAGAACCATTATTATCTTTCCATCAGGATATTCAGCCAAAATTCTCTCCTTTTTCCAACCCTAAATAAAACAAACACTTATCTAAACCATATACAAGATACACTTTTACAAACAGAAACGGCAAATTATTGTTCTAGACACTGAATTTATGCAGAGACTTCACATTATTTAGCAGCTGCTTTGCTAGAGAAGGAAACTTCAGCTAGCTTTCTAAAAGAGCACAACAGATATAATATGATGTTATTTATACAATAATTTACACAGTAACCTAACTTAATCTAAAAACAATTTGTGAAAGTGTCTTATAATTTCCCAACTAGATGTTTTTCCCCCAGGACTGCAATGCAAACTCAACTTTAAAACAGAAGTAGCAAAGTCAGCTCACATAACTGATTTCCAAACCTATGTAAATATTTTTTTCGAAGTCCAGTGAATGGGAAAACCCTAAGTTTTATTAAAAGATTTCTTTTTAACATAGTTACCTCCACAAATACACACTCAGTTTTAAAAGTTTGGCATGCGAAAGACCTCCAGGAGGTTCTAAGTGAACTGATTGGCATGCAGTTGCCCAAAATGTAAGGAATAATTTATTTTGTTACTGATCATAACTGTTAAAGCCACAAGAAGGATACTAGAAAAAAATTTATAACTACCTTCTAAGAATCTAATAGGGAAGGAGACTACGTTGTGTGTATCTGAAGTATAAACATACTCAAAAAAATAGAGGTAATTAACTCTTCTTCAGATCCACACTCGTGGTGAATAATGAGCAGTACCTGCATGGAAAAAAACAAAACAAAAAAAGCCACTTAAATCTAGCAAGATGGGACTGGTAGATATTAGAACTCAAGTTGCTTTGATGGGACCTAAAAATACTGAATGCAGAAGTAACTTCAGCCACTGAAAAGGCTGATCTACAAGTCTTACTTCAAAGCAACTTTAAATAAAAAAGTTTCTGAAGAAACAATATTGATGGAATAATTCTCATTGAAATTTGTACCTTCTCACAAAATGATGTTCAACTAAAGACCAAACAATGGAATTTGGCACTGTATGAATGCCATATATACTACCACAAAAAAATGTCAAGTTCAGTGTTATAATACTTGATCTGTACTTCATTTTATTCATCCTGATTTTACTCCCTTACCCCAAGCAAGACACGAAGAGAATAATTTTAGAAATTTACCTACTTGCTACTAGCCCTGGAACTATCTAAGTATTAGTTTAGCAGCTGGCATGGCAATGGTTCCAACACAGACACCATTTTAATCCTGTCTGCTTTTCTTCTCAGTAGCAGTTGCACAAATGAAGAATCCTGCTTGAATTTATATACTTTATGATCTGAACACTAAGGGCAGTAAACAGCAGTATTACAATATTCAGGGAAGTAGAAAAGTGCAATTTGTGGGATTATGACATGTCTCTTGAGACTATCAGAAAAGGCATCAAAAGGTTCAGGAAGGGATTACTGTTCTCCAACCTCAAACCCTACCTCTCTCAAATTTTTGTCTTTTTCTGCCTTTTGGCTTCCTGTTCGCCCTGCAAGAGCTTTTTATAGCCTATTTTAAACCAACTGTGACCATCACTCAGGAAATAAATACAACATGTTTGATAATCCTGCCAATAAAGCATCCAGACTGTTGCAAGCCTAATGCAGAAAATTCAACACTAAATTTCAGATTAAGGCATCCTGTTAATGTTATAGCCAGGCATTTCCACAAAATGAAATCCAATAAAAAACCAAACCACTTCTGAACATCATAGTGTTGTTATGCTTTTAAGCAACAGTATATTAGCACAAGTCTAAAAATAATTCTGTAAAAATGCAATAATTGACTCTCTAATATGTAGGTCTCATTATTTTCATTATTGTCCACCTATTCATCTTCTTAAGTGCTTTGTATAATATGGGGACTGATGATATGCACAGGAAGGGTAGTTTCTAAATTGAAGTATTTTGGAACTTATTCAGAAATGTATCTTTTAGATGCAGCTTTCCAAAAAGTTTCTGCAAACTCTAAACTCATCCAAGATCACCTAGTTCCAACTCCCCTGACATGGGCAAGGACACCTTCCTCTAGATCGGATTGCTCAGAGCCTCATCCAGCCTGGCCATGAACTCTTTCAGGGATAGGGCATCTGCCACTTCATTGGACAACCTGTTCCAGTGCCTCACCACCCTCACAGTGAAGAATTTCTTCCTAATATCTAATCTAAACCTACTTTCTTTCAGTTTGAAGCCATTTCCCCTTGTCCTTGTCACTGTATACTCTTGTAAATCATGACAAGCATGAAATCTTTCTAAGATTATATGAAGTTCAGCATCATCTCCAATTCCAGTATCCTATCAAATTTAGGTGCCAAGAAGTCAAATATTGCCTTTATTGTTTTTAACCTGAAAATCGTAAGAAGCTCACAGATAGACTTGGGTGCAGTTACAACAAAACAGCTGTAAACTTATCAGATTAGACATTAGCTTTACAGAATCACAGCATGGGTCAGGTTGGAAAGGACCACAGTGGGTTATCTGGTCCAACCTCCCTCCTCCAGCAGGGTCATCCTACAGCAAACAGCATAGGATTGCATCCAGACGGTTCTTGAGTATCTCCAGCAAGGGAGTCTCCACAACCTCGCTGGACAGCCTGTTCCAGTGCCTGGCCACTCTCACAGTAAAGGAAGTTCTTCCTCATATTCAGGTGGAACCTCCTGGCATCAGTTTCTGTCCATTACCTCTTTTCCTATTGCTTGGCACCACTGAGAAGGCTCCATCCTCTTGGTACTGCCTCTTTAGATATTTATACGCATTAATGAGGTCCCCTTTCAGTCACCTCTTCTCAGGGCTGAACAGGCCTAGCTGCCTCAGCCTTTCCTCATAAGATAGATGCTCCAGACCCTTGACCAACTCACTAGTTCTCTTCTGGACCTGCTCCAGGAGCTCCATGTCCCTCTTGTACTGTGGAGTCCAGAACTGCATGCAGTACTCCAAATGTGGCCTTATCAGGGTTGAGGGGCAGGATCACCTCCCTCAACCTGCTGGAAGTGCTCTTTCTAATGCATCCCAGGATTCTGTTGACCTTCTTGGCCACAGGTGCACACTGTTGGCTCATGGACAGCTTGTCCACCAGGACCCCCAGGTCCTTCTCCACAGAGCTGCTTTTCAGCAGGTTGGCCCCCAGCCTGTAGTGGCACCTGGTGTTGTTCCTCAAATAACAGTTTCTTCCACTTTCTTCAGCTCAAGATATAGGATGAGCTTGAAATGCAAACAGATTAACTGCATTCACATCAGGCACCTGAAGTTAGCAAATGCCCGTGGATTAAGTTTTTGGCTTTGCAACTTCAAAACATCATTAAAAATGCCTCGCTCTTACAAAAAAATTTACAGAAGTACTAAGTTGACACTATGAGGTATCACAGGGAGGGGACACAACTGATACTGTGTGTATCACAGTTAGGAGATTTTATAAAACTGAACCGTGTGTCAATCCCACAAAGCATCCATCCCAATGGAGTTAACACTTATGTGTGTGTCATCACCCAATCCATGCACATGCTCGACAGGCATAACTTTTCTGGAGACTTTCAGATGTCTGATACCAGAAGAACCACGAGACAGATTGCTTCATTTGTCTGCAGTAGGAGACATCTCTCAAACCAATCTATTCCTGCTCCAGTGCTACCCTTGACCACCTTACCTTCTTGCTAATTCAGTTTGCACACTTCTATTAATAGCAAATGTCATCCTTCAGAAAACCCATCGGTCTTTGCCAATCTTCTGTTCCCAAATTTAGAAAATGTCATTAAACTTTCCCTCTCTGCACGCAAGGCCTACAATTTCCTTATTGTCTCTATCAGCCATCCACGATAAAACAAGTGTCCCAATACCATCTCCCTGTAAGCCTGCCCTTCTTCTGGGGGCATAATGAAATTTCTAGAGACCGAAACAAAATTTTTTACTAAAAAAAGCAAGACACGTCTTTAAAAAAGAACAAACAAAATTTTAATTTGTTGAAGGCAGTAAATAATTTACTATTTACAGGCAAACTACCTTCTGGCTACTCAATACTTCAAAACAGCCACAAAGCAGCTGCATGCAGGTAGGCACGACACTAACAATAATGTCCATTTTCACAGTTCGCAGCAGGAAGCATGATAATGCACATAGACCCACTTTTTGTGAGTTTGTGAAACAAATCATTAATAGAACTATTAAGCACAAAATAGGAGACGCTCAAAAGAGAGAAAAACTGAGAAAAGTCTTCTCAAGTCAAGACTGGGACCACGTCATATGGCACGAAGAATGTGAATGACAAGAGAATGAAAAATGCTTGTAAGATACCTTAGAATGGCCTCCAAATCACAAATGATGCCAATGCTGAACATATTAACTACACAGAAAAGAGTATCTGGAGAGCTAATAAACTAAAAGACCAACACCAGACGTTCCTGGACCAGAAAGTCTAACCAAGGAGTTACTGAGACTTTCTCTAGTACTTTTTTTAATTCCATGATGCTATTGCCCAGTTAACACTCTCTGTCAGGGAAAGGAAGGCAGGGAAAGGAAGGCAGTTACAGCCTCAACACAGTAACTACATACAAATATCTAGAAACCTCTGAGCCATCCTCCCAACAATCCCCACCAGAAACCTCCTAGAAAAACCAGGATAAGTAGCAATCATTCTGGTATTTCTGGATGACTAAGAATTAACAAGTAATCACTTGGTGTACTAATTTACTGACAAGAAGGCTTATCTTAAACTGAAATTATTTTCTAAGAGGAGGTGAGAATGTTTCTGTCACAATACTATCAACCAAGAACCACTGACTGGATCAAATGACTAGTGACTTATCTATTTATCATGGCAAAAGTTACTCACCCACACAGAAAACTGAGTGCCAAACTGTTACGAGGAAAAAACAAAATCTGAAGGGAATTAAAGACTTAGAAGAACCCTTTTTTTACCTTTTAGTCTACTGTTTCTACTCCAGAATAACCATTTAAATCATCGCTCTACAGCTCTCTAGAATGTCACAAAAAGCAACTAGAGTCTCAAAAGATTATAGAGATAGAGCTGACAATACAATATTTTGCTTGAGTACACATTGTTGGAAGTTTTAAAAAGATGTCTAGCAACTAAGAAAACAATAGGAAAAGTTTTTATCGAATTAAGAGCATACCTAATTTTATACAATGTCATTTATGACTGGTTTAATACAGTCTGCTCTTTCACATTTATGTTAATTATGTTGTTACTCTAGACATGCATACAAGGGAGAAATTTCAGCTCTTCCGACTTCCAAAATATTCCAAACTTCAGTTCAGCTTCTTACCTACACGAACATAGCAGCTTTAAGCAGCTATTGAACTCATCTGCCAGCTTCTGTCCAAAAGAACTAACATCATCTTCTGTAAATTATGTTTACATCTTTGGTAACATTCAAGATCTGAAAGTACTTGGGCGGGAGGGGACAAACAGGAATAAAATGGGGAAATGTATTTTATGTTGCCATTATAATGTACTGCTTCCCATCACACTTTCTGCCCAGTCCCACCCTATAACGTAGCCAATGTGTATCAGATCAGATCTTTTAAGATGTCTGGATTATTCAGCAAAAACTAACCAAGAACAGAACAAATACCAGAACTATTTTACCAGACAGTTTCAAGCATGAAAGTTTTAGCTATGATGATATATCTTAGTATTTGCAAACAGTGAGATAAAATTGTGCTTGAGATTTAAGAGTAGCCCAACAGCCATTTGGTATCTGTATGGAATGAATTGGTGGTCTCAGTTCAGTTATCCTGGAGGTCTTATCTACTCGAGTGTAGAGTACTGAAGGTAACATGTGTGATAAAGAAAACAGACTTTGTGGAGTCTATTCTGGATTTCAGACATGCGAACAGGCATTTCCTATGTCTTGTAATATCAGCTACTGTGAAGCAGCTGATTTTACAATATAATTGAAATTGTACACATTTTTTCAAATCTGAGCTTTAATATGAGAGATATACTCAGATATAGCATATATAATGAATAAATAATAGTTTGTATTTTAGAGGTTAAAATCTCACTAAAAATTCAGTAAAGCTTCAATATACTATGAAGTTGTATCAGCTGGATTTCTAGGCAGTCTCTCTTCAAATTACACATAATTAAAGGTAAAGTAATTTAGAAGTCATCTAAGATTACAAAAGTCATCTCAATTACAAAAACAGTACAATCAGCCCTTTATCTGGCTATTAAATTAACTGCTGCAAACACCAGTTGTACTGAAACCTGTATTTAGTATTTTCAGAAGTGATGTTCCTTTGTTTTCCTATCACTACCCTCACACCTCCCCTAGATTAAGTAATTGTAGCAGAAATAATACAATGGTGATGAAACACCATTCTCCTACTAACAAATTTTAAACATTACAAATAACCTGTCTACCATGGCTGTTAAAAACATTTATTTCCCAAAGTGGATGATTTATGGCCTACTGCAATAATAATTTATTAAAACACAACTTAATGTAACATGAATTTTAACTAGTACATATCAAACAAAAGATACTGTTTATGCCTTTAAAAAGAGAAGGTTTTCTTACCACATATCTAACAGCACTTATGAACTGGTTATGAAACAACAGGTGTTGGGTTTCATCCTCTGGATTTGACACGGTGTAAAGCATTCCACAAATATTACAGGAAATAGCACCAAATCTCTTCTGTCCTCCATCCTATTAAAAAAAAAAAACAAAACACCAAAACCAACAAATAACCCACAAAAAAGGCATTTGTGAATTGCTTGCACAGTAAATACAGTTAAATAGAACTTTTATCCAATCAGACATCCCTTTTATAACACGTGTTCTGGAAATTCAACACAAAGGCTAAAATGGGGTGAACCAGGAGAACCAACAAGCACAGAATTTAGAATTCCATCTTTTAAAAACTAACACAGCCTCAAAAGGCACAGGCATCAATCACAGAGCAAACTCTACCTAAAAAAATTGTCTCCATCCCCCCCACTACTTTTGAACAAATGACTTTTATTTTATGAACACAAAGAACAGAGAATTCTTCCTTCATTACAGCATTTGCAGTAAATATCTTCCACAAAGAAAATTCCCGTATCCAGCCCCACACTCCTTGGTTTTCCCTACAGTTCTGCTGCTGCTGTTTTGGTTGCAAGTTGCTTTGAGGTGGGCCACAGGCGAGCCACTTTCTGAAACTTTGGAAGGATATTATAAAAACCCAAAGGTTACAGAAATAATTGGTAAGATCAGCAGTATATCTGCAACAGCTGATAACTACCTTTACATTTTTCATGAAAACTAAATATTCCAAGGCAATTTTTCAGACACTGCATGGCAGCTACACTGCAAATGGAAAAATCATACCATTTTGCTCATGATCCTCTAGGTTATCCTCCTACTCTATAACCAACTGTTACCAAACTAAGGGCACTACTCAGTACCTATTGTTTTATTGTGTATTCATTACAAGTGTTACTAATTTGTAAGTATGCTCAGATTAAGGAGTCAGTGCCTAATAAAAAGTATCAGGTGCTGGGGTTGCCTCTTGTAAAGAGCAAAAGAATACCAGCTAGAATGAAGTCTCTATCCAAAAAGGAAAGTTTTAAGCTACAGCTTAATGTTCAACTACTTTTTTTTTTTCTTTAACTACATTTGGGAATGGAGTTTATGTAACCAGCAAAAAATGTCACTTTTAATCTATTTTAACATATATCACAAGCAATGGAGAAACAAGAAGTTATTCTATACTCTAAACAAGTATGCTACCTAAGCAAAAAAGATTTGAGGGTGTTTTTCAAAAGGAAATTCATCTGTGTGCACAACGTGCAAGAAAACAGATCACCTGAAACTAATTTTGTTTTCTAAGAGCTGAAAATATTCATAGCAAAAAAAGCCTATTTTCTATAAGAAAGCATTTTGCAACGCAGGAAGAAGTGTTTACAAATCACTTCCTATTCCTTCCATCTTCAAAGATGTGTCTAAGGGCTAAGTGACTCTTCAGTTCTCCACACAACAGCAACCTATTTCAAACAGACATTAGTGTAATCTAAACTGCAGGTATCAGTTTCTTTCCAAGAAGAGACTGAAGGTACAACAGGCCAGACAAACTCAGAACTGAACTTCTCTTTAAGAGCACAAATGTGGAACTCAGCCAAAAAAGAAAGAAGATGAGTCTGAGAAGTCATTGCTTTAACTGTTTGTCAGTGAGTAGATTCCTACAGAAGGAGAAACAGGAGTAAGTTCATTTTCTGAAGGAAAAAGGAAAGATGAACCCTTAGGTTAGATTTGTAAAGTCAGATTAAGATGAGCTTTCCAAAAGCGCAAAAACTGAATCTAACACGTTTTATTTTACCTGCAGATTTCCTTGAAAGCAGCAATACAGTTCAAAACAAAGTACCCATTCTGGCCACCAAAATATACTGCATTTTCAAGGTTTATACATGAAAGATGAAGAAAAGGCAGTTCAGCAGGAAGAACGATGTATGCTGACTACCTAAAGATGAACCAACTGAACCAAACTTAGTAATCCTACCTTGAAGATGGGGAATATATCCCCTGTATCTAGAGTAGGAAAAGTAAAAAGGACGTGTACTTTGATGCTTGGAATATATGCCAAACAACTCCACCGTGTGAATTAGAAAATCAGCTACATAAAGCAAGTCTTAAAATAATTAGCACATGACAGTACTGCGTAAGTCTCATGAAACAATTTCTGTTCGAATCATCAAGAAGCTAAAGGTATTTAGGTCAACCCATCTATTAGTTTACTACCAAAAATCTCAAGCCAAAAAAACCCCCTAGCTATGCAGGAAGTCATCAAAAAGTTCAAGGCAAGGATATCCTCAAAGTTGTCTGACTGCTTAGCTCATCCCATCTTGACTTGTAAATACATATGCTCTTTTGCAAGTTTCCAGGAACAGATTACTTCCCTGGAATAGTACTGCCATATTATATTTTACAGTCTGACTTTCTCAGATGTTGCTAGTATCAGTGGCTTTGAGTTTTGGGGGCAGAATTTTTGTTCGGATTTTGGTTTTTAAAGATTTTACCGATGCTACTACTTTACACACATTCAGTTGTATCAATGGGCTACCACAGAGGTTAATACAAATAACACGTTATGTGAGCTATCAGAAAAAGCACACTGTAGTATCTAAAGCAATCTTCTGAACTCTGTAGCCCTGACAAATGTGGACTATAGTTTTAGGAAATATTTTACAGTATCCCAAGGGCAATAAAGAAGATTTTTGTATAACTGAAATACTATTTCAAAGCCACAGAACAGGACATAATGCTTCAGACAAAAAATTAAAAGCAGCAGCTTTGGAAATCCAATGCAGACTACAAAAACAACAAAAAAAGACATGCAAAATAATAAAGTCAGGAACTATGAAGAATGCACTTTTGTACTTCAACAAAACATCTAGAGGATCTGACTATTTTTAAACTGATGTCATTGCAAGAGCTAAAGTGGAAAGGGCATGCATCCAGAGGGAAAAAGAGCTCTCAAACAATAATACTGCATTAAGGGTTGCCAGTCCTTCCTAATGGGAAGAGATAAAAAACAAACAAACAAACAAAATCAAAAAAACATAACCAAAAAAACCCACCTAGGAGTACCTTATGCACCACATATGAGAGTAAATAAAGCTGGGATTTGAAAGGGGAGGGCTGGAATCTTCTCAGCAAACATCAGATATTGTGTACTGAAAAATAAACTGTTGGCTTGCCAGAACTAGAAAAACATGCAAGAAGCTTGACTCTCACAGAAATGTTTTTCAGAGCAATATTCAAGAAAACATGCGACTTCAGGAACACAAATGCGTTACTCTGCTTAAAATCCAGTTTTCTAAAGAGTAACAATAAAGAGCAAAGATACCTTCCTAAGGAAATTCTGCATGTGTAGATGGCAATTAAGTAAGCATTCCCAACATCTCAGGCAATCCTCAAATAAATACAGCATATCCACTGTTTCAAGGCTAACTGTAATTGAACATTGAGACAATACTGCCCTAATCTCCAGAAGGGCTTCTTAATTCTGTGTTAGACAGAAAGAAAAGTCTTACCAACATCTTCTTTGAGAAGGTGCATGTCTGCTGATCCTCCACATGTGGAGTAAGGAGCCCTGCAAGCAAAAAAGGCATTTGGTGCCTCTGTAGGAGATAAAAAGGGGCCCTTTTTGTTCTTTTTTTTTTTCCTTTCTCTTCAGGCACAGATTAGGTCACCTCCTTCTTGATTACTTAGTATTGGTTAGAGGAAGACTGTTTTTTCCCCTAGTCTTTGCACAGAACAAAGAATAAATCCCAGCCACAGAAACAAGTGGGCTGGAAATACAAGAAGTGCAGGAAGAAGCAACACAAAGATTTTGGGGCTCTCCACAGAAAATGAAAAGGTCAAAGAATTCTATTTCAATGAAAGATGCATTCAAGACTGAGGCTGCTAGGCAGATCCCCTTGCTGATCAGCAGGACCAGAAGACATGTCCCAACTCAGAAAAAATCCTGCCTTCATTTTGAACAAAAAACCAAATCAACAACAACAGAAAACCAACTCATTGCCGGTATCCATCTTTCTTTTAGCAAAAGGATACAAATCAACTTGAAACTTTCAGAACTGCAATGTATTTAATACTACTTAACATATTTCAAAAATGAAAATGGAGACTCATTATTCATCATGAAATTATATCCTCACTGGTCATTGGCTAAAGCAATATGAAAAAAAAGTTAAAAAAAATCTGCACTGTATTTACAATGGACTAGTAATCCACTCTCAATACATATAAAAATATTATTCAGGAATATTGCAGAGTGTGTTCTGATGCACACTGGTTTTAGCTGGGATAAGGTTAATTTCTTTCACAGCAGCTGCTGTGGTGCTGTGTACTACATTTGTGACCAAAACAGGGCTGGTAACACAGGGAAATCTTAGCTATTGCTGCACCGTGTGCACACAGAATGCAAGGCCTTTTTGGTTTCTCACACTGCTGTGCCAGTGAGGAGGATGGGGGTGCCAAGAAGCTGGGAGGGGAAAGAGCCAGGACAGTTGACCCCAACTGACCAGAGGGGTATCCCATGCCACCTGGCATCACGTTGAACAGTAAGGGCCAGGGGAAAGAAGGAGAAAGAGGAGGGTGTTTGCAGTTAATGGCATTTGTCTTCCAACTGTTACACATGATGAATTCCTGTTTTCCTGGAGATGGCTAAACACCTGCAAGCCACTGGGCAGTAGTGAGTTATTTCCTTATTTTGCTTTGCTTGCATGCACAGCTTTTGCTTTATCTGTGAAATTGTTCTCCCCCATCCTGCCTGGGGGAGCAGCTGCATGGTGCTCAGCTGCCTGCCAGGGTCAACTCAAAACACCATGTTAATGGCCTTGGTGCCTGAATTCCTGCCTCAGCTCCCCAGCTAACCTCACAAAACATTCTCCCCCACCTTCAGGACAAAGTCTATCATGCACAACCCACCTGAATTTGCTAGACAAAGCTGTGTTGCAGCAGTGAAGCAAAAATTGGAAGAAGTGATAATAAGAAAGGATGGCAGCCACTACCTCTCTGTTAGAGCAGAGGTATCCCAAGGGATAAGATTTGTGTTGGAAGAAAAGTGACTGGTCTCACGCTTTTGCAGTAGTCACTGCCTTGTTTTCACTGGGATTACAGGAAAGGAGAGAGGCAGTATTTAACTAATGTGAGCAATGAAATATTGCCCAAAAGCCTTTCTCTAATTCTGCAGAGAAACTGCCCAACCAGACTGTACCAGTTTAGGGAAGAAAACAGCAACTTTAAATGACTGCTACGCAAATTTCTTCAGGCTCATAAGAAATCATTTTTACACTTATTATTTCCACTAACTTCTTTCACATATCACCTATTTCAGTCAAACGGGAAACCATGTTCAAGTTAAACCAAAATATATGCATAGAGAAATTCAAGTATGATATCCAAATGTGTAAACTGAATTACTGTGCACACTGCTTCCACATATAGCCCCAATTCAAACCTCAGAATCAGAAGAACCTTCCATCAAGCCATCCTGATCCATGCATTTTCTGATACTTATAAAGATCAACTAAATTTAATCACATTTGCTAGCAAGTAGGTATAAACTCAGATCTCTAGAAAGGCAGAAAAGTCTCCATAACTCTGTACTATCCTTTTATAACTTCAGTGACTTGTTTTCTCTGTTCATTCATTTTACACGATTTTTCATAAAACTGATTATTATAATTTTCAAAATACTAGCTTAACTCAAAGGAACACATCTCCTCAGTGGCATAAAATGGAAGAAGTATCCCTGCATTTCATAGGTAATTATATATAACATTCCTTCACAGCATTATTGCTTTTATCAATCCTCATTTTTATGGTCAACATTTTGTTCTGACAGGGAAGCAGAATTTTTACAAGAAACAAGCAACTGACTTTCCTTGTCTTGAATGTAAAGCAAATCTCATTTTATGAAAATTGAAAACATATGCTTTGCATATTTGTATTTCTTTCCGTTTCAGAAGTAAAAGGAACAGATGATTTCATATCCAAGTTCTCATATTTGCACATCAGACTGAAGTGAAAGTAAAGAACAATTTTAGCATATTACTCTATAAAACTTCCTAAGGAGCTTCATGTAATCTTTCAACCTACCAACTGAACATTTAAATGAAGTGTAAGAGGTTACAGTTCACAAATATTCAGAACAGACTACTCTCACAAACACCAAGTCATGGATGTGGAACATAACATATTTTTAGCCTCAATCTTAAGTTTCTTTCCTCTCATACTCTCTTCAGTCTGAACCTAGATCCTTGCACATCACTTCAAACACCATTGTTTCCTGGCACTGTTTGCTTTACAAAGTTTGTTGGAGCATTAGATTCTTTACTGTTTTCAGCTGAAGTTCTATGCTCTGAAGAGACCTGATTTTTAAGATGTGTGACAGCAAACAAGTCTGAACAGAAACAACTCATCTTTTGTCTTAGTTGTACTTTTACAAAATGAAGATAATTTTATGTTTGAAAGCTGCTCAGATAACTAGATGATGTGTATCAAGAAAGAGAATGGTGCAAGTGCAGCTATGAAGTATTTCTTCTACAAGAAGAATTTGTGTTATTTCTGTTACAGTCAAATAGCCTTAAAGCTTGTTCAAGATTATATTACTTAAGAAAAAAAGAAAATTAATCTATTCATTATAGCAATCACATGGGAGAAGAAGGAAACTCAGATGTATTTTTAAGGATTAAATATAAAAAAACTCAAAGCATATTGTGAAAAACAAAGCCTAGTTTTACCATAACACCTTTCTAAATATAGCTCAGGAATGAAAAAGATTAGAACTCACAGACAATATTGTAACATTCCAGACTCTGAGCCTTAAATACTGTAAAGACAATTAAAAGGACGGATGCCAAACTTAAATACAAAAGACTAGGAAAACTCAGTAGCAGAAGAACAGCAAAAGATATTCCATCATGTGGCTAGTCAAACAAAGCACAACTAGTTTTTCTGCTTTGGTTACAGAAAGAAAAAAGGATTCTGTACACACATTGAGATGGACTGGGTCGACAGATCTCCAAAGGAATCAGATCACACAGTAGAGAGCCCAAAACTGCACCTTTCAGGCATTTCATTTTTTGAAAAAGTGTAGTAAAGTGCAAGTTAAATGTCTCTTGCTAAGAACAAAAGCATGACCTCCCAGCTTTGCTCAAGAAGGGATAGGAAGAATAAGGAACAATAATGAAACCGTTTCTCTTAAAACAACATGCCAGAAACTTGAAACAAAAATGATTTCTAGCTGCTAACTATAAAAGTTTTTAGACACTATAAATGCTAATTTAAGTGATTTGACTTGCTCTCCAAAAAGGAGAAATGTCAACCTCAACAGTTTTTAAACCAAATTAATAATTTCTCCTTTCTCAGAGGATCATTAGAGAACTGCACAAACACCTTCGAAAATATTTATTACTACTACTAAAAAAAAAACCTCAGCCGTTGAGAATCCACATTTAAGAAAATCACCGTGGTTTTGCAAACAAAACTATTAATAACAAATTGTACCTTATTTTATTACATTTAATCCCAAATCTTTCGAGTATTTACCCTCCGAAAGCTAGAACAAACTATTCTAGGCATAATTATGTCTCATCTTCATAACCAATGAAGTAACCAATGCCAAGGATAGTATTATACAAAATAGCTTAACTAATATTTGGGTTCCTCTATATGTTTTGACAATGCTAAAAGAGCAGTTTACCCCAAGGTAAAAGAAAAACAAATCAGTATCTTTCCTAATGCTTTCTGTGTAAAGTGAAATACAGGCATTACCAAAATGCCTTATCAACACAATAAAAAGCCTGCTCTGAACTCAGTGAAATCAAAGTGAATTAGATTTGTATGAAGTGCTGAAATATATAAGATATTGTGAAGCTATTACTTTCACATTTACAATTGAAACACAGTGCTCAGTTGCATTTTCCAAAAATACACATACAAAACCAGACACTAAATCTCTCCCATTTTTCCCGGTGTTCTTCATTGATGAATCTTTCTTTATACTCTGAAATTTTGCTTGGTAAATAACTTTTACTGTTGCACATCTAGAGAAAAGAAAATATTACTCTCCTAATTCGGGTGGAATACAAGGATACTACCAGCATAGTCGGTAAGCTCCAAGAAATTTCTTTGTATGAACACCTCAGAGGAGAGCTACACAACCTCTCTTCAGTAACCAAGCAGGAAGTTCCATATTTCTTCTTGTCAAAGATCCTAGCAACTTTTCAGTCAAGTTCTATGAGTCTATGAGCAAAAATTAAGTTAGCTTTACTGAAATGAAAAGGGATATTACTACATTCCTTTTAATATAGTTAAGATATTTAATAACTCACTTTAATTCTGTTGGTAAAATGAGTTTCAAAGAGGCAATAACTGAAATGCTAGATCCAGATCAGTTATCATCCTGTGGCTGGGCATTCACATGCCTAGATTTGTAACTTCAGGCAATTCAAGGATATGCTTATCCATTTAGTTCTTGGAAGCTCTGATTTTAAAATATTTCAGTATGGATATAAGAGTGTTCAGAATTCACCTGCTTCTATTTAGTCAATATTTTCATGTGCCTAATCCATTTATTACATGGGAAAATTACAATTTAGCATGACCTCCAATTATGTATGTGAGAGGTGTAATTTCCTAAGAAGCTTCCTTCCTTGTGGCCTGGATTCCTCTTCCTCTGTAGCTTCCCAGCTCTAGCTTTTCATTTCTCAAGGATTATCTGATATGTGGATGACTAAAAACACAAAACAAAACACAACCAAAAACTCCAACTGTCTCACTACCAAGTAGTGTGATTCTACAAGACAGAAAAACAACTGTCACTCCCTTCTCATTTTGCATTTTCTTGTTACCTGTATTTTGTAGCTAATAGCAAAAAGGATAAGAATAAATAACCAAACCAGTATTGCTGCTAAATATTACGGTGAAAATAAGGACATCCACTGGAAAATCTTGAAGTTTATTTCAGAACAAAGGACATTTGAATGACACAGGAACAAATCCGTTGGTATTAATATTGCACACAATCTGCCAGATGCAGCTCACCCTGTAATTCCGAAATTTTAGGAAACCGTGATTTTGCACATAAGGCAAATTCATTAGCCCTAAAACAGCTGTATTTTCACTGAATAGCCATTCTATTTTAAAAATGCAGAAATTTGTTTTAACAAGAATCAGCTTAAGGCTGGTTGCCACCATTTTTCCATCAACATTGAATGACAATCTAGTACAGCTTCTACTTTCACCAGTCATTTACAATGGTAGTAAGTAGTAGGTATAAGCAATGATTTTTAGACAAGTCCATAAAGACCACAGCACTGCAAATTCAAAAGTAATTTCTTCCAGCATCTATAAGCCTTACTAGAAGAGTATTACTTACTGTGATCAGCTGCTTATCACCATCTTTTCCTGCTTCTTTTAGCTTCTGAATATGTTCCTCAGAAGATGGTAAGTTACTGCATTTGGATGCTAATGAAGGATTTGACAATGGAACCCTTGAAATACAAATATATTTCATGTTAAAAATGGAACTGCTTATACATGTCATATTAGATATTCAAAGCTGTTGTGGATAGTATAACTAAACTTCAATGAGATGCAAATCCAAATTTATTACCCAAAACATAGTCCTATATATTTTAATCTGCAATTCATATGAAAAATAAGGAAATAAAAAGATTAACCAAAAAATATGGTTTGTGACTAGACCAATTACAAAAGCTTTTGTTTTATTAAAAAATAAAAAAAAATTATGATGAAGGGGGAGGTTAGTCACAACCATTAACACAAGCCTTTAACTGAGGCACTTTCAGAGTATGACAAATGGTGCCTAACACTACATATTTCCTACATAAGATCTAGGTATCATACACCAGGCTGATAAAGCAGACCATGTAAATATTCCCACAAATCTAAGTTTATTCCCTTCTTATGGCTAGCAGTGAAGGGCAGAAGAGGATCCATGGAACAAATGCATGGGTATCACTGGAATCTCCCTTGGTTTAAGCTTTCCCTTGTCACAGTTGAAAGAAACACTGGAAAGTACTATAACACATCAACAAAGTTATTCTATGAACTTGCTACTATATTTTGGGGGAAAAAAATGTCAGTAATTCCAGGTTTGGATAAAACTCGGGGAGATCACCAAAGCAAAACATACACAAAAATGCACATACTTCAACTAGGTATTTATATATTTTCTGTTTCTGAGCAAACGAAGGGTATAGGACCGAACACTTAATTATGGCAGCTGCTGCAACACAGGTAGCAGGTTAATCCAGTGAGCTTTTCAAAAAATAAAAATTCTTGCCACACACTTTTAAAACAGCATTTTTTGTGCTAAATCAGAGCTAATTTTTTTATTCCTGTCATGTGCCCTAAAACTTGCATTTTTAAGTAGCTACTTCAAGGTTTGCCTTTTCCTGCTGCAACCTTTGATTACAAAACCCTAAAGAGAGCTATAGTATAGATATGTACATAGGTAACATAGATTACTCTGTTATGGCAGGATTACCACAGAAAGAATGTGTGAAAAGTAGGGTAGGAAAGGTCTCAGAAGAAAAATATATATCCAAATAATAGTCAACCGATATGGGCTTGTCAGATAACAAAGGTAACAAATTTAAGTAGATAACATAAAACTGTTCAACAGTTGGGAATAAAAATATGAAAACCCAAAAGTTACTGCAATGTTTATTGAAAATTCTTAAAAATCCCACTCATTTAACCAGTTTTGCATCTACCTTACCATGCACCTTATTGTGAAATCCCATAGTAGCAGAGTTTTTCAACATGTTCAAAAGGGCTGGTTAGTGAGAATTGTTTATCTGGCCTCAGATGGCTGTATTGAAAATTAGCTCAAACATTCATTTTTGTCCCCATTATGAATATAGAAACCAGTATCAATATACTAACCACTGTGCCAGCTAGCCTGTTGTTCAAGGTATCGGGTACAAAGAAGTTTTTGTATTTAGCCTGCAATTGGCTAAAACCAGAGACTATGTCAGAACTGTTAAAAAATACAACAGTCAACATGACCAATGATAAAACGCATATTTGAGCTGTAAGAAAAACTTAGTTAACACTAAGAGCTTTTTTTTTTTAAATATGGCTGCTGCTGACACCTTCATTTCACAGCAATCACAAAACAATTCCAAATTAAATCCCCTCTTCACCACCTAAGAAGATTTCACATGATTTCACAGACTCCTATAATTTAAGGATAAGAAAACTCCTCCGGATGTAAGTGAAAATCATGTGGTAAACCCTTCCCATACTCTCTGGTTATGTGATTTAAGGAAGAGACCACGATAAATGTTTTCCCAACTCTTAAATAATACTTTTAAAAATAAATGTCCAGTTAAAAATATCTTGTTTAATGATTTTCTTAGCAAAACAAAAACATTCCTTAACTACGGGGCAAAATGAAAGTCTGTTTTTACAAAGGACAAGTCACTTGAAACTGAAAACTGAGCCTGGGAGACAACAGTTAGTCTTATAATAAATCCTCTCGTAACTCTATGGAAGGTTACTGTAATTTCATAATGCATGAAATACTATACCTGTTCTCAGTTTCAGAAGTTTGATTTGTAGATGAAGTTTGCGTCAACTGCGTGGGAGCCAAATCTACAATTAATCAAAGATTATAACTTCATTATAAAGTTCTTAGTTGCAAAGGAAATTCAAGCTACACAAATAGGGATTTGCAAAAAACATATTCAAGACAATGCTGCAATTTGTTCGTGGCCAATAAAAAAAGATTCAACCCTGAGGCAGTCTTCAGATATTTCTCCACAATACTTCAAAAAAATATGATTTTCTTCAACATTTCCAGAGCAGTTCTGCAGAGCAGTTTGCCAGCAGCTAAACAAAGCCAAGAGTGAAACTACATAGGAGTTTAAATATGTTTATACTGACACACACATAAATAGCTCCATGTATAGTATTAGAATCATGTCCCCATCTGAGGCACGTTCTATAGCACTTAAGGAAAAGAAACAACCAGCAATTGCAAATGAAGGAAAAAATACTTTTTACATTCTCTAAGAGAACAAGTATATTATTCTGCCCTTCAAAAGTATCCTACAACAGCAGAAAAAACCCCCCAAATTAACTATTTAGTAAAGCTAAATAGTTAAACAGCGCACTCAAAATAAGGTTCAGACTAAAAAACAAAACTAAAACAAAACCCCAAAACAACCCTACCAACACTAGAAACAGAACAAAAAAGTTAATGAAGAGACAGGTTAGTGATCCATTGATAATATTTCTTAGTCAAATGTACTTCAGTCAAAATAGTCACGTTATACTCATCATAAGCTTTGACAAACTGCATTCATGTGCTGAAGACTATGTAATAAAAACAAGAGAGTGATTACTCAATTAGTAATTTGGTCAAGATCAAGTAGAACAATTTAGAAGAAAGAAATGCAGATACTTATTCATAGGAACCAGAACAGAGAATTAAAAAAAAAAAAACAAGCCAAGAGAAGTCAACTGAAATACGGAAATTTTATTTTAAGTTCTACTGCTTTATTACATGGAAAAGGAAAGAATTTGCTTGGGTGTCCCCTCTCTCTCCCACTTCACAGCCCAGAGATGAAAGAATATTTTGGTGCTGCTCAAGTGGCCTTGGGTGTGACACAAAACTATACAAAAACCCTGGTGAACAGTTCCAACTCCAGAAGTTTAGTTCTGCGCCAGCTGTACCTTACTGTGTGAAATGCTTCTCTTAAAAAAAGGCTTATGCTTCCCATAGAACTGGTCAAAAGAAGTGGAGAAATTACTAGTAAACAGTTACCTTGAGGTTCACTTTCTCTGGGTTCTTTTTTAACTTGTTTTGGTGGTGTAGGAGCTGTAACACACTTTACTGGAGAACTTTCTGGACTTGATTCCAAATGTAATCGAAAGTTCTAAACAAAACAGGAAATGTGAAATAAAAAAAAACCAAATTATTTAAGGCCTTTAACCTATTAACAAAATCACTAATTTAACTAAGTATTAACATCTTGAATACAGCACCAGTTTTCTGATTCCTACATTATTTTAAGCAGACAAAATGCAACTGATTGGCTACTCCACACTGAGGTTTGTAGAACTAATTTTAAAAAAAATCTTTTTCATTTTATATATAAGCTTGTAAAATACTTCCTCTAGAACACAGCTCTCCTTAAAATCTTAAATTTTAATAGAAGCTCATTCAGATAAGGAAATGAGAGGGAAACAATGTTCCTTTAATACACATTTCTAGAACAGAATAGCTATGGAAGCTTAAGTCATGAAAAAGTATACATATCAATCTGTACAGTCTCTGGCTCTAGCAGAAAATTTTACTGATCAACATCTAGCTAACAACAGAATTTAGGAGTGTGGAATTGATCATTTTTCAGCTTGCTATTATCCTACCTATGACAACACAACAGTAAATCTTTAATACATTTGAAAATTTTAAGTTACCGTAAAATAAAGTCATTGTTAAAATAAAGTTTCTGAACACAGGATTCTCAGAAAACACAACAGATTTAGAACACCCTCCCACCATACACCATAATTAAAATAACTTACCTCATCTGGTCTTGGCTCACATATATGTTTTGTCAAATTAGGCAACAAACCATTTTCTGCACCTTTCCTCGTGGGCTGTTTTGTTTCTAATGTCACTTCTTTAACTCCAGCTCTTTCAGCTGAAGGATCTGATTTCTCCTGCACACAAGTTGTATTTTCATTCTCAGAGAGTCTTGCTGACAGCTTGCTTTGTGCCTTCGAAAGCTCTGCTTCTGTAGCTATTTGACTTGCCTCTGAAACTTCAGGGAAATCTTTTAAGAAAGCAATCTTGGGAGCATTTGCAGAATTTGAGTTGCTTTGCTTCATATTACTAGCTTTCAGCAACTTAATTTTGGTCCATTTAGAGTTTTTGTTTGAGGAGTTATTTCTACCATTCAGAGTACATTTGACAGGCATTCCTTTTTTGCTAGGGAAAAAACGTTTGCACTGAGTACTTTGACTAGGTTCTTTCTGAGTAAGCACTTCACTTTGTTGTAACTGCAGGTCATCCTGCTTTTCTTCTGTTTTGCTATCCTCAGCATTAGGGGAATCTTTTTTCACTTCTACTGTATCTGACTCAATCTCACCTGCAATTTCTTCACACAGTTCGAGGATGCTCACCCTTTTGGATTTCACATCGTTCTCTGGTTGATCAGCCGCACTCGTTTCACTTACAGATGGCTGTGAAGTAATTTTTGGTTTTGTATTGGGTTTTATGTTCTGATGCGTTTGTTGCTTTTCCTTAGATACTGTCTTAGAATTTGGCTTAAGAGAATCAGTTTCCACTTTCTTTGTGTTGCTAGGATTAGGAGATACAGACCCTGTTTGGTCTTTCTTAACTTCCTCAAGACTCTCGTCAGGACATAATGAGGACCCTTGAAGATTGCGTTGAAAGCTATTGGAATTACCCTTTTTATTGTCTGCTTTACACTTCTTCTCCTTCAGAGAGCTGGTCACCTCTACATGTATTTCTTTATTCTCATTAGTATTTTTTGGCTTTATCTTTGTGTTTTTCTGTTCTGTTTTCTCTCCAGCAGATTTAAGTGCTTTTGCTGGAACACTGTGACTGTTTCTTTTTGCTTGGCTACTGTGCTTAACTTCCAAAGCTTTTTCTTCTTTAACTTCTCTGTTGCGCAGGGATCTTGCTGGAACATGTACATGTGTTAACTGCTGCAGTCTCTGTGATCTCCTCATTACTGGCTCATTTGGTGCAATTATGCATTTTGACTTAGGAGCTTCTTGCACAGATTTTTTCTGGCATGCCTCCTTATTTTTTGCAGATTTAGGCTGCTGCTGCTGGACTGTTTTGCCAGGTATTGTCTTATTATCTGAGTTGAATGCTGACGATCTTGTAGTCATGCGCGTTCCTAGTTCAGGTTCATTGGTGTTATCACTGAAAGATTCAAATAATTATTTTTTTCAGCATTCAGAAAGTAGAATTTGTTATAAGATTCTTTTCATTCCTACTAACTTCTGCCTTATTTTTTATTTTCTTTCTTAAAACACTAGATCTTACATCCTCAATACTTTTAGAGGAATTTTCTCTGGAATCATTCTAAAAAGAGTTCGCTTCTACTTGGTTACTCTCAAGTGTACCCTTAATGCTTTTTATGCATGGCAAGACTGAACTATGAACCCCAGATGAATGCTTTTTAACATCTCTAGCAGTTTTTAATAGTTGACACTTGTGGCTTTCAAAGGAAGCATTAGCTTAATTTTCACTTCAGAAACTTTTTTCAAGGAAGTCTTTCTGGATTTCAAGACACTTACAGGGTTCCAGAGAAAGATTACATAGCAGACAGCATACTTGAAGATTTAAGTCTGATCTCCCTACTAGTACTATTTAACTATTTAGCTGTATCTTTAACTCAGATTCCCTCCACTTAGATTTTTTGTGCACCAATGTAACCTATGAAGATAACCTAGAACGATTACATAGTTTTTTGTCACTGACCTGTTTGATTTGACAGAGGTTTTGAGGACAGTTTTCTCCTGCACTGCACACTGATTAGGCTTTGACTTATTTGAGCCATGTTTTGTATCTGACACCTCCTTTTCCTTCTTTGCTGATGACTGTTTGCTGTTCTTGTCCAGCTTTGGACGTTTAGCAGAAGGCTCTACTAACGTAGACTTCCTTTTCTGAGCTGCCATTTCTGTAAAACACAACAGCTTTCAGAGTCTTTGTCAAAAGTTGTAACTTTTCACTTTCATATATTCACTTTTCCTTCTATAGGCAGATCATGCTTACTGTGATCAGAAAGCAAATCTCAAATCATATTACACTTATTTTACTTACGTTTTTAAAAGAAGCAATAGATGTTTAGGCCAAAGTAACTTATCAAGGTGTGCCAAGAGCATTCCTTATGCATATGCTTACAAACAAGATGTTTCATGCCACCTATGAAAAATAAAAAATGTTTATGCAGTAAACACTTTATTAATTTCCTCCTCAGACTCTGAATTCTCACCTTCTTCCATCCCTGCAGACAATGCTTAGCTTTAAAGTTTCTTTGATATGGAATTAAAAAACAAACTAAGAAACATTCAAAAAACAACATACAAATTTTATTTTTTCTTTCCATACCCAACAATTTCACCATTTTGCTGTCTTAAGCATTACTCTTTTTACCTTTCGAAAGGTGGCAGATAACAGCACCATTCGAAAGGAAGTTTCTCAGCCTTTCACCTTTTTCCAGAAAACAGTATGCTGCTGTCTTTCACAACCAACAAAAAAATGGGCCCACTGTCCATCCTGTGCCTCACAGCAACAGTGAATAAATCCATTAGACTCTACTACGTTTTGTGGCTGCTACAACAGAACTTCACAGACATCAGCAACCATCTATAACTGTTCCTTCTAATATGACTTAAGCTACAAATCAGAGATGGAAAATGTAGAAAGCAGCATTATTTGAGACATTTGCCTTGGGTAGTTAAAGCCCATGTCTTCATGAGAACTTCTACATTACCTTTTTCAATCAAGGATTACGTATTAATTTTTGTCACTGACAGACTGACAAAGAAATATTTCTGCAGCAGAACTATACTGCTTTTCAAATCTGAACTGACCTGATGTTAAATCTGACAAACTATTAAGGTCAAACAGGAACTTCGAGTTACCAGTTGCATAACACAGACCAGATACTTTCAGTTCATTACAACTACAGTACGACTTCCAGTATTGACAAATGTATGTCTTTCTCTAACAATTTGAAAGATACTTACATTCAGCTCCTTTCAATAATTATTCATTATCCAAAAGGAAAAAGTAAACAGCTGCACTTCTTTTCTTTAGGCTTTAAATTCTCCTTAACCTCATTTGCATTTATCTGCTCATTTATGAAATGCATAACTAACCATGCAAAACTGATAATTTTCATTAAAAAACTGACAAAAACTCAGATTCCAGACACCGGTGCTGTCTGCCGACCTTTAAAGAAGCTGCGTAACAAGCAACTCATATTTAAGACATACTTTTTATTTCTATCCAGGGAGTAAATCTCTGCTAGCACTTTTCATGGTGCTATTTCCACATTTGTCCCTGAGGAGCAGGTAACATAATTTGTGTGCCTAAATTCTAATAGCTCATGAGGTCCATGACACCTCACAAGTCTACAGGTTTCCAGTAGTCAAAGCCAGTCCGTCAGAGCTGCGGCATGGCCACTTATCATGGAAATAACAGCTCTAGTTGCTGAATAAGCCTCTGGTCTTCTAGAGACTCTCGGAATTTGAGAACACCATGACACGTACTGTATATACCTGGACTTTCTTGGCTTTTTTCCAGAAATATACGGAGCTCTCAAACACATGACATGGCACACTCGGGAAAGACTTTCAAGTACAAACCAGAAAGTACAATCCTTCCCTCATCGACATTGCTTCTGAGGACACTGACAAATACACTCTCCTCCCACAGAGCTCTTCAACAGCAATTTCTTTCCTACTAATACTTTGCACAACAGAGCAAAGTCTTTTCCAGACATTCCAGAACTGGTAGTCTCTGCCCTGGAGTAGTCGCCCTCTAGTAAAAGTCAGATCATGGAAAGAAGGGAAGACCCAGAAATGCAGGAACGAACTAGAACACGACCAAAGATTTTGGTGCAAGAAGTAGAGAAGAAAAAAAACAAAGCCAGAGAAACGCGAGTCCCACATCCTCCAGTCCTGACGGCAGGGGCTGAGGATGGATGCCCGCCTGCTGGACAGGGTGCGGGGGTCTCGCACCTGAGCCGTCCCGGCTGACGGCCAAGGCAGAACTCGGGGGGACGGCAAGGGAAAGGAAGGGAAGGCCTCCAAGCGTGGCCCGGTGTCACCCGCCCCAGTGCCCCGCCGTGACACCCTCCTGGGGCAGGGCCTGGCGGGGAGACCGTAGCCCCGGCCAGGAGCTCCCACGGCCAGCGCCGCCAGGGTAGGGCGGGGGTACCGGGATGGTGCCGGGATGGTGCCAGGATGGTGCCGGACGCCGCTGGGCGCCCCCCCCCGGCTCCCTCCGGCGACAGGGCACGGCCGGCCCGCTTCCCCCGTGGCAGCGGCGGGCAGGCCTGGGGAAGAGCCGCCGCCGGGCTCTCGGTCCCGGGCGGGGGCGCGGGGGGCACCGGGCGCGGGGGGCCCGGGGGCCACGGGAGCCACCGGGAAGCGGGAGGGGCGGGGCGGGGTGGCCCAACTTCCTCACCCGCTCCCCGGGTTCCCGGCGGGCGCTTACCTCGCGGGGGTGTCAGAGACGTGCCGGCGGAGGCGGCGAGCCCGAACCTCGAACCGCCCACAGCCGGGCACCGCCGCGGCACCGCCCCGTCCCGCCCGCCGCCGGCCCAACCTCCCGGCGGGGACGGGGCATCTTCCGGCGGGAATCGGAACGGGGAGGGGGCAAGCGGCGCGGTCTGCGCCTGCGCGGCCGCCTGTGTGAGGGCGTCTCTGCCATATGGGAATGTTAAGCAAGGAATCCGGAGACAGTGCTAATTAAAAAATGCATCCAAGGGCTGGGGGATACAGACAACAGCATTTACTGGCAGGACAAGGGGGAATGGCTTCAAACTGAAAGTAGGTTTAGATTAGGTATTAGGAAGAAATTCTTTACTGTGAGGGGAGGTGAGGCACTGGAACAGGTTGCCGCATCCCTGGAAGTGTTCAAGGCCGGGCTAGATGGGGCTCTGAACAGCCTGGTCTAGTGGGAGGTGTTCTTGCCCATGGCACGGAGTTGGAACGGGATGATACTTAAAAGCTTCCCCCCGGGCGGCGATATCCCGGCGGCTCAGCCCGCTCGGACCGCCGTGCGCCCGGATGGGCTGTCCCAGGCTCGTCCCCTGGCACTTCCCTCTCCGCCTGCCAAAAACGAGGAGAGAAAGCGGCGCCGCATGCTGTGGGGCCAGCGGGAACAAAGTGACTTCGGTGGCAACAGCGAAATGCAAAGTGAAAAGTCGACTGAGAGGGGACCTCATCAGTGTGTATAAATATCTAAAGAGGCGGTGCCAAGAGGATGGAGCCAGGCTCTTCTCCGTGGTGCCAGTCAATAAGACAAGAGGCAACGGGCAGGAACTGATGCACAGGAAGTTCCACCTGAATATGCGGAAGAACTTTACTGTGCGAGAGAACAGGCACTGGAACAGTTTGGCCAGAGAAGCTGTGGAGTTTCCCTCACTGGAAATATTCCAGAACTGTCTGGGCGCAATTCTGTGCAATGTGCTTTGGGATGACTGTGCTTGATCACAGAGGTTGGACCAGATGACCCACTGTGGTCCTTTCCAATCTGACCCCTTCTGTGATTCTGAGTCTCCCCAAGTCC
Organism: Manacus candei; assembly: GCF_025592945.1. Lineage (NCBI taxonomy): Eukaryota > Metazoa > Chordata > Aves > Passeriformes > Pipridae > Manacus > Manacus candei. The sequence continues at coordinate 10,319,929 of NW_026138056.1, forward strand.
CTGGTGGTGTTGCAGCAGTGTGTCCTCGCAGCAGCATTTCCTTAGCCAGCATTTCCTGCAGGCCCCTTCTCACAAGTATGTTTGGAAATGCCTCTGAAATAGGTTTGGTGCTGTACTGGAAGTGATCTTCTCTAACATGACCTTTGGAAACTTAAAAGATGCAGATACATTCTGGGGTTACTGAGGAATTCCTGCTGCTCAGCTGTGTGTTAGGTATGCAGACAGCAGTCAGCTCCTTTGACATAGGTGCAGAACAGTGACAGCATGTGTCTCTTGGTTGTAAAAGCAGGACAGACGCTTGTCTGTGTCTTGGAGCCTAAAGATGATTGTTGGGTGTGTCTTGGTCCTGTGCCGCATCCACTTCTATCTCCAGAGCACTGAATTTGCTCACTGAGCTGCCTTTTTGAGTCCACTTGTCCAGCTTGTTTTGCTTTCCTAAGTTCAGCAGTAACCTTGCAGGTGCCAGCTAGCTAGTTTTATTCTGTGTATTCTGCACAGTGTTTTATAACTCATTCTATGGCATGACCATGTATTTGTGATTTTTGCCATGGTCTGGGATATTTCAGTCCTTGCTACACTGGTAAGGTGCTTATACCTCAACTAATGTTATGTTGTGGCTTCTTTGCCTCAGGTTGTTTCAGTGTCTGAGCCTGTGTCTACATTGGCAAATAAGAGAAGTTCTGAACAAGAGAGGGGGAACTGAGGATCCAACATCCACACCACTGATGTGTCAGTCCAGACCAGCTTTAGTCTAGTCCTGTGGATGCAGTGACTGCTAGGGTTGGAAGATGTTGTGTATGTTCTGGGGATGTAACTGTCAGTTTGGTTTCCTTCAAAAGGAATCCGTAATGAACACTCCAAGACCCTGCATGACAAGTGGGAGTGATCAGAAGATGAATGCCTCATGCATACTTAGTGCGCTCCATCTGTTAGCACTAGGCTAGGGCTAACCTGAGGTAGGTCCTACCTGAAATGCATATAGTATGCACGTCAGGATCTCAGTATTCAGCAGCTTTGCTGTGCATATCCTCTCCCAGCAGTATGTTCTACTTGCCAATATAGGCACAGTTTCAGTTTATTTGATCATGAATTCACATAGTGATGTGTATACACCCCTGTGTCAGAACGACTGGAGAACAGCGTGATGAACCTCATCCAACAACCGTAGAAGATGGTAGAAGAAAAGGTTTTGAATGGTAGTAGGTGACAAGGTTTCTCTCAGAGACCTCTGATTTCCTGTACAGCTTTCTGGTTACAGTTTGTTGATCTAACAAGACCACACAAGTATTTTAGCACTTGGTTCTGTAAATATTCGTTTGTTAATGCTTGAAGACTTTAAAATGGGGTTATTTTTATAATATATATTTTATCATTTCTAAATGTTTTAGTGATTTCTGTAGCCATCACATTCATGGGATTAATTGTTGGAAATTGCTGTCAAGTTTTCTGAATAGCATAAATTTGTTTGTATAGAGCTAATGACCTGGAGATACTTTGTTCTGCATGTAAAGTTTTTTGTCTCTTTGTTAACTGAAACAAGGAACAGCCTGCTTGCTAAGTCCTGGACAGACTTCATTGAAGCACAGTTTGTACTGGACAAATGGAAATTTTCAGCAGCTGCAGTTTTTTTAAAAAGCTGATAGGAGGAGATGTTATTTATAACTCCCTGTAGCAGCTCCTCTTTAATGCATGATAATCTGCTGTGACTTTACAATGAAGGCAGCAACATGTGGTCTCCTGCTCTCCTACAGTAACCAACAGAATCCTTTCCAGATGAAGGGTATTTTAATCACTAGGATGCCTGTAAATTTCCTGGAGGATGATAAAAGCATTTCTTTATGTTATCATTAACTTTATAAATTTAACATGATGTTTTCCCATCCCTCTTTCTTAGGAACATGAAGCAAGTAAACCTAGATTTTCTCACATCCTTCCACGAAATAGTAATTTGCTGTGCAGCAGGGAAGTAGTAAAGCAGCAGGCATTCTTATAAAGCATTAAATTCTGAAATTTGGAAAAATTCAGTCCATGGGATAGAATACCAGTAAATTTCCAGTTTTCCACAGAAGGTGGCAGCATTTTGAAGCACTGATGTCAGTGTGAACTTGCTAGCAAATGTCACTTTGCTGAAAGAAACAACAGGAATTTACTGTCCTCGGAAGTTGTGGTGAATATGAACAGGAGTGCTCGGGCACAAATTTGCTGCAGAACTGGGAGGAGAAACTGCATTCACATAGGTGGAGTATGTGGATAGGACAGATTTAACTCCAAAAGGATTTTTTGTTAATTTTGCCTCTTTTTAATTTACCAGTGCTGTAATACTGCTGGAGTGCCTCTTGTCTGCAGCTAAGTGAAAAATACTTGCTTCTAAGTTAGGCCTTTTTTCACATGAGTAATAACTCAGCTGATACATGGATCATCCCCACTAATTGCAGAGAGTGCCATGTTGCACTATGGCTTCGGGAGATGACTGTCTCCAGAAAGGGGAAGTCTCTCCCACTATTTTCTCCACTTTCTTTCCCCACTCTCAGCAGTTTTCTCTAGCTTCTTACCTCATGCCAGCCTTCATCTAGTACCTCAGGGACTCCCATAGACAAGCAAATTTAACTTACTGAGCTAACAAAAAAAAAATAACCCAGTGGAAAAACTGAATCATATTCTGCCACAGTAAGAAAGGCTGAGGACCATATGACTGGAATCTGGGAGGATAAGAAAAGGCAGGGGAGGAGGAAGAGCAAGCCTTCTCCTTTTGGCAGGAGGGTGCTGTTAACATTGACAGCTGCTTGTGGAACTGCAGCCTTAGGGCAGGCTGCAGAATTACGGGATTGAGCTCTTGATCCCAAACTAAATCCCAGCGGTCCTGCTAGCACACAGATCTTGGAGCCCCATTTGACATGTGAACACACTCCCAGCCTGCCCTATTGCTTATCAGACATCTCATCTGAGCAAGGAAGCAGTGACAGACAACCAAGGGGCAGTAGCTGCTTAAACCTTTCACCGGTAATTAACCTTGCAAGCACTGCCAGTGCCTCAGAGTGCCTCAGACAGGTGAGGTAAGGCCACATGGGAAGCTCATTTAAACCAGTGGGTTTCTAATCACTACATATATAGAACCTTTAAAGAACTGGAGGAGCAGCTGAAACAGCATAGGGCCCTTATTTCCCTCCCTTCAGCAGATTCAAAAAGTCCCTCTATCATCATCCAGGAAGAAGGGAGAGGCTGATTTTTGCATCTCCAGCAGAAAGAATGAGACAGGAAAATTGGATCCCTCAGAGGAAGAGATGTTTGCCAATGGAGAACCGCTGTCTGTTTGGTAGATTTTTCCTTTTCTTCTGTTGGAATGAAAATGAAAAAAAAAATCCTCCAAACCAGGGAAAAAAAAAAACCAACAACCCCCCCAAAAAAGTAGAAACATGGCTGAGATATTTCACAGCAGATTGGCTGCAGGAGTTATTTTGCTGGCTGTCAAGAACCACCACTAACCCGTTGTGGGGGGATCCAGCATGTATGCTGGAGGTCAGTGGCAAGGCCCCAGGGGAGTCTCTTGGGCTCTTTTATACATTTCTCTTTCTTATTCATTGCCTTGAGCATTCTAAGCGTTTTTTGACCAGCTGGCATCCAGGGATGAGAACTGTAGCAAGTGGCACAGGTTGAAGGGTGCCTGAGTGTGACAGCAACGTGATGACTTAGGGAACAAATGTTTCCTTTTTTTTCCTCAAGGTAATGATGTGTTGAGCAGAAGAGGCTTGGGGAGAGGTATGGTGTGCTTGCTCATGAGCACCATATGTACACTAAAAGTCCTCTTCCTGGCAGGTAGGAGTCATTGGCATGAGCCAGGTAGCTATAGGAGTTGTAGGGGAAGAGGCAGTTCCCCTCTGAAATTTCTATGTAGACAGCACGTGGGACAATAGGGATTGGAGGGTGCCCTGACTGCCTGGAGTTAAAGAGCTTTACAGAGCATTTAGCTGAGAAAGCAGAGGGGCCATATTCAAAATGGGGAGTGTGTGGAATTTGAATAGCTCATTTTGTTTTAGTGTTTTTCTTTTTGCAGAGAGGCGGGAAAAAAACTTGTCCGCTTTGCTCACATGCTGAATGTGAGAATTTTTTTTAGGGGAATGGTGAGTCTAGGCCTCAGAGTGACTGCATCCTGCAACAGTCAGCATGTTAATGTCTGAAGGGTGACACTCAGTGCCACATTGACCGGACCATGTTGACCCGCCTGGAGTCACTGCTGCTTTATTGGCATTTTCTTGACATCAGCTCCTGTGGAGTTGTAGACTGTCCTCCAAGGCCCTTTCTGCTAAGTCTTTTAAACTCTTCTGTTATGTGTCTGGGTTTCTAAAAAGAGCATTTATTCTTCTGTTCAGTGTGAAATATATGCCATGGGTTAGTTTCTCTGTATATAATCATAGGACCATATTTTGCTATTTTAAATTTTCAGTTCTCTCTTTTTTTTTTGCCAAGAGAGGATATAATAAATTACGCCTTAAAACTTTGCTCTTTATGATCTGGTACTAAGACAGCTGAGATCACAGGTGGCTCTTGGATGACTGAAGGCCTCACAGATAAAAAGAACAGTACCATACGTTGACTCCAAAGGCAAAGTGAGAAGAGGTGGATGTTCTGGAGCACTTTTGTAGTATGTCCTGTTTCAAGCAGGAGGGTTGAACTAGACAATCTCTAGAGATCCCTGCCAACTTCAGCTACTATAAGGTTCTGAATTAGGAAGAGTTTTCTTTAAGACGTAGATGTCTGCAGCCCTTGTGGCTTGGAATTTCATTTTCTTTCTACTCTACCTTCCCAGTGATGAGTACAACGATAACTAACAATTTCCTCCCACCTTCAACATTTCATATTCCTGTTGATGTCTGGATACTCAGATCACATGAAAAGCCAAATTAAGACCCTGTAAATTCACACTGTTTTCAATAGAGGGCACGTTGTGAATTTTGGCTCACTCGTGAAACTCTGTGTACAAGGCACACAGATGTTACATAGAAAAAATATTTATGGCACTTGTTTCTAGCTTGTGTGTCCCTTGCAAGATCTGAGGTAAGTGACAGCATTATTTGTTTCAGAAAATCTGACTGGGAAAGCTTGAAGATACCCATAGTAAAATTGGATTGTTACCACTTTGCACACTGTATTTCTAACAATGCATTTTCCCTAATAGATTATAAGGAAAAACACTCAATATTTGGGGGGGAAAGAAACCAACTTTAGAGATTTTTGTTAGATACACCTTTAAAGATAAGTGTCTCATGGGGATTTGTATGTGGGATTGGACCTAAATGAAGACAGTGCAGAGAGACAGAAATTCTGCCATTAATCATACTACTTTTATTTAAACAGTAAGGTGTGATTTAATGTAAGTGGTTTTATTTTCATTCATACTCGATGGTGAGTTTTGAACAGTACTGTATCCCAACAATTTTACAAATATAATGCTAAATACACTGTTTATTGCTCATTGTTTTTGCATGAACATAAAACCTGGACATGAATACAAGAATAAATAAGGCACCCTACTAATATGCTGATTTCATGTATTGCAGTAGCATGCACAAAATTTCATTTTGCTTTTGCAATTCACTTTTCTCATTTTGCTTATTAAAGAAAAAATAAGAATTCATTATCTGGGCAAGGACCAGCACTTGTCTTAAAAGTCAGAATTTTAAAGCACTTTCCATTTTTTTTTAATTCAACCGTCCACCTTACGAAACAGCTTTCGTATAGCATGTCCCAATTTCTTTTTCTAAAGACAAAAAGTATTTTTGTTCTTCCTTTGCTGTTACTAGGAAACATGCCTTGCAAGAGGAGTGTTCACGTACTGCTTGAGACAAAAGACCTGACTTGCTTTTTTTAGCCGCATTTTCTTCTTGTACTGACCCCGCTCAAAAGATAAAAATAAAAATGCAGAGGCATCTTTGCTGACTTCTCTTGTGTGGCTGGGCCCAAATCAGTGATCAGCAGAAGGCAGGAGCTCCACAGAAGCCGCTTAAGAGCCTTGTTTAAATTTTAGCATGCCCTAAATTTGGACTTCCCAACAGTTTCAGAATATATTCTGTCCAGCTGTCCTTTTTCCTCACAGGCCCACGTTGCTGTCACTGTACATCAGGGCTGAGGAGAACAGCAATGCCTCGGCCAGCCTCACAGACTCATAAGCTGCGAGGGCAAAAATCGGTTTGCAGTGGCTTCAGTGATTTGATAACCTACTGCCAGAATGCTGACAAAATGATCAAATAAACAAACCAGAGAGTCGGAACTTTGACCTTCATCCCAACTTTCTTTAAACAGTTTGTTGTATTTTTTTCAGAAATTATATGAAACAGTACCAGAGACAAAAGGTTGGGATTTTTTTTTTAATTTAAAGCAGATTATATAATAATTTCCCAATGCTCTAATGTTTATTCTTTAAAACTGAAATGTTCTTGCAGGGTAATATAAACATAGCAGGTTGAATCATCAAGTTTACCAGTTATATGAAGCATGTATTACTTATATGACAACACCCAGGTTTACATAAAATTTGAAATGCAAGATGTCTTTTAATTACGTAAGTTATTACAGTACTGTTTTAAAGGAATATTTTGGTTATATGTAAACACTATAAATTAGCTCTTTAAAAAATAATCATATAAGACAAGGATGGCATTGACATAGTCTAAAAAACAATAACCAGCCCTAAATCTGAATACTCTCAGGGCAGAACAGCAAAAGCAGGTATCAATCTAATGCTATGGAATAACATGCTGGAATTTTGATTTATTTGCAGAATCGGTGCTTTTTTTTTGTTCCCTCCTTTTGTTTTCATATTTTAAGATTTTCACTATCAGTGCCCTAAGGAATGGGCCAACTTGTACTATGTGTGACAGGATAATAGAAGCTATTTTGAGTGTCGCCATTCTAACATTAAAAGCCATCTAAATTAAGTCTCCTAAATACATATTGGTTTAAATTACAATCCTGAGGAATTATAATCTCTCTACTTGATAGTTTTGGTTAAGTGCAATTTGACGTATGCAGAATGCTGTTTCATTTAAGGTCATTCTTAGTAAGGCATATTAAAAATAAATATAAAAGTGACAACATAATATTTAGTTTCTTGCTACAAAATCTTAGGCAAAAATATTTTTGCATGTAGTAATGGACTTTATCCATTTGCTGGCTTACAGGAGTTAAAATTTGTGCACTAAGCTTAACTGCCCTTGTCAGAATGTGCCACTGTGCTATACTAGTGGTCCAAAGCTACATGCTTAAGATCTTATTTCCATGCTCAAACATAGCTTGCACAAACTGCTTGAAGACTCTGTCCATGTAAGTGCACTTCCTTGGCCATATTCCTTCCAGAAAACCAATATGGCCTCCACACGAAGTCAGAACCAAAGCAACGTTTGCATTTTGTTTGGCAGTTTCTACTGGTATAGCTAAAAGGGGGGGAAAAAGTTTTAAGTCCTTATCCTTCTAAGAAATGCCAGACATTGAATAATTTCTCTTAAACCTTTCTCATATTATGTCTGAATAAATAGGCACAACATGAACATACGTTTAAATGTATCACAGGATTTAGAACCATAGCTGTGTTAAAAGCCATTTCTCTCTTCATCATTAACTGACCTTATCTGTGTGATTTTTTTTTTTTCTGGCTGCTGTAAAAGTTTCAGCTTCACCTTTCTTTCAGTCCGACTGATGAAACAGCACCCATGTTAATGCATACTTAGGATTTGCTATAAATAGTGTAAGTAAAAGGACAATCAAGCCTGTAGTTTTTAACTGGTATTGCAATATTCAGTCTTGGAAAAGCTGAGGAACTGGGACCTTAATTGCAAATCCCATTCTTTTTGTATGAGACTCCAAACACAAAACCTTTAACATCACAATAAGATTTGGTCTGTATGATATCCTATCAGCTAATATTAAGGATTATCCCAGGTTATTATCATTACATCTGATTTGCCATACATTTACACCCGCACATTTAGAGCACACAATGCAAACACACTGGGAGATGGTTCTTGCCCTGAGGAGCTCATAATCTAATACACAAGGTAAAGAGAAAAAGAGGAAGGGAAAACAATTGTACAAGGACACAGAAAGCTGCTCTGTGTCACCCAGTGGGTTAGTGGTTCTCTACTGAATAGTGACTGCTAGAAATTACTTAATTTAGAATTCAGATTATTAGAATGGGCATTACAAGGATTTTTCTTTTGCTGGGTTAGTTTTCTTGCTCAGCTTCCTGGTCTGGTTCCCTTTGTTAATACAAACATATGAATGGTGGCAGACATTCAGATGAGACCTTCGATGAGGTGGCCATTTCAGTGATGGCCTACAGTTAGCTCAGAGCCACCAGTGAGTGACACCTGAGATATGCACTGATCTGGAAATGTGCAGGAGGGGAGGCTTCAGTGCCTCCTGTTATGACTATGCATAAATGTGTGGCTTAATCAATGCTACACCTGGCCAGTTCCCTTTGTGAAGGAAAATAAAGGTCAGCTAGCACAGACTGACAACAGAGAAAGCATATGACTTTACAAATGGTATTTTAGTGTGATGGAATGATCCTGTTACCATATGAAGTGCTTGACATAGCAGTGGAACTGTATCAAGAGTGCAAACACCACAGATCCATAAAAATTAAGTTATTTAAGCAAATTCCTCTGGCATTTTAGGTATGTTAAATGTACTCCTGAACAAGCAGAAATCTCAATACATTTCAGTAAAGAATGCCTTACTAAGTTCCGGTTTTCAAGTAATATATGAAAGAGAAAAAACCAAAAATCATAAAGATTTTTTGATTATTCAGGATTGACAGAAAAAAAAACCAGCAAAAGAAAAATGAAGGGAGTAGCAGGAATTTCACTGTGTTGTTTAAAAAACCTTATGACTCCACAAGAAAATAAATCTGATTTTAAGTCATACACTGCTGAAGTAAAAATGCCTTGGCACTACAACACAAAGCAGCAAGTTATTCAAAAGATCTCTATTGCTTCCTCAATTATTTTAAAGTATTTTTAAAGTGAGATTTTTAATCAGGTTCAGCTGGGGGGGGGGGCACAATTCTCCACATCCCTTCCTGACTGCAATTCCTTCAGAGACATCTCCCACTCACTCCTATTTCTAGGAGTCTGTTCCTTTACCCCTTTATATATTTGCTATCTCAAAGGTCATTATCCTTGAACAGTCACTATCCCTGCATATTACTACCTTCTTCATAGATGTTCTTTACTTTCATCTGGATGTTGGCAGACTCACTGCTGTGTGCTTCAGATGCCTATTTGCCTTTGTTCTCAGCAACTAGAGTAAGAGCACAGAGTAACCCCTTCCTTAGCTGAAAAAGGACCCCCAGCCAGAATAAGTCACACAAGAGCTTGAGTGCAGTGACTGTGGTGAACAGCTGTGCAACTTAAAATAGATCAGAGCAGAAGCACTGGACCCATAAAGTCAGGGGAGCAGTCTGTGCCTCAGAGGTCCTTACTAGCAGTGCCTGGAATGACATGCTCTGTTCCACTCCAGGGCCTCAGTATGAATGCTAAACCGACTGTCTGCGTAGCAGGGTTAGTGTCTTTTATGAATATGTGTTACAAGGTTCCTGCCCATAATATAAGGTACGTGGCCATGGCCTGGTGGAGCGCAGACTGGGCTCCAGAGAGCAATGGGGATTCCCTCGCGGAATACGTGAGGTTCTTTTCTAATCAGTGCTATCCAGTTCTTCCACTTTGTCCCTCCTTTCAAAATTGTGTGCATTTTATAGATTCCAGCATTTACTAAGTGATTCTGATTCTTTAGTATGTGGAAGGAGCCACACTTCTTACTGCCTCTATAAGAAGTCCTTGGCTTTTCCTTTGTTCAGCTGGAAAACTGGAAATACTGTGTACAGTATCTCAGTCTTTGAAAGCAGTGCTGAGGTAAGACTAAAAACAAAAGTCAATGAAGTAAAAGCCCAGCCTGAGGAATAGCACAGGCTGAAAACAAGAGATGCAGAAAACAGTGTATTATTTCTTGCAATCCAACACATGCATCATTTTCAGACTCAGCAAGTGCTCATCTGGAGTTTTGCCTGAGTTAATCTGCTAAGCAAACTCTGATCTGCCTTTCTTGGATTCTGTGGATGAACACATTGCCCATGCACAAAGAGAGTGGCTGCAATTCATGTCAGCTTCTGCCGACTGCATAGGAATTTGCCCACTTATCTGTACCAAGCCATCTGCTCCTCTTCCCTCCAGTAGCGTGTGGGCCATGTTAAACAGAATCCCAACAGAGAAGTGGGGATCAGACCCCAATCATGCTTCAGGCAATGAATCAAACTTTCCACAGCCATTCTGCAGCTGTCTCCCGGTCACTGAGGGGACTAATAAATAGGCTTCTGTGCAAGGGTATGGGGAGGAATGTGTGAGGAGGGACAGACTTGACCTCCAGTAATCAGAGAACTCCATCGATCCTAAGGGATTCAGGATCAACTGCTTACTGGTCTGAACACACCTCTTCACTGGCTAAGACTGTGCAAAGACATAACAAACACTCATTGTGGCAGACTAGTGTCAAAAGTGTAGAGAGAAACATCCTTTCCGAGTAAGAAACTGCTTTGCTGGGGGATTGGAAGGGAGATGATAATAAATATCTCCTAAAGCTCACTGTGACCTCTGCATACCTGTCATTCAGAGGTTGCCAGCATAACCATACCTCCCAAATTGGTTTGCTGGTGGTTATTCATTCCTAAACTGCTTGGCAGTACTGCAGGGGGTGCCATGTGATGCCTGCCTCCAAACAGCTACAGCAGCTCTTTCCTAGAAGCCTACCAATCCTGCACTAGGCTGCTAGTTATCTTCTGTGCCATGTAAGGTGCAAGCCACACAGGTCTTCATGAATGTCATCTTCCATCATCCTATCCTGAAGTTGTCCCTATTCATCTGTGTAACTCCTTCCCAGCAGAGTTTCTTCCTCTGCAGCTTCTCGTGAGAGAACTGAATATGCTGTGTTGCTCTCCAGTGCCAAAATGCAAATGATGCTTGGCAGTGGTGTGGTACTTCCCTTAAGGCTGCTTCTAGGGACTGTTAGCCATCCAGTAAATAAAAACACAGTGCAACAGAGCAAATTCTGCAATGTAAAGGGCAGATGAATGGAGCACTGGATGTGATGCACTCTAGGATATAGGATGGCATGCCAAAAGATACCACTGTTCATTGTTGTCAACATGTAACCTTGTACTTCAGTTTCTACTGGCCAAAATTTGCACTGCTGTTTGATCCAGCAGGCACAGGTCTGTTATTTGTGATCACAGAACCACAATGTAAATACATATATGCAGAATTACTTAATTCAAAACCAATTTGTTGTACATTCTTTGTCCCAAAAAAATTATTTTTTTAAAAAGAACAAAAGAAAAACATACATGTGAAGCTTAAATAAGTCACTGCTGTCAAACACTCCATTTTTTGGTTGATTTCTCTCTATTCCTTAAACTTTTACCCTAATTGTTATTTGTCTGCCATTCCTTGGCCCTTTTGTCTCTCCCAACAAATTCATTCAAATATGCTGTTTACATAACAGGATGCAAAATAACACCTAAGAGCAATTACTTCAAGTTTGGATTCAGGGGAATAGAAAAGGTTCAGAGAGTTCAATAAAATGTACAACTGAGCTTCAGACATGCACTTATTTGTCACAGTGGATCAGGAGGGAGCTGGCATGGTACCTAGCTTCAAGGGCAGGCTTCCAGCTCAGGCACAATGCTCACTAGCAGCAATTAGCTAAGCATTAGTATAGTGAAGTTTAAGTCAGATGCCTAATACACTGCTTAAAGTCTCTGAGGAGAAAAATGCCATGTTGGATGAAAAGCTAAATGTGACACTGATAATGAATGCTATTGTTCCATCTTCCTGATTTATTTTTCACATTTACAAAATAAAAGGTCTTGACTTGGTTTTATTACATATTTCCTGCAACAATGGCTTGTTTAAATTAGTTATGGTGAGAGAAGTGTCATGCAATGAAGAAGGCATTTGAGAAATGCATTCCAGAATTAAAACTACAGATACATCAGCTGCCAAGCTCTATGAACTTTTAAACAGCAACATTAAGGAAATTAATGTTTATTAATTAATGCAAATTAACTGTTTCTTCCTAATACTGGCTTGAGATCGAATGGTACATTTTCACAATATATTTAAAAATAACTGCTGGGAAGTACAAAGCGTACCAAAATGTACATGAGAAGAAATGATCAGGTTGTAAGAAGCAACAGAGGCAGCCTCTGCACTTTTTAAGGGAACTTCAGGTCCACATTGTGTAGTGACTTGGTTTTGTATCCCTCAAGCTCTGTTACAGGAAGATAGATGTGTCTGGCTTTATGGAGACTATTTAAACACAAAGGAATTCTGGCACGGCTTTCTCCCTGATGAGTTTTCTAGGCCTGTTTCCCAGCTCTTGGAAACTACAGCTATCTACAACAGAGGTGGAAGGTAGCTTAAAAGCTGGTAGGTATTACTGGGAGAGATGAGGAATGAAATAACCAGTTGCCAAAGTCAGTAAAAGGCTGGGGTCTGGATGAGAATGAATTTTGTGGCTTTGAGTCCATTATGCAGTTGTGAGTGGAAATTGCCTCTGATTGTGACAGGCTTACATGTTTCCACACATTTTTAAGTCAGAAAAAACCAAGCCCATTGCCAGAATAAAGTCTCTTCCAAGAGTAACACCAGCCCTTTATGTTTGCTAACATAAAACAGCTCACAGAAGTGTCAAGATGAATGAACTCCAGTAACTAATGGCAGCAGACATAAACCCTAGGCTGCTAATCAGGGTGCTCTGTGTCTCCTGCCAGTACAAGGATTCACATTGAGGGTGCCCAGCACAAATGAAAAAGGACCCAAGATAGATGCATGGAAGTACTATTAGCTGTAAATCAACACTGCCCTGGTGGCACTTTCTAAGGGAAACTAGTCACCACAAGGACGAAGGGTTACGGCTAACAGCATTAACTCTGTGAACAAGGAACAAACGAATGGTTAACAACACAAATATTTTCAGGGAGAAAGGCTGCTTAGGGTCGGAGTTTAGGAGAAGATGGACAGTCATTAGAACAGATTCTAACACTTCTTGTTTCAGAAGTGCAGGTGCTCTACCTGACCTCCCTCTACACTGCAAGACTTCTAAGGCATTCTCATAATAGGTTTGATACTAATCTTACACGAGCAACCATCCCACTGTTCAAGAGTTGTGTTACTTTTAAAAACAGCTTCAAGGGTGGAAAGATCTGCTACAGCTGTACTTTAGGGCACTCATCTTTTGACTAGTCAAACTACACAGTTGCAGAACTTTTGAGGCTGTAGGAGACTTCTTTGAGGACATCTAGTCCAACACCCCTGCTCAAGCAGGGTTACCTAGAGCAGGTTTCCCAGGGCTGTGTCCAGTGAGGTTTTGACTATCTCCATAGATAGAGATCCCACAACCTCTCTATGCCTCTCTATTTGACCACTCTCACAGTAAAAAAAAGTGTTTTCTAATGTTCAGATTGAGCTTCATAGGATTGGATCAATACTTGGCTCTTGAGAGCTGGAGGTTGTATTCTAAAATTAAAAGGGGATGGAGTATCTGTACTAGCTTTTATCTAGCTAACAAATGTCCCAGTCTCAGTGATAATAGGCTGGAAAAGGGACAGAGGCACCCTGTCTGGTTCACTGCTGTTGCTACCATGCTAACTAGGTAGCTTACTCCTGCCACAGTTACTATTTCACTGCAAGACACAAACCACAAACTAAGCTCGAGCTAAGCATAGAGGTGAAGCCATTGTTCCCTCTCTCAGATACTTCATGAAAGAAACAAGGCACAGCAGATCACCCACCTTGCAGTATGATGGGGAAAGTCATCCCCAGGGTCATAAGACCCATAAAATATTATCTTCAGAGTCACTAGTCAGATTTTATATCTGCACATAGATTTTAGGGTCACCCATCCATTCTTATTTCCAGGCCATTACAAGCTTGTAAGAGAACTTGCAACTGTCCAATTTCAAGGAAAAAAAATAAACCACAGAGGCTTGTAAATATAAAGGGACTAACTCTGTCTCACAAAGTCCTTGAACCAGAAATTGTTAAAGGTGTATGCAGTATTCTGGAATAATATTGCTGTGTTGACTCAGATCTTACTGTTTTTTAAGCCTCTGTTTCGGCCAATGTAAGGGATAGGTAGTTTGGGTAATCCAGAGTTACCATTTTTTCCTTCATATTAGATGGCTGTCACCTCTTTATATTGTTCATGCTTTTTGTTCAAGAGGAGAAGAAATCCGACTGTCTTTTTCTAGTGCACACTACTGGAGTGGTCTTTTTATCTTCATGTCACATTTGTCTCTAACAGGTCTTCGAACTATAAATAGTAATGTGTGTGCCTGTTTCTGTATATGTTGTACATCTGCACGCAGATAAAGCAGTACAACACACACAGAGTCTCTTCCAATTCCTTCATTTTCCACTTGTTCTAATATGTTTGCCTGCTTACATTGGTTTCATGACTCATTCTGCAAGAATCTCACTTCGCTTGTGGTGGCAGAAGAAAATTTCCCTGAAATAAATCAAGTGCCTTAACTAAGTTTTAAAGGTGTTAGGTGTTCACAGCTGGAAGACTGTTGCCTCAACCAGCTGTTCATTTTAGTGGTTTTCCTCTACATTAGTTTTTGTTCTACCTCTCTTCTCAGACACTATAACCAACACACAAACTGCAGGAACTAGCATATCTTTTTAGGATAGGTAGCCACATGGTTTTGATCTACAGAGCAAAAGTAAAATGTTCATAATGATCATGTGTTTGGCAGAAAACAGAAGTCAAATGGAAAACAGAGTTTTCAGCCAGTTATTTAGCTAATATTGCTGTTTCATCGTCTAGTTAGATTCTTATTAATTTCAATGGGCCTCCTTCTAGGAGCTCACTTTGTGTATATCTCTTCCCTTACCCTAGATTTTGGCCTACGTGCTAACTTAGATTTTTTCTTACTTTTAATTTTCAGGCACTGGAGGTGGCACTGCGAACAACAGCCGAGAATTTAATGTCATCTGAAACATAAGCGACTCCCAGATATTCTTTGTAGGGACTGATTAAAAAATAGCAATAATAAAAAAAACTTGTTTTCACTTGCATGGAACTCTGAATGTCTACAATCCAGACACCTGAATCTGAGTTCCTTTTTCTAGGTTCTCTTCGTACTTGATGAATAGGAATGGATGCTTCTGAGAGGGTACTATATCTGATGTCTTCCTTACAGTGAGATAACTCACACCCTAAATATGCATATTTCTTTCTTTTGACTGTAAAGATTCCATTAATGGTTAATGAGGCCACCCCATATACTTTTGCATTCTGTACTAATCAGGTCTCTCCATCATTAGCTGTTTTATATGTGTCTTACACCTTAGGTAAACTGTAAATCTGTGGAAGTTTTGATCCTATGTACAAGTCACATTTAATAGACCTCTACATGTAGGTCTTGAGTTCATTCTCAAACCTATGTAGTTTGTCTTAATGACTGCATATACAGATAAATATATTTTAAAAAGCCTAAACTTACCATGACCTGGTGAGAAAACATCATCCACAGAGTTTAGACATAACACTGGAATTCCTACTGACTTCAGCTTGCGACATGGACTAGCATCTTCATAGTAATCATCAATTGAACGGTAGCCAAACATGACTGAAGTGAACTGCTTATCAAATTCTCTAACAGTTCTAGCCTGAAGTACAGAATTCAAATAGGGAACTATGTCAGCATTTTGAAAACAGCATCCAGCTAAAGCAGAAGTAACATTCTCACATACCTTCATCACAAGATCCATATCAAATAACTTCTCCAACATTTGTCGATGCCTAAAAAGAAGGAGAGAAAAATCAGAGGGCTTGTTTTTTGTCGTGTTAACAGATGCAGAAGTCCTCTGCTTTTCAGATACATTATAGAAGTAACTTTCTAACAAGAACATGCTTGTTTTTAATTTTCTATCATAATAAAAATCTGTCAGGAATCCAAGAGCAGAAGAATTATTCATTCATATGCAGGCACATCTAGCAACATAGTAAAAGTCTGCATAAGCCATGAGAAAAATGCCATAGATAAGAGAACTTGATATTTCAGAACACAAAATACACCCTAGTTTTATCAAGCAAAAGATGAACTAGCCCTTTCTGTGCTTTTGCAGTCAACATTGACTTAAAAGAATTAGTATATATACATATATACTCCTAAGTCAATATATGCATGTCTAAAAATTTAAAAAATCCATTTACTTCATCTATAAATACAGAAGTACATTGGGCTTGTGCTGAGCCCCTTGAGAAGCAGATAAATTTAGCCTCATTGATGACAATCTTTCTTGCAAAGATCCTTTTGATTTCAAAACTTACCGAAGAATGCACACAGAACAGCTATGCAAAGTGTTGTTACAGCACTAATTTTGCCCTGATTATTATACCTGCTGTAGATCTCATACTAACATCCTTCCACCTTTCTAAGTAGTTCAGAAGGCAACTCACCTGCTGATAGAGGACTGTAGACAAGTGGTCAAGTAATAGTTGAAAAGAAGCCAGTTTAGTGGCTTCTCCAGAGATTCTACAGATTCAAAAACATTCCAACCCGCAGAGAAAATTGCAGCTGCCATTAAAGGAGTGTCTCTGCCAGTTTTGCCCAGGTAATTTAAAAGAAGCATGCTACAAACAGAAATGAAAAACAGAAACATATATACTATCAAATTGTTTGCTTCAATTTAGAGTAAATATAAGTCAGCCACCTTTTCGTCTGTTTTTCAGTAGTTTCTTGTATCAGCCCTAAAGTTGTGCCTAATACAGCTAAAAGGTAGTCAGTGTAATCAACACATGACTCATGAAGTTTACTTTCTCCTCAGAGAGAAGACTGGTGCACTGTGTAGGGTGTGGGTAGGAATGCACTTAGAAATAAAGATGTACTAGTCTCATTTATATCACTAAAGGGATGAAAAGGTCAAACAAATGATTCTTACTCATGGAACAGGTATTCCCAAGTTGTTAGTAAGTTTTACCATCTTAAAAGGCCTTGGTCTTCCTGATGTGTTAAATCTGATAAATGTGCCTGAAAAATGCAAGCTGCCCCTGGCATGCCTGTCTCACTATGAAGAAGTCTCTTGAGTTGAAGGGAGTGCCATTACCCCACCTCACACATATGAGAGAACACAGTTGTTTTATAACACACAGTATGTAAAGAATGAAGTGTTGGACAATGAATAAAACTAGAGAAACAAACTTATGAGCCAAATAAATGACTTAGGTCTTGTCTTTCTGACCAATTGCAACTTACAGTCTCTACAGTATCTGACCCTTCAAATGTAGAAAAAATAAAATAGCAGGAAACTGTAAAAGAAAAATACTAATAGAAAAGCTGTCTTTCTTTACTGCCTGAGACCTCAAAGTTTACAACCACCATTCTAATACCAAGCCCTTAACACAAAGCATTACAGTTAATTGTTAATATAGCTCCCTGGACCACCAACACTCTGTACCTTGGCTTCATCTTCTGTACTTTAGAAGATAGCAACCTTTAGCAAAGACATCATGAACCAGCCTGCTATCACAGAGACTTTGTCCCTATGCACTACCTAGCAGATCATAAGACAGCGGTCCAACAAACCAATAAAAAAAAAAAGTTGCAGTAGTAGAAGAATCCACTTCTCTAACAGAGTGCACAGAGTGTATGTCATAGGGAGAAGGTTTAGGAATCTTTATGTTAGAAAATGAAGTCCCTTTCCAAAACAATTCATATTGAAGATCAATACAACAAGTGGCCTTTAATTTACATTTATATGTCTGTGAAGTGAATGTTTATTTTAATTCTTAACTGGACAAATCTGTCCTGTATAGATTATTACAGAATCACAGGATGTGCTGAGCTGGAAGGGACCCACAAGGATCATCGAGTCCCACTCTTAAGCCTCCACAAGCAAGGGATATGCTGGACTACAAAAGAAAGGTTTCTGCAACAAGAAAGGCTTCTCTAAATCTTTTGATACAAAAAAGACTCAGAACAGCATCCTCTTCTTTCTCCTCATCACTGAAGCCAGTCATTTCATCATAGGAGGCAATCAAATCACTTGGGCATGCTTTGTCCTTGATGAATGCCACCTTCTTATCCTTCATGTGCTTGCAGATGGCTTCCAGAGGATCTTTCCAAAGAACTGAAGTTAGGCTGACCGGCCTTTTGTCCTTCCTGGGATCACTATTCAATGGAGCAGGAAACCTACTGACTAAAGATTTGTAAAAAAGGAGTGGCTACCTGTCTTCCCTGTCTTTACTGCTGAGCTCGGTTCTCAGGCCTACCAAGTCCCTGTGCCTAGTGGCAGAGTATGGGAGAATGGCAGCAGAATATCAAGTTAGGGCCCAAATTAGGGCCCAGTTATCCAAACCTGGCATGGACATGCCAATAGGACCAGCTGAAGTGCACCAAAGCTCCAGAAGGAGGTAGCCAATGTCATCGTGAGACTGCTGTCTATCACTTTTGACAGGTTGTGGCAATTGTTGAATATTTCTCATGCCTGGAAAAAAGAGGCACCCATCTACAAGAACTGCAAGGAGCAGGAAATACAGGGTGGAATGCCTAATCACAGCCCTTTGGGAATATCCTCTGGAAGCCATTTCTAAGCATGTAAAGGTGAAGAAGCTGACTAGTAACAGCCAGTATGGATTTATCAAGGGCAAAGCATGCCTGAGCAACATGATTGCCTTCTATGATGAGCTCACTCATCATTCGCTGATTAGGGGAAAGGAGTGGAAGTTGCTTATTTTGACTTTAGCAAGTCTTTTGACAGTCTCCATGGTCTCCATATAGTCCAATTGGAGGAGCATGGTTTGAATGGGTGACCTGCAACATGCATGGAAAAACGACTAGACCACTAGGCTCTGGGAGTTGTGATCAGGAACTTGAATTGCAACTGCAGTGGTTGGTCCGATACTAGCAGTGTTTCTCAGGGGGCAGTAACGGGGCCCATACTGTGTAAGTAAGTCTTCACTAACTGGATGATGAGATGGAATGCACCCTTAGGAAGCTTGCACATCAAACTGTGGGGAATGGCTGCTGAACTGGAAGACAACGCTGACATTCTGAGGGACCTCAACAGGCAGAATGAGTTGGCAGAAACTTCATGAAGTTTGACACAGGAAAAATCAAAGTCCAGCACCTAAGTAAGACTAATGACAGGACAGAGAGCAGCTGAAAAAGACCTGGGCAAATAGAACAATGCATTCTTGCAGCAATGAAGACAACTAATGATATGCTGTGCTTTGTCAGTAAGAGCACAACAAGCAGGTCTAAGAAAATTATTTCTTTCCTGTATTTGACACTTATGAGACTGTATTTGGAGTACTGTGCCAAATTTTGGACTTCCCAGCAAGATAAGACCCTCACATACTGAGGAAATTTATGTCTTCATACTGAAGACATTTGCAAAATCCCTGTAACATGAATGGAAAAGGATTGGCCCGATTTAAAAAGCTTCCAAGTTAATTATTTGGTTATCAATAATTACATTGCTTGAACAAACATTTATTTATCCCAAAGCTCCTACAAGTCGTTAGTAGATTAATGTCAATATACAGGGCCATATCTGCCCACCCTCCATAAAATTTATCAGAGAGTGGGAAGTCTTAGGACTTTACCACTGTGTCTGTAGTATTTCTAATGAAAATTCTCCTCTTCTATGATTTCTGTAAAATAGGCTGCCTGAACATTTCTTCTAGATTCTAGCAGTGATTTTTTTTCTAAGAAACTGTGCTATCATTGTCTGTTCTAGCTGTGCTTTCTGGACAGCAGCCAGGACACAGCAAGTCTTAATACCACACGCTCTATCAACCCATACTGGTTTCAATAACAATACTACTTCTTGGTTCTGAGCCAGACAGAGCAGATACCCACATCTCTTCCAGCCTAATCTACCCACACACTGCAGAACCCAAACAGAGTGAAGACAAATCTTGTCATTTCATAGGTTGCTATGAAACATGGTATATTAGCTCTAGTTCCTATTTTTTATTCCTCTGTTCCAAAGACAGCCTCCATAGTTTCCAAAGATTGTACTGCCTACCTATTTGGCTGTCAATCTCTCTGCCATTGTTTCCTGTCTTTCTCCACCCCCCTCTAACTTTTGAATGTTGGCTAATTTTGACTTTCCCTGACACAGAGCTGAAAGGCTCAAAGACATGAAGAACTTTCTGAAAGTCTTCTGCATATTGACTGTTGGAGGCAGACCCAAGTTAGCTGCAGTTCAGTAAGTAACGCAAGTATTGCAGAGGAGTAATTTTAAAGGCTACAACAGTCTTATTTTACAACCACAGTTAAGCTGAGACTTGTGTTACATAACCTTACCCTCCCATAGAAACACCTGCTGCCATGAACGGAGCCGAGGGGTGCAAGCTGTGCACATGATGAATAACGGCCTCTAAATCCTCTGTGTTAGCTGCACAGTAAGTCCTTGGTGTCTGTAAGGAGTCAAGAGGGAAAAAAAATGCCATCATAAGCTTTTGTATTATCCTTTAAGGGCAAAGCAGACTGAACAGTGGATCATTTATATAACAAGATAAATTTAGCATTTATCATGAAGCTTTGCTAAGTGGCAAATACAAACCCAGAGCATTTCACGAGTAGATTGACAAAAAGTTATACATGTTATCATTACAAAATAAAAGAGATGACAAATATCTTCAGCATCTGCAACCTCCAGGTCATTAGATGAAATCTGAACAGAGAGCAGTGAGCTAAACTAGATAGAACTAGATCAGAGCTAGATAGGCACTGATATTTTTAAAATACCCTGAGGAAATGGTAACATATCATAAAGGTTGTGATTTACAGAACAGGAAGTTATAATGACAATTTTACCATCTTCACCCACATCCAAATGCAAAAGAAAATATTAGATTTCAAGTTCTGACAGCCAGCATTTGAAAAGTAACCAATATTTAGATTCTACATACAATAAAACCAAATAAATAGATAAATAAATTCCCCTGTGACATTTACCTAATTTAGTAAAATATCCTATTAACTAAAGTAATGAAACACATATATTATCCCTTTTTTGTCTATCATTAGCGACTCTTTAAATCCTGAATTGAGGCTAGGAACGACTTCCAATGGTATCAGTAATACTTGGGTAACCCCTTCTCTGCTACTGAAGGATAAGCACAGCTTTTTAGCTTTATCTGCACAGATATCTGGAAGAGGCCACAATCTGAGGGACTATCTGGAGCAGTATGGGGGAGACAAATCCATTTAGCTGCAATAAGAATCACAGTAAAACAAGTTTTTGTCTAACAGTGTTGTCCAGATTTCATCTACAGCAAAAGAAAGCATTTAACTTAAGAGTTGTTAGTAACATGTTAGTGATATTGATTTAACTATCGGCAGTGACTGACCCCCCAAACTTCAGTATAAACATTAAAACTAAGTATAAAAATACATAATTATGAATTAAGGGAACTTATTTGTTGCCTGAAGCAACAATGTATTTCAAGGCTGGTTTTTAAAATTGTTTTCAGTTAAACAGCCAGGATATTTGTGGGTGATTTTAACAAGTTTAATGAGATGAAACTAATTACTTAAAATACATTTATCAAAAATATTGAAATGTTGAAGTCAAAGATCAAAAAAATTGAAAGAAAAGCTAAATCTGGATAATTAAAACTGAAGACATTTTAATTTCCATTTATGTTGCATTGCCAGTTCTCATCCACATGAATCACTCTTCACTGTTTTACACCCTATTAATTATAAACAGTGTGAATGTGTTTTATTCTAATTAAATTGTCAAGTTTACATGGAAAAATAAATTATTTTTGGCAACTAGGGTCTAATGTATTCTAAGTGAAAGTGTATTTGATTAAAAGTTTATAGAACTAGAGAGATATCTTGCACTTTAACTTCAGTTAATTCCTGACAGTTTAACATCTCTCTCTCTCTACTCATTGTATGAAGATATTTTAAAACACCATCTTAGTTTACACTGGCTGCGAGCAATCTAATACTTGATTATTCCATAGCAATAATTCACAGTAACTTTCAATAACCAATGAGAACAGCATTCTTTAAGTAACTATTATTTGGTATAAGTTTGAATTGATCTTTAAAGAGACTAGAAAAAGAACTGTTTACATAACTAATTTCTATTGTGGTGCTCAACCATGCTGCAAACTCATTAACTAGGGATTTTATATTAAAATGTAGAAACCCCTTTGCAGAAAATGTGATAATTTCAGCTGGTTTGCTTCACTGCAAGACCTTATAAAGCTTAAAGATGTAAATCCGATTACAGTAAAATACACACAATGCATCCAAACAAGAGATCTTTTCTCTTAATGATTCAGAAATTCATCAATAAGGACTTTGTGTGTCACAAAACTGCTTTGTAGATCCATCTGCAAAAGTATGCAGAAAACTACTCTTAACATGGCAATGTTTGCATTGAAATGCTTTATCTGATTATGGGAAAACATTCTGAGCTTTTTAAAGTTTGAAACTAGGGGATTAAAAAATGCAAAACAATACCAAGCATTATGCACATTCATTCCAGCTGCAGAACTGTCAACAAATTGCATATGAAGAAACAAAGCTTATTCAGCAATATTTCATCATGCCTTGTCCCTTGCTGCAGAAAATGTTTAGCTTCAAGACTTTTTTATCTGAGGAATGGGCAGTTATTTCTGAGCAAACATGATATGTCTGTCCCAAAGACAAAAATTTGTCTTCTGTAGCTGAGTTTCTGTCAGAATTGCTGAGAAAAATATAAGAACAAATTTGACTTTTAGGATATGGCTATCCATATAAATCTGGTTCATTAATTCACTAACACACAGTATGGATTAATTTTAATGGCACAACTTTTTTACCATATCAAAATCTATTTTAAACTCATGTTGGCAACTGGGAAAGTAATTACAATTGCTTATATTTGGATTTGTATGGTAAAATATACTGCAGTATTTTTTGAAAGAAAAACGTAAGGATTGTTCATTTTAATGTTACAGATATTAGTAACTGAAAATATTTCATAAAATGAAACGCTCAGAAAAACTGTGTGTTGACCAGTTGATGTCTTAGAGTTTTAAAATAAAAGATGAATATTGGCACGATTGATCTACCAGATGGCTAGATTCTCTTCTCTGGATTTTCAACACATGCTGTGAATTTCTCTCATTTAAATCCAGCTGTACAAACAGACACAAATGATTCCATATATACCACTTTTAAGTGAGAGATGTTTTATCTCAGAAGTCATCCTTACCAACAGATCCTCACCAGCAATTCCCCGGTTGTTAAAAACCACGCATCTAAAAATTGAGACAGTAAATTCAATTATACACATTGTTTATTTCACTAAAAAGATAACTTAAACACACAAAAAAATGAAAATGCATAAAGAAAAATGAGCCAGTTCTGTGAATAAGTTCAGCACATAAACATTTAAAGACCTACAGATCCTAGAGCCTGACCTGTGTAGAACAAGCTTTATACCAAAATTGAGTTCACTGAGGTCAGTGGGACTCTATATGAGCCCCTTGATTTGCTGGTCAAGGTCAAATTGCAGGGTGAGAACCCCAGGGTTTACCTGAAGATGGTACAGACATGTCCTGCCTGCACTCTGCCATGAGCTCTGCCAGTGCAGGGCTGAGCCCAAAGCTGTGCTCTGAAAAAGAATGTCAGATATCTGTGTGCAGACATCCTCCAAAGCTACATAATTGTATTAAATTGTAAGAAATGAGCCAAATCAAAATTATACTGAGAGCTGCATCTAAGTTGTAGGTTCTTGGGGATTTTTTTTGTCTGGTACAGCATAAGTTTCTGTTCTCTCCATGTTGGTGGGAGTCTCTGAATCTTCTAGCAGTATTACCATGATTTAAGGATCTATACTTTCTTAATAAATCTTTCCTTTCTATTACTCTAGCACCATCTCGCTGTAACAATGTTGTTAAATAATATATACATATTTTAGATGAGTTAAAGGCATGAAAATATATCTATTTTGGTATTTTTCTCAAATGGTGCTGATTAAAAATAAAATTATAGTATTCTCTTGAAATCCGACCTAAAGCTCTCCTTTTTAATGCTATACCTTCTTTTCTTAGGTGATCAAATGCAGATATTACTTTCAGGAATACTTTAAAACTTAATAGTAACAAGTTGTTGATTTCAGGGCTACCTCTGATATTTTTTACTGCTAAGTTTTAAAGTGATTTTAAAAGTACTTTGAACAGTCAAAGTGCTACTTTACTTTTATAATTTAGTAAAGTAGTTATCCAAACCTCCAAACAGAGAAGAGATAGCCAGACATGTAGATAAAACTCTCATATGTACATATTTGAAGAACTTATTATAGTCAGTACCAGAAGCCAATCTGCAAAGACAAAATGTAATATTCCAAATACAGGTTCTGGAACAATGACAACTTATTTTGACGTGCAGCAGCAACAGCAATATGATTACATAAAGGAGTCTACTCATCGACTAATCCACTTATTTTACCCAACTCTGACCAGAAGCCTCAAGAACAAAACTAAATTACACTGTGACAATTAAGAAGTGACAGATCTCCTCCTTAAACACCAACAGTAAGAGCAGGCTAGCTCTCCTTTCTGCACGCAGGAATTTGAGGCTGCTGAATAAGCAATTTTGGCATTCAGAAGCTGACCTCCTCCAAGGCCTATTGATAGCAACCCATCCATACAAGTTTTCTTGGAGCTGAATATAAACTCCTTCTCTAGAAAGTGTAAAGGTTAACACAAATGCTGATATCATAATTTAAGAAGCAGCAGTGAAAGCCCTATGCAGACTTAGCTTACTTTCACTGCAATCTCTCGGGCACATCTGTAGATACTAAAACAGCCCTTCCAAATGTTCTGCCTGTTACATAATTCCACTGTGATTGTTATTACTAATAACACTTCCTTACATAAACTAATGTATTTAGATCTCATTTGCCTTTGGAAGGCATCTTATACACATACATAATTATATTTGATCCTATTAGAAGCAGCAAAATACTAGCAATGAAATACAACAGCACCTATATCCCAGCGTTTCGCTTTGATGGATCATATGAAGAATGTAGGATTCCTTGCTCGTTCCTGTCAGGCCAGGCAATAACAGGACGGTGGGTCTTGTGCTGGCATCCGGATAATATAAGCTGTCATTATTATCAAACCAATCCAATGAAATCTGTCCTCCATCTGCTGTTTTAATGAGCTCACTGAAAGGCACATTTCAAGACAACACTGATTAGATTGAAAAATACATACACACTATTTATAAGAGTGTTTGCAGTGTACAAATTACCAGGTGTGAATTCTGCATTTTTCATTATGTTTTAATACTCAAATTGCCACATGTCTGCATGTTTACCATGCAGAAAGAGTCACACCTAACAGCTGACTAGAGTTAGAACAGTCAATTTGTGGAGTAATTCCTGTTCACAGTAAATGAAGAGCTGGCCTTTTATAAATTGCTGCTGATGTACTGGAAGCCTGTTACTAATGTGACTTTTGGCACTGCCTTCTGTTTTATATAGGCTTGTGTACTGCAGATTTCCTTTGGATAATCTGAGAATCTTTTGATAGCACACCGGACAACGTGATAAACATTTATCACATTTTTTTTCCTCTTAATCCAAAGAAGCAGAATATATAATGGATGGCACTTTGTTATGTTTTAAACATGTGGAGCACAGACACACACTACTGTATCTTCCACCCTGTATCTCCACAAACTTTGCTAGAATGCACTTTTAAGCCATATATCTTAACAATGCAACAAATATTATAATGTCTCAAGAAGTTAAGCAATGACAAAAGCTAAACAATGACAAAAAGGTTTCATTCCTTTTTTAGAAACATACAGTATCTTCCCTCTTCCTGGCAATGAAGACACTGTTCGAGAGAGCTGGTGTAGCAACTACCAAAATGTATGCCTACCTTGCAATTGATTTTTCATTTTAAAGTCTTGGTAGCAACTACTCCAGATTTTAAAGGCAATCACCCTTGTTGGAATCTAGCTCAGCTTCGCCCTTTTTCAGTAATAGGAAGTAGATTAAATGCTAGTGTGTACTGCCAACACAATCTCAAATGTGCAAAATAAGCATTGCCCCATGGAATTATTTCTTCCCTCACATACCTTGAAATAGAAATATGCAAGAAGGACTAGAAAAAGTGGACATGGCCATGCCACTGAAATGTTCCCTAATTACTAAAACTAAGGGAAGCTGCTAAATGCTAAATCTATTCTACCATGCAAGCAGAGCTGAAACAACTTGTGTTGCATCCAGGTTCCGGTGCATAAAAGTACTTCTCCTTAGGTCTTGTGCCAAATGCCTCATTTGCCAGGCTAAGTCTCATTTCTCTGTGAGAGAGATCAGCTGAGGGCAAGCAATAAATATAGGGGGTTTTTTCCCTCTTAGAATTTAGGCACCAAAGAACACAACATAAACCCCACAGGTAAAAGTTACTCTGAAAAATCCATGAAGTTCTGTATATTCAAAACAAGGCTGCAGAAATGGATTGACAGGAGCTTCATGAAGTTCAATAAGGGGAAGTGCAAAGTTCTGTATCTGGGAAGGAACAACCTGTGCACTGGTACAGGGTGGAGGCTGACCATCTGGAAAACAGCATGGCAGAAAAGGACTTGGGGGTTCTGGTGGACACTGAGTTGAACATGAGCCAGCAGGAAAGAAGACCAACAGCCTGGAGGCTATGGAGGCTTAGGGGTCTTGCTGGCACGTCAAGGGAGGTGATCCTGCCCCTCTATGGAGCACTGGTGAGGCCACACCTGGAGAACTGTGTTCAGCTCCCGCCTCCCCAGTACAAGGAAGACATGGACATACTGGAGAGAGTCCAGCAAAGGGCCACAAAGATGATGAAGGAACTGGGGCCTATCTCCTCTGAGAAAATGCTGGGAGAGCTGGGACTGCTCAGCCTGGAGAAGAAAAGGCTCAGGGGGAACTTAGCAATGTGCTTACATACCTGAAGGGAGGGTGCAAGGAAGATGGAGCCATGCTCCTTTCTGTGGTGCCCATTGACAGAACAAGAAGCAGTGGGAACAACCTGAAACACAGGAGCTTCCCTCTGAACATCAGGAAACAGTTTCAATGTGAGGGTGACTGAGCTGATGTTGTGCAGTCACCATCCTGAGGGAAATCCAAAAAACCATCTGGATGTGGTCTGGGGCAACTGGCTCTGAGTGACTGACTCTGCTTGAGCAGGGAAGTCAGACAAAGTGACCTCTGGAGGTGTTTTCTGACCTCAACCACTGTGTAATCCTATGAACATATAACCACATCAGTTTCTATATTGTCACTAATATTTCAGTGCTCCAAAACTCTCTGAGCTAAAATAGGGCCATTTGGAACATTGACCTTTTAAACCTACTGCATATTGAATCCATGATGAAGACAGTTTCAAGCCTATGATGGAGTTGTAAAGGTGGGCATAAAGCAAAAACACACAAGCACAAACTTGAGCAATGACAGTAGACGTGACATGATCAGAGTAAGGTTACAACTGGCTAGCAAATCAATCACTTAAAAAAAAAGGGGCACTTACTTCCTGTACTGTACTTGGGGTCTAGATGTGATAAAGGGGCGCAGGAGCGTCTGTACCCGACCTTCCCAGCACCAGATCGTGGGATAGTAAGTTTCTGTCACAACAGGGCAATATTCCTCGAGAAAGCGGCAGAAGCGGTCATTGCTGGCCACCAGCTGGGGTTTCTAGGAAGAGAGACTACAGTCAGGCAGAGGCATTCATATAAAATAAACTAAAAAACAAATAAAGAAAGAAATTAATAATTGCTTAAATCCTCTCTGAGTGAACTGATTTATTTCATAAAATCATTTGCAATGCTTTTTCCTTCCATGGTAAAGAGAAAAGTAAATGAAAATCAAATGAAATGCCAAGATGCCTGACAAAAAAGTGAAACCCACTAAACATAATGGACCCCTTACCTACTTCTAATAACATACTGATCTAGCTCTACTTTTACCAGCATTGTATCTTCACTGACAAATCAAAACCCCACCATCTCTCGGTAGGTGAGAAAGATTTGACCAAGTCCATTTTCTTGGTCTGCGCAGAAATAACACTTAATTCTTGCACTTTGACCGTGCACCTGCAGTACCTACTTTAACCTGGTAGGACACTCCTCCTTCTATCTCATACTACAGTACAAGACTGCATCGGTTCTTCATCTCTGATAATGCTCTGCATGCAGAGAATTTCCTTACAGCTTCCATTTGTATACCAACTAATGTGGAAAAATCCCTGTATAGCAAACATCTTATGTTTTAGTAACCATATTTCTTAAACTTCTATTTTACAGTGACTCTCCAACATGCAAGCATTCATACGGCAAACCCAGATACTTTGAGGAAAACTGTTACATATAAAGTGCAGTAGTGTCACATCCTCACTTCTTTTTTTCTCCTGTGACCAAAATCAAGTACCCTCTTCTCAATGAAGAGGAAGGCTATGTTCTCAGTGTTCTCTGAAGGACTGTGGCAATACTCAGGTCCTCAGCAGTCAAAAACCTTTTGATATGCGTATTTTCAGCTGATTAAGCATTCAACGAGGCGCTCTCACCACGGGGCCACTTTAGATCTGATCAGGCTCACTGTATCCAAGTAATTTGCGATTGCCTAATTTGCCTATGAAACCATTACTGATGAGGAGATGTACGAGAGTGCTCTAGCCCCCCAAACACTGCCATAGTGGCTCCAGAGGTACTTAGGATGGTACCGACGGCAGTACAAGAACAGAAAAATTACTTTATCACCTGCCCTGCTAGTAAACCAAATAGGTCAGGTTTTTTTGTGGAAGGAGGGTTCCTGACCTCCCTTTCCGAACCATGGCATCCAGCCAAGCTCTCTCCCTGGTACAACTGCATTTTGGGGACGCACGAGGCCAGAGTCCCTTATCCTCCCAGACCACAGGAGCTGTCCCTCACCTCTGGCCGGTGGTCCCGGGGGTCACCGGAGGCCCCCGCGGAGGAAGCAGCCCCGGCGGGCGGGGGTGGGCTGCACTGGCCGGGGCCGTGCGGGGTTTCGGCTGGCCGGCACCCCGAAGCGGCTCCTCCACAGGATGGACGGCGGGTGTGAGGACGAGGTGGCCGCAGAACCCTACCCCCGAGCCGCTCCAGATGCCGATCCCCTCGCCTGAAGGGCGCCGGCGGCTCCCCTACGGGCAGTGGGTCGCGGTGACCTTCCCGGGACGGTTCCCCTTCGGCGGGACACCTGCGGAGCCCGCCCGCCCCGCCGCCCTCCCGCTCACCTTGGCGATGCTGTTGAGGTAGTAGCAGGCGTAGGCGACGCCGAAGCCCAGCACCAGGGACAAGCCCACGCCAGAGCCGAAGAGCCCCACGCGGACCTGGCTCTCCAGGTAGAGGGAGAGCTCCCTGGTCAGCACCTTCCAGTCCATCGCACACGGGGGGCGGCGCGGCACGGCACGGCGCGGCACGGCACGGCACGGCACGGCACGGCACGGCAGGGTAGCGCACACCGGCTGCCGCGGCCGAGCCCACCCCACGGCCGAGGGAGGAGAAGGAAGAGGAGGAGAAGGAGGAGCTGCCGCCTGCCTCCCGCTGCCGCTGCCCGCGGACCTCTCCGTGCTGCAGCGCCGCCGGCGGCATCCCCGCACCGCCCCCGCGCCGCCCCCGCGCTGCTGGCCGGGCCTGGGGCCGGCTCGGAGGGGTCGCGACCGGGCTGGGTCGCAGCCCTGCCCGCAGGGGAGGCAATCCTGGGCGGCCCAGGGTGTCCCAGCGGCGGCTGCTCCGCGGCACGGCGGCCCCACGGCAGGTGCCATCCAGGGCCGCCTTCGGTGTCGCCTTGCCCCGGCGCTTTCCCTCAGGCAGGGAGGGTGTGGGGAGTCGGATAGGAGCAGCTGATGCAGGCGTGTGGAAACTCAGTCATTCTGGGGTAGGCAGCGTGTCCCCTTCCCAAACGCTGTTATTTGCGCAGGACAGGAGTCCTGTATCGTACAGGAGGAAGAGGGGACATGGAAGCTTCCAAAAGCAGCACTGGTTAGTCAGCAATAGCTCTCTAAATATTTTACGTGAGACTGAAGAGTGCAACTGCTTTTCCACTTACCACTGCTGTTATAAGGCATTAGTGAGGAACAGAGAGGTGTAGAGGTATGTCTGACTCCCAAGAGAATTTCTGCCTGCTCCCTTTTCAGCTGTATGGATTGTTGCTTGGAGGCCCTCATATGTTTACTAACTCTGATGCTTCCCCCGTTCAGCTTCAGAAAAAGATGCACAGTATCTGCATCTTTTCTTTGGCAAAGTCCTAGGAGCACAGATGATAACACAAAAATCTTGGAACTGAGCATCTGCTATTTGAGATGCAGGCATGCAGCATGGGACACAGAAGTACTTTGCCTCTCCTTATTTTATGGCTTGGTTCCATGAACTGCTGAGAGAAGACAAACCTTGCTTGGTGAGACTCTTCACTTCTTACCTTATCTGTGTTTTCTTGCTATAACCAAATTTTAAAATCTTAAAAAAAGAAAAGAAAAGAAAAAGAGATATGGCCTTTTTCAGTTGTTCTCCCTTTCTAGGACAGATCTTACCATAGAGATTCTGCTCTGACATAAAGCATTCTCAGCCCAACATTTTCTTGTTCACTATGAACAAGCACTTGGATATTGCACCACAGCTTAACATAGAGAAATACTGAAAGGGACTTCAGCTTTCCATAGAGAAAAATGCTGTCATCTTCATACTGTGTAACCAAACAGTCTGCTTGGTGCAGCAATGGGGGATTCCACTCCTGCTTTGACAACTATCATGGAACCCCATTGTAATATCTAAAGACTTTGCAACCAAATGGTTGTTTCTGATTGCTTTGCTTATTTGGATTTGGGATTTTGAAACATCAAGCATGTTTTACTGTTCAACCTGACAAGCAGAAATCTTCTACTTATCACCTTCTTCTCAAGCAAAAGCAGTTTGTACAGTTTTAAGGATTTCTCATTAAAGAATCAGCATGATCAAAGTATGCAGAGTAATTAATTGATGTGTTAAGAAAGGTGAACTAATAAGAGCATATTGCAGAGATCTGAAGAAATTTTAAAATATCTGTCCAGTCAGCCGTCCAAAGCTTCTGGAAACATGGGGGCAGAGCTACTGCAGCCATTGAAAAGAGTATGGGAATTGGTAAGCAGAGGCAGGAATGATCTAGGGTTTGTTTCTTTTTCCCTTCAGCTGTTACAGAAACAGGAATCTGAATGGGTGGAAAACCTACTGTCATCAACACGGTGCTTCCTCTGCTGATGGAGAGCACCCATATTCAGGTCTTGGTCCTGACTTGCTGGGAATGTGTGTTGGACACCACAGATAAAAGGATTTATCATGAAGGAACACTACAGTGTGAGCAGCTGGAGTGGATAGCTTAATTCACAGAACATGGAGGCTTCATCAACAACATGAATTTAGGAATCTTTGGAGAGACTAATTTGGCTGAACTGAGGACTAGACTTTAGGATGCAGAGGAACCTGCAATGTCCAAAGGAGGAAACTGGTTGTTCCTTGCAACAGATTGTTCTCCCGCATTCAAGTCCTATCCCCATTAAGCTGAAGAATCCTCGAGTCACCCAAAAACTAAAGAAAAGAAAAATCTCAAACATCTGAGAAAGAAGAGGACGCAGACTGTCCTTGGGTCTAGAAGGCTTATAAGTGCATATACACGTTTGACTGAGAAGTGAAAGATGTGGCTGTTGATGATTAGAGAAAGCCTTTGAGACATACAAAACCAGTAGTTTAGTCAACAATTAAGAGAGATTGCGTGCCTGAAAAAAAGATCCACTCGCACAGGTTGATGAGGTTTGTCTTTGCATTTGACTCCTCCCTGCCTTGTGTTGGTTTCTCATGGGAATATTAACAAGGTCAGATATGTGACATGCCATAGGCAAACTGAAACAAATTACATGTACTGAGAAGTACTCAGCTTTTTGTTTTTGGGGTTTTTTTGTCTACTATGTAAATATGTTGCTACACTGACAATAGCAATAATGTTAATAACTTCCTTCTATTTCAAGCAATCCCCATCAGATCCTCCAGTTCCAGTATTGGGGGTTTTTAAGTCTTTAAAAGGTTGTCCTCTGACCTGCAATGCATTCTGCAGAGCTGATAAAGAGAAGGCTGTATGCTGCTCATATTACAAACACTTCCAAGCAATTGAGTAATTGCATATTATATGTGTATGAAAAAACAAGGTGGTCACTATGGTGTTTTGAACTCTAACTGCATTTTTTTTCAGAGGAAGAGAGTTCTACATTCTCAGAAAGTCATGCTATTTGCACTATGGTCTCTGCTCTCTAAGTGCTTCATAAAACGATTGCCTCAACCCACCAGTAATGGATTATAGATTAAGCAGAAACGAAAGGGCACAGGATTGTTCTTTCATGTTGTCTCCCAATTTATTTTGCTTAAGCAATAGATAATAATTGACAGAAGCAAATGAAGAGTCACAGTTTGATTTGCCTTTTTTAACTAGGAGGCTGCACTAGGTTGTCTTTATGTTATTTTTTGTTCTGTGATCATTTGGGGTTTGGAGTAGAGTCATTATGTTCTTACTGACATTCCAGTGGACAATTGCAAGCTGGTCCCACCGCATTTCTCTGTAGCCCTGCTCTTGGAATGGATTTCAATAGGCAGCACTTCTGAGGTGGGGCAAAGTGACTTTAAACCTCAGAGTTTTAAATTTGATGTTCTGTTTGATTTTATTTTTTTTATATTTTTTTACCTTTAGCATTCATATGACAAAATGGGAAAAATATCTTTTGTCAGTGTGACCTATCTTGGGAACATTTAAAAAGCTCCAAATCCATGCATAAAACATCTTAGAAGTTTTCCATTAGAGCAGGGAAGAAGGCTCTTAATGTTGCTAATATTTATTATCAGCAGGGAAACGGGAAAAAAAGCGCATTTGAAAAATTCAATTCAGCATTTCTTAAGCCTCCCTCATGCATATTATAGATTTTTCTTTCCTTAAAGTATGAATGAAGTAGGGAATTAATGAAGTCAGTGAAAGTGTTCGATGTTGGAGGCTCTTCAAATTTCAGAGGAAGAAAGCCAGGCTGTGTTTATGTTGGTACTCTTAGTGCTCGTGAAAAAAAATCAGTAATTGTGGCACTAGGAATAACTGCTTCTGCTTGTCCCCTTCTTGAGCTTTACTAGTCTCTCTATTCCTATGCATCCTTATGTTTTTATTCCATGATTCTTCACTCCCTCAGGAAGTATTTCTCAGCCCTTTACAGTGGTAAAATTGGAAGGAACATAGGATTCAAAAGGAATTTTTTGGGTCATGTGTTGGTGGATGAGAAACTCAACATGACCTGGCAATCATTTGCATCCGAGAAGGCCAACAGCTTCCTGGACAGCACTAAAAGGATTGTGGCTAGCAGGGAAGAGAGATGGTTCTCCCCCTCTACTTTGTCCTTGTGAGACCCCACCTGGAGTACTGTGTCCAGCTCTGAGGTCCTCGGCACAGGAAAGATGTGGTCCTGTTGGAGTGGGTCCAGAAAAAGGCCATGAAGATTATCAAAGGGCTGGAGCACTTCTCCTGTGAAGGCAGGCTGAGAGAGATGGAGTTGTTCATTCTGCAGAAGAGAAGGGTCTAGGGAGACCTTACAGCAGCCTTTCAGCACTTAAATGGGGGCTACTTAAAGAGAGCTGGAGAGGGACTTTTTACAAAGGGTAGTAGTGGTAGGACAAGGGGAAATTGGCTTTAAACTGAAAGAGGGTTGATTCAGAGATTTTAGTAAAGTTGTGGATGTCCCATCCGTGAAAGTGTTCAAGGCCAGGTTGGATGGGACTTCGGGCAACCTGGTCTAGTGAAAGGTGCCCCTGCCCATGGCAGGAGGGTTGAAACGGGATGATTTTCAAGGTCCCTTCCAACCCAGGCCATTCTAGGATTCGATGATAATTTGATTTAACTTCTTCCCTTAAACTTTGATTTAACTTCTTCCCAATTAAAATGTATTTCAATTCAGCAGGTGTAGCAGGTGTTGTTTCATTCTCTGTTTAGGTGGTTGAAGATATCTTCAACAGCTGCTGCAACAGGAAGTCTTCTCAATATTTGTCTCCCTTGGGATGACTCTTGCAGGATCTAATCTACATGAAACCAGTTCCCTGCCTTTGAATACAGGTGGAGAACTGCTAAATACAAAATTGTGGTTAGTAGAGCATCAGACCAATTTGGTTCATAATATAAAAATTCTAAAACATTTATTTAATATTAAATATTATTGAAATAATATTTAAATATTTCATATTTAAATAAAACTTTGTTTTGTATAGTGTAAAATGCTCACAGAAGAGTTACAACAAATGTTAAAATTCTTTGCTATATAGCTGAGTGTAACTCTCACAAATGTCTATTAATTTAAAATTGATTGTTTTGTTCAGAAATCAAAGATCCAGGACATGTTGAAAACTGAGAATATGAGACAGTACAGTATAAAATAATTTGAAAGCGAGCAAATATATTGAGAGCATTTATCTTACAATTTTTTTTCATTAAAAATGTTAACAGAAGCTACTACAGGACTTAGAGAATTTTTGTAGGAGTACAGTAGAGTACAGGGTGTTGAATCTAGGTTAAATTTCATTCTGTCTCCAAGGAGTATTTACTGTAGCATAAAGTAAAACATTCTCAATTTCATTTACCTATTTTCATTCCTTCATAATCCCTTCAAAGAGGATAAAAATTTGTATCTGGTATTTCAAACACAAAACCAAAGCATTTTAGAATGCTTTATAGTAATGTCACCCACCCCCAACCAAATAACTTCCATATACATTTGGTAAACTCTTGTTCTGCCTACATCAACAGTATGGCTCCAGCTGAATTCAGCAGAGTCAGAAATATGTCCAATTAATCTTTTTCCTTTAGACAATTTCATACATTTTCTTTAGCATGTTAAGGGTGAAAATTATTTAGAAGTATTGGACACAAATTTAAATGAAACATATTTTAAAAATGTTTACTTTATGCAAAACATTTGGCCTTGTTCAGCAACAGATTTTTTTTTTTTAAATTTCTAGCTGTTTTTTTAATAAATACAGATTTCAACAAGTCTATTAGAGTGTACTGGAAATCTTACTTCTTAGAATTTAGGATTACATAATGATGTGACTGGGACTATTTTCTTGTGACAAAACATAGAACGTTTAGATTCTGCTTGAGTTACTCAATGTTTGTTACTATTTTGGCAGATTATTAAAATTAAACATGGATATTATTCGGTGCTTAAGTCACCTTTTAGGTATTACTTAGGGCATATTGAGTGCCTTTGTAATACAAGACAGACCTGTACTTGACTGTAAGCACACAATCAGCCACAGTGACTGCAACAAAAATTATCACGCAAATGAATTAGGAACATTCTTAAAATATCTTGATGAGTCATGGAGACAGTTTATTTTCCTATCAGTCTAAAAATATAACCTAGCTGGTTCTGATTACATCTGAGAATTTTAAGTGAGTACTTTCTTTACAATCTTTGCAATCAGGAAATTTAATATCAGGAAGGAATTAATACCTCCTTTCAATGCATCGGTTAATTTAAAAATCGTCTATGAATAAAACACCAACATGTGGCTAAACCGTTGAAAAGATCAGTAAAAGTATACATTTTTTAATCCTCTGAGCTATGCTGAAGTAGGAGAATTTGTATAGATATTCAAACAGGGGTACATGGTATTGTAGTGTGTACGGCCTAGATTGCTACAGAATTTTTATTTATTTTATTTTGTCTTTGAATATCTAAAAACAAGCTTAACCTCACAGATATGTTGTTTTCTCTCCACTCAAAATAGTTCAGCGTAGTAAAACTTAAAGCGTTAACCAAGGAAGAAGATTCCAGGATGCTCCTGTCACAGAAAAGTAATTTTCTTTATCCTAAAACACTTTTTTTCGACATGTGGAAGTTTTTAGCTAGATGCAGAAAAAAATTTCTTCTTTTTTAGCAGATCTCTGTGGGATTACTGTGGTTTCACAGCAGGAAGATGAAGTGACGTATGTATTATCTGTTCTCTGCTCAGCTGTTTTTCCTTCCTAGAAAAGAAATAGCAGATAGAACTCCTTAGGGAAAGAAACAGCGTTATGGACAAGGTGGGTTAATACATTAACCCACTGATTACCAGTTTCATAGAGGGATACCAGTAGCAGAACAAAAACCAAACCCACCAAAGCAGTTTGTTGTGTTGCATGACCAACTTGCTCACTATCTGGCATTAACAATATTTCAGTCTCCAGAAACTAGGAAAAAAAAAAATCAACGTCAATTATTCATGATATTTCTGAAAATTGAGGAAGAAAATTAGATTGTGTTATGGGTAATGAACCTGGTAAATAAAGCTGAGGAAATACAGTGCAACAAGTTAAGAGGATTGGGTGAATTTTAGCATTAATGGATGGTTCATGGCCACGCGATGGCAGCAGAGGCTGAGGAATTAGGGTTGTTTTTGACTATAAACTACGGATAAACCAGATATGCCCTGAAGTTCTTAACTGGTACTTCAGGTTCCAGAAAATTACATCATGTACATTATGTACATTTTCATTTTAAAAGATGTGGCATGTTCATCAGACCAGAAGTTTCTGTGGAGAGGGGTTACATACTTTTCTTTTAAAAAAGCCCACAAAAATGAAAGACAAATACATTTGGGGCAATTTTTTTTTTTTACAGTAAAACCGTATTTTTCATCTCATTTGCCAATAATTCCATCTTTCTTCCTCACTTGTTGAGTTAGTTCCACCCAGAAGAGTGGGTGTACTTCAATAAAAACAAGGCAGTTGCTTACTTTTTCCTAATTTCTTTTCCTGATACTTTTGTCCACAGGAAAAAACTCCATTATAAAACCCCCTTTGGGGAAACCATAAAATTAAAATCTAGAATGCCTTCATTTTTCAAGGGGAGGACTAAAAAAACTTGCTTGTTGAACTGAGGAGGCAGAATTTTTGGACTCAGAGCAGTATAAATAATTAAGCTCTTTGTATTTTAAAAAGAAAACTACAATCTTCTCATTATATGTAAACTAGATGCTCTTTCTCAACTCCTAGGAAACTATTTATGTATGCCCTTCATATGAAAAATTATAAGAATTCAGGGTTTGTGCAAGATAGTAAACAAAACCTCAGAACACCACAAGTTAAAAATTATCTTTCCGAGAAGTTGAGATTTTTTTCTTCTGAAATGTATAAAGGCAGGCCTTTCACATGGAATTCTCTACTGGAATAGGCACAGTTCCCTTTCTGCATTGCATGTTCCAGATCCTACACTACAAGTTTGGGTTTAATCAAAAAAGACAGTCCAGAACTTCTACCAGAGTCTCTCTTCAATCCATGCAAATACTTATATTATGATTTTCTGCTGGAGCATGACATTTTACAGAACTCAAAGGCAACCAGGTAGAGTTTAGGCAAGCAGCCTTCTGGAACAGCTTAGATGGATAGGATCATAGACTGGATGTCCTCCAAGGTCCTATTTCTTGTGACTCTCTGAAGGTTGTCTTGAGGGCTGCCCTACCCTCTAGGAGGGTAGCAGCTGCTCTTACAAAAAGTCAGTATGCTCTCCAACAATAACAAGATGTTTACAGGGACGTCATTAGGGTATGCACAGCACTGAATTCTGCATAAACCAGAGGTCTTCTCTCTTGGCCTCTCACTGGATTGCTCTAATATGGCAGGAAGTGGTGAGGAAGACCATAATCACCAGCTGGAGGATGGCATGACTCAGCAATATACATAATTTCGGGTAGCCAGAAGGGAACTCTGTTCAGTAGCTCATTTTGGGCATCCAGATTCCTGCACTGAATGCATGTGAATGAGTCTTTGCAATTGCAGGCCAGTATGCCTAAAGCTCTCTGGACTTCCTTCCTCCAGCCTGGGATTCAACTGCTCTGTCCCGACAACCCGAGGTGTTCCAGGCAAGCCCTGCCTCACAGGGCAGGCAGCAGCACTGTTCAGGTAAATCAGGCCTTTGGCAGGTGAGCTTCTGCTGCAGCAGCTTAAGGCATTACTGCTCTGCCAGTCTGCCCTGGTGGCCTCCTCCTATAACAGGAACAGTGGGAGAAAACTACCTAGTCCTATTCCTCTACTGGTGCTAGGTTTGAGGAGGGTTATGAGCAAGCATGATTTCTAGACTGTAGACCCACAAAGCAAAGAAAGCAAAGGAAAAAAAAACCATCTCCTAACTTTAGTAGTGAGGTTTTACATGGCATTTCCCCCCCACAATCTGAGGACTGACAGATTAAATTACCTGGAGTATGAGCACATGGGTTCACAAGGGAAAGTCCTGTTTAACCAGTTTGATACCCTTTTGTGATAAGGTCACACATCTAGTGAATGAAGGGAAGGTAATGGTTGCAGTTTTTCTGGATTTTAGTAAGGCTTTTGATATTGTCCTTTACAGCATCCTTCTGGACAAGTTGTCCAGTGGTGGGATGAGTAGGTTCACTACACAGTGGGCAAAGAACTGGCTGAAGGACAGAGCTCAAAGGGTTGTGGTGAGTGAGGCCACATCTTGCTGGTGGCTGGTCACCAGTGACGTCCCTCAGGGCTCAATTCTCCTCCTGTGCAATGAGGGGCAAATGCAAGTTTAGGAGATGTGATAAGCTCTCAGCACACATTACAAGAAGAGAACAGTCCTAATGAGAGACCAGGGACTTGTTAGAGACAACTGAAAATCCACACGCGTCTTTTTTGTGTGCAACCAGCCAGCCAAGGAGCTAACCCTTTCTGCCTCACAAAAGGCCTTAAGCCAACAAGGGTTTTTCCAGCTGAAAAATTAATATGAGTTCTTTCCTAGAGGTGTTACTGTGACTAGTTTCCCAGTCTAAAGAAAATGCTGATCCGTATCTGAAAATGATGTATTTGTTACTTTTCTTGTCACAACATGGTAATTGGATCCAACTTCCTATGGAATCTTCATCTTGTTTATACATTTGCTTGTTTATTTATCTCTAATTTTACTTCAGCTTCTTTTCAAAAAGCTCAAAGCTCTCTTTTTTGTTTTTGCTGTCATGTTCTGATTCTTCTATTTCCATCCTTCTGTGAATCTCAAATAATCTTCAGGTGCTTACTCAGAATTAGATTCTGTTAGAATCAATTAGAATAATTGTTATTATTCTAGTACGAATGCTGATATATATTCTTGTGGCTGCTACCAGAAGAATATCATAAAGGATGACTAAATGCCCAACTTGACAAATAAATCTGTCCCCAAAGCTATATCTTTTTCCATTCTCTGTTGTCACTTTTTAAATCTCCATCTGAAACTGGTATTTATGGGTTATTTTGAAGGCTAATTCAAATAAAAGGTTTAAGAGCTAAATACCCTTTTTTTCTTACTGGCTGGTTAAAAACCAAGCAGGTCCACAGAATATATAATATAATGTTTGATTCAAAGAGATAACATTGTAAAATATTTGGGATTCTGGAAAACCTAATCATGTAGCCAATGAGAATTTTGCAAGTTCCACAACTTTGTGGCCGTATAGGGCTAGAAATGACAGGAGATTAGAGTGCAGAAATCAGTCATGTAAGCATTGGCAAGTGAATATATTGGATCAGTCTATCCAGTCTTTATTTTCCACCACACAAATAAAATGGGACAAGCCTCTGTATTTTGAGCAACGGAGGACTTTAGGGGAACATTCACATTCAGTCCAAGAGATGCTGGCTTCCAGTTATTACCTATATTTTTGTTTGTCTAAGACACCTCTGAAATAATCCAGGCATCTTTAGAGATTTTGTTTTTTGCAAGTAAATCATCTGATAGAAAAAGCAGGTAAGTAGGAGGACACGCAGGGGATTTTGTGATAGACAGAGCATGAGTCGTCAGTAGGATTATCAGGAGAGAAGAAGCTCCAGGATAGTATCTACCCACATGCATGGCTGCTGAACTGCAGCAGCAGCATCAGACTCTCTTGTGGTCTGTAATTTAGGAGATATCCTTCTTGGAAAAATAAATGTAACTCTTCGGATTCTCTCCAGGAGAACTAATTCCGATCTCAGACTTTGATGGGATTTTCTGGCATACATTTTTTATCCAACTGTATCAAAGAGTAATCAAAAAAACATGCCCTGGGTTATCCTTAGATATGCATGAACCAAGGCATGAAAAAGTAGAATGAGGCAGATGGGAAAATTATGCCCACAAGAGCCTAGATAGATCCTTTGATAAACCAAGAACTGTCCAGAATTTCTGGGAAATTCTGCCATGCACCAGTGCAATAAGCTAGCACAAACTGTGGGTACCTTTACTATGAGGAGAAGCATATGCTAAAAAAGCACACTGCCTGGCAATTGCATGCTCCTCTAGGGTGGTATCTGTGAAGTTCTGAGGTTTTCACTGCAGAAGCAGAAATTGGACACTGCTTGGGATCGCCCATTGTCAGGATACAATTTCATGTTTAAGGCAGCATTCTTTAGCCTTAGCATGGGTTAGGAAGGAATGAATTATGTGCGGAATGTGGTGGTAGTCTGGTGGTTACATGTTCATACTCTTCTCTGCTATACATGTGGTAAAAAACTACACAAAAGAAGTTAGAAAATGATCTCATAGATTCTTCTAGCCATAATAATAACTACAAAGGTAGAAGAAAGCATAGAAACAGTAAAAATACCCAGGACGCAATGGTAGCTGGGCTGGGTTTTATCAGCCAATACCTGATGACTAAAAAATGGTTTTCTTTTGTCTAGTTTATACTTGTCTGTCCTTTAAGATGGATGCTTTTAAAAAGGCGGCACAGAACATGGTTAGAGAGAGACAAAACAATTAGAGGACCCTTTTAAAAATGAAGAATCAGATTCTATAAAAGATTAGTGAGGATATGTGCAGTTAAAGGAAATTCTTGAGTATCATGAAGCTAATGAAGAGGGTAGTTGATTAAGAATTGCATTGCAGGTATGTGCTTGACCTTTGAGCAGGTACATCATCCAGGAGGGATGCCCCAAAGTGGGAAGGGCAGGTGGAGGTACCAGTTCCTCCCTTTGGCTGACTTGGGCACCTGAATACCAGCTAAAAATGCCCCTGAGCTACAGAAGTACAGCCCCCTCAGACTCACTCACCTCAGTAGGAATGCAAGACTTGTGCCCACAGTTTGAAAAGAAAATGGGATTTCAGGACACAGAAGTAACTAAAAAAAACACTACACAGATTTAGAATCACAGAATTGCAGAATCATAGAATGGTTTGGGTTGGAAGAGACCTTAAAGATCATCTCGTTCCAGCCTGCCCTGCTATGGGCAGGGACACCTTCCACTACACCAGGTTGCTCCAAGTCCCATCAAGCCTGGCCTCGAACACTCCCAGGGACTGGGCATTCACAGCTTTTCTGGGCAACCTGTTCCAGTGCCTCACTACCCTCACATGAAGAATTTCTTCCGCATATCCAACCTAAACCTGCCCTCTTTCAGTTTAAAGCTTGCTATGGGTAGGGACACCTTTCATTAGACCAGGTTGTTCAGAGCCCCATCCATTTACCTAAGCTAGACCGCGCACGGCTTCGTCGATATAGTTTAATTGAAAATCCCTCTGCCACTGTAGGAGAGGCGATACGAGCAACTTGTGGACGGAGGAGGAGGGCGGTACGGGAAGCCCGTCCGCAGGAACCGCTCCCGGCGCCGCCACCACCACATCACCTCAGCGCCGGGCGGAGCGGCGCCGCAGCCCTGGACAGGACTCCGCGATTCCAGAAGGAATCGCCAGGCTGGCGAGCTGGAGAAGCCGCAGGCAGCCCTGCCGGTAGGGATAAACAACCCTCTGTACCCTCCTCCGCTTCCTGCCGTTCCCGCGGGCGCAGCCCCGGCATCGGGGCAGGGGATCGGGGCAGTTCCCGCCGCGGCTCCGCAGGGGGCGCTCCAGCGCCGCGCCCGCCGCGGCAGCCGCGCCTGCGCAGCGCGGTGGGGTGGAGGCGGCCCCGCCGGTCTCCCTGGAGCCGCCGCCGTTGCGGGCGCAGGTCCCGGATGTAGCGGCGGGAGCGGGGCCGCGGTGGGAGCGGGCGGGGGGTGCCGCCGGGGCCTGGGAATGGGCGCGTAGGGAGGCGGGGAGGAAGGAAGGAAGGAAGGAAGGAAACGAGCGGGGAGAAGAGCCGGACGGAGACTCCCGCCCGGCGCCCGAGGCAGCCGCCCCCATCGGGGTCCCCCTCCGCCGCCTGCGGGCTGCGCGCCCTCTCCACCCGCCCCGGGGCGCCGCCGCCGGGATGAGCAGCTCGCGGAACAACCGGGTGATGGAAGGGGTCGGGGCCCGGGTGGTGCGGGGCCCGGACTGGAAGTGGGGGAAGCAGGATGGCGGCGAGGGCCATGTGGGCACCGTGCGCAGCTTCGAGAGCCCCGAGGAGGTGGTCGTGGTGTGGGACAACGGCACCGCCGCCAACTACCGCTGCTCCGGGGCCTACGACCTGCGCATCCTCGACAGCGCGCCCACCGGTGAGCGGGGAGGGAGGGAGGGCGGGCAGGGACCCCCCGGCCGCGGCGGGTCCGGGGGCAGCGCCCCGGGGTGCTTTTGGGGGGTGCTGGGGGTCCCCTCCCGGGGGCGGATGGCGCCCCTTCTTTCCCCTTTCCCGAGGTTTTGGGTGGAGGGCGGGAGTCATCCACCCTCCCCTTCCCTTCGCGTGGGTGTCCGTGTGTGTGTGCACGCGAACTTGGGACGGATCGGTAGCGTGGGGCCAAGGGGAGAGGAGAAGTTGTCCTGGGACTGCTCAATTGGGGTAGACAAAGCAGAAGTGATCTGCCACAAACAGCGGGCTCCCGGTGTTCTTGGGGGGGCGGTGGAGAGAGGCAACAGAGAGGGGGATTCATCAACGTTTGGGTTTGTTTTCGCAACCCCACCCTTCCCTTCTTGAATTTATGTTTTACAGTGCTTTTGTGAAAGGGTGACAGTCATTCTTGAGTCCAGTATAGGGGGGGATTGCAGAAGAGAAGTATAGCACCTTTTTGCTACAGATCACATTAAGTGGTTGAAACACGGTTTTGTCTTGTAGTCTGCACGTTGCCTTTTATCTGTATTGCCAGACCTGCCGTAAAATAGCCAAGGTACTGGGGGGGGGGGGGGGAGGAAAAAGCGCATTCGTTCATTCTTTTAACTATTTGACTGCTTGATATGCATGCTTTAAGTCCAGTCATTTTGAACAATGGATTTAGATCTGCACTGATACTATGCGGCAGTGTTAGTGTTGCAAGCACTGCAGGGAAATGTTCATTTTAGCACCTCTTTTTACGGTGAAAACTCACAAAGAAAAATATTTATATTGTTAAGTTTCGTCAGAAATATAACAAGGCGATTTGCGAGCTAGACAGGATTGCCTCAATGATGAAGTGATTGGACTGATTTATTGAGGTACTTGGTTGTACTGCTTTTCTAATATGTCTTTCATTTAGAACACCATGAGAGACCATCTTTGTGCCAGCCATGTGTAGTATTACAGAAAGGCAAA
Source organism: Manacus candei (assembly GCF_025592945.1). NCBI lineage: Eukaryota > Metazoa > Chordata > Aves > Passeriformes > Pipridae > Manacus > Manacus candei. Next base: position 10,363,403 of record NW_026138056.1, read on the forward strand.
TTATAGCAGTGGGTCGAAGCTAAAGGACTTTTGAGGAGACAGAATCATGGAATTCACCCTAATTGATTACAGAAAGTATTGCTAAGAAAAAAACCCCTACATATTGCATGGTGAACCTTTGAGATGGTTTTAATTTTTCTGTGGCTGGGCACCTTCCTCTCTCCTGGATTCATGGTTGTTTTTTTGTTTTAAAACAAGAAGTTAAGAGTAGTCTTTCCAGTTGTCAGCCCTTGTCTTGCAGACATTTATGCTTTGAAACTTTACTTGCATTTGATGTCCTGCAGAAACCAGCAGGACTGCTTCTGCTTAGAACTGAAGTGTATGCATAGATGTTGAATATGAGCCTCGAATGCTCATTGTTCTGGCTCTGCTGGATGTATTTGCCAGCAGGCGGTATCCGGTTAACTGCATCTGGAAGCCTAGACTTAATACTCAGTTTTAACTGTTCTAACCCTACTTTTGTTTGGTGGATTTTATTGTTTGTTTGGTGGTTTTTTATTTTGTTTTGTTTTTTTTTCAGTCTTTCTAATTTTCATTTCTCTTTATACTTTTGTATTAGAATTTTCACTTCTGTTTCAGGTAGGACTGTGTATATTGCTGTGTGGAAAACTCATAAACACTGCTGTTGTCAGGCTTAGAAAAATGGTATTTCTCTTCCTGAGGTTTCTGGCCAACACGTGCATAATCCTTATGGAACTGTTGCATGGCACTACCCAGGGTTGCTTTTTGCTAGAGGGAGTTACTTTTGAGGTCATGATTCCCTGGAGATAGGAAGAGTAAAAATGTGTGAAATAGTAGCAGCAAAAGAGCAAAGTTGATGGAGTTAGGATGCTGTAAATTTGGATTGAAATCTTGGTTTTACTACTGATTCACTTTGTAGTCTTGTGCAAATCACTTCCCTTCTTCACCTTTTTGTAGTGACTTATATTTTCTCCATGGTAGTCACTATCCATTGTTTGGATTAAAGGACTGACTTTGGATGATAGTTTGATACTATCTCTAGGGGCATTTACGTAAGTGGGATTAGGTGACAGGAATTTGTAATGGTAGTATTAATAATCATGCTGTTGAGCAAGGAAATATAGAATGTGGGGTGGCTTTTTGTTTGATGATACTTTGCAGGGTGTGAAATCAAGGCTCTTATAGTTTAAAATTAAAAAAAATTCTCTGGTTCACAAATTTACAATCACGACACGATTGCAAGTTTATAGAGAAATTAGATATAAAAATACAGTAGTAAAAAGCAAAATTAAATTGGCTGTTGTAGGGAGTTCATTCTATGAGGTGTTAAAAATTGGTCTGGATTGTAAGTTCTTAAAAGTGGTGCTTGCAGACAGAGTTGCTGCTTTGATGAGTTTGAGGCCTATGCAGCTGGAAACAGTAGTGATGGATCTGGAACTTACTTTGTTACAGAAGTAGTGCTTAAAGCTCATTCTATTTAAAAAAAAAACAAACTTGAGTTTGATACATGTGTTCATAAGTATGTATATGCCATAACAATGCTTCATAGACTTAAAAAATGTGCTGTTCTTGTCTTTTAATGGCTGTAGGCTATTACCAGCTTTGTGAGACTGTTAACTTCTTATAAAACTTAAATAGCCTTAGTACCAAGGTATTAGGACAGTCTTCTGAAAACTAAAAGCTCATTTATGATTTACATGAAGAATCTCTTGTAAGCTCTTTGCTCCAGATGTAGTCATCTGGGTAATGAGTGATTTGTGGTGTGAAGATATGTGGTGTTTTGGCTATGTCTGCTAAGGTAGCTATATTAGCTGCTTCTTAGTGTGGTCATATTTACATTGGCCAGCATTATTTTAAATGAGACAGAGTGATTGAGAGGTATTGGTAAACTAAGGATCTGAAAAGAAGTGAGATTTGAGTTAGAAGAAAGGAAACTTAGGTAGGTCCTCTATAGTGGGTTCCTCAATGGACAAGTGGTGGGATGTGATACATCAGCAGTGCAGTGTAGTTGCTTGATTACTTGCAAATAAACCCTGTTATTTCTGTGACTTTTGCCAAGATCTAGGAGTCTTGAGTGTCCCCTTTTTCTGGTAGTTTTGTGGAAAAGAAACAGAAAGGAGTAGTTTTTGGAGTTGTTGAACAGAAACCAGAAGGATGTAAACTCAAGCTGTATATTTAGAAGGGAAGGCAGACTTTTGCCAGAGGTAAAGGCCAGACAAGTAGCATGTTTGTAGAGAGCACACCTGGCTACATTCACATAAAATTCATGAGCATTACAGGAAATTTTTGTTTATTGTCTTTCTGAAGATTTGCTTCCAATAGAGCCTAGATCAGACTTTGTCATCCATTTCCGCTTTTATATGGTTGGTTCAAAGTAACAATGTTATTTTCTTACTGAAAATATTTCTCCAATTGTGTTTGACCAAGGGAAGCTGGCATAGGAGGTCTGGAAATGGAATTCTGATGTGGAATTATCCCTCAACTAGAATGTGCGTCAGTGCAATGCGGAAAGCATTATGTGCTGTATTCTGCTAATATTGAAAACTTGGGTGTTATGTGTTGAAGAGCTGAGTGGCTTTCTGTACTTGTATTAATGGGTTTTTGTAACCTGAAAAGTTGTATAATTCATCACGAAGTCTTACATGTTGGAGTATTTTAAAAGGCAGACCACTGTATGTGACTTAGCCTGCAGATTTATTTGTTCTTGCTTTTAGCACATCAAGTGTAATGTAACGCAAATTGTCTTAGTCAAGATTTTTTTAGTGGCTATTTGTAAATACTTACAGGAGCCCTCACAAGTTAAAAAATCTAATAGGTTCTTTAGTAGTGGTACTTGGGAGGCCTGTTTTTTTAATAAATGTATTCTTTTACCGTGCCCTTTCCCCCATGTCTCCTACACAGTAATCCTCTCCCTCCATGTGTATGTTGTGATACCCTTATCAGATAGGACACATGCTTTAGCAAGTCTGGCATTTTGTGTTTATAATAATAATTGGTCAGCTGGTTGCTTCCAAACAGTGTATTTAATAGATTAGTTATGTTTGTGGGAACACTGATTTGAGTTTGCATGCAGTTTGTCAAAATCTAACTGGTTAATCTCTAAGAATTCTTATTTTCAGTTTGCCTGGAGTCCGGCTGTAGTGTAAAAGTTGTCTGGAGTGGAAGAATGGGAAGAACAAAGCATTGCTATTTCTTTTTAAATTAGGATGTAAATGAATCAATTTTCTAAATAGTTTATGGTATCCCTTACCTGATGGTAGTGTTGTCATTATGATACAAAGGAATTTTGGCTTATTAGAGTTCTGTAGAGAGTGGTAAGTCCATTGGAAAGCAGATTTTGTTGGTTCTCAGATGTAAGTGAAGTCACTATTGGTGTCTTCTGTGCTTAACAGTAAGTGATGTGGATACCCCTTGTACATTTTATTTTACTGTTAAAATGTCCTTTTACTGGACAGCTGTATGTTGCCAGCTAATTATGTTTAGTACAAAAGAGCTATTTGTAACAAATTCAAATAGCAATTTGAGCAGCATTGCTTCTGTTTCTTTTCACATTTGCAAGAGTGAGCATGGATTTTAAAAAATTGTAGGAAAGGGCTGTAAAATTGGTGTATAAATGAGAGGTGACAGAGGAATGGTGGGCTAAGTAATCCAGGGAGGATTTGGGAATAGATGACAAAAGTGAAGATAACCATGGCAGGGTAGAAAAGGTAGAAAACTAGTATAAAATTCAAATAGTAAAAAACATTAATGACAAATGGAGATCAGGAATACTGGATTTTATGGTGTACTAAGGTTGGAGGGACCTTAGGAAATGGCAGCTATTTAAAACTAATTAGGCACGGTAAAAGTACACTTCCTGTTATCTGGTTTCTTTTGGTTTTTTTAGTGCAGATGATACAAAACCTGTTTCATTTTGAAATAGCCTACTTCGAGGAAATTTTGAAGAATAGTTAGAAGTTTAGTGTTTTCATTATCTCAGTTTAGAGAGCTAAAGTGCTGTTTTGGTGCACAGCTGGTCAGCTGCAGGGCTGCTGCTTGAATTCTGAAGTTTTTACGACACTTTAATTTATTTCAGTAGTTTAATGTAGGCACTCTTTCCTAATATAAACTTTGTAAAGTTTGCATTTCTCAACCTTTCTTAAACAGCCTTGCTTTCAAAGAGCGGAAGCAGTTTGTGACAGATACTGTTTGCATTTGGGTCAGGGTTTTAGTTTGGCTTCAGAGCCCTACACTTCATCCAGTCTCCTGGTTGTTCTTATATGTTGTGCTTTGATTTACGTCATGGGTTGGTTTGGTAGCACATAAACTGCTTTGAGTTTTGGTGAAAGTGAAGTGAAATATATGATTTCAAGGCTGATCTCGGGTAGAGCCGATCTAGTCTGAAACACTAGGATTAAAGTTTCCTTCCCTCCCTCCAAGTGCATGTACTGCTGCCATGGGGTCCTCAGTAGTGAGTTTTGGTGTGTAGATGGTTAGTGAGTAGGTGGAGACCACAGTGATGCAGGTTGTCCCCTTCCAGCCACAGCGGAGCAGGGATCCTCACTGCAGCTTGTGGGGGACCCCGTGCTGAAGCAGGTGGATGTGCCTTGAAGGAAGCTGCAGCCTGTGGAGAGCCCATGCTCGAGCAGTGTTTTCCTGAAAGACTGAAGCCTGTGGAAAGGACATGTGCTGGGGCAGGTGAAAAGTATGAGGAGCTATAGACTGACCATAACCCTCCATTCCCCATCTTCACCAAAAGGGTTTTCAAGCGCTGGAACAGGCTACCAAGGGAAGTGGTTGAGTAACCCTGCAGATATTTAAAAGACATGTCGGTGTGGTGCTTAGGGACATGGTTTAGTGGTGGACTTGGTGGTGTTAAAGTTAATGGTTGGACTCAATGATCTTAAGGGTCTTCCAACCAAAATTATTGCATAATTTTGTCTACCGTGGGGAGAAACAGGGAGACAGAGGAGTTTGGAATGAAGGAGTGCAGTTGTCTCTGTGAGGTAGGTAGAGTGTAGAGAGAAGATGTTTTAGTTTTTGTCTTCATCACCATCCTCTTTTTTTTTTTCCAATTAGCTATGAATTTAATTTTCACCAAGTCAAGTTTGTTTTGCCTGTGATGGTAATTGGTAAATGATCTCACTTTTAGCTTGACCTAAGGTTTTTCATTTTATTTTCACTCCCTGTCCTGTTGAGGAGGGAGAGTGAGAGAGCAATTGGGTGGCCATCTGACAGCCAGCCAAGGTTAACCAGACTTGTGTTCCTGTAATATCTTGTCAAACTTAAACCCAAATGCGTTCTTTCAATCTTCTTTAACACTTGCTATTGATGTAAGTCACTTTGTATAATGACTGTGAATGAGAGTTTAGCTGTCACATTTTGTGATCCAGTAGTAGCATCTTCTTTTACCCTCTTTTTTTTAAGCAGATGAAATTAAAAGTCTCTTAGTCCACTGTCACCAGAGGCATCCAAATCTACTTCTTCCTCCAGATCTCTAGAGCAATGGTTAGACATTCTGTAACAGGATTACTTGCCTGCTCCTGCTTTGCAGTTCTTTGTCATACCAGCAGTGTTGTGCAGCACCACGAAGAATGGGATTGGGAAACCAGTTCAGCTGAATATTTTTCCTCCTGACTGTTTTCCAGCCTGGTATGTTTCTTGATGCAGTTTACATCTCTGCTCTGCAAAAACCATTTACTGGCATAACAGAAAGAATGGAGCCATCATGGTCATGTGAGGCATGCACTGAAGTGTTGCTGCTGGAATCATATGTCAGGAAATGGATGAAGAAAGGCTGTATCTATCAGGGTGGTGTCTAGGGATCTGTGAGATACAGGCATGCCCCTCTAGATCAGAGACTCCAAATACATTGTTCTCTTTTAAGTACCAGGCTCTATGGCCAGTAAAATGACTTGAGTAAAATATCTTTGTATGGTTTTTTTTCTTGATCTTTCCATAGTAACTTTGGCCTCTGGCTAGAAATATTTAGTTTTTATTTAAGTTTACGTATTCTGTATTAAATGACTCATGACTCCTGATTATGATTCTTTCTTACCCTCTTTCCTGCTGTTTGGACAAACAGAAGAATCCTACAGCACCCAATTCCTTGATCCTTTCACATCCAGAATAAATGTATTCCTTGGCCAATTGTCTTCCCTGAAATTCAGCAGACATTAAAAGAAATTAATTCCAAAGATGTGTAACTTCTCTGTTTATATGTGAAATACCAATTTAGCAATCAGTTAAAAATAAAACCAAAACAATACCACCCCTCAGCCCCAAGCACCATAACTAGTTAGACTTTTAAAACAAGGTGACAAAAACACTAGCAGGATATCTCAGTCCTTTTAATGCACCTGTTCTTGAAGAGCACCAAAAAACAGTAAAATGCTTCAATACAATCCCCAGTGCAAGAGAGACATGGACGTACTGAGTGAGGTGAAGGGCTGCAACTGTGTTTGCAGCAAAGGGATCTTAAGGCATATAGTACAAGGAAAGACTGAGGAATATGATGTTTAGCCTAGAGAAGAGAAGGCTCAGGGAGATATTAAGAAGGTATATAAATACCTGGTGGAGGTTGTAAAGAGGATGAAACCAGGCTCTTTTCAGTGTTGTCAACTGACAGGGCAAGAGACAATGGGCACAAATTGAAATACAGGAACTTCCATGGAAACATAAGAAGAAATATTTTTGCTATAGAGATGATTGAACGCTGGAGTATGCTGCATTGTGAAGTCTGTTCTTGGTGGTGCTCAAAAAACTGTCTGGATATGGTCCTGGGCAGTCAACTCTAGTTTACCCTGCTTTGAGCAGCAATGATTGGAAGAGACAATCTCCAGTGGTTACTTCCAGTCTCAGCTACTATGTGATTCTGTGAAATGATCAAACAGGAAGGCATTTCCTTCAGTTTTGCCTCTCCAACTGTTAATTTTTCTTTGCTGCAGATGGTTCAACTGTAGGACATAAGTGACTAATAGATTTATAGTGAATTTGGCAGTCATTTCTGAGAACATCCCTTCTGGAGGGGACAAACCCCATTCTTTTTCCTCACTGATTTCAGACTGATCTGGGTTTTTGAAGGGGGAGTAACTGGGAAATATCTGTGTTACTCCCAACTTTTTAGTGATCATTTCTGTCTAGTGCTACTAGACTGAGTGCCAGTACTTCTTTCTTCTGTTGCTCAATTTTTTCCAAAGAGCAGCAGAATTTGATCTTTTTTGGAAATGAACTCGTGGCTGTTCACTGTATTCAGAATGCATGGATAGAAACTGTGACTGATCACTTCCACTCAGCTGTAGCTTGGCAAAGCTGTAGGAATAAGTAGTCTTGAGAACTCAGTTTTTGTGGAAGTTTGGGCAGAGCGCATGCTAGTGGGTTACATTCGATCTGTCTTTGGCACATTCCTTTAAAAAAGAACAGCATAGCAGTAAACTGCTTCAAAAATGGTAACAGATTTTCATGAAGCCAATGGCATCTATCCAAGAGAGCTTAAGTTTTTTCCTGTATAAAAAAGAATGGAGATAAGCACTTATCTTTTCCACTGTGCAAAATGTGTAAGTCAAACTGTCACCCAGTTGAACACAGTAGCCTTTGTGATATAAGGTGTGTTGATAGCCTTAATCCCAAAATAAAGTTCCAGATTGCCTGTATATTTTGATAAACACATTTGGGACCCTTTAACTTATAGCTAAAAGATTTCTTATTTTCTTTCTCTCCTTTGTATAGATGGAAGGAAACAAACATAGCTTTCTCAGCCTTTTAAGCTGAGAAAAGGTAGAATATTTCAGGAACAGACTGACAACTGGAGATATGAAGCAAAGTACACTATCTTTTCCCCTCAGTCATATAGGCTGATAGGGTATGACTAGCAGCATTTCTCTGTTGTTAACTTTTTAGTATGTAGTTTCACATTTTAATGGTGTGCAACAGAAATCTGTGTAGTGGTGTAGCGAAGTTGTTAGTCTTTTCATTTCCTTTTTCTCCCACAGGTATCAAGCATGATGGGACTATGTGTGATACTTGTCGGCAGCAACCTATCATTGGCATCCGATGGAAATGTGCTGAATGCACAAATTATGACCTGTGCACAGTTTGCTATCACGGGGACAAGCATCACCTGAGGCATCGTTTTTACAGAATTACTACACCGGGAAGTGAAAGGTAAAATGTAGCTTTTTCTTCATGAAATTAAGAAGGAACAGTTAATTCCGCTGCAGATTTGGTTACTTAAACTTGGATTAGGTAACATAGTGGCTTGAGGTTAGATTTGGTTACTGGTTGTCTGCCTTTGGGAGGGAAGGTAGCTAGGACAGATCTTGGGAGCTTGGAAAACATGGAAATTTTAGAAACAACAGAGTACAGAAAAAAGGATATGATTATTCAGTTTTGCTGAACCTCATTGTAGTCTTCCTAGTGCTTGTATGTAGCAAGCCAGTGTGAGAACAAGAAGAGAAAGGCCCGAGGAATGTCTAGATGACCTTATATTGTTTTCTCTAAGCCGTGATTTACTACCTAAAAAGTTAACTATTTGAGGGAGGAGAAAGGGGCCAAGCAGTGTTATTGAATTTGAGGGATGTCCCATGGGAAAAATGGCAAGAGACATCTAAGAACGTTTGGATGAAGGGAAGCATAAGCTCTACCTATTTTATTTTTGAGTCTGGGATATCGTGTGGGCAGCATATCAATGTAATGTGTGCTGGGTTTTGTCTCAGTTTTGTACATATTGAGAATTTTCTAAAAAGGTGCTCTGAACAAGATTTCTTTGTGTTTTTGATAACTCTTATTTTGGAAAAAAATGGCCAACGTTTTTATGTGCTCTTTGCAGTCATTGTAACAATTTAACTTTTTCCCTTTGTGCCATCTGCTGGATGTTAAAAGTTCAGCAGGAGGGTGAGAGACTTCCTGAAGCGGTCAGGAAACAATCTGAATGTCTGCTGAAAAATACTTTTGTCTGGCAACATTTTTCTGTCATGAAGTAAGAAGTCTTGTTGCATGAAAAGTGGTGGCTTTTGAGATGACAGAAAAGGCAGGAAAATGTTTGTCTCTTTGTTTCTATTATTTCTAGTTAAATACTCATACTCATGAACTGTTCTGTTTGAGTTTATCTACTTCAGTTCTGGTGAAAAGGAAGAAAGAAGTTTGCTTTAGAAAAATCACATAATATGACTGAAAAAATGGGTGCTGATATATTGACTTAAATTTGCTAAAACATGCTATGGAATGCATGTAGAAAATAAACTAAGGCAAGGAGGGAAAAGAGATACAGCTCTTAATAGCATAATTCTGAATAAAAGTGGCAGGGCAATTGTGGAACAGAAGCATTGGCCTAGGGTGCATCTGAGAGAAACAGAAGTGTGTTTATATGACTCTGCATGTTTCTTTAATGATTTTAATAATAACAGTACAGATCTATATATATGTTTACAAGGTGATTGCTGGTAATAGAAAGTCTGGAGAAGAAATTGCTATTAGAATTAAAGACTCATTATAAACATAGAATAAATCAGGTCTTGGAAGATCATGTTTTTTGTCTTGTTTGCTGCTCTTGAAGTTGAGAATTGAATGGATGCGATTCATGCACTCAAATCTGCAGGTGTGGGGTTATTTTTTGTTTTATTTTGGAGTTATTTGCTTTCAAAATGCTCTCCTTCCTAACCCCAAAGATTTGTTTTGAACTTTCTTTATTATCTTGACATTTGTGGGTTCTTCTTTTAATAACTTCAGGGTATTGTTGGAGTCTCGACGTAAATCAAAGAAAATTACAGCAAGAGGAATCTTTGCAGGTGCCAGGGTAGTACGAGGAGTTGACTGGCAATGGGAAGATCAAGATGGTGGCAATGGGCGTAGAGGAAAGGTAAAAATAAAACTGGTTTTAATGAGATGCACGTTCGCATGCTCGTGTAATGGCCTCAGCAGCCTTTCTAATTGTAAAGTAAAAACATTGTCATAAAAGTTACTATTTTAATTTGCTGGACATTTTTAAATCTTATCCTGTAATGCTCAAGCATTTAGAAAGAGGAGGGTATATATACCATAACAATTCTTTTACATTTAAATTTGCATTGTTATGATACCAGCACAAAATTTTTTTAATTACTAAATTTTTTTCATGGTGGTCTTTTAAGACTGACTTGTAAAAACATTAGGTCTTGAGCATATTTCAAGCATTATTAGAGAGCTGGTATGAAAACAGAGCTATCAAGAGTAGCCCTTTCTGGTCATCACTGCATTCAGTAGTCTTATTGCTCATTGGCCAGCAGTTTGTGTAACTCTTGCTCTTGGTTTTCAGTGCTGGCACCTGGGATTTTTGTTTTTCATATAACAATTATAGGGACTTTTCCAGTTTAAAATTAAAAACTTCTTAAGTGTTGGATCTTGATATTAGATTCCTGGCTTAGGACAATATATGAACACCTTTGATGTAGTTCTATAGTAAAAATATTTGGATTTATTGAAAATAGTATGGAATGGTAAATTGCTAATTGTAACTTGTGCATATTTTCCATTTACAACTTCCATTTACCTTGAGAACTAATCAAGGTTTGTGGTAAGAATGAACATACAACAGGCAGTGTAAAATATACTGTACTTTTATCACCACATTTAAGAATCGGATGCCCTTATGTTTTGGTGAACTGGTTTTGGGGGTTTTTTTGCTTGAATTTATTTTTAGTACACTTAAGCAGCATTTAAAAAAGAGTGAAAAGTTCCTGGATATTATGTTTAGCTCATTTTATATTGTTGCTTAGCTTATCTTATATCCTAGACATTTAGGGAAGCTTTAGGACTTTAGGAGATTTCATTTTGAATTTTATTGAAAAGAAATAATAAGTTTAAATCTCTTAAAGCAAGGGATATTTAGATGCAGCTTTTTTCATCTTGATTATTTACCCCTTCTTGTGTCAAGATACTTTGAAATCTCTGAAACTTTGCAAAATAAGAGTCATAGCCTGCATGGTCTTCTTTGTGTGCTAAACTTGTATTAGAGGGATTACTTGCAAGCTGAAAATATGTATAAATGTATATGAATATTTTTAATAAGGAAAAGTATGTGGTAGATAGTAGAAACAGCTTTTAAATAAATACAAATAAGAATGGAGGCAAATTCTGGAAACTTATATTTTATTTTTTTTAATAATGGCAGTGTTCTCAGAATTTGGTGCATGGCCTCATGATTTCAGAAATGTCAGGGAAAGACATTTTCAGTCTTCATCTTTTGTACTGTTGCTAAACATATTTGCTCTGGAAATAAAACTTTGTCTCCTAACATAGTGCACAGTTACCAGGCTAATGCAGGTTAAACTAGACAAATAGAAGCAATTAAAATAGTTTCCATCCTGTTTTTCATAGTGAAATGCTACTTCTGATAAGAACATATCACAGCATTATAATATAACTTTTTACAGTTCAGATTTTGTTCTCTGCTTATGTAATTAGATTATCTACCAAATATACAAAGAGAAAAATAGGCCTACAAAGCATATATTCAGTCTGCTCTGGGGAAGACTTGTATCAAACAGAAAACAGCTTTAGAATAAATTATATCAAATTCAGTAAAACTGCTATATCCTGAATTATTTTGAAGAGATTAACAAGGTTTTAAGTTCAGATTGTGCTTCTGAGTCTTTGTTCTAGAAACAGTTTTCTTGTTTTTCAAACTGAATAGGTAACTGAAATCCAAGATTGGAGTGCGTCGAGTCCACATAGTGCAGCATATGTTCTCTGGGACAATGGTGCTAAAAACCTTTACAGAGTCGGCTTTGAGGGCATGGTAAGTGTAAAGGAGCACAAAGGGTAAGATGCACGGTGGGGGAAGGGCAGTAAGAATAACTTGTTGTGCTTTATGGTCCTGCTTTTGTAATATGCCTTGTCAGTTTGCATGCTGTTAGTTAGGTCATTGTGAATCCAGCTGTAAGGGTCATGCATATGTATTAGTAAGAAAGTCTGATCTGGGAATTTATAAAACATGTGAATAACTACAAGTTAGGAGCTGGTTTCATCCATAGTAAATGTTTGCATCACGTACGTGTTTATCTTACTGTGTTACTATTGTGCTTAAATTAAAATTCAGAAAAGAAGAACAAGCATAGTTATGAAGTGTTTATAAAATTGATTGTTCAACTCCTGAATTCTTCAGTTGACTTCAAATTTTGGTGTGACTACTGCAAAATTTACAATTTTTGAATTACTGTCAACACTTGAAATCCTACTGAGAGCAATTTTATTTTTGTCAGTGGAAAGGTGTTGAATTAAATTACAACTTTATTTGCTTTAGCAGAATTTTTCTGTTTCATTCTGAAGCTTCTCCAACTACTTTTCCAACTCTAGAGAAGAAATGGGTCAGACTCTAGCCTAAGTACCTTCTGTTGCTGGGTTTTCTTATCCTAATGTGGGTCAAGGAAAGGTTACTTTGATTATCAACTGCTTATAATGTCTTAATTAGCGTTTTCTCTGCATATTTGTTTGATAGTGCAGAGAAAGACCATGTTAACTTAACATTGAAGTGCCATCTTGTCAGATGTGTAACAGTAATAAAATGCTAAACAATGACTAGTTACTTTTTTGAATGTAAACTGTTTGGCCTTATAGCCTCACTTAACGTTTATTTTTATAATTAAAAAGAAAATAAATACCACTTTTGCAGTAAATATGTATTTTAGTGTCATGTTTAAAAAGCGTAAACGTATTTAGTGCAGGTCAGCTTTTCTGATGCATGAAGATGCTAAGGATAAAATATAAATCAGTATTGAATTATGTGCTTCATGGTGCCCAGGAGTTCTAAAGAAAATTCCTTATATACTGGCAAAAGGTAATTTAAAGTTGTATGTAGTATTCTGTAGTATAACATTAAATCAATGTTTGATATCTTCCCTGTTATATTTGTTTGTAATACATGGAAAAGTAACACAGTTACAAAATCTATATGGAATGAGATACAAATCAGTTGTTGGGGTTTTTTGGGTTTGTGTTTTGTTTTGGTGGGGTTGGTTTTGGTTTTTTTGGGGTTGGTTTTGGGTTTTTTGGGGTTTTTTTTTGTTTTGTTTTGTGGGATTTTTTTGTTTGGGTTTTTTGGGTGTTTTTGTTGTTTTGTTTTGGTTTTGTTGTTATGGCTTCTATATTACACTGTTAAAATTTGTGGACTGCATAGTAGAAGTGCTGTGGAATCATTGAAGATTCCTTCTGGCCTCAGGAAAAAAATACATTTGAGATAAGTTATATTCTGTTTTGAAATAGTTATTCCCATAATAAAAAATACATTTTTTATTTTTAAATCAACTATATTCTGTTTCCAAGCTTTTGCCACACGTGGAAGTGTAAAGTATTTCTAGAATACTTAATTAAGTACTGAAACTGTAAATTTGAAGGGATAAGGGTAACCCTTCACACAAGTTTTGTAGAAAAACAAATATTTGGTCATTGAGTTAACAAAATAGCTTGTTAAAGTGCGTGTGAAACTACATCTATACACAGTATATTTAGGATAATATATAAAAATATATATGCATATGTACAAAAGGGATAATTTGGGGCTTTTTATGTACTGCTTACATGATTGTAATCCATTCCTACAATAATTTTATACCTGATACTTTTATCAAATGCAAATTTCACTTCAGACAGAATGGATTCTTGGATGTCTGTGACAAAGTCATTTGAATGTAATGCTAAATTTTATAACTGATTAATAACTTGCTAAGTGTACAATTCATTATGATTATTTACCCCTATTTATGTGCTATTATGTAAAGCTGACTAACAAGCTGTCAGGAAGTTCACATAAAGTTGGGGCAAACTTGTTTTGGTGCTTGGAAATTGGTTAAAAAGGTCCAGAGAATGTTGAATCCACAATACTCAAGAGTGTGTGCCCATGTAAATACAGCTGGGAAGAGACCCCAACTTGCCAATGAATAACACTTGACTCATGCTAATGGAGCTGATTAAAGAAACACAGCTCGTTATTGTAAGTCAGGGTTCTTGTTTGATAGCTGACAGGCTGCATCTGGTCCTCAAAATTAATCTATCTAGCCTGCCAGCTTTTCCTTGGGAGAGATGAGGATTGGCTGGTGGGGCAGCAGGTGCTGGCTGAAAACTTGCATTTATTTCTGGTCAGATACTTGGAGTTTTTGAGTTTGTTGTTGCTGTGCTTACATATGAAGTGGTTGAGAGAGGTGTATCTTTTTTTTTTTTTTGTGAAGTCTGGCATTTAAATCTGGGAGTTTCTGCTGCCACAGGCCACAAATTCCCAAATTGAAACCTGTGTTTATGACGCTGTTAGGTCGAGTGACATGTTTGATAACATGTAAAAAAAAGTGTGGTTGGGTAATATGGTTAGCAACGCTACTCACATTTCTTACCTATATGTACTGAGAATCTAGAGCCAAACCCAGCTGTTAACCACCTTACCTGCTTTCGATACATGTGAATGTAGCCTTTTGCAATAAAGAGATACATCATATAGAACTGGAGAGTTAATGGGAAGATTGTGGTGCAGCTTTTTGGGCTTGTGTCTAGGTTTTATTTCTTCATGTCACACAGCTGAGAACGTAAAGCTGGTAACTTCCATTGGTTTTCAGTGGAAAACAGTTCCATCAGCAGGAGTGCCCTAAATCAGTTTCATTTAGGAATCAGTTTTATGCTACCGAATTTCTTTGCCCTGTACCACTTCCCTTTATTTCTGTGATTAACCTCCCCTTCTTGTTTCTCATTATGGAGGATCATGCTTTCATCTGTGTATCCTCTGAAAGAAGCAACTGTAGTTATGATCCATCACAGTGATCTGTAAGCCATCTGTGCTGGTCTACTCTTTTCCATGAATTCTAAAATAGTTGAGTGCATAAGGGAAATTGAGAAGATTCCTTGTCCCTGTGTAATTGATACCTAATGTCTGTTCATCAGCTTTTATTTGGGTTACCCATAAAATTAATCTTTGAAATTACTCCAGAGGATTTTAAGAATTACTTGTTAACACTTTTTTTAAAAATAAAGTAAGTAACTTGGTATACTAAACGTTGCGAGTGAGTGTTATAAAATAGTAGAAATATATTTTCTGCTGCAGTTACAACTGTCAGATCTGTAGTGTCAGTCAAATCTTCAGCTCTCTAGTTTTTTTGTCTCATCCCCACTACATTGAAAATGAGGCATTTAGGAAGGAGCAACAAGGATTTTCATTATTTTACTAGTTTGATGTCCTTCTGTTGCTACTAGGTGCTGAACAAAATTGTTTTAAAACACAAAATCATGAATTTTTGGCCCTTAATGCGTGCAGCAGGTGTTTTTATTACATGTGATGTAAATTAGGTGTCAGTAAAAAAGTTAAGTGGTCAGTTGTTTTGGAATTCAGAGAAGGATACTTTTATGTATACCTTGTGTATTTACTCTCCTGTAGTCTCAACCAAGTCAAGTTTTTCATCTCGCTGAGTTGCAGAAAAGAATATTTCCATTAGGCAGAAATTTATTTACTGATCCTTTTCTGTTTTTATTTATAGTATTTACTAACAAGGAGGACTGTATCTTCCTTTAAAAAAAGTTACACATGCAAAGTTTTTATAAGTTTAAAATATGTATATTTTTGTATAATATGTATATTGATCTATACATATATATAAGTATTTCTATTTATATAGTAAAAGGTTATAGACTACTCACTCAGGATTTGTCTGAAGTCTAATTTCCTCTATAAGAAACTGATGTTATTGTTTCTGTAGCTCACACCTCCTTGTCATTTCAGTCACTGTCTACCGTCTTCTAGTTTCTCCTTTCATTGCTTCACTTTCCTCAGCTTCTTGAAACTGAGAATGATTTGAGTTCATTAAATCTGAAATACAGCATGTCTTACAAACTTTTTGCTGAAACTTATTGATTTATCCAGTCCCCTTTTGCCTTAATCTGGTGACAAAGGAGCATACACTGGGCTTTCTCCATTTGCCTCCTAAGGACTGACTCCCTTGCCAAAAGCTGTTGAGAATTGAAAGACTTAAAGTGACCTTTACTGGGTGTAGAGGTTTGCTACCTCAAACACCTGCAGCTATGTCACCATTCCTGCTGGTGTATCTGTAAGATCGGTATTAATTTCTCTCCTGATATTTGCTGCTGGTGTTAGATGCTATATCAGCACATCTAGATCAAACATTCGTCTCTTTCTTAGCAGCACACCTAGTTTTCTTATCAAGTTTGTAGTCCCCCCTCCCTGTCTTTGATGGATGGCAATCTGTATTGATTGGAATAACTTAATAGTTATTCCCGGAGTCAGCTGTCCTTCAGCATCGTTTTTCTCTTCAAGGTCGGGGATGATGGTGCTATTACACCATCTGTCAGCACTGTTGACAGTGCTGTAATGTACATTTTTTCATTCTCTGAAGTTTTTATGAAGATGAAATTGCAGTTAGTTTTTTTCATTGGTATAATTGGATAGTAAGTCCAAGTTAACTGTTATATTTTCTGGATTTCCCATTTAATTGAGCAGGTCATGGTTTCTCTGTGATCCAGTCACACAGTGCTGGAGTGCAGATTTTCAGCAAGTCATAGCATAGGTGCTGGAAGACCAAAGTTCTCCATTGTAGGCAAAACCCATTATTACCCATTGCTCACGTGTATCAGCTGTTACTACTGACCTGCAGGTCCTGCTGTACAGTGTATGGCTCCCATGCTGTTCCTTGAGTTCTTATTATAACAATTTCCTGCTTAACTGGGGCTTCCATCTGTAACTACACAAATTCCACGAAATCTGTCGTTTATTTTTCTGTTTCTTGTAAGAATCCTATTTATGATTCATTGAATGATTTCTCCACCAAGTTATTGTAGAAAAGCTGTTTTGTTCATCTCTACCATGTATTTACATTAAGCCCAGCCTCATAGTGGTTACGCTTTTTGGTGGTGTCCCTGTGAGTCTAAAACTTATATTTTAACACTATTGTTTTGGTACATTCCCTTTTGCACTTGCATGTCTTATCTCCAAATAATCTGCTATTACAGTTCATTTAGGAGGCTCAGGGAGACTCATATAACTTGTAGAAATACCAGTGGGGTTCTCTGACATGCAAAGCCTGATATGTCCAGGCTCTGGATGTGCTTTTGCTCCATCTGCACTAGGGGGGCCTCTTGCCATGCAGTCCCCAGGGTAGGATGACCAGGAGCTTACCACCACCTCTGATTTTTTACTTAAACTACTTGAACAGGAGAAAGCTTGTTTTTCTTTTCTGATAAATGTAGTAGCTGCGTTATAGAAGGAAAATTGTAGTTGCTTACCCAGCTTTTGTGGTACTGTACAACTAAGTACAGTTTACTGTTTAAAACTCCAGAATCTTGTTTGGATTTGATTGTCTTTTTAAAGACATTTGCAGGCCTTTATCATGTTGTTATTACTTTTCTTAGTAGTGCTGTTTTCCAAGGTGCTGAAGGAACTCTCTGTATATACAGTATATAAGTTAGATTTGTACTGCCTAATCTCTGTCAGAGCCTCATCTTTCTATGTGTTTTGGGTCCTCCATTTTTTGGTGAAGGCTTATGTAAACAAAGAAAAATACATGTTCCCTTTTTTGCAATACTTAGATCAGACTCTTGTTTTACTCCTTTGCAACATAACATTGACTACATCATGTAAGTGAAAGGAAGACAGATGTGAAGCTGAGGTTGAACACCAAGCTACCACTTGTTCAAAAAACTAAGTATATCATTATACTCCAGAAATAAACTGTGCGTGGGGCACAGTAAAGGCAGGGTAAAATGTGAGTGCAGGTGTGTAGATTTCTGGGTTTGTTTTTTTTCCTATAAGATTTAAGATACCTTAACCTGCTTCCTAATAATATCTGCTGCAAGACAGTAATAAGCCTTTTAATGAACATTTTGTTTCTTCTGCTAGCTTTTAGCCATCAGGCTGCTCAGTGTATTAACACTTACTGTAACTCAAGCAATCTTTCACCCTGATTTTGCCTGGCAGGGAGGAGAACCCTCTGTGCTCTATTATTAGTGCTCTGAAGAATGTGAAAGCAGCTCTTGCATGTGTACCCCTGCTCGTCTCCTTCACAGACAGCTGGTTGTTGCCTGACACGGAGGGTTTGTATTCAGTGGGTGACACCCGGTGCTCTCAGGCACATTCAATCCCTGTCTGTCCTGGGAAATGAATGAACTTGCCATCTGGGATGGTCAGCACAGCCCCTTTGTCTGCGACTGAGTTAAACCCGGCACCTGCCCACCGGGTGGCAGCATCTTGTCACAGGCCTTCTGTGCTGGGCTGAGCAAGCTCTTTCTCTGGTTTCTCAGGGGATTTGAAAAGTGTCTAAATCTCATTATTTTCATCTGGCTGTTTTCACAATTTTTCCGAAGTGGCAGTTCATTCTTTGTAGATCAGGACATAGACTGAATTTTGTATTGGTTCTGGCTGCTTAACAGTTAACAGTCACCGAGGGTAGTCTTGTGCTCATCAGTGCCTTGATGATTTGGAAGACTTCAGAGTTTTCATCTTAATGCTTTTGCAGGAGGGCAGTCTATCAATAAATCTGGAGCATGGGAAAAAGAATTGTTCAAGTATTTGCTTAGTTCTGGTTAATTATTTCATTACCACCACCTGTTCTCTACTTCCTCCCCCATCCTGTAGAATATTCTGACACGTTTTGCGAACAGTTTCCTATCTCCTTCTCAACTCATCGTGCAAGAAAATGCCCTTTGTTTAGTGAAAATTGTTATATAGGGAACAATAGCAAATGGTAGTCATTTGGATTTAAGGGTTACACAGGGAAAAGACCTAAAGGAAAGGAGAATTATAGAAACTCCTCTGGCTTTATGAATAGGAGTTGGTTATCACACTTGAAACTTCTTTCTCAGATAATATGAAGCAGTCTTTTTGGAGAATGAGCTTTAAAACTTTTCTCTTTAAAAAGATCATGTTTACCTCAGCATAGTGGGGGGGTTTGATTTGTTTTGAGTAATACTCTTGTATTCTGTGTATTCTTAATTGGAAGTTTTTCATTTTGTAGAATTTGAGTGCCAAGTTTTCTTCAAGTTAAACATGGATCTGTCAAAAAATGTTGGGAAGAATGGACAACACTGGCAAACATTAAATGATCAGTACAGGAAAAACTGTGCTCTTGAGCACTGACTGCAGATATTTGATTTATTTTTTTTTTTTTGTTTCCTTCCTTGTGTTGACAGAATTCTTTTTAAAAGGAAAGATAACTTTATAGAACAATGCAAAGGAGCTTTGTGTTATTTTATTGTCTGCCTTTGAGTTAAAAATGTCTCATCCTTTATAGCCTTTTATATTGGTAAAGATTATTTAAGTCTTGAGAATGATAGATTGGAAAGTATTTGAGATTGTGTGCACTAGTAATAAATTCATAGGACATGGTTTTTGTACACATAATTTTCAACCTTTCTTAATTAAATGTATTTCAGTTCTAGTTTCATTGACCTGTGTTAGCCTGAAGACTCAGTCAGTGAGGACTAAAGTTGTCTCAATCTCTCTCCATAGTCTGACCTGAAATGTGTCCAAGATGCAAAAGGAGGCTCTTTCTACAGAGACCATTGTCCTGTGTTAGGTAAGTTGAAGATTAATTATTAATGTATTATTAATTAATAATTTCTGAAGTGATGATAATACTCTGTTTACAAGTCTTAATCTAATGCCTTGCACAAGTTCTTGAAGTATGACCAGCAAGCACTATTGTTTTATTGACAGCATTGGTGAAAAGCAGAAAACAGTAAAGGTCTGTTTTGTTTAGAAAAATCACCAGTTGCCCAAGGTGTCGCTTAGCTATTTGCTTTCCAACAATTCATCTACTTGACAGTAAAAAGCACGGCACTTTGATCTTTGTATCTTGCTTCTGTACTTAAAATTAATTCTGTCCTTTTACTCTGATTAAAAATAGAAAAGTAGTAATAAGGCCTCACTGGTTCTTTATTGTTGTGGAAGGATAGACCCACCCTAATAAGACCTAAAATCCAATCAAGCTATCATGCAAGAGGATGTTGTATTGGTGTTAATTATGCTAAAACCATCTTAGTTCACCAGACTTTGAATACACATCTGCTTTTTGAAGTCTGATTTGACAGATAAGCTGATAGCTGGCCTGGAACTGTGTGATTAGCAGTCAATCACTTTATACTATAAAAGTATAAAGTCCCCCTTCATGCAGTCAGGTTCTCCTGACATAACCCTTCTTTGGATGTATTTGTGGAGATTCCTCCCTTGGGCTGGGGATGCCCCCCAAGGATCCTCCTCCAGGTAGAGAAAGAAAGCGATCTCCCACGAGCATTGGTATGGATGAGTTACATCAAATCTCCACTTAATAATTACTTCTTTTTACCCGCTTTAATATAACTGCTTCAGTAATTGCTTTGTTGCAGTGTGCTATGCTACTTTATGCTATATTATACTCTACTAGGAGATTTTTAGCATTTATATTGTGTAGTAAATAGTTCTAATTAAGATCTTTTGTCTGATCATTTGTAATAATAAAATATTTATTTTATATAAATATTCTCGTTTTGCCAATCATTAAAACCTGCAGGACAGAAGTTGTTCAGTCACACCTCTGTAATCACTTTAATTTAAACCGTTGACATAATCCGAAGCTAAGATTGGATTCAGCTGCACCTAGACTCCTCTCTGAGAAGGGATTTAGAAAGCAAGGGAGTCCTTTCTGCACCTTGTGACTCAACAGCAGGGCTTTTTAATAAATTTTGTCTCAACCCTCTACTCCCACGTGCGACAATCGTGGAGGTAACCTTAGGTCCTTATTCAGGCTTACTTTTAGGGTGGCACTGTATCTGTATGCATGGATATTAATCACTAAAGATAGCAGATTATTCTTTGTTAAATTCTTCTCTTCCACTATATTAAGTTTCTCTTAATGGATGACAGTGAACTCAGTTCATCCTTCTTGGCACATGATGCTCCATCTTCTCAGTCTTACTCTTTGTTATAACATCTTTTATTAGTTTTCTGAATGTAGTTCACAGATACATTCAGGCTGGGATTTTAAATGTATGTTTGCATTAAAAACTAGAAAGTTATTTTTGAAACTTCATGATATTTGAAGTAGAGTGCAACTAATACTCCAGAAGGGGCCTAATTAGTATGGAGTCATATGTATTTGGAGCAAAATACTGGAAATTGATTTTGTTCAATATGACATTGGTGACCTTGATGAGATAGAATACAATTCCAGATGATTTGCAGGTGATAGCAGGTTGACAGAGGGATGTGGTTGAGTAGAGCTTTATTCCCAAGAGCTTTGAGGAAGTGTTTAGTGAATGGAGTTCAATCAGAAGTGCGTTTTTGCACTCTGGTTGAAATAAGCCTATGTACCTGTAATTCCCAGACTGGGAAGTGAGAAGGCCTGAGTGAGCAGCCTTGCTGAGGACAACCTGGGTGTTGCACTGAATACCAAATTGAATGAGACAGGAATGTGCTGTCATTGCAAATAAGGCTATATTAGGAGTTTGGTGGGCAACAGAACAAGGAAGGTTACTATCCTCCTTTTCTCAGTGGTGATGAAACTGTGTCTAGAATTCCATGTCCTGTTTGTGTTGTTGTCTGGCCATCTCTTCCCTCCTTTCCCAGTTTTTTGAAAACATAGGGAATCTAATGGTGTCCTGCTAAAGTGGTTAAGAGACTGAGAGTGCATGAATTGCTAGGAGAAGGAGCTGGGCTTCTTGAATTTGCTAAGAAGGAGGTTAAGAGGTAATGGACTCACCACCTATGCCCGCTTGAAAGGGGATTGGAAATAATGGCACTGAAATGTCAGTGGTGGCAAATGGCATAAAACCAAATGGTTGTAGCCTTAAGGCCACCTTAAGTGACTCAGGTATCCAAGAAATTTTCCTGTTACAGTTACAGCTCTGTATTGCACCACTGGAAAAAGTTACTTGGGCAAGTTGTGGAACCTCAGTCCTTGAGAGCTTTCAGGACTCAGAAAATCAAATCTACGGCTGTTCTCAGCTGGTTATTAGTTCAACTTTGTGTGGGATATCAGACTGTGTGACCTCTAGAAATCAATTCCTCTAAATAATGCTTCAGTAATTATTTGCTGTGTTATATCTCTTCCCTTCTTAGGCTCCCCTGAGTCATCAGGGCTGTTGCTGGGATGTTTGCTGTCTAAGGTTTCTATCTAGCAAGTTCTATATCAATAGCTTTTCTGAAGAATTAGACTTTGACTTTGTCCTCTGCAGAAGTGGCTGTTTTCCATGTTGTGTGTTTTGCTGTGAAGGCAAAGGTGTACCTTTCCATCTACTGTCAAGGAGTATTCTCTTCCAAGATACAAAGAAGTCAGTCATGGTCATAGCATTTAAAATTATTGAACATGAGCATTTTTTCATGGCTGTGTTTTTTTTCTCAGCAGTTTCTTCTCCAGAAATGTGTCCCTGCTCATGATGGGAGAGTTGGAACTAGATAATCTTAGGGTCTCTTCTAATCCTAATGATTCTGTGATTCTATAATACTTTTCTTTGCATTCTGTCCTCTGGAGACTTTTAGTAGTGCAGCTAGTGCTGCCAGCATCTGGTGTGGACTTCAGGCTCTGGAATCAGTCTCCCTCTAAATAATGTTTTTGTCTTTATATGTCAGGCTTTTTGTTTGTACTTGCTTACTGTTACATACAAGGATCCTTTCTTCCTTATTACCTCTTCCTTGGAAGAGCCAAAGCAAGCAAACTTCTCTTGGAGACAGCAGTATTACTAAAGAAACTCTGCTCACCTAGTCCTTTGCCACTGATGTTGCCATTGAACTCAATTTATGTGACTTCTGCCGTTGTCTCTTCTGCTGTTCCATGGATGGCACCAGATACCATCTTTTGGTTCTGGCCATGAGGGGGTCTGCAAGTGTGTTCTCTCATTAGTTAACACAGGTTGATATGTGTGAATGTATGCCATTTCCCTCCAGCTAATGAATTTTTGCCGTGACATATCTTTTGAAAGCAAACATTGTCCAGGGAGAAGGTTTTAATTTTAAATTTGCAGGATTTTTTTTTATGTTGTCACTTCCTCAGAAAGTTAAAAATTGTCGCCATTGGTCATTTTGGACATGGTCATTTTGGACATACTCATTTAGCCAGTGCTTTTTCCTTGCTCAGGTACTGACCCAATTCAAAACTTTCTGTGGACCTTCTGCTTATCTTTCAGTCTCTGAGTGGCACTCTGTGTATGACACTCTCAAAATTATCAGAGCTTTTAGGTATCTAGATGTCTAGCACCATATGATAGCTGTTACAGTCCCAGTTAGAGCTCACAGTGTAGCATTTGCCAGTGTCGTTGATATTTGCCTTGAAAAGTCAATAAGAAGCACACAATTGCATAGCCAGAGGTTCAGAGGTTTTTTTTCCCTGTTGGCCACTACAGTTAGAGAGACTTTGGTGTGGAGTCACTATCCCTGGAAGTGTTCATAAAATGTGTGGGTATAGGACTTGAAACATGGTTTAATGGTGAACTTGACAGTGGTGCTGGTTGATAGTTGGACTTCATAATCTTAAAGGTCTTTTCCAACCTTAACAATTCCGTGAGTCTCAAAAATTAACTTTTGTTCTTTAAATTGCCTGGAAAGTTAGTGTGTTCATGTAAACATCATTTTTTTTGTGTGTGTGTTCCATTTCAGGTGAGCAAAATGGTAACAGAAACCCTGGTGGCCTGCAAATAGGTGACCTTGTAAACATCGACCTTGACTTGGAAATTGTGCAGTCATTGCAGCATGGTCACGGAGGGTGGACTGATGGCATGTTTGAAACTTTAACAACAACTGGAACAGTATGTGGCATTGATGAGGATCATGACATTGTAGTGCAATATCCAAGTGGCAACAGGTTTGTTATATAGCCTTCGTCATTGCTTCTCACAGACTTCCTTTGTCTTCAGCAATTGTGGTCACTTGGTGTCAGAAACTTTCTCTATTCCTTTTTGGTCTGTTAAGATTTCCTTCTACAATGTGTAATGAGGAAATTTATCACCTTTAAAGATGCTCTAATGGGAAAAGGAAGCTTGTTGACTCTCACTTGGTGAAAATTGAGTCCAAAATAAGAAATTATGTTCTAGACCATCTCATTTCTAAAATGTAGTGTTTTAGGCAGTAAATTCTATTTTAATTATGAAGTATCTATCCCATGGTTTCAAGCGGAATGGTAATAGCAAGTCATTGTGGGTTTTCTGGAAAATTGGTTAAGAGAACAGGTGACAAACTTCTGGGGCATCTTGTCTAATACAGAGTCACCTTGGCATGATCTATATCTAGCCTTTTATTATTCAAAGGAATGTTAGTTTATGTAAATAGAGACCAAGAACAGGAGGTCTTGATAAAGCCAAAACCACTTCCCGCAAGCAGTTTAGGTTGGAATTTTGATTAGATGCATCCATGCTAACAGGATTCAAACCCAGTTGTCCAACTGGATCTGAGTTGATATGTCCACATGATTTTGTATTGTCTCAAATTATCTTTTAAAAGCAGCTGGTAAATGGAATATCATTTCAGTTGTATGTGGAGATGGACCTGTTCAGTTCATCTAGAAGGGATTAACAGTGCGTTATTCATTCAGGATTTCCCTCAAGATATTGTTTGTTAATATTGCAGACTAATGCAAAACAATGCTGTTTTCCCAACTAAAGGGAAGCAAGTGGCTTTTCTTCTGGCAGTCGTGGCAGCAGAGCCAGTGAAAGGAGCCACTCTGTATTGTGGTCTCCTCCCTGACTTAACAGCTAGATGCCTCTAAATCACTGAAATTTATAGTAAAAATTAGGATAGTTTGATTGAAAATTGAGGTGTATCTAGGATATCCATTTAGCTGAAGAGTATTTTTATAATTGAATGTTGCAGCTTTTGACCTGGGGAGGAGGGGCCAAAATTCCATGTTCTTCCCATGTTGTTTCCTGACAGTCCAGTCCTTTGCAAGACAGCTTGGATCTTCTGCTTTTCAACCAGAGTCTTCTCTTCTCCTTGGAAAAACAGACAAACTGTATAGCTACTTGCTTGCCTTTAGGCAGGATATTTCTTAATTGCCTTTACAAATGTACATCTCTGAAGATTACCCTTGAAATATTCAATTAATGACCTACAGACCAGTTCATGGACAAAAAATGGTTAACAACAAATATACCATAGTATTCAAGTGCAGAAAGTTTGTAGGCATACAAGCAGAAACTTGTCCAACAGATAACTTTTAAGCATATATTTCACTTTATGTGTTTAAGTTCTACTTTAAACGATTCATTGTTTAGGTGGACATTTAATCCAGCTGTCCTCACCAAGGCCAATGTTGTCCGAAGTGGAGATGCTGCTCAAGGTGCAGAAGGAGGCACCTCTCAATTTCAAGTGGGCGACCTTGTTAAAGTATGTTATGACTTAGAGCGAATCAAGCTTCTTCAGAGAGGCCATGGAGAGTGGGCTGAAGCAATGCTTCCAGTAAGTAGTTGTGTGTTTACATTCATAGAATGGTTAAAGCTTGTATGGTATTTCTAGTTATGATTGGTAATAATATCTGGAGGCTGTGGGAGTCTGTGATTTTCTTCTAAGTTAGAGAAAGTGTATTTCATCAAAGGCAGTGTAAAACTTGCTCAGATGTAGCAATCTGCTCAACCTGATGACCTTAGCTGAAGGTATTAGCAACTGCACTATTAAGCAATGGACTTCATGAAATTTATATAAAACGTTCAGATTTCTAACTGTTTTACTTTTAGCATTATTTGCATTTGATGTTTTCTTTAATGTAGACCTTAGGTAAAGTTGGTCGGGTCCAGCAGATCTATTCAGACAGCGACTTAAAGGTAGAGGTTTGTGGGACATCTTGGACCTATAATCCAGCAGCTGTCTCAAAGGTGGCATCAGCAGGATCTGCTATAAGTAATGCATCAGGTGGTAAGTTTGAAGAATAAACAGGAATGTATGTATGTCAAATAATTGTGTTTAATTAAAAATCTATTAATAAGTACTAGTCCATAGTTTGTATGCAAGGTTAATAATAGACTTGGAGTTGAGCTAATTGAAGTTGTACTTCAGAAAGATACAAAAAAAGTATGCAGTCAATATGGAGATGTTTGTTGTTATTGTGATCAAGTGCTTCTGTGTGGTCACAGCGCGGGTGTGTCTTTGAAGGTTTGCTCTAAGGACTTAAAAATGTAAATGGTTGGAGAGATTAGGGAGATTACACTTAAATAGGGACCAAGGCATGAAGAGGGTATTACTGACAGTAGCAAGCAGACTCCTTGTTTAATAGGTGGTGTGAGATGGCAAGCGTAGGTGAGGAATCGGTTACAGGTGGTTACTCAGAATATTTTTTCTTTGAAATTTCTATCTTAAAATCTAGTCAGACATCCTTTGACTAATTATAGTGGTATTTTTTTGGGTCTGTGTAGTCTCATTCAGTTTTGTTGAACATGCTCTCATTCATCTAATAAAAAGGCAGAGAGACTGTCCAATGTGTTTTATGTTCTGTTGGCTGTTTCACAGATCAATTAAACCAGAGTTTTTCCTTTTTTTGGTCATAGCTGGTTGTTTTTTCCTTTTCAAATATTTGCTTTAATGCCAAGAAACCTTTCTACATAGTTTTCTAGATTTTTTTTTCTAGGGAGGCATAGATACAGTGAGTTTTCTGCAATAAAGACAAAGTCACAGTGGCCATAAAACTAGCTAGAAGAGTAATACAACTTAGTGTTTCAAATCACAGAGGACAGGATATACCTGAAGATAGAAAATATGTTATAGCAATACGTAAATTCATGTTTTACTTCATCCATTCTGTATTTTGTGGGAGACAAGCTATTTGTAGTTCAATCAGCTTTGATTTGAAATGTCTGATGTGAAAGGCTCAGCTATCTAAAGAGTATAATGGTCCAGTTCTTAGTTAGAACTCTGTGATATTTTACAGCTGCCATTTTATGGTAGTTTGTGTATTACTATGTACGTGTTGTTAGAAACATGACAAATGTGACTGGGTTTTTTTTTGTTCTTGTGGGATTATAATTGTAATCTTAGTTGTCCTTTGTTTAACAATTACAGAGAGATTGTCCCAGCTATTGAAAAAATTATTTGAAACTCAAGAATCTGGAGATCTTAATGAAGAATTGGTTAAAGCTGCTGCCAATGGAGATGTTGCTAAAGTGGAAGACTTGCTAAAGAGACCAGATGTAGATGTGAGTGGTCTGTTTTGGGAGTACCTCTTTTGGGGACCTGTAATACTAAGAGAAGTGAAGCTGTTCTGAATACTCCTTGCCAGTCAGTAGTGTGTCTGCTTAGAAGTAGTACAGTTAGTTCCAGTGTCTCTTCCCGATTGTTGACCTATGAAATGTGTGTGGGCTGTGTGAACATAGAGCTGTACATACTTTTTTGCTAGACAAACTTTGTGTTGTTTTGTCTGCCATGAATTAAAATACCTTTCAACCTCTGTCTGCCAGAGTTGGCTCAGAGAACCACTCACTCACCATTAGTGAGGGATCTTCAAATTCTTTTGTTTCAAGGGGGATAGAAAGGAGGAGAGTAGATTTGGGGGTATTTTTTTTTTTTTGTGCTGCTGTTGTGAGTTTTCATCATGTTTTATTAACTCACAAGGTAGATCATCTAATCTGTTCTCTGTGAGATTCCTTTTACCAACTTGTCTAATCACCTAGTGTTGAAGAGTCTAAAAGAAAATGCTTAATAATTACAGGACTCGATTCAGGGAATTCAGATTTTTAAGTCACAATCGGGTATTTTTCTCACTACAGCAGTAGTAATTCTTGCAGATAAGAGACTTCTTCAGCTCTGAGGACTGATTTGTAAAGATTATGCAAAACACGGTATTTTGTTCTGACTGATTTGTGTTGCCATAAATTAGACAATGAAGTTAAATGTACTGTGGAGCAGAGGACTGGTATAAATCTGAGACCTGTTCTCAAAAATCTTGCCTTTACAGTAGCCCAAAGATGAAAGTTTTTAATCCGAGTATCGTTAATGTCTTAATGTTTTAAATAAATTCGTTTTCTCTTCTTTCCTTCAATCTAAAAATGAAATAGAGAAGACCTAGGAGATCATCTGTATGTGCTAGAAAGGCAGCTAAAGATTGTTCATTTGATTCTATGATATGTATGCTGTTGCTTTAAGTTTTGTACTGCTAAACAGTCTTGTGAGTATTTGTGTGTATCTTACAACTTACCTCCAAGTACTGATACACTTCCAGGTGAACGGGCAGTGTGCTGGACACACAGCTATGCAAGCTGCTAGTCAGAACGGCCATGTCGACATTCTGAAGTTGCTTCTGAAACAGAACGTGGATGTAGAGGCAGAGGTAACCTAAATACTTCAAAATATACTTTGTGTGTCCTTAAACTTTAAACTTGGTTACATACATAGCAATTCTAGTGGACTTGCCTTCTTTTTAAATGTCGGTGAGAGTGAAACCCTGATTTTATTACTGTGATCGTGTTCCCAAATTAGACTCCTACTAACAGTATTGTGAAGGGTTGGTATCTAATTCTTTAGCATTGTGGGAAAAAGCTGTTGTCAGATGCTGCATCTTCAGATGCTTGCTGTGCTTCTTATATACAGTGTCCAGTTAGGAGAATGCTTTGAGTTCTTAACTAAGGCAAGTTTAAGCAGAAAGTAATAGCAGTATCTTTTGAGTACAAACTGACAACTCTGCTTCCAGGTTTTCAGCACCTTTTCTTTTTTAACTTCACTGAAAATTGAAGGGTTTCTCTTGTTTATGTGTTTTAGAGTTATTGTTCATGAGAATTATCTATCAGCCTACTGTGATATTTGCATTTTGAATTGATTTTGACTTATTTACATGTTGAAACATCACTGACATTGTAACCATTTCTCATTTTGTGAAGCACAAGAAGGATCTGTCAAATTTGATTTTCTAAGACTAAAAATTGAAGCCTAACAGAATGCTAAGAAACTAATTGTATGCCCAGTTATTGTTTACATAACAGAAAAATAACTTTACATGCTTGGGCATTTGGCATTATATTGTATTTGATATACAGAAGTTATAAAATGTAAAAACATAAATGAAGCAATGATGTAATTCTTTGAACTAAAATTGTTTTTGTATTCACAGATACACCATTTCTTTATAAAGATTTTTCTGCTAAGTTCTAAAGATGGCTTAGATTCAATGCAGTACATACTTACTGTGGTCTGATTTTTGTGAAGTAGCTTTATTTTAGATAGAAGTAGTGCTTTCTCTGCAGTACATAGCATATACTATTAAAATTAGACTAAACTGCTTTTCATCTGTACTATGGTATTCAGAGCTGCCATGTTAATCAAATGCTTTCTTCTTGGTATAAGGAAGGGTTAGAAGCATTAGGGAGGTAGGTAGGTAGAAGCACTGCTTAAACAGTTTCAAGACAGTATACCTGGTAATCTGCTAGCACTGGAATTGTGAAGAGTTCATGTTTGCTTCAGAAGCACCATAACACTAGCATTAAAAAAAATTGCCAGGGATTTTATTTGAATTTTCAAGCCTTTTTCGTGTAACTTTGTGTTGCTTAAGTGAAGATGGTATTCTCACTTAATTATATAATTGCTCTAGATATTATAATATTAATAATTTACATAATATTATTAGATTAATAGTTATATTTTTCAGCTGTTTATAAATATCAGCTGTTTATAAATTGTCATGCAAAGACTCAGCAGAGCTGTTGCATTAATGATTTAATAAAGTAAGGGTTTGTATCTCAAAATTGGAATATGTTAAAACTAAAATATTCAATAATTGTATGGGGTTTCATCAGTAAATGTCTCTGTGTACTTTGCAGACTGCAAATATGAAAAGACAACTTAGGATGTACCTGTGAAATCAAGTGCTCTGTAAATACAAATGTAGCAGTAAATACAAATGTTGTAGCAGTTTAGCATTACTGTCACACTCTTGATAAAGTTCATCTCATCTTGATCCTTATAACCAGATGAAAAATCCAGAGAAGTTCCCATTTCTAATCCTTTCCCCTTCCAAATGGGCAAACTTTGGCTTCTTTTGACTGTTTGTTCATGTTAGATGAGCCTGAGAAGGAATCTTGCTGTCTGAGAAGACAATTTGGTGGCATGAGTTGATTTGGAAGGCATAAAAGTATCTTTTCAAAAGCTATTGAAACTGCTACGTATTGCCCTGACCATCTTGAAAACCATATCCATGTTTTCAAAATGATAAATTTGATAATTATGTGATGTCCTCTTCCACCATTTTAAATTCTGTAACTGGTCTCATTGGTAACTTGTAATTGTGCAAATACAGTTTATGCTAAGAGCTATTAATTTTTACACTGATGTAAAATATATTAGAAATGTGTTATACATAATAAAAAGTACTTTTAAAAGATATTGTTGAAGAAGCAAATTGATAAGAGAACCTAAGCTTACTCAAGAGAGCTAGTGAGCCCTTGACCAGCTATGATTTTATCTTACAATTTTCAGTGTTTCTCTGTTTTCAAAATTAAATTCTACAAATGCATAATATTAAACTGTGCACAAATAATCAGTTAGAAATTAGTTTATGGAAGTTACTTCATTGAAACCTGTTATATAGCTTTGATTTTTACTTTTAGCTTTTGTGTGCCATCATTAATGCTGAAATCACTTGATTAATATTCTAAAATGCTTCATGTTGTACAGTCAGCTTTTATGAATGTTAAAATAACTCAAACTGACAAATTTATGACTTTCATACCTTAATCCTCAGTTTGGATGAAACTGAAACAAACTGAATTAGAGTTTCAATTATCATCGTAGAATCAGAGATTCTATTTAATTTCAGTGTCAATTACAAATTTTCTTTGGAAAAGCTGGAAGTGAAAACTAAGACACATACAATAAACCCTAATAAATATTAACTTAATTGTATGAACAAGGCAATTCATAGAATCATAGAATAGAATCATAGAATCAGACGGGTTGGAAAGGACCTCTGAGATCATCAAGTCCAACCCTTGATCCACTACCACCACGGTTACTAGACCATGGCACTAAGTGCCACGTCCAGCCTCATCTTAAAAACCTCCAGGGACGGAGAATCCACCACCTCCCTGGGCAGCCCATTCCAATGGCTGATTACCCTCTCTGTAAAGAATTCTCATGTCTTACACCATGATTTGGAATCTGTAACAGTTCCTGGGTTACAGGAAGGACTACCCTGAGTGTAATATTGTTTGGGGGTTGGATTTTGTTTGTGGATTTTTTTTGGTGGTTTTGATTTGGGTTTTTTTGGACAGTGGTTGTTTTGTAATAGAAACCCAAATGAATCAGTTTGAGTTTGATGAACACATCACACAAAGATTCAGGGCAATTGTTGTATATGGTGTAGAATATTATATGTCGTAGAATATGTATGTGTATATACAAACAGATTCTTTATCCTCTATTGTGGTTTGAGCAGTTATTTTAATTACATATTTTGATGGTGGTATGGTTGTCTAATTTTTCTTTTTAACTAAATATGTGCAATTGTTCAGTTTAAATTCACCTTCTCATTTAAATGCAAAGGAAATGTGAAATATACACACCTGAATGTTTCTACTTCAGGACAAAGACGGAGACAGGGCCGTCCACCACGCAGCCTTTGGTGATGAGGGTGCTGTGATTGAGGTGTTGCACCGAGGCAGTGCTGATCTGAATGCTCGCAACAAGCGCAGGCAGACTCCGCTCCATATTGCTGTCAACAAAGGTCATCTGCAAGTTGTGAAGACTTTACTGGACTTCGGCTGCCATCCCAGTCTCCAGGTAAAGTAAATTTTAATGTAAGTTCACGTTGCAGCTGCTGAATTTTATGATTCGCTCCATGTAGGTGAGAGAAAAATTATGGAAAGTGGAGTTGAAAGGAACAGACCTTGTAAAGTTGTCTGTTTCAAACTCTACCCCAAGGTGAGATCAACTGTTATTAGATCTATTTCTTTTCTTGATAGTTAGATTGGCACCTGATGTATTCTAGCCAGTTGATGTTAATTGGTATTTTCACATTGTAATTGTTAACTTTCCCTCCAGATTAATTCCTCCTGTATCAAAACCCACAGCTACTTGCTCCTTCTGCAAGCTACAGTTTAGCAGGTTGATGATATGGTGGAATGTTTCATTAAAAGAAACCTTTTATTTTTTTTCCCCAAATTGACGTATGATTAATAACTATTTAGCCAGATTCTTTTAAATGTTTAGCTTTTTATCTAGAAAGCCCTCATGCATAGGATCTCAAGTACCATATTTCACAGGTAGTTTCATCTATAATGAATGTGGTGGAAGCTGAAACAGAAGTGCAATGTCCTGTTGAGAAGGTAGAGTGGAAATGTGCTATGAAATAAGCAGGTATCCATGCTCTGCATGAGCTGAATGCAACTGCATCCTCTGCATTAGTAAAACTAATGAGAATGGGTAAGTTTTAAGAGGTTTGCATCAGAAAAAAAAAAGGTCTAATGGCCTGGGCAAATGCAGATATGCAATAATAACACATTACCTCCTTGTTTAGCCATGTCCACAATCAGAGATTTTTTTTTGAAGCTGTATATGCACATAAAAGAAGATGAGCAAAAACCTTCTCGAAATTAGTGTATATAGTGATTGCTTATTTATCTGTTTTCACCTGACTCTTTAAGTGCTGTCTTGATCTTGGTGAAGTTGAGCTTTATGTCCATCCAGACCCTATTTAGTATTTATTGAACAGTAAATATAATAAAGAATCTGATGTGCTGAGGCCAGTAAAGGGTGACTGCATATCACTTAATGATGTATCAGTAGTCAGAGTGGATTTTCCTGGCTTTAAATTATAGAATTTTGTTTGAATTGAAAAATTCAGTAGAATGGTGCTATGGTGCTCCATCTGGAAAATATAATTGTCACTGATAAGACTGGACTTTCAAATTCTACATGTGTGCTGAGGAACTATGATGTGCAAGTGTGAGTAGGTGATTGATTTGGTTGATGAGAGCACAGGGAATTCAGACTGAGGCATGACTGGAATTTAAATGGCCAGCATTCTACTACTCCAGTTAATTCACTGTGTAAATACTAGTCTGTAAACAGTAAATTCAGAAAATATGATCAATTAAACCAAATAAAACCTACAAAGCTACATAACTAAGTTTTGGCAAACTGGTTCACGCTGGTTCAAGTATTTCCATATTCTGGCACTTTTTCTTTGGCAGTTTTCGATTCTTACTGTAAAGATTTGTTTTCGTACTAGTGTATTGCTAAAATGTTCCGTTTCTGTGTTAGTCAGTTTGCAGCTGACTCAGTGTTGGTGACAAAAAGGCTTCCTGACTTATATGGTGTGAGAATTTTACTGGAAGCATAAATGTAGAGATTTTGCCTTTATAGCTGCAAATAAGCTTAAATGGATGTGTCTTCTCACTGTTAGTCTAGGGCATAAATTGTAATATGGGCATCAAGTCCATCTGGATGTGAGGCATAGAGAAGTCAATATCTACACCAGTGTGTTTGGTACTGTCGGATGGAAAGTGTAGTTCTGGCCGTAGTGTAACTGTAGGATTCTGCAGCCCAAGGTAGGGTTACGCACTGAAGCATTTCCAAAACTAGAGCAAGACAAGAAGTAGCTTGCTCTGAACTCTGCAGTATAACAACATTTGCAGGTCTTGAAGAGCTGGTTTGTGTTTGTGTAGTCTGTTTTCCTAGTGATAATAACCTTTTTTTTTTCATGTGGATGCATGCAAAAATTGATGTAAATTATTGCTGGTTTTAGGATTCTGAAGGTGACACTCCACTTCATGATGCAATAAGTAAAAAGCGTGATGACATCCTTGCTGTACTGTTAGAAGCTGGAGCAGATGTTACTATCACCAACAACAATGGGTTTAATGCTCTTCACCATGCTGCCCTAAGAGGAAACCCTAGGTAAAGATTTCTTTTTAAGATAATTCTTTATCATTTTTAAAAGGAAACCAAGTGCACATGAAGGTAGAACTGTGGTATTCTTTCAAACAATCTTTACATCTATGTAGTTGTATTTCTTAAATGTTAAATGCACTTAGCTGTGCATCTTTCTAATACTTGGACGCTGTTACTAGAATGAAGCTACTAGTCTGCTTAGTTTAATGCTGTATTCAGGTAACTCCAAATTCCTGGGGAATTTCCCATCATGGCTGTAAAATTCGGCCAATAAAAGTTTTGATAAGTTATGAAGTAAGATCTCAAAGATGGAATCTTGAAATAAGATTTTTAAAATTTTTTCCCTTCTTGAATATTGGAATTGGCAAAGGGATTTGAGTTTTCTAGGAATACTTATTTGTGAGTAATTATTAAGCATACCACACAGTTACAAAGTGATCTGAGGATTGTTGCATTAAATTGTACTTGACAGATAAGAAACAGTTAATTATATTTTCTTAGAAGTATGTATAGAAGGAAGTTCCTATTTTAGCTTTTATATAGCGACTCAACTGAAAAAGTTCGTTGTAAGGCATAGTTTGTTTTATGCTAGCAGCATACTATATGTCTACATTCAATCTTCAGTTAGGGTAGCTTTAAAAAACTATTGCATAGGTAGCAATGGAATAGCTGTGTTGCTGGTTTGTCATAGCTTTATACTTTTTTTTTTTTCCTAGTGAATTTTCCTATACCAACTGCTTCTTGCTAGTAAGCTAAGACTCCATTGTTAGGCGAGTCTGGGACTTAACAGCCACTTCATTGAAATGCTAAATAACCTCGGCACACCAGCTAAATTACATAAGGGAAACTCCGTCCCCCTTGTATCCACTGTTGGGGGGAAGGGAGAGATCAGGGTTTTTTCCTCTGAGGGTGGGACTTTGACTTTTGCTCGGACTCGGGGAGCCGTGTGGGGAGGAAGAGCTCTGGGTTCATTTTTTTTCGGACGGGTCATTGGCTTCTTCGAGCCCCGAGAGAGGTCCCGGTTTCACCTCTGCCCGCTACCTGGACGCCTCCTGGTTGCTGCTGAAGACCAAAGGAGTTCTCGTTCGTCTCCTGGTCTCCCTTCTTTTTTTCACTGGACGGACTGGCACTTCTGTCCCTTGCCAGCTGCCGCCTCCACAGCCCCGGGCCCGGCGTGGACTGCCTGGGGCTGGCGCTGTCTGCGGAGGGGATACAGCAGGATAGTCCTTGTATCCCACTCTGGGATACAGCAGGATAGTCCTTGTGGGGGGTGCTCGCCTTGGGGTCTCAGACCCACTGCTGCCACTGAGATCCGCCTTTTGCCGTGTGGGCCCGTCTGGGCCGGTCTGGCGGTCGGCAAAGCGCTCCCTCCCTGGGTTCCCCCCCACCTGCCCCTCCCGGAGGCGCAGCAGCGCCCCCTGGTGGCCGTGGGTGAGGCACCGCAACCCCGCCTCCCGGAGCGCCCCCTGCTGGGGGTGGTTATAACTGCAGTTGTTTTGGGGGGGTTTGGTGACGGAGCTGGTGCTTGTTCTGTTGCATTGCACACATACATATATATATATATATATGTATATATATATATTTGGTAAAGAGTTGTTATTTTCTTTTCCACACCTTTTCGACCGGAGCCTCTTAATTTCAAAGTTAGAATTACTCAGAAGGAGGAGTTTGGGTTTTCTTTCTCCTATCCTTTCCTCCTTAGCAAACATTTCTGTCTCATTAAACTGAAACGTGGTTGGTTATCACATTGTGGATAAACAGTGTTTTTCAAAGCTGTCATTCTAGCAAGACTTCAATAATGATTTATCATACAGTGATGGAGGATTCAGTATAGTTTACGCAAAAAGAAATGTGTGTTTACTTGTTTACTACTAAATTCTAGTTTTCAGTCGAATGAAGTTGGACAAATAAAGTTGTAAATTAGTATAAATTGCACCCATATTAGTGTATGGGATTAAAATCTGAGTTAATCTCTTAGAACATTGCTATCAAGGCTGATAGTTAAGAAGTAAATGTTAGTATTTATATATGCATATGGAATGGAACTCCACTTCCCAAAGTAGAAGTAGTGGTTGGAAGTGTCGATAGGACCAAGAAATGTGTTTACCACTTTCTACAGTACTCATAAAGGGTCTTCAGGAGAACATGTCAGGGACCAGGTGAAGAGAGCTTACTTTTGGCATTCAGAAGACAATTCTTTCAAGTCTGACTTGGTAACTTCTTCACTTAATGTGAATTCTTCTTATTTACATAACAGCAAGAGCACTGTTTCTTGTCTCAGCTACCTAGGTGGGGTATTTTTTATTACTTTTTTTTGTGCAGTGCTTTTCTTCAGATCTTGTGGTAGTTGGTTTGTGTGACTACAATCCAGTACGAGGTGCAGGGAAATTGTATGGGAAAAAAAATGTTCTTCATAGGTGTGAAGGTTTTTCTGTGAGTGAGTGTTTTAGGAGTGGCCAACTGCTACTTTGACGGAGGGATCCAAGTTGTAGTTCACACTGGGTCAGTTTGATGGTTGGTAGAATGTGAGGCATAGTGCAGTTTTCCCCAGAATCTTCTCTCCTTTACAAAAGTTTTTATTGGAAGTATAGGAGAATATTTCCAGTATTAGTGATTTGTACCACGTGTGAGTTCCCCCTACACATAGGGTTTCACTTGATATTTAATATTCTTTTTTGGTTGCAGTTCCATCTGAGCATTTCTGAAGCATGCAGAAAGAGAATGTTGTACACATTGTACGCAATGTACTACATCACAGAAGTAGTAGTTTCATGTAAAATATGTAATGCTCACAATGTCAGACATCAGCCTGGGAAGAAATGTCTGAAAATTAAACCAAAATAAATGTAGTTTGATTTCTCTCCCACAGCCAAAAATCATTGTAAGAGTTTAATTCATTTAGGAGTGGAGTTTTATATTCTTCAAGACTTTAGTGACACTTATTAGTTTCGTTGTTGATTCTGTAGTTCTACCACTCGCCTGTTTCTGAATGAAACCGAAGGTTTTATATTTGCCTCTGTTTTCCTAATCTGATACAGAACAATGGCTTTTACTCATCTGTTAAATGTACTAAGCACAGGCTGTTTAAAACACTGTTAAAAATAACCCCCTGAACTTCAGCTTGTAGCTGCTATGGATCACAAACAGTACATAATAAATTCTGCTTGAAGCCTTACTTAAGGACCTATTTTTCCTAATATAAGCTTTCCTGCTCCACCTAAACTGGAGTTTTTGTGGCTCCCGGATGTGGTGCTTTATATGGATACAGTGCACTAAATTCCCCATATATTCAAATATATGAAGATATTATGTTATTGTCTATTTATTTTATAAAAGTTAAACATATGTTCATATAGGTATATAAATGTGTATACATTTGTGTGTATATCTATAATTCTAAAACTTAAATACTTGCTATATATGCAAGTATCGATAAAGTCCCCATCCATCTTCCTTGTTAATGATAATAAAATAAATGCATGTTTTAAGTGCATAGATACCACAATTAAGTGAAATAGATTTCTGTAGTATTTTTTACAGTTTATGTCAAATAATATACTTGGAACCAATTTCATTTTTAGTGCAAAACCTCTTTTTGCCTGAATTCTGACATTTATGAACAGTAGGGATATAGATGTCCAAGAAGAAAAACAACCACAAATTATACTGAGAAGAGTATTCCAGTGTTTTTCATTTTTCATATCAAAGCAAATATGTTCTATTTTAAACATTTGAATATTGGATAAATATTATAAGAAAGATAGCAATTTATGTCAAATAGGTTAGATTTTACTCAGCACTTAATCTTCCAGGACAGTGCAACAGTGTTTTCCATAAGTCAAGGTATAGTGTATTTTGGAGAGCATCCTATTCTTGCTAGAATATTTTTCCTTTTCTTATTTTGTTTCTTTTTGTACCTCGTGAATTGGTACAGAAGCATAACTTCTGTTTTTCATGCTACTGTATAGTGTTGAAATGTAGAATAAATGTTACTTCGTGCTGTAGGTAGCTTTAAACTTGTGCATGAGATAGAGCTGAAAAGAAATTTTAAATGAAGTGTGGGGAAGTTAAATTTTCATTTAATACATGGTTTCTTGTTCATGATTTTTAACTGAGTCAGTCATATTAAAAGTGCATTTATTTTGGATTTTTTTCACAGTACTGTGAACCTCAAAACTTGACAGATTTTGCCTCTTCAGTGTTAATGACATTTTTTTTCAGACAGAAAAAAGGAGAATAAAATTTGAAAATACTGTAGAGATTGGATATTTTTACCATGTTATCATCTCTTGCTTATGTTTGATCTGTTCGCATACCTGTGACTTCAGATTTTTGAGCTGAAGATATGACTGTGAAGTGTAGGCGTATTTTATATCCGTTGTCCCAGTTAGTTTGATTTGCATTGTATCTTGTGAAGAGAGCTTTATTCACTCTGCAGCTAGGATCTTAAATAGAGGCTGCTCTTAGCTGACCTGACTTCAACATGTGTACAGTCAGTTCTCAGAGCAATAAATTCTGCGGGACTTTAAATTAAAAAATTAAAATCCCGGGGTAAGGTGCAGATCTCATGTATTGCCCTCCAATAGCAAGGAATATGTCATCTTTATGTTCATAAACCGACGAGTAGGAGACTGTGGTTTAAAATAGAATTGTAAGTTTTCCCTGTGGTCTTCTTACTATTTAGGAGATCCTTATTTGTTTTTAGATTTGCAGATGGTTTGAACGGGTTGGCAGTGCAATTTCTAACTGTAGCGATTTAACTGAGAGGTGGGGTTTCTCACCTCTGCTTAGTGTTAATGAGTGTCTCCAGGACTCGCATGCTCTGTTGTCATGGAGGTCCTCAAAGAGACAAGTTGTGAGGTAACGAGAGTTGTACAATTATTTTCTAAAACAGTCAAAATGTTTTTTTGCTTTTGTATTTGCAGTTCTGACAGTAAGTGTGTAGGTTAAACTTATTTGAAGCTGAGTGCAAAAAGCGTGTTTCTAAAACCTCTTATTAAAGTATTATGTCAGAAAATGCTTTGAAAGAATACTTTTGTTCAAGTTGGTTTGGAGAAAGAATATAACCTCCATGAGCAGACCTATAATTAGATGGCAGATTAGCCTGTAGCTGTTGAGGTCAGTGACAAATTTATTATCTTTAAATAGTAAATAATATGCCCGACATGTACAAGATGGCAAATACAGTTTCTACCCTGCAGAGTTTCCTCCCTCATGCAGTTAAAAAAAGGGGGGGGAGTGGAAGGAAAAGAGGGGTGCCCATAAAATAGATCTGCCCTATCAGTACTGTTCATGATGGTTTCATTTTGCTGGGCTTTTTGTTTGTTTTGTTTTGATCAGTTTTGCTGCAAAGGGCACCAGAGGAAAAATTCAAGAGACAATAAATCGTTGGAAAATGTGTTTATTTCACTGCTTACCTATCTTCTTTATAAATGTTTTAAGAGATGAATTTTCACTGAATGTAAACATAAAAACCAGCTATTTATTTACAAATACAGACTTGAAATCTTAGAATACAGAATTTGCTACACTCCTTGTTACCTTCTGTCTTCAGGCTGTCTATAATAGTTGAACTGAACTGCAGAGAGGACTACATAATTATTCTGAGCAGGCTTTGTGTCCAGTTTTAAAAATATAAGAAATCCTGTAGTGATCAATGCATAGCTACAGCTGGTTGAAGGGGACCAAATCCATTGAAGAGGTGATTTGGTTCCATTTTACCAGCTTTAGCAAAGCATTGGAGTGCAGGGAGCTTATAATTCAGTAACACGTTTTTAAGCACATGAACAGTTCACAAAGAACATGTGGCTTTCTTCTGTGTTACACAATTTGTTGTCAATGCAAATTTTTAACTCTTTCACTAATTTGGAGATGGCAAAATGAAAAGCTGTATACCAGAAAGACCTGTATAGATTTGTTCCGTCCTTGAGTATTTCCTTGAGGATCTTTGGATGAGTCTCAAATGAAAATTACGGTTTTAACTTTTTCCTATCTGCAATAATGAAATTTTAGATTAGATTAGAAACTGAAGTCTTAAAATTTCTAATCATGTAGAGCTCCTTTACTTCTTTATGTTAAACTTCACTGGGGAAGAAGGTTTCAGTTTTCCCCCCACACTCCCCCCCATTCATTTTTTGGCAGGTTCCCTTTTGCAGCTGCTTTTATGCTGTAGTTGGTTAGCACAAGTATAAATGTCAAGTGCTTTCAATTCCATTGCTATATCTCTGGTTAGTATTAACTTTTTAGGAATGATTATATAATACAGCAGGATAAATTTATTTTTTTTTTGCTCTGATAGTATATGTAAAAAAGTTCAATGCCAGAAAAATACAGCTTTTAAAGAACTGTCTGAAGTTTCATCTGATTCCTTCTAAATTAAGGTCCTTAATACGTTTGTGAGTGCTCACATAGCTTTTTTCCCCCCCCCCCATCATATATTGAATTCTTTCTGAGCTTTGACTACAATGGAAAGTAGGGGACAACCTTAGTTCAAACCATTCGCTAGTAATGAGTATGTCAAGGGT
Source organism: Manacus candei (assembly GCF_025592945.1). NCBI lineage: Eukaryota > Metazoa > Chordata > Aves > Passeriformes > Pipridae > Manacus > Manacus candei. The sequence goes on from NW_026138056.1 coordinate 10,403,657, forward strand.
AGTCTACATCTGTTTGTTGCATAGTCTGGTGCTGGTGAGAAGATTTATGTAAATATATTCCCAACACCGTGTATCCTAATAGAAACATAGCAGGTGTGTCACTTGGACTTAAGCATCAAGATGGCTATAAAATGAGTTTCTATTTTTACCAGTTATAGAGGAACTGTTTTACAGATACAGCTGCTCAAGTGCACTTTTGGATGGCAATACAGTTTCATGTACTGGCCATATCGGGACAAAAAACGGCTGTGGAAAAAAAGCCGTGTAGCATTTGATAATGTCAGCATCTGTTATCCCTGTCAGTCACACAGTTGAAATGTTTGAGTTACAACTGTGTCAGCAGATGCCCAAAGTTCAACGTGTGCTCAGTTAAAATTGAACAGCTGATCTAAGTGATGGATGTGACATTTTAGAGTGACTGGATATGTATTCTTAGAGATATGCTAACATGAACTAGCAGGAAGCAATGTCAACATATAATTTTAACTTCTGTATCACTCTGAACTGTCATTTTGTTACAGCATAGCAGTGCAATGTTATACAAGAAAGAACACGGTATGACAAATAGTTACCAAAACCCTTTCAAAATAAATTTAAGCTGTTAAAAAAATTGGTCTCATTATATAGTGGAAGCCAAATCAATCGGTGCTGAGCACACAAACTCTTTAGGAAAAGAACTAAACGCTTAGCAATTAACCCCTCAGTGAAGCTTTTAGTAAAACCAAATTGCTTCTGTGATCGTAATCAAGTTCAGTAGCATTCCTCTATTCAGAAAAGCTACTGCAATTTGATTTGTTTCACACTAAAAACCAGGTTTTAATTTAGATGTTAAGATACTGTAACTTTCATGTCAAAATATCTGCTTGTAAGAGAAATAGCTTTAAAACACATAGATATTTTTCTTTCTTAAGCAGATGAGATAGTGGTTCAGATAAGATAATGTTTCTTCTTGTATTATATGTAGTTTCAGGTGTTAAAAATATCGGGCTATATATATTACTAGCTATTTGAGAATTATGTGAGTATTTAAAAATAATATCCCCATCTAAAAATCATACATTGCCTTTGTTTATTTTTCTTGTTTGTTTGTTTGTTTCCTTCCAAACATTTAAGTAAGCAGAGGAGTACAGTTAGAATCTTTAATCTGGGCCAAATGTGCCTATGTATGATGGACATATCCTTTTTAATAACTGCTTTTAGAAGGTTGCTGTCATGAATAGGAATGGCTCGATTGATGAACGGGGAGTTCTTTCCTCGTGTTTTTCCCTTGTTCCTGAATTTGATGTCGAGTGTCTTTAATTAGGGAGGATATGCACCAGTATATTTTAATTAATACCTCTTTTAGAACTTGAAACAGTTGTGGAACTATTTCTCATGTAGTTCTTGCAATTTTCTGGATGTTATGAAGTCATATTTTCATGGCCAATTTTCTAAAATTTGAATTTAAAATAAATACAGCTCATTTGAAAATAATGTTTAAGAAAACTTACCTTTGAGGTTGTAGTTGTCATTTGTGTTTTCATTTAGGAATCTGTCAATAGCTTTAATCCGCTGACTAGCAACTGTGGCCTAGAAATCTCTGTATTGTCACTTTGTGCTAAACCTGACACTGCACTTTGTATCGAAGAGCTCACTGAGCATAATAAGTGCTGATTTGGAGAAAATTCTGACTTAAGTCTTATTAAACTGCAGAAGTTATTATACTCAATTATTTTGGCTATTATTTTCTCTAAATCACAGCTATAATTTCTCAGCTGCTAATACTTGTCTCAGTTGCAACCTGTGGATTAAATATTCTATGGTAGATGCAAATTTAAGTACTACCATCTGAGATACACAGAACAGGCTGTGATTACTAGAACAGTGGCTTGTTTTTGATGAGATAGATTTTGAGAATCAGTCTTTTAAGTTTACTTTAGGATCTATTAAGTGAGGAATACTGCTAATGATAAATTTTGCAGCTATGCTGCAGTCTTAATTGGTGCATTTCAAGATGACGTTTCCAGCCTTGTTTTGAATTCTGTTTGCAACTAATATTCTGCTTATCAACTGTTAACAATTCTTCCTAGCCACTTTTATAGTCACTTAATTTAATGGTTTGTGATTTGTTACTAACAAGTATGAGTTATTTTGGCAATACCAGCTGACCCTTAGCAGGCCAATTTGTCACATGAATGTCATTCAAACAAGAGGGAAACCTGTTTCTTCCAGCAGCTGTTTAGTTTCCTCTTACTGGTCGTTCCTTGCCTGCCAAAAATACATACTTCTTTACATTCCATAGCATTGTATGTTCATATGGGTACATAAAGAAGTATGTGCTCTGAGCAGGTACACATAGAGTTGCTCGACTGCCTGTCTGATGAACCTGAAAAGTATTTTGCTGAATTCTCTTGCTGTCATTAGGTAAAACTCATGCTGACAATTCTTTGGAAGAATGACGTTCTGATTAACTGATGATAGAAAATAAACTTACTATGCTAACTGAACTTTGCAATGCGATTTACCTGCACAGTGTCTTATAGCTGGTTACAGTTTTCATTGTTTTGGGATGACATTGATGTTAGAAGTGCCTTTCCATATTTTTTCAGTCTCTTGCTGTTTGTCCTAAGTGATCGTGTTTAAGTGGAGAGGAGCTGAATGGCTGGTAGCTTTGCAACGTCTTTTCTTGGAATTTTTAGTTGTAGTCCAGTGTAAAAAGCTTCAACTTCGTCCCAGGTCTTCTAGCAGATTTTCATGCTGGGGTACAGTTTGCATCTTCAGTGTCCTGAAGGGAAGCATAGACTTGTCTAAAATGGCAGTTGTAAACTTATTTTCTTACCCCAAATCCCACTTCCCTGCTTTTTGCATCCTATCCGGTATTCTGCAAACTCTTTGCAGGTTTGTACTTAGTTACACTGTATTTCAAAGTGGTTTAAAAAAACAAAACAAAACAAACAAAGACCAAACACAAAAGCACATGTCACCATTGATCCTGCTTATCATAAAGATGATGACATTGAATTAAGAAAACAACCTCTAACTGCTGTGACAGGATTTGGATTGTTAGGCCGAAGGTCACATGTGAAAGCTAATACCTATTCAACACTTCTGCAAGCGTCTTTTCTCGTTTTTTAAAACTGGCACTCACCTGCTTCAGTCAAAGTCTTGTCCACACTTGAAATATTTATGACAACTAAAAAAATTAGCCCTGAACAAAGAAACCAAAAGAAACAAACTCCCAAGTTTCGTAAGATTCTGTGCGACTTGTTTTGGAATGGTAGTTAAATATTTGATGTACAGTATGGCTTTGACTTCTAAGGGACTGTCTGATATAGCTTATAGTTGCTTAATTTGTATTTCAGGAGTTGATTGGGGTTACAGTAAAGAGTAAGCTTTGTCTTTACAGCATTAGAAGGTAAACTTGAAATAAGCTCAAGAATTAGTTACTGTAATAGTCATAAGGAAAGCTGAGAGCAGAGGAAGTAAGAATTTCTGCAGCTCATGACAAAAACCTAGTGCAGCTGATAGAGAGCAAATCAGAGTGTAGCAGTAGCTAGCCCAGTACTACAAGGAGAATCAGCAATGCAGCATTAGAATCACAGCAGTCACATTCTAGTTTTTAAGTAGGTTGTTTTCATGTACATCTGAGATAAAGCACCTTGAAAATTTTGCTTAGACCTATTTGAGAACTCATCATTGCTCTACCACACTGTTTATTAGGTTTTCTTTTTAAAGTTGGTAATTTTTTTAGTTGTGCATAGGAAGATAATAATATATTTCACTGAAATTAACAACCAGTTAATGGCATTGCAATTTATTAGTTTATTTTCTTTAAAATGAATTCTACCTACCAAGCAAGTTGGGGTTTGTTTCTTTTTTTTCTTTTTTTGCTATGAAATTTGGACTAACGTTCTCTTTCAACCTGCTCTTTACACTACAAATGCTTGGTACTTTAACACACTCAAAATTAAGCTGTTCCCAGAGTAGAGGGATTAATATAACAATAAAAAAACATTCTAGTAAATAAGATACACATGCAGAAAGTCATAGGCATCCTTTAAACGTGCAGAATAATGCAGGTCTCCTGATGTTCTGTTACCTGTAAGCTTAGTATCATGCAGCATTTGCAGTTGGAAGAGAGGTAATGACCTAGAGACACATCAGCAGCAGCCATCTCATCCTGAGTGCTCTCTCACTCTATTCGCTGAATCAGCTCTTCGTTACATGGGAGGGGGAGGCAAGGGGGGGCGAATGTCGGTGCATACAGTACCTCACCACCTTAAATAGATAAAACTTAAAAGGAAAAAAAAAAGCATGAAGATGGGTGCCTAACTGGCACCTTCTGCCCTTCTTTGAATGCTAAAATATGGATGATGTTGTATAGAAATTATACCTTATGTCTGCTGGACTGAGAGTTAAGACTCCAAGGATAGATGCTAGGAAGCCAAGGGAAGGTGAACTTAGCCCACTGTCAGATGATAATAATCACAGCCAAAAAGAAAAATAAAAACTCAACAAAAGACCAAAACCAAGCCCCCAAAAGTTGGAGTTGCTTCCAAAAAAAAAATAAAAAAAAGGCACCAAAAAAATAGCGATCGTCTCCCCCCTCCCCCGGCAAATATTGGTTTCTTCTAGTTCCTTAGATATTGCACTGCATCTTTTCTTGCTTGAGGTTATGTTTCCAGGCTTAACTGTAGGCAGGTCTGTGGTGAAGCTACTTTCCATCTTCAGAGAGGTCAAGTCTGCTAGCGAGGTCAGGGCTCCCGCAGACACTACAGAAGACACTAACCGTATTTCCCACTTAGAGGGCACGAGCAAAACTGTTACGGCTTTATAGGCAGCTAAGCATTTGAAACATGCACTCCCAGGCAAACAGGCTCTCTTGTGCCTCTCTCTTCCCTGACCATATTTAGTCAACCATTGCAAAAAATAGTCTCTCAGCTGTCGATTGTCGATCCGGCAGCGAAGGGAGCCTCTATCCAGCTCTCTGCCTATTGATTGTGCAGCCTGCACTTCCACCGCCGCTTGGCCATTTGTCCCCAGGTTTTTTTAGCACTGCCAAATAAAGCTCTCTCTCGTGTTTCCAGTTAGATTTCCCAGGTTTTCACTGAGCTTGCGCTGCTACTAGTAAACCCTGATGAGGCTGTCACTATACTTAGAAACAGGGGTGGGGGGGAGGAGAGGAAGGGGGGGGGAAAGGCAGCCCTGCTAGTAAGAAGGCAAGGACTTCATGCAGATATAGAACAATAAATATCCTGTGCTGCCACAGCAGGTTGTGTAACCTGGTTTCTCGATCAGTGAAAAATACCGTGACTAACAACATGTCGATTAACTTGAGGTCTGAGCGGCCTCAATCTAAGTTTTCAGGTGGAAATCATACAGTTATTTTTATAAATAAGAAGTCGGTGTCCATTTCTAGCCCTGAATTTCCATATTCAAATCAAGTTAGAAATTATTTGAAAAAGCTTTAATTAGTAAATTCATATCTTTACGTACCATTATGTTTAATAATTCATAGTATTTTGTTTATAATGCTTATCCATAGAATTACTTCTAAAGAAAGTAAATGCACGTGTAAATTAGGTGCTACTTTCTTTGAAAAAACTGAAATGTTTTAGAAGAAAAGAATTTAAAAAGAAATCAAGGGAACTGCTCACTGCATTAATCTGACTTTCATGTTTACAAAATTGGCTTGTGGCAAGACTAATAACTGCACATTCAAAATATGAGGAGGGATTTTCATATTCATAGGGAAGTATATGCAATGTTTTCTTTAAAAAAGAATAAAATTTAGCCATTTAAATACATCAGTCAGCAATCAAAATACTTCAAGGCTTTTTCTGTGTTTTTCAGACAAAATCCTTGCTTGGGAGAAGGAAGAATGAAAAAGCTGAAAATATCTCAACCTAAAATTAAAACTAATTAAATGAAAATATCATCTCAATGAATATTGATGTAATTAGTAGTTATAAAGTTCAGTACTATAGGGTAGGGAGTGTATTGCAAAGTCCTGAGCAGACCACTGTCTTGGATTTATACTTCCCTTGGTTCCTCTTTTTGTGTTGATTTTGTCCTGTGCTTGGTAGCTGCTTACCCTGTAACCAGGGTACTACACCCTATTTCAGTGTAGTTTTCTGATAAAAGTCACATTTTTTCTTTTCTCCTTGATTTCATAATTATACACTAAAGACAAAATCATTATGCAAGGTCTAAGCTAATGCAGAATACATTTTTGTGTATTCTTTCTAAATTTATATACCTCATAGTTTCTCTAGTTTCATGTATATTGAAATTGATTTTTCAAAACCAAGAGAGGCTTGAAAATCTGTAAAATTTTCCAGAATAAAGAAACAGTCTGTCTACTTAAACTTTTACTGACTAGGCCATCGGTCAGATGTGCAATATTAAACTCTAATTTCAGGATACAGCATGCTCAGTAATACCAGTCTAAGGTATTGATCTATTCCTTGTTACTTGTTCCTGAGAGATAGGTACTTCCTTCTTTCTTCCAGTGTAACACTCTGTACTGCAAAGTGAGTGTGGTGTGAACCAGATCAGGGAACTGATTTGGCTTGAAGTTGTGTGCTGACGTGCTCTCACGGTCGTATCGTTGCCAAAAATAGCACTGTCCTGCTCCTGTGTTACTTCTTGCACTATGTTGGTACAAATATTTCTTTGGCTTCACAGTGAGCAGACTTGGAGTACTATTCTGTATGAGAAATAATCCAACAGGAAGGGGTGACCTTTTAGGTGCTGTGTTGGGACCACTTTTGGAGGGAGTTTTCTGAGCAGAGATGGTAGTAAGAGGACAAGAATGGGATTAGTTAAAAGTAGTTTTGCTTCTGTTGTGTTGTAAAATACACATCAGAGTACGTAGCCCTAAAAGAAAACTTTGCCATAGAAGCTGTCTTTAAATCTGATCTGTTTCTTCAACTGTTTGAGGAGCTAACAGGAGGTGGGTGAACAGGCTTTAGCTCAGCCAGGGTTGGGAATCAGTGGAGAGGAGTATGTGGGGGTGAAGGGTGGTGTATGTGTGTGGGGAATACTTCAAGCCAGGATTACTGTAAAATATATTATGAAACCATGTCACACTGAAACAGTGGAAGCCTGACTTGGGGGAGGAGAATGGCAGGGAAGTAGAGAAACCTGTAGTAGAAAGTGCAGTGAATCATTACAACCCCTGGTGATATGATTACTGATGAATTTATGCTGATCTAAGACTTTGCTTCTGGAAAGGGCTGTCTGCCCTCCCTGCAACTCTGGCTTCGTCATTTCCTTACCCTGCAACTTCATGATCACTAGAAGCAATATGAGTAAGTTGAATTATCTCATTGATCTGCCTGAAAGCAAACTTGCCAAATCAAGAGTCTGGCAGGTTGTTTCACTCACTAGAGAGTGGTGTGTCTGTGAAGTAGCCTTTCTAATTTTTTACACCTAAGATCTGTTCTTATGAAATACCCAGCAGACCCCAAAAGGCCAAACAAACAAACCCACCACACCACCATCCAACAAACCCTCAACCTTCCATATTTACATAATTCTGCAGTCAAATTGCAGTTGGTAGCAGAGAATCTTCTCCAGTTTTTCTTCATGTATTTTTTTAAGCAGGGTGGAAGGGTACCTTTGCAGTTAAGACTGCTAAATGTGGAATCATTTTCATACCATGAGGTGCTAGCTTCATCTTGCTTACAAGTACTTTCATCTTGTAGATTTTTCCAAATAAATCTGTTACTGTGTGTCACATTCTCAGGTAATGCTGATGAGCATCTGTAAAAATTCTGAGTAAAATACTGCATAAAAAATTTATATGTAGGTTGATAATGAATAATATACCATATGCTAGCTTCATCATAACAATGATTTTTTCTTTTTGTATAACTAATGTTGATAACTGGTGTTAAAACAAGTGCTCTGTGCAGCTAAAAATGAATTAGGGTACTGTTCAGATCTGTGATGCATTTTTTGTTGCAAATATACAATTTATGCTGTTGAATTTCCATGGCAAGAGTTGGAATGAGATGATCTTTAAGGTCTCTTCCAACCTTAACCATTCTGTGTTAAGCTATGGTTCCCAACTCTCTAAAAACATGAATTTAAAAAGAAAAAAAAAGTATTACTTGCATAGCAAGGTCAAATTAAAGATGCATGCAACAGCAGCATTTGCTGTTATTCTTCTACATCTCAAATTAAATGTAGCACTGTATTAATGGGTGTTCCTTCTACCAAATCACTTATAACTATTAAAGCCTGGACGGTCATTTTATGGGGATGAATTATGTTGGGCTGTATAAGTCACTGTACCCCCAACAATCTTTATCAGCTTCCTACTAAGCTGAAAATACTGCAGAACAACAAATACCATAACTTACCTGTTACAAAGTTTTTTTCATTAGGGATGCTTTAGTAGTAGTATATAAATAGCATAGTGGTGGCATAATTTCAGTGTTTCAATAAGAGTTTTAACCGTTTTACCAATAATCTTTGCAGCTGCTCAATCAACCATGTCATCTGTGACAGCTGAATGCATTGAAGATGATAGTCTGAAAAGTTTTCTTCAGCTGCTTTCATGTTCAGGGCTACCATTAGATTTGCTGATTTCGTGATCTTTTCAGTACAGCTACAGTGAAAGTAGCCTGTGGTCTGTTTTAGTGTATATGATATGAAATCAAGTTTTCAGGACCACATCTGTGTTGTGATCTTAAAAGCAGAGCAGTACAACCCAACTTCTTTATTACTTCGTGGAAAAAAGTGAATCAAGAATTAATGTGCAATTGGCAACATTAATTCAGCTAATGGGACCTTTTATGATGCAGTGCATACCTGTTCCAGTGAGTGCTGCTCTGAATGGTAGCCACTTAACTGTCAAAATTTTGGCAGCAGCTCTAGAAAATCCTACAGAAATGTAAAGAAACTACCTCTCAGCTAATGAAGAAGAGGGTGCAGCCACTGAGCATCAAAAAGAATTTGCTATTGTAGCATATTAATATCTTGCAGAATTTTAAGGTGTCATTCCATGAAACAGTCCTTCTATCCTACTGTCCAGTAATGTAGCATGGTCTGGAAGAGAGATATGTAGACTTTTCTTGCATAGATAGAAACAACCGAGTAGTTGCTGGCCCTCTGATGCTTTGCTGTGATAAATAAGATAAAAATCTATTCCACACAGAAGCCATTTGTTTGTTTTGATGGTCCTTCTGTTTTTCCAGTAAGACCAATTCATTTTAAAAGCACCAAAAATGTAGCAGGCATCTCATTTCTATGAAAGCAAGATACCCCCAAATATTTTTCAGTCAAACTTAAGATGAAAATTTTCCTGGTATAGACAGCAAACTAAATAGGAAAAGATTTGAAAGAGGATCTGGTAAGGCTAGCAGTTATGCAAATACTAGGATGAGTGATTTTTTCGTAGCATACAAAATATTGAGTCAATTAGTTTCTTATTTTTCTTTCCAAGATGAGAGGTGTTAAAGAAATGTCAGTAATGTTTCTGAAATATATTCATTTCTTGAGGCACCTGTTAACATGTGTGAATATACTTTAAATTTTATTTTATTTATCTCTGGATTTGGCAATTTTCTTATTTCCTTACAGAAGAAAAGGATATAAAATATCATCTGAGTTGGTTGGAACAGTTCCTTGTTTAGTGACTAGAGAACTACTTTAGAGAGAAGCTGGCTGTAATTAGATGTAATTGTTGATGCCTTCCCATAGCATTCCTCAAGTTGTAGTTGCAGTTGTAAGAAAAATTTCTTGACCTTGGGCTTTTTCTTAGGTTATTGTTGCCCCATTTTTTTCCTGGTCACTCACTGTGATCATACTGCTTCTGTCAGTTTTTTTATTCTGTCAGGTATTTTTTTATTGTGTTTTTTTAGTTGATCCACGGTGGGTACTTTAGAGATCTATGGAGTCTATAGAAACACTGAACCTGACAGGTGAAGATAAAGAGCTTACCTGACATGATGTCCTGTAGGAAGCCCCTGTAGAAAGACATGTTGTGCTGCTGGTACCATGTACTCTGTATCAGCTCAGCACTCTGAAGAGCTGGTGTGGTGGTATGCCCAGGTACAGTCCAGATATGAAGTGAACCACAGTGCTTCAGACTTACTCGCTCCCTAGGGCAACTGAACATGCAGATTTATATCCTAGGTTTGAAAATACTGCATCATTTCATTACAAAATAAATTATGTTTATTAGTGCAACTAATATTTTTCTATTTTGCCACAGCTCGTGAAGCTTTGGTAACTTGTGCTTCACTAAATTATATCCTTAATTTTGTAAATTCTTGCATAAGTGAATCTCTCAAAGAATTAATATTGCCAGTATTTGGTTTTTTCCCTCAAATATTCTAGTGGGGTTTTTTCCTAGCACGTGAGAGAGCTGTAGAAGGCGTTATGAATAGAAGCTGAGCAATGTTTCACAGTGAGCAACATACAATCTGTGAAGTGTTGTTGTCTTATTTTGCTGTGTTATAAGTAATTTGGACTGTGAGGAAGTGAGAAGCTTAGTTCTGCCAGGAAAACAAAAATTCTAAGAGATTGAGAATGGTTTTCATCTGCTCTGAGGAGGGCAAAACCTCCTGAACAGCCTGGTTATGAAATTCCTCACATATCAGTTGGTCATGGTCTCCTGTGGGCCTATGTGATCCTGTGGCCTGAAGATGGAGTTGGTTAGTTGGGGCTCCTTCAAACATTCTAATTCTGAGGAAAAAAGGCGTGTCCCTTATGCTGCAGCTGCCAGGATGGTGTATTAAATGGGAAACTGAGGGTTTATGTTGCATCCTCAGTGCAGCAGCAGGAGAATGTGCTTACGCTTAATAAGTCAGGATCTGTTAGGATAGCGTCCGAGCAATGCACTCGAAGGAGTGCACTTTCTTACTGGTACAGAAGTCTACCTCATGGACTCTTTTGCTTTCCAGGAGGGCTCATTAGGGTGAACTGTCCCTAGAACCATAGCTATTTAACTTGTTTTATAGGAAACTCATCAACTTGCTCTAAAAGAGAGTTTAGGATTGAAAGCACTTATGCAGTGTGGATGTTCAAGGTGACAGATTATTGCAATGAATTAGGAGCTCAGTTACTACTTGACAGAGCAGTCATTCCTACCTGTTGAGAATATGTTTTAGTAAAAGCTGAGAGACTCATTTTATGAGGCTATTTCTGAGGCTTATCGAAATCCCATGTTTCCAATATCAGATTGCTAATGAAGAACTGTTTAATTCAGTTATATTATCTTCCTTGAAAGCCATTGTGTGACCGAGTGGTTCCACTTGAATTACTTGAATTTTAAAAGTTTTAATTTTGTGAAGAAGCTCTGTTTCTTCTGTAGAGAACATGTAGCTTCAACAGTAGGGAAAAATCAGATGACAGAAGAGGTTTCTTGGCACAAGATTATAGCAGTTTCTAGTTTTCTGTTTGTGTTTGAGGAACTGTCATAAGGGAGCTGCATATGCTGTTTATAACAATAAGACAATAAGGGATTTAAATTTCGTTGCTTACCTATTCCAAAAGCTTAAGAAAACTGTATTTCTGAGAGAATATAAGATTGAGCAATTTGTTTATCTAGCATTGTGTTGTTAATACCCTTAACACTTCAGTCTTCGGACTTCATGGATTTTAGTCTGTATTAATCGAATTGCTTAACCTCACCCTACCCCTGACCACTAGGCACTGCCATGGGGTGTTATACTCAGCCATTATCTGTTAGGAAAATATTGCACTAGTACTCACTTTATAGTTTCAGCATTTATTTTGTCTGTGCTTAAGAGATCTTACTACATTTTTTTCCCTCAGAAACTGAGTTTTAACTGTTACAGCCCATGGCATCAGTTTATAAAGTGATGATTTTAAAGAAATCTAATGTAGTGGAACTTGGTCAATAATTACTTAAGTAAAGGATGCTATAAGGATTTTGAGAGAGAAAATTATTTTGTCAGAATTTGTTGGAATACTTTTTTAAGATAATTTTTATAGCTAGATAACATCCTTCTGGAAAGCAAACCTGATTCTCACGCTGTTTGTTTGGTTTGTTTGTGTGCTTTAATTAGAAGGAAGGGAGCATGAAATTATTGTGCTTTGGAACTGTTGATACAGCTTTTCACCCACTTTCTCTGAAAAAATACTAAAGTTATTTTAACGACTTCTACATAGTTCTGAGAATTAATGTTGTTCAACTGTTGTTGTTCAGTGTACGTTATAAGTGTATTTATGCCACCTCTGCATGTTTATTTCAGTGCCATGCGTGTACTGTTGTCCAAGTTACCACGACCATGGATTGTTGATGAGAAAAAAGATGATGGTTACACTGCCTTGCATCTGGCAGCTCTCAATAATCATGTGGAAGTGGCTGAACTTTTGGTGCATCAGGTAGGACTCTTTTCTCAGGAGGATTTAAATGTCAAGCTTTGGTTAACCATCTGATGTGAAAATAGTTTGCTGCTTTACACCTGCAGTTGCAATGCAGAACCAGTGGAGCAGGGAAGGACGTGTCGAGCTCTAAAGGTCAAACTTGCCTTTGAGATCGTTACAGTGGCCTAATGGTGCAGAGGGACTGAAAAACTTGATACCTCATTTCATTCAACAGATTAACATCTGTACAGTGAATAATTAAAGTATTTAATCACTTCTGCTCTCAAATCCTCTAACCAGGAATCATATTCAGGGTCATATTCAGTGCCCTAATGGCCTGCCTTGTCTGTAGATGAATTGCTGGGATGATAACATCCTAATGCTTTAAATGTCTTTCAGGGCAATGCTAACCTGGATATCCAGAATGTTAATCAGCAAACTGCTCTGCACCTTGCCGTTGAACGACAGCACACACAAATTGTTAGGGTAAGTATCTTTTTGCAATAAACTATATGGTTAATGGTACTTGACTAAAGCCAGTGGCAGCAGCTGTCAAGACATGGATACTTCATGAACATTTAAAAAATTGTTTGACAGTATGTAGCTGTTGCATGTTTGTGTGTTTAATTCAGAAACCTGCCAACTTGCACAGAAGGTCAGTCAGCAATATGAATGACATTTCAAGAATGCTAAATTTTTGTACAGGTGCATTATGGTTTCCCTCTGTGCAGTTGCCAGTTCCAGCACCCCTCCTTGTTGAAAAAGATAGAATGTGTTCTGCTGTTACTTATCTGATTCTGTGGTGCTGTAATGGGACCTTCAAATAGCATTTTTGATGCCTCTTGGTGCGTGTGTAATTATTCTTGCTCAGAGTTTCTGCAAGTGGTAGCTAAAGAAAAAGTCTTTTTATGACCTTAACTACTTTTCTGTGTAAGAACATTCCCTTATTCTTAACTTGGGAGAGCCATGAGCAGTAACAGTGGTACCTTATTGGAGAAAGGAATGCTATCCTTGTTCTTTTGCTTGCATGGTTGCGAAAATTTATACTTAACTTTGTTACTGGCACAGGAAATGGGAGTCCGGCACAGCTTACCCTTTTCTGACCTGTGTGCCCTGTCCATGGAAGGACCTGTGTGACTCAGTGCTTGCCTTGCTAATGTGGGCTTTTGAGGCTCAGAGAGAGCACTCACTGCTGTAGGAGATGTTCCCTATGAATGGGTACATCAACCTTGCCTTGGCCCTTGTGTGATTTTTCTGTCTTTGCAGAGAGAGTCACCTTATATGAAAAAATTGTTTTGTTATTCAGGCCTACAGAGAATTGTACCCCCTCTGCAGAGCTGTATCTGCAGTTCTGTTTAGCATTTTCTCTCTGCTGTAAGGTTTCTCCCTCTCCAAGGGCTGATGGGTGTGATCCCATTACAGTGAAACATGTGATACGGCCCTATATCTGGAACCGCTTGCTACCAAAAGAATGGTTTCCTAGAGTCAGTGTCACTTGCGTCTTGCAAGTTATTTGGCAGCTGTATTTGGTGAACTATTGTGCCCCTCTGAGACTGACATGGTACCTGGGAATACAATATTAATGTAACAGATGAGCAGGAAGGTAGGCATGTAGAACTAGCATGTGTGTTAGACTTACATGCTTATATCTGAGAATTTTTAAGTGAATGACCCTGTAGACTATCCGTACTTCAGATCTGGATTAACTCTGAGAAGTCCTAAAATAGCTCGTGCAGCCTGGCAAAGAACATGTTGGCTCCATATTTCAAAATTAATTCCTATTGGATACCTTCCAGGGCTGGGTTTGTACCCTCAGGCATCTGTGGAATAGTGGTCAAAGGTAGCGGGGTTCTTTTAAAAACCCTGCTGCCATGACAAAGGGTAGTGGTTTGTCTTTTTTTAAGTTTGTTTGTTTGGTTTTTTTTAACTTCTATAAAGACTTTGAATTTCAATGGTAGTCAAGGATTCCAGGTTGCTCTGAAAAGAGCTCATTTACAGAATTTCTTCCAGAAGAAACTAAGCAGTAAAGAACTACTGGCAGACATAAGATATGAATATGATAAAGAAATTGGGACAGAGTAAATTCATTTGGAGAGTGTAAAAAGTTGGAAGGAGACTGTTTCAAATATTAACTGGTTTTCTTGGTTTCACTTGTAGAGGAAGAGGTTGGGGAAAATGGTAAACTGCAAATAATTGCAGGCATATGCTTCCTGGAAAATGAGACTCTGAATTCTTTTTAAGCTATTTTCCTTTTAGCCTGTTCCATAGTCTGAGATTCTTTGGTTCTGAGATCCTTGCAAGGATGTGGGTTCCAAAGAGGGAGATCCCCTTCATGTATTCCTGTTTCTAGACTATGCCTTTTGTCTCTACTGCTAATCCCAGTTTTGCAGAGTATCACAAGCTCAAAACTAAAGTTAAAATCTCAGCTCCTATCTGCAGGTTTCTGAATAGGAACAGTGATGGGGTTTAATTTTTAGGGTCAGTTGTTATTTATTTGTCAGCGTGTGTTGATTTGTATTGTTTCACAGCATATTTAAGAAAGTCCTGGTGCATTGAATTATGGAAAGGCTGTATTCAAAGGCAATAGGAATAGGAGGGCCTGTGCAGCCTTATGCTTGCTTTTGTGTCACGTGACCAGGAATGTGTGTCTAAAATTAGCCTTAGAGACAAGTCTTACAGTTCATTACTTTTCAAAGTGTTCTGAGATAGTTTTTAAGGGTGTCATTGGTTTTTATGTCTCCTGCTGAATCAGGGTAAACCTAAGTACATGCCTAACTACATTGCTAATGGGAGAACACTGTAAATTAAGTTGTAAAGTTTAGCATGGTGTGAGAGTGGTGATTTTTGATTTACTTAATAGTAAAGAGTATATACATGTCTACAGTACTGCCCACTAGTTTTGTTTCTGATACATTGCTGTAATATGTTACATTGTAGACCTTGTTGAAAGAATTAAAGTCTTAGTGGAAAGAGTCCTTTAAAATTATGCCTTTTGTAGCACTCAGAGCGTAGGCAAGCTTTAGGCTTCTGCTGAAATCAGCTTGATATTGGGAACAGATAAATGCTTCAGTTGAGGGTTGAGCTTCAGGTATGAGAAATAAATTTAAATAAACTCAACTGTGAATTGTAGCAAGATAAAAAAGTAACCCTTTTGGACCTCCTAGAGCATCCTAAGCCATAATTTCCTGAAATTTGTTTTAAAAGGAATAAATTGCCTTTTTTTGTTTTAATTTGGGTTCTCTCTCGTTTCAGCTCTTGGTCCGTGCAGGTGCTAAGCTGGATATTCAGGATAAAGATGGGGATACTCCCCTGCACGAAGCCCTGAGACACCATACCCTGTCACAGCTCCGCCAACTCCAAGACATGCAAGATGTGGGCAAGGTAGATACTGCTTGGGAGCCATCAAAGAACACAGTAAATAAAACACATTTATTTATTCCTTTTTTTTTCTGTATATTTGTCTCTTTGTCTAGTTTGTCTAGTTCTGTACTGTTGAACTGTATTTGGCAATATGAGTTTACATAGACATTCTACTTTAAACTGCGGCGTAGGCAGAAATCACATTGTTATATGTGGCTTTTCACATGTAGTCATTATTTTTGTTACAGAAAAACAGGGTTATTTATTTCAAAAATATTTCTACAAATCTCTCTTCCATAGTGAACATGTATTATAGCTGCCAAAATCAAAAGTAGCTTTTTAGGAAAGAGAAATAAACAGTGTTACAGTACAGAATAAGACTGAAATAATTTTCTGTGATTCAGTGTCTTGCATGTCTTTATAGCCTTAATTGTTTACTTGCTTCTATAACTTTGTGAAAGTATATTCTGTTAGAACAAGGCCTTCTTAATTTTGTATGTTTGTTTTTATATATCTTTTTGACACACCCAAAAAGTTATGTGAACCCTATATGTAAAGGTGAAGTTTGTGGTTTACCTGAGAGGCAAAGGAGAAATAAAATTCTGGAGCAATTTGAATTGAGAAAAACAAGAATTTTTTTCTGTAGGTATTAAAGATGCACAACATAACGGTGGGTCAGATCTGCTGAATCGTTAGTTACCAGTGTCATAATATTTTTTCTAATTTTAGCTGACGGTGATGTTTTTGCATTTTATAAAGAAAATACAAATGCACCGAGTTCATTAAAAAGCCTTTGTTCAAAATAATAATTTCCCAGTACGACAAATGTTTTTCAAACTGATTACTTAATCTCACTGAAATACACTGGAATAAGCTTTGAAAGAAATGTAAAATGACTGGCATTTGTAGGAATACGCTTGTGCCCTTTTAAGCAAGAGGAGGAGAGCAATTACAACTCAGTTGTTTCCATGATCTATGGACTCTATGAAAGGTGCCCAGAATACCTTGTGTATATGAATTTAATTGTGAAAGGAACGAATGGGAGATGAATAATTTTTTTTCAGATTCAGCATTTCATAAACTGGTTTCTCTGTTGCCCAGTCTCATTAGTGGCATCCACAATGAAAATAGAGTTGTTGTGTTAACGAGAAGTGGGTTTTTTTTCCATCATCTCTTTAAACATCACCTTGGGGGGGGATTTTATGTTTTAGATAATCAAGTTCTTTTTCTAGTTTCATTTGAGAATTATCTTTGGTTTAAACCAAAGGTGTTTTTTTTATTTCTATTAACGTAATAAGAAAAAAGGGACGGGAAAGATACCACAAGAAACAAAGAAAAAAATCCCCTCTTGATTGTATCTCTGATCACCTAAAAATGTTTTAATGTTCTTTAAAAAATCATGATTAGCCACTATCTCCTATATTAGCTTGATCAAACTGTTGGTCATTTTTTTGCACTTGTTTAATTGCAGAGAAGATTTTTCCCTTAACTAAAAAATTTGTGAGGTTTAAGTGACATGGAGAAGATATATGCCCTCAGAGAAGAGGTGAAAACTTGGTTATTTTAATTTTATGTGGCAACGTGTCACTGAAATATGAAAGATGGAGTAAAGCTTGAGTAAAATATACCTGTAAACTTTTTAAGATGGTCAAACTATCTTGAAATTGTCTTGTGAAAAATAGTAAATGAGAACCGTACCTAGACCTATTTATCTTTATTTAAATAAAGGTATTGTAAAAATTCTGTAAACTAGATTTGACCAGTAAACAGTTTTAAATATTAAACCACCTTTGGCCCAAAATTGTTTGTCAAAGACAGGATCTAAACTGTGCAAATGCGTGCAGGCATCTGGACCTCTAAAACCATCCAAAGACACATTAGTAATTTGTCTTCTGTGGAATTGCAAATACAGGTGATAGATAATAAAGGATAAATGGGATTAATAATTTATTCTGGGAACCTGTAAGGTTTTCTTTTTGTAAATATGATAAATTGAAGGTTTGTTTTGGGAGGTTTTTTTATTATTCTTTATTAATTCCTTTAAGGGTTGGGAAACATGTCAGATTTTGTTAGTTATGTGGTAGCAAATCACCTATGTAAATATGTAGTACTTTTGACCTCATTTTTGCTTGGCTAAATTCTAATTAACTTTGGACTGCTGTCTTGAAGATTCCAACCTATTAAGACCTGTAAGGTGCTTCTTTGTAGTATAGTACTTCAACAAATAATTATTCTATTTTAGTTTCAGTTGAAAAAACTGAGAAAGAAAAATTTCACTTGCAGGATTTTAGGGTTTTTTTGTATTTGATAAAGTTGATCAAACAGCAGCTTCATTGAAATTCTATAATTTTTTACTTTTTACCTTGACCACTATTTAAAATACAAACCAATATTTTTTACTGGTATCATGAACTTACTTTGTAAGTGGAAATATATGGAACGAAATCTTCAACATTGATTTATTTTTTTTTTAGAGTTCCTTCTGTTGGAACAAGCTCCCCAGGGAAGTAGTCACAGCACCAAGCCTGCCACAGTTCAAGAAGTGTTTGAACAATGATCTCAGGCTCATGGTGTAATTCTTGGGGTTGTCTTGTGCAGGGCCAGGAATTGAACTTCCATGATCCTTGTGGATCTCCTCCAACTCAGGATATTCTATATTAAGTCCCCACCACTACAAAAAAAGTCATTTGAGTTCTTTATTACAGGTGCAGTGTTCCTTGGTCTAGGGTACTTTTTATCCTAAATAAATGTATTATTCCCAGGTGCATTTAATGTAATTTATTTTAATATAGATGTCTTTCAGACTTTTAAAATGCTTTTGCATGATGCCACTGTCTAAATCCTAACTTAAAACAAAAAAACTCTAATGGAAGGTGTTTACAGCTTCAAAGGTAGCTCAGTAACTGCAATTACTTAGATGATATTTATGATATTTGTTGGACTACACAGAGACTTCTCCCTCACAGGTAAATTGGCTGGAATTGGCCTGTGTTGATGCATTTCAGGGCTGGACCCTTCCAGAGGAGGCTTTCTGCTGCTGTACTGTGCACTAAGACATAATGAGGCTCGTTTTTTTGTTCATGGATTTGTTTTGTGTTGTTCTCATTTTGCGTGCGTGAAAAGTTGTAGGTTCCTGAAAAGTGTCATGGGATGCAATATTGTCTTGGTGTTTTCAAATAGTATGGCATGCAGAGGCATTTTAGGACCCAAGGTTTTCTAGACTAATGTTGATGGCTGTTCCGTGATGACTACTCTGCCAGCCTCAGAGCAAATCACTTTCACTGGGTGTTGTACTGCCTTGGCTGAATTATTGACGTGGTTCAGAGTACCTGGAGTGAAGCTAGATAAAATCTCTTCACTTCAGCCAGTGCTGTAATTGAAGTGCATAAAAATGGTCTGAATTTATAAACAAAAATTTTCTGTGATCTGAACACAGCAAAGGAATGCGTCTCCATAACTTATTGATTTTCCTGGTGTGAAGTCTTTCTAGCTGTACTGTTCTTACCTAATCATAAGGAAGAATGCAGGATGAGCATCTGGGAATTCATAAAGTGGCCTTCAAGAGTCTTGTAGCACCTCAGTGATACGTATTGATATAAGAGTTTTAGTTAGGGATAAGAGCTCTTAACTAAAAGGAATAAACATAAATTGCTTCCCTAGGAAACTGGGCGACTGTATGATGAGAAGGATAACCTTGCAATTATCAAGGCAGGGTAAAGACTTCTCATACAGTCTTCACATGCTGCAAGAAATTAACCCAAACCAACGCTTTTTCTTCATGAGTTACCTCTGAAGGATGGGATAAATATCTAGAGGGGTTTTGAAAACTGTTTTCTTCATAGTTCAGACTTCAAGATATGCAGCTGTTAGGGCTGGAGTGACAGGTATCTGGTATTTTAAGTTTATTCCTGTATGCTGTTCCGTCTAAAATAGCACTTCTAGTCCTCTAAATACTAAATGGTTGTTAATCCAACCAAAATGACTTAATTTTTAGGGGGACTTTTAGAAGACCAGCTACAGGGATAGATTGTACAAAATGAAAAATGGTGTCAAAAAGTGTACATCAGTCAGTTGGGCACTTAAATAATGGGAAAGAAGTGCATACAAAATCCTGCCTCTATCCTAACATTGAAGCCTTTATAATTCCAGATTTCAGCACTTAAAGCTCCCAGAATTGGAGCTGTCCGAGCTATGCCAAAGCTGTTCCTTTGAATGTAGGGTGGTGTAGTTTGCTGAGGAATTCTTAGTGGTGCCAGCAGTTCTGGTTTTTTGTGTAGTCTGCGTTATACTTAATGGATTTTATCTAATCAAACTTTAATACAAAAAGATGTTGGGAGCAGGCCCAGAATGCTCTGGGGCAGGTGAATCCTCTTCTTGCTGGGCTATGGTAGTGAGCCTTCTCTCTTTGTCTAGATGGCCCTGTGAACTGTGTGTAATAGGTACAGTAATACAAAAATAAAGTACTAGCTGTAAAAGGGCAAAGTAGCCTTATCTGATTAGGACAGGAAGGACAGTGTGTGAGTTTAAATCCATCTAGGCTGAGAAAGACTCAAATTCAGTTGCTTCCGTGGGCAGGTATGTTATCACTAGACTAAAAGTAAGTGTGTATTTATTTCTCTGCTCAGCTGTGTTTTCAGTCCAAATGTGGTGTTGTTGGCAGCATTTTGTCTGAACTCTGCAATTTCAGTGTACTGAAGTGTGTTCTGAATATACGCACTGGAACTTTGCCCTTTACAGTACTTACACAGGGCAACCCCTTCACATGTGAGTATAGGCGTGCAGGATGCTTCAACAGTCAAACTGTTCCTTGCTGAATTCTTATTCCTTGCTGAATTTTAGTTCCTTAAAGGAAAATTGAGTATAGCTGACTAAAAATTAAGCAATTGTACAATTGTTTTAATTTTAGTTCTAGAGATGCTTCCTTGAGCTTATAGGTTTATACATATATGTGTGTATGTGCATGTGTTCATGTCAAGTAGTTTTCCTTTAGCCAAACAATTCTTAACTGTATAGAGAGGCTTTCAAGTTGCTTACGTATTTGTTTTCTTTCAGTTAATAATGGGACTTGGCACTCAAGGAGCAGAGAAGAAGAGTGCAGCATCTATTGCCTGCTTCCTGGCAGCCAACGGAGCTGATCTCAGCATTCGTAACAAGAAGGGTCAATCTCCTCTCGATCTCTGCCCTGATCCGAGTCTCTGCAAAGCATTGGCTAAATGTCACAAAGAAAAAGTCAGGTTTGTATATTCATAAAATACAAGGTTTCTAAATCTCTGCTTTCTATAGATTAACTTATTTAAAACACCGTGCCTTTATTAGCAATAGCATTAAAACATGCAAGCTATTTTATTTACTTTCAATTAATTCTTCATTTGCTGTGATACATTAGTTGAAATTTACCCAAGTCTTACAGGACTTTCATGCATGTTAATATGGAAGGGAGGAGAATGGGAAGGTGACAATCTGCAGGTGGAGGTTCGTAGAGCTTCAGAAATAGCAGGGATGGGGGGGACTCACTGGAAGAATAATTAGGCATTTTAACAGGTTGGCCTAGGAAGTTGTCAGATCTCCACACAAATCTCATATGAGTTTTAAAGGCTGAAATGGGTGAAGCCCAGTATAATAGCCTGGTATAAATTTAGTGTTGAAGATGCTTTGAGCAGGTGGCCTACTGAGTACCTGTCAACATGAACAATTGTATGATTCTGTAAAAAGAGTATAATGGAGTGGGTCTGATGTCTTTAGGAATTATGATTTCAGAGAAACGTCATGTTACCAAGTGTATGCAGTATGAGATGATTCAGCTTGTCCCGGTTGTGTTCCCCCCGTGATTTCTTAAACGATTCTCATCCTTAATTCCTGTATGGAAATCAAAACGGTACTTTCAAAATGTCACAAAGAGTGGCTGTTTTTATTGATGTTGTCCTGGTAAGGAGTAAGGTGCTTATATTCTTTCAGAGCCTTTCTGTCTGTGTCCATCTGTCGGCCTCATCCCTTGGCTGTTCCCTCTCCTCCAGCTTTTACGGGCTGGTGAGGGCTGTGGGAGCGAGGCCCTCTGCTGGGGGAGCAGCAGCACAGCGCTCCGTCCTCAACTCGCTGACCGAGCCTGGGCTCTGTCACTTGCTGGGCATTGAAACGTGTTCAGGGTGAAGGTGTTCAGCTGTGCGGTTCTGAATCTACAGGGCATGTCTCTATCAGTAAACTCTTAGGATGAGAGGGAAGGGCGTTTCACGGCTTTTTACGTACATGCTCACAACATGCTGTTCTGTGTCCAGTTTCTCTACGATGTCTTATCTGAGCATGTGACCTTGCACTCTGGTGTCCGCTGTTCATTTGGGAAAAGGCAGTTCAGATTGCTTTATGATGATACAGTGATGCCTGAATGCGTAGGAGTATATAAACAGCCAATTGATGTGCATTTTAAATTAATTTTTTTTTTTTAGTTCTTAAAAGTTTGACTGCAAGGTTTCTTTGTAGTGGTCAGGTTGGTTCCCGAAGTCCATCTATGATCAACAATGATTCTGAAACCTTAGAAGAATGTATGGTGTGTTCAGACATGAAGAGAGATACACTGTTTGGCCCATGTGGACACATTGCCACTTGTTCTCTGTGCTCACCACGGGTGAAAAAATGCCTCATCTGTAAAGAACAAGTTCAGTCTAGGACAAAGGTAAAAACCTCCAAAATTCATTGGTTCTCTCTCTTTTTTAACGGAAAAGAAACAAAAATAGAGTGGTCCAGGAAATACATAATTTATTTTATGTGGTAGTTTGCCTTACATGTGTCTCACTGGATGGAATTAATTTTGCATTGTAGTGATATCTTGTCCCAACATTGTACATTGCTCTTTTGTGTTTCCCTGTACCTTTCCCTGCCTTGCAATGTTTTTATTGTTCAGGTCTTCAGAGTTCCTAATACAGTCACCTGAGGATACTTTATTGAAATAGATTATTTCCTTCCTCCACGGTATTTTTTTCTTCACGTTAAGATAAATCGCTGCTTTTTCTGAAGTATAATTTCCCTCAGTAATACTCAATTCTTCTGAGTTCTTTTATTCCTTAGGGCTGCTTAAAAGATCATTTGCCTGTAAACTGAGTTAATTAATATGTGCTTGTTTTTGAAGATAATAATTACTTTCAGCTTTCACCTTTTCTTTCTTAGGAATCACAAGTTTCATTATGCTGTCTTTTTTCTTCAGAGTATCAACCAGTTGTGCCCTATTTTGGAGACCTAGTCTCAGTAGTTTTTATGAAAACCCAACTCTATTTTTAAATTTTTTTCCAAACATTTGACTAGTCTGCTTCTGCACTATGTTAGGGGTTTTTTTTCTCTACTTCAGAGTAAATATAGGAGTTGTAAATATAAATTTGTATTGGTTTTACTATTCACTCTCCTATTCTTGTTTCTTATACCATTCACTATTCTGCGCTGCGTATTTTCAAAATCCAAATGTTAACATAGCGGGAGCTCTTTTTTCTCTAGACTTCCTTTATAATCAGTGAAAGGGTTCTGTCACTGGGGGATTCAGAGCAGCAAAGTAAGGCTTCTACCTCTAGTCATCCATCTAAAGAAGCTAATCTATGGAAATCAGCTTTCCCAGGTGAAGGCTAACCTTTGTGAATAACCTTCCCTTCATTTCTTTTGCAGAATTAGGTTGAGAGTGTGGAATATCTGGTTAATATTTCTCTTCTATATAAAAACTTACAGCAATATCTGTAAAAAAGGCTAAGAAATTAATGACTCAGGCCAACAGTTCTCTACAGTTCTCTATGAACTGGAAGAAGTGGTCCAGGCTAGTATGAATGGAGTGGTATGTGATGTCTGTGGTCAAACTCTATATGCCCCATCCCTAGAAGTGTTCGAGGCCAGGTTGGATGGGGCCCTGAGCAACCTGCTCTAGTGAAAGGTGTCCCTACCCATGGTAGGTGGGTTGAAATGGGATGATCTTTAAGGTCCCTTTCAACCCAGACCATTCTGTGGTTGTATGGTATATACAAGTACTCACAATAAAGGGCTAGAGAAACCCTAATCCAGAATATACCAGTACCTTATAAGTGAATTTCATAGGATCGCAGAATGGTTTGCGTTGGAAGGGGCCTTTCAAGTTAGTCATCTAACTAATATCTAACACCCTGCAATGAGCAGAGACATCTTCAACTAGATCAGGTTGCTCAGAGCCCCATCCAACCTAACCTTGAATGTTTCTAGGGGCAGGGCATCTACCACCTCTCTGGGCAATCTCATTATAAAATATTTCTTTCTTCTATCTAGTCTAAATCAACTCTCTCTTAGTTTAAAACCATTACCGGTTGTCCTTCTGCAACAGGCCCTGCTAAAAAGTTTCTACCCATCTTGCTTATAAGCTCGCTTTAAATACAGAAAGGCTTCAATAATGTCTCCCCAGAGACCTCTCTTCTCCAGACTGAATAACCCCAATTTAAGTATATATGATGGAACAAAGAACAAGAAAAAATAAAGAAATATATACTGTCCTAACTGCTTCTCTGTGCCTGTCAGTGTACTGAATGTGTAAAAATTGCTAGAAAATATATCTTCTTAGAAGTTATCACACTGACTCATTAAAGTTAGATTCTGAGGTGCTGAATTGTTTTAAAAAAACCAAACTAGATAAAGCTTCTTGAAGTCCACGTGCCTTGCAAATTAATGTAGAGAGCAGGAGATAAACTTTTCTTGTATGTGTTTGTTGTTCTTTACAGATCGAAGAATGTGTAGTATGTTCAGACAAAAAGGCAGCGGTGCTTTTCCAGCCTTGTGGTCATATGTGTGCCTGTGAGAGTAAGTAACTTGACAGAAGCCCTTTTTGAAGTAGTCATGAAACAGAATATTTTTAATTGGATTGCTGAAAGGTCATCAGTAATCTGATGTCATGTCCAATTTCCTTGATAGCCTGGTGTGATGGTTAGAATTTTGACAGTATTTGACATGCTGGTAATAATTGGAGGACAAAGTGGAGATTTTCAAAAATTGAGGAAACAAGTGCTCTTCCATCTGAGTTATTTATTACAAAAACCTACTGTATATCATTAAAACTTCTGAAGTTATTAGAATTAATTTTGTTGCTTTTCTGCAGCTTTTTGGGGCATTCAGATGTGCAAATGGTGTTTTAAAAGAATACTTTAAATAAATATTTAGTATGCTTCGTTACTAATTTACAGATTTGCACAAGGGCTGTATTTTTCTCTAAAAGACACATCATATATCTTTGCAAAAAGCGCCATTTGTGTTTCACTTTGATTTATCCTGTGTAGGAAAAAAATACCTAGGAGATTGCCAGAAATTTTCTGGTTTTGAGAATATGTGGATGAGAATGCAGCCATCACCTTGTCTCCAGGCATTTCAGGGCTTTGTTGAAGAGTGATTTGCCTGGAGAAGAGCAGTCCATATTGATGAGGACCTACATGAGAGGGAGGGTAATCATTCCCATGAGTAACTGCTTGCTTGGTCTTGCTAAAGAAGGCTGATTTCTTCCTCTGTTCTGGCTGAGGCAGCTGACGTCATTGACTGTAGTTACCCTGATCTGGCCTCTTTCACTGTCTGCAGTTGAAAGATGATGAGAAAAGTGGTTTTGATTTGTTTCCCAGAAAAGAGGACAACAAAAAGATTGATTGCTGTGGTGAAGGATTTCAGCAGTGCAATGCACATTACCAAGTCTAAGCTGTAACAGGGACAGAAAAAGGTTTAACAAATGCAGATGATTTCTTTCCAGATTTTTTTCTGGACATCTTGTTCAAACAGGATAATGGAGAGTCTCCAAATTTGTGTAGTTTATAAGACCCATTTTATTAATTTATAGTAACCTTTTGGCATTTATGAGACATAATAATTTGCCTTTTGTAGAAGAATTACAGCCTCATTTCTAGGATTATATCAAAAGATGTAGGTTTATTCTTCAGGGTAAGGAGCAGCACTTATTTGCCCCTGGACCATTAGGACAGTTAGTGAGATTCTTTGCTCTAAAGGAAAAAGTGGGTAGCGAGACATTCTTGGAAATTCCGATCTCAAATGTGTGTAATTGTACTTTTTAACTTCAGCAGTTCTAGTGGAATAGACATCCATTTGGAGAAAGAGGAACCTGTTCACGTGTAATACTTTAAAAGGAGATAAAGGGAATAGATTTACTTTGAATCCCAAACAGGATGTTGTTTATATGTGTGATTTGCAGAAAGTTTGTGCAGAAAGTAGTTTTTTCTATTATAAGCATATGTTCAGTCATTGCTGTACAGTTACTGTGATTAGACAAGCTCACATATAGAAAAGAAGAAAAATTAAGTAGCAGGATTCAGAGTTGATTTATTTCTCTGTCCTACCAGATTGTGCAAGCTTGATGAAGAAGTGTGTACAGTGTCGGGCAGTGGTTGAGCGAAGAGTGCCTTTCATAATGTGCTGCGGAGGGAAAGGTACAGAAGATACCACTGATGATATTTGTGAGTGACTCCAAAGCCCATACTCTTTCATATTCCTCCACCGACTTCTTATTCTCATTCTTCTAAATGACCTAAATACTTTCTCTCCTTTCTAAAGGAAAGTTCAATAAAAACAATGTTAACCCAGGTATCCATTTGCTGTTTGCACTACTTTCTGCAGTGGCAGCAGCAGATGTAATAATAACACTGGTCATTATACTGGAGCATTGCTTCCAGCGTTCAGAGTAAGGCCGAGAGCATGTGGTAGCTTAGCCACTTGGTAATGTCTAATGAAGCAAAAGCTGTGAATTGTCTGTAATTGTGCAAATGAGCAAATAAATGTTTGGGTTTTTTTACTTCTGGAACTCTGAAAGCATGTTAAATGTTTTGCATCTAGGTACAAGCAACTTTCCTGACAGAATGTAGAGTTTTACATCTCCTGCTTTGACTAGTTTTTAAATTTCTTGTGACTTCTTTGAATAATTTCTGTGGATTATGTGCATTTACTCTGTCTGTGTATGTGCATTTACTCTGTGGTATGCAGTATTTCAGTTGACTTTATGGGAATTGGAATATTACTTCGTTCTGGTCATAATGTTCCAAAATAGATAAATGTAAGAATAATCAGTAAAATCGTGTTTTCAATACACTGGGAATTTAAAATACTTTACAGTTTTTCTGCTTCTTATAGTAACATTGCTTCCTAGGTCAGTCAGGTATAAGAATATTAATCAGAGCTTGTTCAAAGTCTGAACAAATTACTTCCAAGACAGTTGTGCAGTTTTCAACACCAAAGTGAATCATCGGTGTAGATAAGTCTTTTCAGTGCTAAAGGATTTGACTTTTTTTTTTTTTTTAAGCATATACCCCAAAAATTTTACTTCAGGAACTACTAGCAAATAAGAGCTCCAAGACCATTAAGGGACTACAAGTATCATTATTGTGGAAATATTTGTCAAAGAAGTGTTGCCACTAAATTCAAAGAAATTCTTTATTAACTGAGCTGCAGTGATGATGTAGTGAATTCAATTAGATTACCAAAGATATTTGACTAACATTATTTCAGATAATTAAAAAATTGTAGTTATGACACTGGAAGTAATTATTCCTGTTTCATTGGATTGCTGCATAATCATGTATCTTTATTTTCTTTACGTTACAGCAAGTGGAAACATTCCAGTTTTGCAGAAAGACAAAGACAATACTAATGTCAATGCAGATGTACAGAAGCTGCAGCAACAGTTACAAGACATCAAGGAACAGGTAAAAGTGCTGAATAAAAATTTTATGGACCACTAAACTAATTGGACAAGCAAATGCATCCTCTGTTATTTAAAGCAAGATGACGTGTTAAAGTGCATCAGCTCTTAAATTTTAGCTAAATGACCAATATTTTTTTGCGTGATGTGGCTTGTATGTTCTCTATGTACAGGGTTAAAACCAAAAAAATCAAGTGACCAGGTTTGATAATCAGTCTGTTTAAGAGCATCTGTGTTGGCGTGACTAAAAAAGGGTGCTCTGTCCAGTCAGTGTATTCTCTGCCTGTTTAGTGACCTGAGTGTGTAGGTACAGCAGAAGCTGTTTTCATGGAATGGTGGTAAAAGTAGATTTTTTTCACTGTTCTGTATCTACCTGCATCTTTACTTGTTTGTTCATTAGCTGTCTTTGAACAACAGCTGGCAGTTACCTGCCATATGAGGGGTATGGTTCACATATTCTTCAAAAGATTGTGTAATTGCAAAGTTAAAACTTTGAAAGTACTATACAAAAAACTTGAATATTTGTAATTTAAATGTTATGATTTGTCATCTGTAATTATGTATAGTGTTTACAGGAGGAAATTTATACAGATTAACTACAGATTGTGTTGATTATTCGTTGGTTAAGTTACATGCAATTCAGAAACCTAATGGAAAAATTAATTTTCTACTGACCTATTTAAATGTGTTACATCTCTAAGTCTAGTTCCATTTGAAATGCTTAAAGTAGTTGTCTACATGCAGAACTTTGTTGTGTTAAATTACCGAATTGTTTCATTGCTTTTCCATCTGTAGAAAAACTTGATTTTTAGATTTTTCACTAGTAAAGGACCTGGAGTAGCTGATTATTGTATGAACTTACTCTCTTAGAACCCTAATAACGTGATTTTGGCTTCCCTATGTATAACAAAACTGGAAGAGACTTTTCATGGATACAGGAAACAGGAGTGTTCTAACTTGCTTTTTCCCCTTGTAAGGCTTACAGCAGTCAGTAATACTTCAGTGATGGCAGCATCACATCTCATCCTGGTAGTTGTGGCTTTCAGCTGTTCGTGCATGTGAAAGCTAAGGCTATAGTGTTTAGTTTGCCAGTTTTACAGCCCATATCTCTAAATGCCTTAAATTTGGGAGCTGATGTGCTCAGTGGAATGTCTATGAAGAGCTGTTCCTGTCATATGGTGACTGGGCCAGCACCCTAGTAATAGAAATTCAAAACAGATTCCTGTGTAGCTTTCCTCTTTTAAAGAACATGCAGATGGAAAATTGTCATTTGAAAAATGCATGTCTGTCTTAACAGTAACACCTGGAATGTCTAGATATCTCTGATATCTTACATCTACTGTTTAGCTTCTGCTTTACTTTTTAGCATTGAATGGAAAGAATATGGTTACTTCTTTGGCATTTGAAAGGATATGTGTAAATGGTGCAGATGAATGTAGAAATGCAAGTAATCTATTTTCTTCAGAGGTATGTTTTTCTGGTTAATTTTAGGAGTTTATAAAAGATTTCTCTTTGGGTATGCTAATACTCTTAGGCACAGGAAAAGAAAACTATATTACAGGTTTTTTTTCTTGATTAGATGTGATCTCAGGGGTTTTTTTTTCAGTTTTCCTTAGGTGCTCTTTTATTCTATACAATTTTGTCTTACTTTTGAGATTTGCTAGCCAGAAGCCAGAATTGTTCAATGCCTCTGACTAGAATGAGGTGGTTCTGGTCATTCTTGTGTGCATCTTGGCTTGAGACTCTTCCATATTTTCCTTAGTGTCTTTTCTGCTTAGTCTTGTGATCAGGCAAGTTGAATATCATATTTGCCAGTAGCAAGTTGGATTTGATAAAAATTCATCATGTCATTTTTTAAATTTGTGTTTAAAGTGATGCACAGCAGTCCACTATAACTGTGTATTCTTTTGATTTATGCTGTAACAATTCAGTGTTAAATTGATATTTTTCTACTTAAAATTAATTTGTTCTCTTTCAGCAGGTATAATCCTTTGTTTCAACTCATACCTTCAATGATAATCTAATATGTTAGTGCAGCAAGCTTTTAAAACCATTTCTGGTGGCAAGCAGAAGTGATGCTGATGTCAACAGAATCTCCCACATCTGATGACCACACCATTCTTCAGGGATTCCCTGAATGTGAACCCTTTTGACTGTAATTGCAATACCTTCACTCCATTTCATACATGATCATCATCATCTGTCTAATATCTTATGTATGTTCCTTCACCATACTTACATCACTTTCTTCCTCCTTAAAAATAAATTTATTTTGTCACTGTGCACCTGTATATTGTTGGAAAAACTGTTTTTAGTAAGGAGGAATTGATACTTCAAACAGTTTAAAACACCTTGTTAGTGGTAAAAAATTTTTTTGAATTGCAAAGCCAATTGAGGTGACTATGAGCACTTTTTCAGAGTCCTTACCCAAAGAAGTAGTTATCATTGAGAACAGGCATAATGCCTTTTTTATAGTCCTTTTTTATTTCTTTTTCTTCAAAAGATAGTAGTCAAATCTTTCATGCAGAGACTTTTCTAACAAACTAGTAGTACAATAGAAACAGATACTACTTATTCTGTAGAAGTACTTATAAACTCCTAGTTAAGTAAGAAATTCTCCTTGGAAGCTGGAAAGCTCAGTTATCTGGGCTTCTATCTCACTGGGAAACTGCTGAGCTAATCAAGAAAACCCTGTGTAGCAAACAGGAAGATTCACTGTCCTGCCAGCTGTGTTCTCCTACTGTGTAAAAGTAACTTAACATTTAAGTTAGTATCATGTTGAGAAATTAAACAGCTAATGTATTTTATATTCTCTGCTTTCATACTAAACAGTAGAAATTTGGCAATTTGCTAATACTGCATGCAATTGCAGAAAATATCTGTAAGATGAATATGTTAGGATTTCTGTGCTTCACTGATTGAAACAGTTAAAAGTAATGGTGTTGAAACAGATTTTAATTTTTATTATTTCTGAGTCCCTTGATCAATGTTTTCATTTTTAAATGCTGTTGTGTCATTTGGAGAGAAACAGACCCTTTTAACTTTAGTAATTCTGACATTATATTTAGACACAAAGGCAGTTAGCTAAAACATAAAGGCTACGAGTTGTTGGTTTTTTTCCCAAAAAGATAAGATTAGTGTTTGCTTTGTCAGTCCTTTGTCAAAGGACATCATGCCAATGCTGTCAGGTTATAGACACTTATCACAGAACAGCTCTGTGTTCATTGCCTTGGAAATAGCTGTTTCACTGATACTTGAAGTCTGTGAGTTACTGAAGGAAGAATACTCTTAATTGTCCTCTTGGGATGTGTAATGATTTGAACCAGGTTTTCCCCCTGGAGCAAAGTGACAGGGGGCTAGGACTAGAGAATTAGAATTTTGAGGATCTCAAACCATGACAGGATGTCAAGCTGGTGACTTAGTGTGAAAGGAAAAATGAGTGGGACTGATTGACAGACACTCAGTATTGGGCAAATTTTTTGTTTAAGAGTGTTTTGTTTTAGTACTGTGGAAATCTGGCAAAGCTGGAGAACACTCCCCCTTCAGGATTTTTTTAAACATAAATTGACATAAGGTTTTATACTCCTGCTACTCCATTATACTGGTATCCTGAAGATTAAAATAGGCATTTGACCAGACTCCATGCCAATTTAAACTTTGTATAAGCAGAATGATGGTGATTTGGTTTTTTTTTGGTCTTCAACTAAGCTATGTACCTTAGGAAGTAATAAAGGCTAGAAGTGGCACTCAGTGCCATGGTTTAATTGACAAGGTACTGATAGGTCTTAAGTTGAACTTTATGATCTCAGAGGTCTTTTCCAACCTACCTGATTCTGTGAATACCTGTTAATTCCACAGAAACTGTGCTTTAAAGGTTATACTGAATAGGGTCCCTAATATGGATTTCTCTCTTTAGATGAACAAATTGAAGTAAACACCCAATGATGAGTATGTAAACAAGTCACAGGTGCAAGACGGTGATAAAATGAATTTGTATTTGAAATATGAACCCTCTCAGTATTTCATATTATGTACAAGATCAACATTTATATTTGTTAGATATGTATAGTGTGTCTCAGATCTGAGGTTTGACTTGGTGGACTATAGAATGGTCTTAACAATTATCATCTGTTGTAACATCTATTCATTTACTAACCTTTGATCAACTGTTATAAATGAAATCCTAATGTGGCTGCAATATGTTTATGGTGAAGGAACATGCCTTACCAAAATTTCTGCATATGACAAAAGGTGAAGGACACTGTTCCTTAGTGGCTTGGTACAAAATTAATTTTGCTGTTGAATAACCTTTAGAGATTTTGGGCATTGGCTGTCACTTTAATGTTCAGCAATTAAAACTGATTTTAAAAGTTTGCTGTGCTACTGTTATGACTGAAGGTCAGATATTTATTAAACTGTTCTTCATTTGAAACTTGAGGTGTTCTTTTGGTTGAAAATCTAGATAACTTCCACAAACAAAGTATTGAATATTTACATAGATTATTGATTATGCAGCATTTTTATTGCTTCTACATGTGTTCAGTGCTTGATGTTTTAAGGTAAGTATACGAATGGCCAGATAACCTGAGAAGAAATTTGTAAATCATTACCCAAGCATTGCATTTGTAAAACTGTTTGTTGTGTTTGCTCCCTGGAAGATTACATGACATATAGGAGACTGTTTTTGAAGAATCCTCAAGTTTGCAACATTAAGACAATGATATTGAAAATTTGATGTCAGCCTTCTACTGGATTGTCTTACTTAAAGGGGTCATATTTGGAAAAAAACTGCATAGTTGTTTGTGTAGGAAAAGCCCACATATTTTAAATCAATATCAAGTAAAAATGGGATTAAAAAAAGCCCAAACTAATTTAGGTTAGCAGCTGGGTTATGCTATGGCAATTATCTTTTATGCTTAAGATGATTTTGTATTTGTTGTTATATGCAACATATAAATTGTTGACATTTTCAATACTGTATAACTGCTGCCATTGACTGTGTAATCTGTCAAAATCTTTTACAGACTATGTGTCCTGTCTGTTTGGACCGCCTAAAGAATATGATCTTTCTCTGTGGCCATGGAACGTGTCAGCTTTGTGGAGACCGAATGAGTGAATGCCCTATATGCCGCAAGGCGATTGAGCGAAGGATTCTTTTGTATTAGATAGTGGAACCAGTGTCTTTTATTAGGTTGTGAAATATTAAGGTCATTTTGATGGTTTAAATCTCTGTAAGTTTAAAAGGCAGTAAAGGGTTCTAGTGAAAACATTTCTAATACTGTAGCACAGGTTCATTACATGGTAATTGTTTAAAGACTGTGAACACACCAAATAAAAGAACAGTATTTGAACAGTCAGCTTTTACCTTTACTCTTCTAAAACATCTAAGCCAGAAGCTAATTTAAAGCAGTCATTTTTTTCATTTTCTTTTTGTCTTCTTCCCCTTATAGTTTAAAGGGACATTCTTGTTTTGGTTTTGTTCATGTGTACCATATACGTATCAGATGTCAGGTGATGTAAGGGATTTTTTTTTTTTGTATTGTCAGTTACTACCAAACATAAATATTTAGGATTTTTTTGGCTTTATGCTTTTCTGGAGACTGTTGACACGTTTCCTGTGATAGTTCTGATTCACATTAATTTCCATCTTGAAATATACAGTCATGAAAAATCAATACAAATTATATACACACTAGTAATAAATATACCATTCCCATAAGATGAGACCTCAGAATACAATAAGGTAATTCTAACTTTATCATGCCCTTTGTTGCTGAGGATGGCCTGGGAAGGAAATAGTAAAAAGAAAATCTGTTTTAGAAACATTAGGTTCCCAAAACTGCACTTTAGTCTAACAGGTTCAAGCTAGCTAACTTAAATAGTGAACATTGTAATTCTGCTAGTCACATGACTTTGTACAGAATTTCTTTTAACCTGACTGGAAAGGAAAATGTTTGAGCAGTGGGTAGTTATCCATTTCGGGTGAGTGCGTTTGATCAGTTGTAGAGGAACATATACATGTGGAGCCTTTTAAAAATTGTGGGTATATAAATAAGGAAAAATTAGAGGTTTTGCAACATTTCCTCTCTTTTTAAGTGGGTTTTATCATCTCCAGGCAAACAGGGTCAAGAGCAAAAGAGAAGATTTAATACTGCTTATTCATCTGAGTTGGGTGTTAACACCAGAACTTATCTGTGAGCATTACTGGGTAATACTGCAAATGAAGATATTGCTGACAGAACAGTGAATTTTGTGAGCCTTACTTAGGTGAGCTGAATTTGGCTAAAGGAGTTTGCTGCCACTGATGTGACAAAGAGCTGTTCCTGACCCCAAAAATTCTAATGTCAGGAACTGTAGACTGTTAACATTTTGATAACAAATACATCCTTTCATCATTCGTGATGGTAGAAAATATGCTAATTTGAGGATCTCTTGTAGCTAAAAGGAATGTGTACCTACTCCTAAGTGATTCAACAGTTTTGTGAGTGCAAAGTTCATGTAGCCCTTTGCCATTGTGCAGACTTCATTTGGATGTGCTCTTGCAGGACAGTAAAGAAATCCATGCTGAAGTCATTTAGGTGCCTTACTTGCAGCTAAGATTAACTTATCA
Source organism: Manacus candei (assembly GCF_025592945.1). Taxonomy (NCBI): domain Eukaryota; kingdom Metazoa; phylum Chordata; class Aves; order Passeriformes; family Pipridae; genus Manacus; species Manacus candei. The sequence continues at coordinate 10,437,631 of NW_026138056.1, forward strand.
CTTAATTCTCATTGCATATGTCAAAAATGTGGACAAAGAGATAGTTCAGGGAAAGATCCAAGTAAGGATAAAGGCATAAAATTGTGGTCTCTTCAGATAAATGAATCTTTCTTTTGAAGCTTATGTTGCTATGCCTGAATTGTGCAAACGTTGGCAAAAGTCTCAGAAGAATGGTACTAATAAACTATAAAGACAGACAAACCTTTAAGCAATAAGATTTAAACACTGAATAGAGTTTTCCAGGAATCAGCTACAGTGATATATTGGAAAAATGTATGTAGAGTAGCTTTTAACATTGCAAAGTGATGTAATACACAGCCTTTCTATAGCCATCTTTAATCCTGCTCCAACATTGCAAATGTTACTCATTCTTTTCAGTGTTTTTTCATTGGACAGAATCACAATCTGGAGTCATTATAGTAGTCTGGTGTATTTTGTACATTAGTAGTCATCTCTTCTCAGATAATCTGTGTATCTGTATTCTTGGCAAAATGAAATAGCCTTCCCTTTTTGCTTCTTGGGTTCCCATCCTAAAGTACTAGAATCTCAAGGAGCTTTGGAAAGTCTCTGATATAAGGCTTTTTTTTCAGTTCAGCATTTTGCTATCTCCACTTGAACTCTGAGTGCGCCTGAGTTTTCATGGCAATTTTCATTTGACCAATGTGCATGTCACTAAGTTTGAGGGTGGTTTTGGTTTTTTGGGTGGTGGTGGTGGGTTTTTTTAGGGGGGGGAGAGGGCAGTTTTCTTTTGCTTTGATTTGGGGTTTTTTTGGTAGCATGTTTGACAGCTGAACTTTCTATAGTAGGCTTCAGTTTCCTGTCAGGCTTCCCTTGGAAATACTTCTATAATAGGATATATGCCATTTGACAGTCGATTCTGAATTTTAGCCTGTAGCGCATCAGATCTGTACCTTGGTTTCCTCTGTCTCTGGTAGACATATTTTGAAAACTGTGTCCTCTTAATTCTTCATGGGGACCTCTATAAACTGCTGTAGCACAAAGGCAGGGTGGATTTATTCTTGATAGGGCAACTGAAACTTCATTATAGCAATTGGCATTTTCTTAACTCTTTTTTAGTGGAACAAGCCAGAATTACTTGAAAGTATTCCAGCTTATCATGAATTGAAAAATTCAGCTGAGTAAGAACTGATCTAAAGCATCCTGGGTAGGAAACTGTATTTGGATGTTAAATATTAGTTGACTGCAGAAGGCACATACCGTAACATAGATAGGTGAGTTCTCTGTTGGGCTTGTATTTTTCAACAGAGAAGCTGTTGAAACACTCTCAGTACTTGAATGCCATCACAGTCCTATGGAAACAGAGACAATGAAGGTATTGCTTGAGGAGCAGACTTAGTCTTCTGTACTGGAATTACAGTGGATGTATGTGACTGCATAGGAGTTTGTGATTGGACTCATTTGGCAATGTTGTGTGCCAGTTGAAATTGAAGTATGTCAACTTGATGCTATTATGGTGCTACGAGAAACAGCTGAATTAGGAAAACTAGGTAAGTTAACCAACAGTTACATAATAGTTCAACTAACAGTCAAACTATTAGTATAGGCCTCTTATTGACTGGTGGAAGAGCTGTATCTTGTCTTAAGGAAGGCTACACCATGTTTGCCTTTCAAAAACCTAATGAGGACAAATGTTTGCAAATCCAGTATTGTTTCTTGAAATAGGTATTTATATTCACACATTGGATTCTGATGTAGAAGGTGAGCTGGTGTTGTTGAGGAACCTAGTGAGTTTGTTCTCTCTCTTTAGTCTGGTATCATCTGTACAATGTGCGTAGACTAAAAGTGGGTAACACATAGTAGAAGGATGAAAAACAGAAGTTCAGTTGGAAGCCAAAGGGTGTTACAACAAGTAGGAGAGCTGAGGATATATCACTGTGCCTCTGTCTTCAGCAAAAGATTAACATGTAAATCTCACCGGAGCAAAGTGATAATGAGAAAAATCAGTAAGGTGTTTAATATACTGTAAAATCATAAAATGCGAGAGTTGCAAGGTTTGTTTATTATGATTATCCCCCAGTATTTAATAGCAATTTCGAAATTAAATGGAATGAAATATCTTGATTTGTTTCTTGAAACAAGAAGGCACCTAATAATACGTATTGTTCAGATGTGAGGTATGCAGAGATGTTTAAGTAAAATACTTTCTTTTCCTTTTAGTAAAATAAATAAATACTGTGACATCAGTACACAGTGATTTAAAGTATAAAGACAACCGAAGAGTCTAACAGAATACTCTAAATAGTTGTAGCATGTTAACTTTTATATAACTATGTTTTGACTTTTTTTCCCTCCCAAACCTTCTTATTACTTACTGCACCCCAAGCTCATATAGCACTTCTCAAAATTTTGGCTCTTAGTACAGTCTCTTTTTCCTGAAATGGATACTGAAAACTACACTGGCAAAATAGTAAACAAGTTACTTTGTAAATGTCTAAGTTCCATTAGAAGGTGGTGTTCTTAGTTTGGACTGGGTGTGGATATAGCAGATTTGCACAAGTACTTGTGCCTTGTTAGCATAGTCTTACAATTGGTATTTTAGCCTCTTTTAAAGATGTGAAATGGTCTTTCAAAAATAATCTAAGTACTTATTGTGTAGATATTTTATAGAGATTAAGGTTTATGTATGTGTAATTATCTTTAGCAGTATTAATTGCAGTTTGTGTAAACACTAAATTGTTTGAAGAAGCTGCTTTAAGCTAGTGATCTGAGCTTCCTCTACAAAATTAAATGTACCAGAAATTTATTTTACTCTTCCAGTAGCAGCTGATGAACCGAAGAACCTATCCTGTTCTTTGTGCTGCATGGGTCAACTTTTCACTTAAAAATCCCCAACAACACTTACAGCCTAACCTTTAGCAGTGCTACCTCCTTTCTGTCAAAGTGCTGAATTCTTCTCTAGCTGTTCTTTGTCTTCGGGAAGGGATGGGGAATGCATCAGTTTTGTTTTGCTTTGTTTTGATGTATGAATACATTTTCAAGGTTTTTTACTGACTGTATAAATTACGTACAATAGCAGTGTGTGATTTGCCACAATGTACATTGTATAGCTTTCTTGCATAAGTTGCTGGAATTCTTACTGTTGTCTTTTTGTGCATTTCATAACTTTTTTGTGTTGACAAAGCAGAACTGTTATCTCCAGAAGTTTTAGTATGTGTCATTTTTATAGCTAACCCTGTGGTAAATACGCAAGTTCTGACTCAGGGCTTTTTAACAACTTAAACACGTTCACAATATTCTTCAGCACATCTTGGAGAATAGTAGAGATTTAATGACTGTATAGTGCCTTGATAGAACTATTGAATGGGCATCAGCCATAGAGTCTTTACAGGATGCAAGTATCTTTTGATTTCAGTTAATGAGTTGATGTTAATATAATTGTAATACCCCTGCCATGGGTTTATAAACTTGTATATACTTTCTGTAAAGGAAAATCATCAAATTTAGGTATTGTTAAGCTTTCTGAAACCTATTTGATTGTTGCACTGGTCATGGGGGCCTGAAGAGCATAATATTGGAATTTACAGAAGCAGCTTTTATGTCAAAGATGTGATAAAATGTTCTGAATGTGACATTTTTAGTGTGAGAGGTCATTGTCTCAACGAACGTGTAAAATACCTGCTTTACTCTGATCCAGTAAGTCTTCTATAAGAGAGAGGAAAAACTGACAACAAATCAGTATGTTTGCATGCCATTTCATAGTTAGAAAACTGTTTTGGTCTCATTTTGAGCTTTTAGGAAATACTTTCTTTGTCCCAAGCTTAGTGTCTTTATGAATGCAAACTGTTAATGTTAGAAAACAGGTTTTGCTGAACCGCAGGAACATTTTTGCTTTTGTTAAAATCAACTTTGTATTTTCAGGAAATTGTAGATTTTGTCATGACTGTTCATTGGAGAATTTTAAGGTTGCCTGTAACGATTTCTGTATGCAGATAGCATTATATAATATATAATTGCTTCCTTTAAAACTGTTTAGCAAGGTCTAAGTTTTTCAGAGGAAATGCTGATGGTTAATAAAACTTGTCATATAAGATGTATACTGACTCTTTCAAAAGCTTTGACTTGAAAGTGTAATTGGACCGAATTAATACTGATTTTTGTGCACACAGCAGTGGGAAAGGAGTGGTGGCTCATTTGTCTTCCTCCTTCTTGGTTGTAGTGATGTTAGATGTCACCATGGAATTAGAAAATTGTATGCTTGAAAGAATGTTTGTGAACTCAGTTACTTGTTGGCATACAGTATTTAAAAGTGCATCAGACTTTATTGAGAAAGTTTGCAATCCAAACTTTTAAAAAAATTTGCTGCTTCTTTATCTCTGAAGAGTTTATAGAAGCATCAGAAGTGCTACGTGCCTTTGAATCTCCCATACACTCAAACGTTGTTAAAGCAGCACAGTAGAATTGTGAAGGGTGGATTATGTTGTAACAACAAAAAGGTTGATTTAAAATTTTTATGTGTGACATATGTGCAAATTTTTCTGTAAATATGCAGTTCATAGTACTGACTAGAGCTGCTGTTAAGTGTATGTTAAATTCTGTGTTTATGTGTAATTGAATGGCCTTTCCAGATCTGGCTACGTGAATGTGATCATTTAAACATCTGCCAGATACAGTAACTTCCATATTCTGAGACAACAGATGCTGCATCATAGTTTATACTTCTAGGATTCAATTTAATGGATGCATTTGAAAGTGTATGTAATCAAAGGCATCAAAACCAACCTAACTTAAATGACTTAGTGTTTTAATTTATCATAGTGTACAGGTGAAAAAATGAACTGACAGAATAAAAACTTTGTTGCTCTCTTTCTCAGTTTCTTTTCATTTTTCAAGATTTCTTCAACCTTAGTTTATATGACAGGTACATATGAAAAGATAGTATTTTTAGATACCTTTGAAAGAACTTTATTTTTAAATAATTAATGCAAATTGTTAAAATATGTTTTCAGCAGCCACTTGTTCTTTGCTTTGGGATTTACAAGCTGCTCACATACTTCTCCATACCTATTCATTGAATGTGATGGGAACAGTGTTGGCACTGGGTTAAGACTTGGTCTCTGTGGTCTGTAGGGTTTCAGCCCCTGCTGTTGGTTGCAGTGGAAGCTGCTGGTTTTGCCAATGTTTGATATTGATGGGTTTAGATTTTGAGAAAGCTACTTCATACTGTACAATATAAATAATAATTATCCAATTATAATGTAAGTACTGTGTAATATAATTAATCTCTGTATAATGTGCTTTCCTGTTCTAACTCATTCCAGCTATATCCCGTATGCAGCTGTGTGTGACAGGGGTAGTGAAAGTCCATGGAGATTTCCTTTGGATTTAACATTTAATGAAATGCAGAGGGTAGTTCCTCATGGGTGCACTCTGTTTTATTTAGGGAAGAAAGGTTAGCAGTAGTATTTGAATAAGAAGCAATAACCTTCCTTTTCAGACTTGTTTTTCCACCATATGGAAAGATAATTTCAGTTGTCAGAAACAAAATTGTTGAAGATCTTGTGCTTTGTGCAACCCTGTTCATGGCAACACAGTAGCATGCATTGGAAAGCTTTTACTTTTAAGAATGAATCGAATCAGCTTTTCTTGATTCTTACTAGAAGGTTTTGGCTAAAAATACTTTAGGAGTCTAAATACTTTGTTCCTTTCTTAGGAATGAGAGTAGTATGTCCTTGCTTTCCAGGAGATAATAAGTTTTTTGGTTTTTTAAAAAGTAGTCTTTAGGAAGTGATACTGTGATAGATTAAAATAGTTTAAGTTACATTAAAAATTGAGAGCTGTGCCTACTGGTAATGTATAAATTTTAGTCTTCAACAGTACAAGACTTTAAAAGTCAGTGCAGTATCTATTATGGTTAGGATTTGTTGACGCTTACTTGAATGCCCTAAAGAAGCTAGTAAAAACCATGAATTTCTGCAAAATTGCCTAAAATCAGGAGAATACACTTGTGACACTATAACACCGTTTCACTTTTTTCTTAAAAATAAATGTGTGGGAGGAGACAAACTTAATTCTGAGCTGATTTCCCCAGTGACGCTTGTGCATCCTAAGATGTATGAGTATTTCTCCCACAAGGGGTCAGTAGCACCCTCCGTTTGAGACAAGTTTTTATTACAATTTCAGCACAAAGTAAACAAGGGATAAGGATAATGATGATTGCATTAATAAGTGGGTGGACCAGACCTCACTTGTCCCCTTCTTCAAGCAGCCTAAGTATGATTAGCTTATTTGCTGACTTCAGTAAGCACCATATTCTATCCTCTGACTCTCATGTGACATGAACATTGCTACTATTGATTAGGGCAAAGTTCCAGTGGAGTGTTTGCCTTTAGCTCTAGTTGAAAGTATTCATTTAGTCTAGCTTTTTTTTCCAAAGCATGCAGTGGAAGCAGAAAAGTTATATGAGAGAGCTCATCCAGCAGGCAGGAGAAAAGAATTCTTGTATGAGTGTCCAACATATTCTTAATGATAACCACACTCTCCCTAGATGGCTAGAGCTGATTAATATTTTCCACCCTATAGTAACACAGCTTATAGTTAAATATGCTTTGAAGCCTATCAGTCTGCTCAGTGGAAGGAATGTCCAGCTTCTCAAGGCTTCCCTGAGTATGCAAGTTACTTGAAGGCAGAAGTTTGAGGTAACTCGTTATCTTTCTACCAAGAGGCTGAACAGACAGACAGCTCTTTCTTTCAACAAAAATTTCCAGGCCTTGTACTGATGTTTCACAAATAGGAATCTGAGGTGGTCAGTGTTGTTCAGGTTGGCACAGGTTCTTATACTTTCTGAGGTAACAAGGGGCCTTCCTTAACACTGTGTTTGCGAGTTGTTATTCTCTGTTTCTCGTCTATTGTGGGGTTTGCATTTCATGTCCTCAGAGCTTCTGTCCCCACTGCTCAAATCCTCCATTTCAATTCTTTCTATATCTGTATTTTTGATAGCAGAACTGTGTCCCTTCCTTCTTGGTGTATCCCTTCTGAATGTCATTCTGTCCTCCTTTACGCTGGGGTTGACACAGTGCTTTGGCATAAGCACAGTGGGGACCTATCCTTGTATCTGACTCCATTCTTAATGTCATGTACTGATAGGAGGAATTCCTGAACTTGGTCATAAGAAAATTTCACATTAATTTATTGATATACCTTATTTCTCTTTATTGGCAGTATAAGAAAGAGGTTTTGGCCACCACCAGAGGAAAGGGTGGGGACACTTCTTTTGGTCTAGTTACAATTGTCCTCAGCCACATGAGGAAATTCAGAAACAAATGTTTCAGGGTTGTTTGGTTTTGGCGTTGTCTTTTTTTTCCCATAGGCTTCCTGAAATTTTCATTTTTGCTGTATCTTGGACTCAGTTTTTGGTGACAACTTAGGGAACATTTCAGAGAAAGTCCCTCTAAATGGAAGTTACTGTCTTCTAGTCACGTGCATCTTGCCCACTTACACTGACCTGAGGAAGTTCTGGGTCTGGTTTGAGGCTTCTTGCTGCCTCCATAAAGAAGGGAAAAAATTCTGCCTCTTTGAATTAAATTAATCTGAAACCACATTCCAAGTAATACTTTTCTACTAAGATTCCATAATCCCTTCTGTGCATATACCTTACATTTTTAAGGTCTCATGATATTCTATATGAAAGCTATATAAAATAAATAGCAGTTATACAGTATTTCCCAATGGGCATGTCATATAGTTTGTGGGCTTTGAAGTACAATGCTATTATTCTTCCTTTCTTCTTTTGTCTTTGTGAAAGACCTGTAAAATAAAGACTACCTCAGGTCTATCTAGACCAGGCTGCTTTTCCTAACACAAAGGCCTTGGGTTGTTGGAGCCTTACAATTCAAAGCATCATGGTCAAGGGTTTTGACTGTATTTTTCTGTTCTATAGCATATGGCACTTAAAGCACCTAATTAATATTAGTCTGGGGTTTTAGTCAGGTGATTTTGATTCTATGTAAGGCTGAGGAAGCCTTCATGTCATTATTGTCCTTTGAAATATTCTCCCACCGCTTCATGTGGAGGACATAGTCTGGAAGCACTTCACACCTTTTTGTTGGGATAGAAAAGTGTATTAGTGTAAGGGCATGGGGAAACCTAAAGCTGAAATAGATCCAGTTCTTCTAAATTTTTTCAGATGGCAAATTGACTGGGAGAAGAGTGATCTACTAAAGCTAAGGAATTCTAAATTCTTCTGTTCCCTCTCCTGACACCTTGTAGGATGGATACATTGAACCCTGCTGTAATTAACCCTGCCGCCTCTTGCATTTTGTAGGTCCCACAACCCTGGCTATGTCCCTCCACCTCAAATCTCCCTGGAGTAATATGTTCTGTAGTTAAACTGGAACTATTCCACACGTGGAGGAGGAAGGGCATGGGAGTTAAAAGCCGGTCCCTGATGCATAAGTTAGGGATCTGCTGTTCTGTTTGACACAGCTCTCTTCCTGTGACACACACAGAGGATGTAACGGGGTAAGTGATCTTGACTTGGATTTACTGTGAACTATGGCTGTCTGCACACAGGCAGCAGCATAAAAAAGCTGCTGCAAATCAACTACTCACTAATGAGCTGTGTGAGGTGCTTGCCCTGCAGCAGGCAGAAGTTGGGAGCCACTTATATTTTAAAGTGTTGCAGCCAAGTAGGGTTGAGTGGGCCAAGCCCTCTGGGCACCTACCTGTCCTGAGCTGACATTGCTTTATTAGTAAGTGGCATGGAAATGAATTAGATATGAAAAGCATATCTTCATTAACAAGATTGGGATACCAGACATTTAATTTTAGGCTTTATCTGCTATCTGAATCAAATGTTGACGCCAAGGTTTGGCAAGCAGTTGTTGAGCACTCCAGGAAAAGTTAGTCATTGGCTGATTTCATAGTTTTGCTTTTGCAGGAGTTCTCGACTTTGAGGACATAGTCAAATAGTCTTCAGGAAAGAAAAAAAGCATCTAGACAGTATTTCAGAAGAGAAGTATCCTTTTTTTTTTTTTTTTTTTTCAGCTCACTGTACCGGATGGGAACTGTGCCTAGTTTTTAATTTCTCTTGCCAATTTTCATTTAGCCAAAAATGCTGCCATATTTGCTACTTGCTCTCTGGATTAGCCAAAGTCAAAATATATCCCATGTGTCTGTCCCATCTCTTGCTGACCACCGCAGTACCTCTCCCCAGAACATCCTTCCACAGGGTGCGAGTATGCACTTTTGGGGTTATAGGAGAGCTTTTCAGGACAAGGAGAGGAATTTAATGTTCATTTGGTCTGATCTTTTTCTTTCTGAACATCTTCAAATATCAAATGTAGAGATGCCTTCCTTTTTTCTAAATGGCCTGGAATTTTTAGAAGAAATAAATGGTATCATTGCTTTGTCTGGAATTCTTGGATTTGGCATGTCCTTTCCTAAAAAATTAAGCCTGATTGTTTTATCAGGTACAGGTGTTTAACCATTAAAGTAGCTAGCTCTGCTTATAGGAATATTAATAGAGGTGAGCTGGATCTGGTAGATTTTTCTAGGGAGCCATAGGTAAGGGCTTAGCACATCCTAGGTTAAGCTTTTCCCTGTCATGGCCAAATGTTAACTTGGACAATGCTGTGTGACCTGCTCTGTCTGAAGGGTAGATATAGCTTAAGGCATCTTGATGGTACAGTAGTAGCTAGCACTGACAGCAGAAGTGCAGTGCATCCATGATAACATAAGATTTTTCAAGAGTTGGTGCATCTGGCTTTTCTGGAAGGGTAGCCTAAGGTGAGGTTGGTAGGTACCACACAGAACCTGGACATAGCCCACTGCATGGTGCTCAGTACACTTAGTTCAAAACTCTAGAACAAGATTGCTAAGCAGCAATGTGTATCCTTGGATTGGTTGTCAGTGGATTGGAAATGAGTATCTAAAAGGCACCAGCTTTCCATGTTCAAGTGACAATGTCCCTCCTTGTACTTTATTAATTTAATTCCTCCTGATACGGAAAGAATGAAGGGAAGTTAACAAGCCTAGCTTATTTTGCTGCAAACTCTGTATATGCAGCATTGAAGATCTCTGTAGATAGCTTTGGGTATGGATAGGAAAAAAAAAGGTGGGGGGAAGGGGGGAGAGGAGAGAGAGATCTTTAATGATGTGTTATGTTATTGATGGAATTTCTAACCTGGAGGAGAACTGCCTGCCTCAGAGCTGTGGGTAGTGTTACCCACAGTAACTGCTTGCTTCTGCATAATTCATTTTTATTTTTTTTCTTCAGGAAAGATAAGCTGGTGATTCTATGAAGCGTGGTGACTAGCTGGGAAGAGCAGCGTGGTTCTGCTGAGCACAGCTGCCAAAACTGGAGCAAGCCAAGGGAGAGTGGTTCTTTTGTCAGGGACAGAAATGTAGTCTGACACAGCTTTCTTATCAAAGGGAAGGATTTTTCACTTCAGGAGGAAGTTTGGCTGGGAAGGCATTGGATAACATTTTTTTTTTCCAGCTCAGCGGGAAGTCCTGTATAAATGTGTTTTCCATTAATGTAATAGTTCTGCGTCTAACTCTCTGGAGAGAACATTAGTGGCTGTAGATGCGGAAAATAACATAAAGTTGACTAAAATATTTTTAATCTGAGTAAGTCAGCAAACACACCTTGCGTGCTCACAGCCAAGAGCCGTTTGTTCTTGGCTCGTGCCATGGAGCAGGCAAAAATAATTCTCTTTTTTTTCTAGTTTTTTTTATTCTAAGTATTTCTGAAATTTCCCTTGATCCTTTCCAAGCCATTGCGTTGTAGTTAAATTAAAACCTAGCCTTTTCTTCTGGTGAATATCTTGTATAACAGGAGTGATTTGTTTGTGTTTCAGCCTAAACTTGGATAATTTTGTTTAAACATAAGAAACCTACGTATGATATAGAGAAATTTGTGTAACAGAGTTGAAGAAACAAGTCATCTTCTAATTGAGGCCATTAGATTGTGATTGGTTAGATTTAATTTCCTTGGTTTTCCCTTGAGTCTTTACTCAAGTCACTTAGTTCTGTGTTTCCCCTCCTTATGAAGTGTGAAACAAGACATTACTGCTTGGGGGTACTAAAAGAAATCTGATGGTGTATGCAGGGAAGCCTGCAAAAGCACTAATCAGTTCCTGAGTAGCTAAAATGCCTCCCCTGCCAGCCAGTCACACAGTGGTGTACCAGTTCAGGTTAGTGTTATCCTGATGAAAAACTGAACCCTGGTACTAGTGCTACTTCACAGTCTTGCCAAAGAGCAAATAGGTGTAAAATGAACTAATGTCTTCCACCACCCAAGCAATGGGAGTTATTAATTAACTAGTAATTATATACAAATATATATTTTATTATACTTAACAAGTAACCGTTGGACCATTATTTCCTTATTAAAGCTATTAATGAAAAAGAGCTGTATTGAATACAGGTACTGAATTATTAAGTGAACTGACAAAATGCCAGGTTTTGGGTGGCAACATTTTTCTGAGGTTCTGTCTGTTCATGATCTTGCCAGTGTGCTGAATCATTTTAGTAAGTACTCTCTAAAACTCGACCTCCCACAGCCAGTGGGTGTCACTGCAAGCATTGAAGTGACAGAACAATTTTGGGTAGAAAGAATAAAAGTTCAAGTGTATGTTTTATTTTTTTAAGTTAGAAATAAATGCAGGAGAACAGTTAAATGCCTACTTGCTAACTTTGCAATTTGCCAAAATGTTTCTTGGAGACACTTAAAAAGGATTTGAAATGCTTGATTTATTTATTTTTTTTTTAATAAGTATCCCAGATGGTCAGGGCCAGGTCTTCTGACAGAAGTCATGTCACTGCCAACCTCCATAACCAAGTTGGCCCCAAGTACCAACTTGCTTCCTAATACTGAATGTTATGCACCTCATAGATGATGCTGGGTTAAAAAAACCCCAAACTGAACACCAAAGAACCCCCAAAAGCCTTTCCTTGAATCCTTTAAAACCACTTATATGGCATTCTTGGTGTTTGCAGACCAAAGTGCTAAAGGTGACTCTGATTCAAAGTGCCCAGCTTCCCCAGACAGCTGGCCATCCCCAAAACCAAACTGGTTCTAAAACAAGGGCCCTTCCAGGCCGATGCCACGAGGAGATGTGCGTATACCCTCCTGGCCAGCCCTCCACCATCCACTGCAGCACAAACAGAGCAGCCGTGCAAGCTTTGGATTGTTTACATGATATACATTACCTAGCGGAGCCTGCACTTTGGGAAGGGCCTCTCTCGCACAGGTCGTTGCTAAGGCCGGCGTTGTCTGCCCATGTTATCGTGAGGATGACAGTTTAAACAGGCCTTATCACTGTGTATTCAATCAAGGTTTATGAGGGCTGATAAAGATGTCACCTAGTTGCTTTGTGTGTTCATTAAAACCCTATTCCCATGTAGGACTTTGCTGTGTTACATTCTTTTTTTCTGTCTTTCTTTCTTTAGCGATCTTTAGGTATCTTCTGAAGAAAGGGGTATGTGTTGGAAGGGAAGGCATCGTGCTTACTTGAATAGTTCTAATACTTCTACAGGGAAGAATTAAAACCAAACCCGCCAAAATTAGTAGCTCGGTTGACACAACCCTATCTGTATTTAATATCTTACATTGTCATAATCACTTATTTAATAGTTCAGTAAACTTTCCTAAGTTTAGCTTACACACAGCAGTAAAGCAACTTGTGTGCTCTTACCTGCTGTGTTATGTTGCTGCTGAAGGTGCTCGGGAGGGGCTTGGTGTTACTCAGTTATGATATAGTAGATTGAGCTCCCATTGCAGCTTTTCCTGATAGTTGAAGCACATTTGCAACACAGAAATCATTGATTTATTTTTCTGGTTGTATGTCAGAGCTGAAGAAATGATTGCAGTAAATAGGTAGTCATATAAAATGTATCCATAATTTTCAGATTATCTGTCTGTGAACAGTAACAGAAAGTAGGCAAAGATTAAGTCTGTCTTGTCCTGTAAACTTCTTAATTTTGTTGTGGTTTTTTTTCTTCAGCCCATGTCCTTTCCCTAACTATAGTTTAAAATACATACATTTTCCTAATGGTATCTGATGCCATGTCCAATTCTGACAAGCTTCAGAAAAATCTCGTTTCTATGGGGAGCAGAAGTTGCTCAGTTGCATTTTTGTTGGTTAAGTAAAATTTGTTTTAAAGCAAAACAGATATACAAAACCATAATGAAATATGATTAGTTGCAGCTGCTTGAAGTATTATAAAAGAGAGAAATGTTAGAGGCATCTATTGGCTGAAAAGATTTGAAAATATGTAACAGACTCAAGACCCTAGTTCAGGCAAAACTCAATGGAGATTAAGCGTGTGTTTAGGCTCTTTTGAAAAATAGGAAGAAACTGAATATTCAATTGATTCCTTAGATCCCCAGGTCATAGTAAATTCCTGTTATTTACACTCTAGCATATTGGCTCTCTGCATCCTATAAACTTTGTGAATACTGATGGCTGTTGGCATTTTAGAAATTATTCTTTCACTCAGTTTACAATTTTGCTGCTGCTGGCAAGCATTGGACTATCAAAGGCTTTAATGCTGTGCATGTGCATTTCATAATAGAATGTTATTCTATGAGGATAATAACACTTACTAGAGATCAGTAATAAAATGAAAAACAGAGCCTCTCCACCATCACTTGTTAACACTTGTAATGATTGTTTGCCTATTAACACTAATTGGTTATATGCTTCCATTTTAGCCCTGTGCTGGCTGGCGTAAGCATGAGGCACTTGTGTATACATAGTACTTATGAATAGCTGTGCTGGCCTACTGATCTCTGCAATAAAAGTTACTGCAGCATGATCTGGTCTGCTTTTTGTGAAATGTTTTATATCAGAACCAGTTGTTGACCTCTGTCTTATCAATTCGCTCTATCTATTTGCCTTTAAACAGTAGTCACAATACTCTCTAGAATATTTGCCTGGTGCACTGGTGTCCATTTAGCCTTGACCGTGGAATACTCTCTGGTCATCCCGCAGTACAGTATTTTTTGAAGCTTACCTTAAAGCTAGAATTCGTTCTCAAGCTTTCCTTTTGCTTAAAACAGTTGATTCTGGGCACTCAAAAACCATAATGGATTTGCCTTTTGGTAGTCTTCTAGTTAAGATGGAAAATTTCAAGGTTCCAGCCAGTCACTGAGTTCTGGAAACCCCATTCATTTGGTGAGCAGTTTTGGCAAGGTGTGGAAGGGGAATCTGAAGTATTGGAAGCCTTTGGAAGGGTTTCCAGTTTCTGTGCCCAAGTCCCACCCCAGATACATGTGCTTATGTGCTAAATTTCAAGAACATGGTTGCTATCCAAAAACTCAATTGCCTTTGAATGTATATTGATTTCGGTTTCCTCATTTAAATCCAAAAGGTTTATGACAACAGAATATTAGGCTGAAAACCTGGTGATAATCCAGTATAGAAAAATAAAGTGGTTTAAATATTAACAGTACCAAGAGATCCCTGATATGTTTCTAGCTAGCTGAATGGAAAAGCATTTTTAGCAGAGTAATTGACTTTTTCCTTTTACTGTTGTTTGGACCAGGCAATATATTCAGTTGTATTCACACAGCACTCATTTTGGCTATGCCTGGTAGTTGTTCCACCTATACTATCAAACCTTGAACGTTGAGCTGAAAAAAACTACACTTCACTACAGTGTTTGGCATCAGCAGCTGTCTTCACAGACCTTAGGCTGCCATCGCCAGCCTTTCAAGGAGGTTCAGGAGGTATCAGAGGGTTGTGGTCACTTTTCTGCTTCCATATTGAGAGAGGAAATTTGGCAAATCAGAAAAAAGAGAGGCCCTGTTGTGGGAATAGCCATGAATAATCTTGTGTGCCAACACCACTACCCTCCCAGAGCATGCTGCTGCCTTGTGAAGGGAGGTGGTGCGTGCAACACCGATAAAGCACAGTGATGGTGCCAGGGGTGCCATTGCTTTGCTGTGGTGTGTTGTGTGGTAGCCATGGCACCTGGTGATAGATGAATGTCTGCAGGCTGTTGCTATGTTGGGGTATGATTAGGTATTTATTGCTAACAGTCACGCTAGTCCAGTCTAAAAGATGACTGAGGCCTCTGCAGATCTGTTGAGAAAATTTAATTGTGAGTTGTGGCATCCGTATATAGGTCAGCGTTTACAGACACTTGAATGCTCACCAGTGGTCAGCCTAGTTAGTCCAGCTCCTATGGAGAGGTTAGTAACTCCATGCACTGGGAGATTGCCAGCCTCTATCCATGAGGGTGAGGTAATCGATTTTCTCAGTGGAGTAAGAAGAGGAAGATATTTTATCTCCTTCTGTCATTCTAGAGCAATTGCTTACAGTATTATGTGATTTGTTCTTTCCTGCCCGCCAGAATTATTCAGGGATATACAGTGAATGTAAGTTTAGGGAATAGGCTTGTTTCTTCTTAAGATATCTTTTGCAGATCTTCAAAGCAGACCTCAAAGACTGATGATTGAAAACCATTACTCTTGAGAGTAGATTGGCTAAATCCAATCAAAGAATTTATCCCACAGGTATTTGTGTACCTCCCTCAAATTCATAGAAATGTCAATAGCGCTGATTAATTAACTAGAAACTTTTCATTTTTTCTAATTAGTGAAATTACAGTGCCACAAAGTTCTGTTGTTGTAACCCTTATCCATCTTCCCTGCAATGTTGCTTCTACTTGTGCTAATCTAAATGTAAATCATAAGCCCTGTGGGACAGGGTCTGTCCCTTGCACTCTCTCCCTTCCTTTTCTATGTTTTTAATTTAATTTATTTTTATTTTATGTTTGTGCACAATCCTCAGAGCAGAATTCCTATCACTTGCCTTACGGGCACCTTGATGATTCCTAAATTCATGTACTTAATCGAGACCACTCGTGGCCTCTCTGATTCATGGTTGAAAAGAGTATCTGTAATAAGCCAGCAGCACAGAATGTATTTTAAGATCTAACAGCATGTCCCACTGGAGCCTCCTCATTTCCCCCATGACCAGGGAAAATGAATTGCCTGTGTGAGATGCCTGATCAACAAACTAGAACTGTTTGGGAAACGAAAAAGAAATGTATGGGTGGAAGGAGTTACAAAAAGCCAGAGAACACCCTGCAGTTTCTTCTCCCCCTCTTACAAATGGAGATCCTGCTCCTGCACAGCTGTGGTGGTGGAGCCCGGGCTGGGAGAAGGCTTTGGGATGTGTAGGCCCCCAGCCATAGAGGGGTTTATGGGTCAAAATCAATACCTGTATGTTAGTCCATGTAAATAAATCATATGCCTGTAAAATACATGGTGTAGTTTGCTGCTGGGTCCTAGGGGAGAAGGAAAATAATTTAGCACAGCTGGATGCTTGTTCGTCTTCCAAACTGTTTTTATGGTTTAAAAGAATAGCTTCCTAAATCGCCGTCTCATGGAGAAGTGGGGTGTGGGGCTGCACCAGAGCACAAATGTACTGGAGTGACTTTAATTAAAAAATCTGCTCTCTCACCTTCCAAAACATCCCTGTTCCCTCTAATGAAGGAATTTTTACCTAATCCGAGTGAGCAGCTGTTGTCTGCCAAATGGCCAGTCTGTGCTCCTGGCGGAGTTTGCTGAGGTGAGCGTTCCCCCTCTCCCATGCTGCAAACAGCTCTGTGTGAAACCGATTCCCTCAACTTGAACTCCAGTGAGGAGTCCCTGCAACACGTGGAGACTGAACTAGTCTTTGCAGCAATAAATGCTCATTTGCAAGGCTCCCAAAGACTCTGTAAGCACCCAGCACAACCAAAGTTGAGGATCCGTTGGAGATACTGGAATGCCAAGAAGTGCTGTGTTGGTGCTAACCTCTGTGCTTAATGAACCAAGTGGTTCACCACTACCTTTGTCAGTGAAAAAAACAGGCTTTTGTGAGCCAGGGGGAAGCTGTATGAATTACTTGAGGGACTTCTAAGACTACAAGTGTGGAATCAGTGCTAATTACAGAGATGCTTCCTCCAAAGGTTTTGTTACTTTGGTGCCTCCAATCCTGGTTGCTCCAGGGAGCAACCTGCCATAGGCTGGGTGCTGCAGCCCATGTCCTTAGAAACTACAGTGAGTGGGCTGTAAATATCTGTGCATTCAGCTCAGCTCTTTGAGGAAAAGTGGAAAACCAGTTCTGGTGTTTGATCTGCAGGGCTAGCAGACAAAAGATGCAGGATTGCCAGCCAGCCGAACAAAATGTTATGTGAGCAGCAATGGTGGCAAAGTTATGGTTTCTCCTTGATTTCTGGTCTAGAAAATGCTTTGGTAGATTCTGGCAGTGGGGAGTTGAAAGGAAATGGTGTGGCCCAGGGTACATGGAGAACGTGGGCCCTTGTCAGATATATGTCCCCTTTTAAAAATGCAGATTGATAAATAAACACTTAAACAATAGGGCTCTGCTAATCCTTTTACAAAGGGTAAATTGCTAATCTAACTCCCCAGCCAGGATGGCTGCTTCACCTTAACAATAGCTGCATTTATACCTTATGTTTTACTTGTAAACTGACATGTAGTGAATTGGAAAGGATTTGGGCTCACCTGCTTGGTGGGGGAGGGCGGCTAATCCCTTCATGCCCTTCACACTCGGTGAGCAATGCTGCCATTTGATCACGCTGAAGCAAAAAGGCCAGCCAAATTTTCAGCCAGTTTAGGCTCGGTTGTGCTTGTGCTTTAACAATGCTGCCAGTGTCTCCGGTAAGGGCAGAGAGAAAGGTCTATTCATGGCACAGCAAGTACCCGAGGGCCTGATCTTTGGAGGCACTGGGCACCCGCAGCAAAGGATGCTGAGCTCGCTGACGTTCAGCAGCCCCAGTTTTCCTCACATTGCAGGCGTGTTGAGTCCTTGCTAGTGAATACTGGCAGCAGAGCACGTGCCCATCTTCAGTGGCCCACTCCTGGGTGACGAGGCCATCGTGGAAAACCAGCAGGAATGGAGAAGGGGCTGAACTCCCTGGTCCACCACATTGCCATGACAGGAGACTGGGACCTTGAAACACAGACTGTGTGGCAGGTTACCAGAGAGCTGGGTTGGTGCCAATGAGTTGATTGATCAGCTGTGTGAGTCTTTGCCTTGCCTGGCATTCATGCAGATGTTACTAGTTTAATAGAATTGCTTGTGGTAATAGTGGGTGAGTGACTTGGAATTTTGTCCTCATCTGCTGCAGCTTCTTGTTCTTTTTTACCTGTTTTTTTTTTCCCCTTTTCTTTTATATTGGTCTCCAGCATTAGATCTGATCCAAAGATGGAAATAAGATTTTTCTTGCTGTATTTGGTCAGTAAGGTGTCTCCAAACCCATGAGCCTGTTCAGGAATGAAGGAAACATAGACAATTCATAGCTGTAGAGTCACAAATTCAGGGCAATTTGGTGCAGAAGGATGATTGAACGAAATATTTCAGTAGATAAGACCTGTGGGGTGCTCTCTTTCATGTAGCCAGCTTTATATGAGGATAGAAGAGAAAAATTAGGATGTTCTGTATTTTTTCATCCCTGAAGGAAATATATTTGTAATCTCCCAATGTCATGTGAGATTAACATCAACTTCTGTGTTTTTCAAGAGAAATTGTATCAAGCATCTGGCAAAGCAGTTCATATCGCTTGTATTTAAGGGATTCTTTGGAGAGGGAGGCAAAAGCGATCATGGGCCAAATGTGCCAGAAAGACTGTGTCAAAGACCTGGAGGATCTTCTCCTCACTACCAGGCGAGGAGTGTTAATGCAGCATCAGCTCAAAGTAGAGTCTACCCAAGTAAAGGATGCTGTAGGTTTTATATCTGTTAGCCCATTAAATTAAAGACTGTAGGAAATGGGTTATTAGAACTTTAAACCTACTAACTCATAAAGACCTGCAAGTTTGATTATGTTCAATGCAGATTTTTACTCCGATAGCTCAAATTAAGAGTGCCTGTTCCTTTTGCTTTAGTTAATGAAGGCAGAGCTATCACATGGAACACCAATAGAAGATTTATAGGAAGAAGTTTTTCCATTTCCATTTCTGTCTCACAAAGCTAAGGAAAACTCACACGTTAAATTATTGGTCATGATTTTTGTTTGAACTTTGACTCGAACTATTGAATTTGGGAATTCAGTGTGTTGTTAATGAACAAGAAATCTAAGAACCTTTAATTAAGAAGGCGGCGTTAGGGGATTTTAATGCCTACCCCCTTGTCAATCCAGCCTCAAATACTAAAAAATATTCACTACAGACTTTGAGGGAAAGAATTATTAAATACATGCAGGCAAGTGACCAAAAGAACAAAAAAAAAAGAGCAGTAAGTATTCATGACAGACTAGTGGGTCTGTTTCCTTTTGTAATAGATATTTTTTTATAGATATAAAATACACATATTTTCATCTTTCATAACTTTATTAAAATTTTGTAAAATTTTCGTTCGTGTTATAAAGTTTGGATTCTGCTAAAATTATTATTTAACATGGGTAAGGAACTGGCTACTAAAACAACAACAATGACTTACCTAGGAGAAAGAAATAAGAGATTTTAGGGAGTTTTCTTGGCAGAGTTCCATAAAATTAAAGCTGGCAACTAAGTTGCACTAATATTTTCACCAAGTCTCAATGTAGGAGTATACTGATGATCTGGAGTTGGGAAGCATTTTCCATGGAGTGGAATTTGGATCTTCACAAGGAGAATGAAATAACCACAGTAGCAAAAGTTGTGTGAAATGTAATACTGCAGAAGATAAGATCTCACAGTATTTAGGGAGAAATAATAAATGTTTTGGCAATGAACTGGAGTTGAAGGTTCAGAGGAGGTGAAAGCTGGGGTGCTGTAGTGAGTCACAGGAAGTTTAAGTTGGATGGGGTGCCAATGCAACCCTTTCCAAGGAAGATGGGAGCATTGTAGCCCTAGTGCTGAACCAGGTGCTGGGTAGAGAGGACTCGTGTGAACTGCTGCATATGGCTCTGGGCAGTTGCCTTCATAGGAAGAATTGGAAACAAGAAACAGTCCACGCTGAAAGTAAGTGCAGCATATGGCTAGTAGAACAACCAGGAGGCTGGAAAAACTGTCTTGTGAGAAGCTAAACCAGCTTCACTCACAAGGTGTACAGAAGGGGAAAGGTGCAAAGAGGAGGAACTGGAACTGAAGAACATTGAGTCTAAGAAAACATTAGTGTAAGTAAGTATAAGGAGTGTACATGACCATAAAATAGAGAGAGCCATGAAGTGTAGATTTACAAGTATAGGCTGCAGATTTAGGAGGAAATTCCCACCATTTGAGCAATGAGGTTCTGGATGAGCCTTCCAGGATGAGTAGCTTAGACAACCTGATGAATGTTTAAAGTGTTTAGTACATATATTATCAGATTAGTGAAGGCAGCAGGCAGGGCAATATTCATTACAACACTGGCCTAGTTTGAGGGATCCTTAGGAAAGAAGAGCAGCAGCAGTCCTGAGCCAAACAAATTGTGCTGGAAAGACAGAAAAGATGTGGAGGCTTTAGGTCAGATAACACTTGACTGATGTCTTCTCTGCCAGTAGAGTGGTATTAAGAAGCTCAGAATAAATGTATTCAAGTCTATTAGATGGTAAGTGCTTAACCTGGTGGTAGAGAAGAGACTCTTGTGGGAAGTGATGAAGGAAGAACACAGAGTTTGTTTCTGTATTATTTCTATATTATTTTATATGCACACACACATATATATATGTAGTTTTCATGAAAAGCCTTGATATGTCTGGACTAGGAAGGTACTCCTGCTTCAGTATGCTGCGTCTTGTAGCCATCCTTGCTTGTGGTAGGCAGGGGCAGGAATGAGCTCTTTGAGCTGATGAGAGCAACAGCCCCTGTGCAGTCTTCTGGGAGGTGCAAATCTCTGTGTGGAGTAAGGTGACCAAGCAATGGTTGAGCCCATGCTTCCAGCTCTGAGACTCACAGTCTGCCCAGCTAAGTCCCCTTTTGGACTGGAAGCACAACTGTGTTGAAACCTGCTGTGAGACCCTAAAGACTCTTGCTAATAAAGCAATTGGACAAAGGTCAAACCCAGAAAGGGAGAAAAAAAAAGACCCAACAACAAGAAACTAAAACCTGTGGGAACAATCATGGAAGTAGAGGAAGGAAGAATGTTTCCTGGAAAATAAAGAACCTCGCTGAACTTTAAATCTAGCCCAGACACCCAGAGTCAGCCCTGCTATGTTAGAAAAGCTTAATCCAGCAAAACCAGGGAAGGAAACAAAAAGCAGTTAAAATGCTGGAGGAGTAAATGATAACAAGTTGCCCTTGTGTCGTAGTCCTTCTCATCCTTACTGTTCTGCACACCACAGAGGGATGCATCCCTACGCCCAGGCTGCTTTGCTTCTAGATAGGAAAAGAGAGGGGAAATGGGTGCAGGGAGCTCAACTGTGTTGTTCTGGATCATCCAGAAGGGGAGGAATGTCACTCTGGACATGCAGCTGAAACTGGCATTCAAAATGCTGCACAGGAGAACCCCCACTCTGCAATCCTAAGCACACACTGCACAAAAGTTAAAAGCAATCACAAGAGAATTTTAATGCCATATTAAATGTTGATTCACGTATGGCTGGAGCCACAGTGACCTGAAGGGCTGATGTCTGATCCAGCTCGGAAGTGACAAATTGATCTGTAACTTATGCTGGTTTCCATGCGTGGTAAAAGTCATCTGATAGGGACCAGCAGTGAAGGGTGTGACTTGGAGCCAGAGCCTGGAGTGGGTGTGCTCCTGGCAGCTTGAGTCACTGATTGCTTTTGGGGATAGCCCTCTGCACCGGAATGTTATCATCACCTACCCTGCCGAAGCAGACCCCAGTAGCATGGATGGTTGTTAACTGCCTGGAGTTAGGGGCATTGTGTTCAGTTTCTTCTGCTTGAGAAAGGAGCAGCTGAAGGGCTTTAGCAAAGAATTGCTCCCAGTCTGGTCCACACCAATGGTAAATAGCTTTTGCCTCTGATCACAAATGGCATCAAAAAAGACTACCTTATTGCCTTTTTTTACTGCTGTCGTTTGGTTTAGATCATTCAAAAAATAAGGACTATTTCTTAGGAAATAGATGGAATTTTAAATATATATCAGATGTTTAGGCCAGATGCTTATTGAGTCAATGAATCATTCGCAACTGAGAAATATTTGCTCTTTCCACATGTTACTGACATCAGGAGTGCTTTTGTTATGGAGCATATGGAGGAACAAGTCACTCTCTGAGCAATGGAGTGAACTGAATCAGATTTTCATCAGCTTTTGCTGGAGAGGATTCTTCAAGCTTCGACTGTTCTATGAGTGAACCATGCTGGTCTCTCCAGATCGATCTCTCTCTCTCTCTCTCTCTCTTCCATTCTCTCTCCTTTGTTCTTCCCTCTATGGAGTTGTATATTTTCTCAAACTCTGTTGAACTTGTTAACTTTGAGTTCAATTTGTCAAATTTGGCTTGCCCAAGGTTCAGTTACATAGGATGCAGAGCTAAATACAAAATGGTCTACATCTTGCAGCCAATTTGTGATCATTTACATAAATAAAGGGGAATGTCTTGAAGTGTGTGAACATTGATGAGAATTGGGACGTCTGTGTCATCTCCTCACCAGGAACATTTCTCGTGAGCATCCAATAATCACTGTCTGCCATGTTTTCCCATAACTCTCAATCAAGGACAACATCTACAGAAACAGTGAGTTATATTATAAAATATCTTCAGGTAGACTGTTGTACTTCATGAGTATATTATTATTGTCCTAGCCAGGGCTGCAGAGGAAAAGAACAGTTTTGGAAATACTTAGATAACAGTCCTTGTTGCAAATTAATGTTGGATATTGGGACAGTAAAAAGTCTTAAAATAAACCATGTGTGGAGTAATGGGTTATCCACATAGGTTTGAAATGCCATCGTTCCCCTGAGATGCAAATATACTTATGTGCTGCATCCTAGATGGAATATAATTATACTCTTTTATTTCTGATTTACTTGTTGATTAGTATTGTATATTATATATATATAGTCTATATATGTATATTGTGTGTGTATATATATATATATATGGTTATATATTGATGGGCTTTGGGAGTCATTAGGGTCACTGCTCTATTGTGTCACCTACTTAATTGAAATTAGCTGTACAGTTTTGGCCAAAATACGAGTTTGGATTATCAAGAATCCAACAGCCTTTAGGACTGTGGCAAGGAAGAGAGTAACAAGGGTTGCATTTATCTAACTTGCTTATTTAGTTCTGTGCGTAGTTCCTTGATGCTATTTGGGCAGTAGGTCATATCAGCATTTCCCCAGAGCTATCTGCCCAACAGGAAATCATGAAAGTATTAGACATGTGCCAGCTGAAAATCCCCTTGCTGAAATGCTGTGGATTTTGCTATGTTTCTGCAGCAAGTGCTCTTCTCTGAGCTCATGCATTAAGAAACCTCCCAGACTGGAGCTAGACCAGAAATGAGAAGCTAGACAATGTGGCAAAGTTGACGTTTTGAAACGATTTCCACTTATTTAAACAAGTCTATTACCTGTTTGAATACCTGGAAGTACTCCAGCACTTCAACAGTTTATAATTTTCTCTTGTCTAATTCCCCTGGTTTATTTTCCCAGACCTAGTAGCTGCTGTCTTGAAATGTTCTCACTAAGAAGGCAGAGAGGTCCCTGTTTTCACACTGTCTTTGTCCCTGCAATTGCAGGACTTGGTATTATGGTGCTGCTGCATTACACCTCCATCCTAAAAGTCTAGTATGAAGATTCAGATCTGCGGGATAGTAACGAAGGCTCTGGGCTGGTGGTGAGCAGTGGTAAGGGTCCTCATCTTGAGGAAAGGCTTTAAAACCTGATTACAGTGGCTGGTTCTCAGCATAAGGGAGTGCAAGAGCTGAGCTGCCTTCCTGGGACAGCGGAATAAGGAACTGTTCAAGGAGTCTCCGGACTTTTAGAATGGATAAAACCCAAGGCTTTCTTAAGCAGTGGCTGGACACACTATGGCTTTGGTCACAGGGGAAGTCACCAAGGTGTGTTGTGTTTAAGAGGATTTAAAAGCAGCTTCATATATGCACACAAGTGCTCTGTGGCATAAGCAGCAATATTCATCTAATACATTAAAAAAAGAAACCAAAACCCACTGCAAGGGTTGACAGTTCCCCTTCCTTTGGGCTAGAAACCAATTTCTTATTGTACTTTTAATTTTTCTCTCAATAAAAAAAGCGGCCAGGTGCAATGTCAGAAAGTAGTCCCTGTCAAGCAAAGGCATTGGCCAGTTTCCATGGGACTTTATTAAGTAATAGAGTACCACAGCAAAATATGACAGAAGTCCAGCATTACTGACCGCAAATAAATAAACCACCAGACTTTGACCACAGGGAGAAACTGGAGTTATTTTGCACACAAATCTCTGGCTCTTGAAGAGGCTGGGGGAAGGGGAATACAGTCCCTTTCATAACGTTAACCAGACCTGCTTCCTAGTCAGCGCTGAGCCTGCCATTTTCTGTTTGGAGCTTTTTTCCTGAAAGTGGGAAGTGGGAATTCCAGCTGCAGGTATCTAATCTGCAATCGAGCACAGCAGGAAACACTTTCTTTCCAGCCTTCAGTATTTAGGGTTTGCTCTCTTTTCCCTTTTGCTCAGTTGCTGCCTAAATTTCCCATACCTTTAGAGCAAATCTTAGCAACAGAATCCTGCACCTTGTCTTTCCCAATCTTTCTGAATTAATTAAATTACTTTTGACATGCTTTCTTCCTCAATTCACTTTACTAGTGATGTCTCTCTTATCTCCTACCAGGTGGAAATGACTTTGCCTTTTTTTTTTAATTTTCTTGGGGTTTGGGGGTTTTTTGTTTGGGAAGAAGGAATCAAGTGTGCCTGGGGGCAGATGTTTCCAAAGAAACCAGTGGTTTGGATTAGCTCTTTGCTAATATACCAGGGCTGGCATTTTGCAAAAGATTATTCAGCTGCTCACATGATGGGGGCAGAGGTGCTTCAGTGAACTCTGGTGAAATTAAAAACCTAAATCACTACCTGCTTTTGAATGAAGACTGTAGGAGAATGGCTGGATTATACTGTTGGAAGTCTTAATTCCCACCCTGCCTTCCACCTCCATGTCAAACTGATTTCTGGTGGATTTTGCACCTACATATATTCTATAATTTGTGTTCTTGAGTTTACCCTGCAATGGCAGAGAAAGTCTCATATGTGCCTTAGGAACACTTTTCTATTGCATTTTAGGTTGTCATTCCTCATCTCAGCATGTTCTTTCATCTGATTTTTGTGAATAAGGAGACACTTTCAGATAGAGGAGCATCTTCCACTTTGAACACAGCTCCATTCAGGAGATACTGGCAGATCAATACAGCTATTTTCTTTCCCTTTCTGTTGATTATACGATGATATAAACCCAATCTCATTCATGCTTCTGATGTGCTTGCCTGCCACACTTTTCTTGTCCCTGCTTTCACAGTCCTTGAAGAATAACAGGTCACCATTTGTCACTGTAAATGTAGCCTCTGTGGATCCCTGTTCCTTAATGTCCATCTACATTCCTGCTCTTTATTTACAATAAAATATCCATAACACATAAAGGAGTTGAGCATTTCTGGCAAATAGAGTCTTTATCACATGCCCTTAACCCTTATCGGAGGCTGAGGGAAGTTTCTTGATGCATGAGGTGTGTGGAAGGAGTTAAATGATTGTGAAATAGATGGAGACCTTACAGCGTAACCAGAAAACAGTTCCTGACAATATCAGAGTTTGCTTTTCATGCTAAAGACTCTATTCCCTTTTCTTTCTAAGCCACTCAGCTATGGCTCTTGAACTTCTCTTCCTGACCAGTCATTGTAGAACTCGTAAAGGTTTGTAGAGGCCACACTGGAGAAGAAATCCTGTTCTGTTTGAAAACCACTTTTATTTGCATTTTCTTTTGAATGGTATGTAGAAAATTAGTCAGTCATGTGTGAGGAGAAAAGCTAACATCCCTTGTAACTAAGCAGTTAAATGCTCTATATACCTGGGCAAACAGGTTGTAGAAGCTTCAATTAACCACCTTTGACTGTATAGTAACTTCAAGTTTTCAACTTTCATGGCCACTTGTTGGTGTTTGCAGAGCATTCCTATTGCATATGGTAACCTTTAGTCCAGCACAGACCTCCAGGAATAAGTGCAAAATTTCTGTCAATCCCCTATGGGGTGTATGGTTAATATTACACTATGGCTCAGGTCTTGTTTGTTTGTTTGTTTTCGCTGTGAGTACATTTGAGTTCATCAGCTTTCACTTATCAGCTTTAGGGATGCCTAAAAGACTGTGTTGATGCTAAAATACAAAGCATCTCATTTGCAAGACAGTCACACATAGGATTCTCATTATTTTGGATGCTGCACAAACATTTTAAAAGGAATGTTTTCTGCCTTCCTGCCCTACGATGTGCTCACCATCTAAAGAAAGGCAACAGCAAAAGAGGCAGGACACAGAGGCACAAAGTAATCCTGCAGTGACTTGGGAAAGATGACACAACTGACAACTGATGGGACTAGGACTAGGACCCAGAAGTCCTCGTCTGTATTGCCTCTCTTGCCCACTATGTTCCCAGGGTGGATTGTTGTTTTAAATATGTTTATGAAACATCTGCATGTATAAAAGAAAAAATCATAAACCAGTTGTAGTTTTCTGCTTTTCTGTTCTGTCAGAAACATTGTTTTAGGACCACGGAAGAGGGACAGAA
Organism: Manacus candei; assembly: GCF_025592945.1. Classification (NCBI taxonomy): domain Eukaryota; kingdom Metazoa; phylum Chordata; class Aves; order Passeriformes; family Pipridae; genus Manacus; species Manacus candei. Next base: position 10,464,233 of record NW_026138056.1, read on the forward strand.
AGATCTGTTAAGCAACATCCCACAAGAAATATAAATCTCCTGAGAAAATAATGCAGCCTCTTCATTCTATCTGATTTCTGAAAGGCTTTCGTCCCTTGTAGGACAGTATATGCTTGGTGTCCCAACATATTCCCAAGGAGAAATGCTGTGCTGAGCAGGCAGCGGAGCCCAGCTGGGATCCTGGCAGAGCATGAGAGGAGGGGTGAAAGACAGCGGGTGTCCTAGCTGGCTTGCTAGTGTTTTGACACTGTCACTTCTTTTCCTGCTGCTTAAAGGAGACAAGGGCAGCTGTAGGGGAATTTAAGGTTCTCTCTCATGTCCTCAGCCTTGAAGGGGAGTGTTGCCATACCCGTGCCTCCTTATTTAAATTGTTGACTTCACATCACGTTTCGCCTTAGTGTCTGACAACTGTTTTTGCTGTTCAATGTGGCTTGAATACAGCATGGGGTCGCTCGGACAGCCAGTGCTATACAAGACCCAGACTAGGCATAGTCTTTCATCCAGGATAGAACATCAGTTCAGAATAGGATGGACCCAGGAAAGTTGGGGACAAAGTGATCACAGTGGCAGGGGAATGCAAAGGGCTCCAACTTGTGCCTCAGAGGGAAAGTGCTCAGATGGCCAAAGCTGCTGATGATGTCTGCTCTGCCCATTTCCCTGAGGTGCTGCTTCAAGCAGGGGCAGAGACAGAGCTGTATCTCAGTCAAAGCAATTCACAGCTTGCTGTACTGGAGCAGCCCTCCTTTTGTCAGCTGCTGGAGCCAACAGGAGTGTTGCTGGGATGGGAGAGCTCATATTCTTCTACTGTTGCCCTGGTGGGGGGGCCCAGCAACCTCTGGGACAGGGGAGGTGACAGATGATTGTGCTCTGAAGTGCAATCCGTCTGCTCAAATACTTGGACAGGACCTTCTGTCTGCAGGTCTCTCAGCTCCCTGAGAACAATAGTGACCTAATCTCCAGGGAGTTTCCACCCACCTGGTACATTTTGTCCCTGCCTGACACAAGTGGGAGCTCTGGGCACCTTAGACAGTAAAGCCACATGCTTTCAAAGTTATGCACCCAAACAGCGGATGACCCAAATCTAAAAACCTCTTTCGAAAATCTGAATTCTAACAACACTCCCCACAGCTACAGCGAACCAGTGGGAAAGTTACTCTGCTCAGTGGTGCCTCAAAACAGGTGGTTACATGCAGTTAGAAGAAAATTCAGTCCCTCCACTGCCACACTGCAACAATTTTAGCATTGAAAAATTGATTGGTTTGAAAAATACATGTCCAAACATGTTTCCTGCATCATTCAAGGGTGTCAGCTCTTCAAGTGCAGATTGAAGAACTGTTGGGAGAGGTACTGTAAAAATCAGGCCATCATCTTTCCCTCTCCTCCCCTCCAGGAACTATTCAGGTTAGGATAAAAGCTGAGTCCAGATTACCTTTTCTGGGACATTTTTCTGTGAAGACGTAGATATGAAATGGGATAAATGTTGGCAAAGTATATAATCCGAGAGATTGTTAAAGGGGACTGAGTGTGGGGAAGTGAAGGAAGACAAACTGTCAGTGACTGATGAATTTTTTTGTAATTTCTAAGTCACGAGGAACACAAAGGTCTGCCTGATTGTGGCCATGTGCTAATTTAAAACATTAAGATGAATGGTTAAAAAAATGTGTGCCTAAAACTAAACCCTTTAAAATCTATAGTTAAGCATTTAAGTAGAGAGATTGCTGAAGTCTAGGGCAGGAGAACCCTTTGCTGCAGTGCATTTGTTGGAATTTTGCTGGACTTTTGCAAAAGCCCTGAGCATCCAGCAGCTCCTGCTGAAGTCCCAGTTAAAATATATTTCCATTTCCTTAAAGTGCTGAATTATGGACTTAAGAACCCAACTCCAGGCACCATTTTTTTCTGTGTGAAAGATCTGGTTACAAGTATAATATAATAAATTGTGCTAAAATAGATTTATGGCTTTTTTTCCTTTTTTGCTTGTGAATAGATGGAAAAAATAATTTTTTTTTTTTAAGTTTCTCAGCCAGTAGGGATTGTACTGGGAATTGTGCTAGGAGCTCTTGCCTCCCAAGCTATTCTCTGAACAAGGCTGTTTTCCCTGAACCAGCTGAGCTGGTGGGCCTGATCAAGCCTGGGCACTTCTGGCTCAGAGCACGCACTGAGGATGCACAGGAGCCTGATGCTCTGTGCCAGCAGGAAGTGGTGACGAGCCATCCCAGCCCTTTGAGATGAAGGAAATTTTTGAAATCTCCCTCCTCACATCCTTTTCTTTTCAGTTTTCAATCTTTCCCATCCAAACTATGCCCGGAGTGCCTCAGCTTTGCCCGCAATGAATACCATTTGAGAAAAAAAAGACAAAATACAGAAAAAAGCCCATGGCCATGGCAGAACTGTGAAATCTTAAAGCAACTTCTCTGACAGTAAAAATTCTGCAACTTCAGAAAGCAGCTCTGGTCCCTCTGGCTGGAGAGCCATGTTTTGCTATTCCTAATCAATAGCAAGTAGACACAGTAGGTGCCAAAGTGCTTCTTCTTCCGAGGTATCCTCCCACTCCTCGCTTTCTCCTGAATGCCACTTTGTCCCACCTTTTGTCACCATCTGTACATGGTTAGCTGGAGAATGTTTATTATATAATTTCGTTAACTTTGGAGCTGCGAGCCTTCTCGTTTGATGTGCCCTCCTGTTAATGCAAAGCACACCATTACTAGTTAATGATCATGAACTGTCATCACAGTCACTTTGAAAAGGTGACAGTGATGAATGGAGCCGGTGGCTCCCAGGGAGGTTGATCACTGAATGGACAGTAAAGTTTATTTAAGCCTTGGCCTGATAATGGCTCTGCATATTTCAGATGGGTTTTTTCCACTCAGTTCTGGGATAGCAGACATTCCCGAAATGATGCGTCCTGCTGCCGCCCCCTCCCCACCCCCCTCGTCCTGCTCTCCCATGTAAGAAAAAAATCTCCCCCTGTTTTTGCATCTGCTGCCCTAAGTGCTTCCTGCTCCATACTGCAGTTCTCCAGTCAATAGAGACGAAACCCCTGTGCAAAATTTCCTCCAAGCTTTGAAGAAAGGAAAAGCCCCTCTCGGAGCCGTTTCCCGAGTGAATGCCTACAGCTGCTCTGCAGGCTGGGGAAGGGGCTCACACTCCAATTTAATGGGGCTTTTCTATCAGGATTGCAGCCGCTTGCCTACCATGAGGTTGTGGGGACGGGACTAAAAATAAAATCTGCATCTCACTGGGCATTTCTAATGGGGGCTGGCAGCCAACACTGGCAGGCCTTGGAGCTGGGAGTCAACCCGGTGCTTTCGGGCTGGGAGGCTCCAGGTCCCAAGATAAACAAATCTGCTGGTGAGAGTGACCAGTGTTAGGTCAGGCTAAGGGTCGCTCGAAGGTCAAGCTGCCCTGCAGCTTGGATATTTTGGTTGTGTATTTACCTTCCCAAAATGCATGGTGCGCTGGAAGGCTCCCCGCTCCGGGTCGTGGAGCTGGGATCAATCTGCCAGTCGGTCCTGGGAGGGGATATCCCTGGGATGTCCCTAGGGAAAGACCCCCAGGAGAGCGGGGTCTTGGTGGTGTTACTGAGGAGAGGGAGGGAGAGGGCCTCTGAAGGGCCACAGGTCTTGGGGTAGGCAAGGTCTCTATGAGCAGGCAGAAGGTTCACAGGGTGATTTATGTCAGCACAGCCGCTTGGCTTTCATTTTAATATATGCTGTGTGAGAAACACTAGTGGTAGAAAACAGACACTGTTTTCTCAAGCAATGTAAAACCTGGAGCTTCATCACCTGACAGGAGTCCAGGCTGCCAGATTGCACTGCCAGAGCCTCACACATGGAGCAATCAGGTCTGGCTTAAGGAGGTGAAGACTCTTGCAAACCTGAAGATACAGAGAAAAAATCCAAGACACTCCCCATTTTTCTCTTTCTGGCTTTTGAATCTTTAGAAGATCTATCTGTCAAGGTTACTGTACAGTCAGGAAGGTTAGAAATGTATTTTTCATTTTCCTTAGGCATAAAAGTAGAGACTTCTTTTAAAAGACTCTCCTAAAAGTTTCAGGGAAGACATACCAGGTCACATTTCAGGACCTCACCCTTGTCAGAAGGATGAGAAGGAGCCTGTCATCCAACAGTAGCTTCTGGATGACCTGCTGGTGTATAGTACTTGTATAGCGTGATCAAAACCAGGAGGTGTGAGGTCTCAGCTGCACGAGAAAATCATATTAATTTACATAAGTAATGATTTATCTAAAGTTTAAGCACTATCAAGCTTTACTGTCAAAGCAAAATAAGGACACTGCCACAAGGGAGCCACATTAACCAGCCTGTTTATAAACTGACATGGCTTTTTCTGGTAGACAAGTCTATAAACCACTTGCTGGTATCTCAAATGGCAAGTTATCATGCACATTTAGGGGGTAACAATGGGCTTTTAGGAAAAATAAATCAATGGGTGGAATTAATAGTCGCTTTCATTGTCAAAATAAATGTTTTAAGTGAGCCGCAGAAAGGGAGGCAAATTATTCTCATGAAGTTCTGAGGTTTGGGGAAGATGCCAGGGAGCTGCTGGTGGCAGGGGGCTGTCAAGCCCAGGCAGCGTGGATGTTTGCAGCAGTATTCCAAAGCAGAGTCATGTCCTTTGGAGAAAGAGCTCCTCGTGGTTGGTGCGAGGCGAAGGGAGGGCAGGAGGCCGAGCATCAACAGGAGCACTGAGCTTCACCGCCTGGAGACGCCTTTTTCTGACCTTCCCAGCACAGGGACAGGGAAGAAGGAAAGGCATCCTCATCTCCCTGCTGCCTCTCCCACCCCACGCACCGCGGGGAGGTGACTGTCCTTATAAATTTGGGTTGAGACATTTTACCCCAGCGTCTGCAAACATTTAGACACAGAACTGCTGCTGTTAACTGCCAGCCCATTGTCTGCCGGTGACAGTTTTCTCTGAAAGTCACTTACCGGGGGGTGAATGTTGATTGAGCAAATGAACACAAAGCGGCCGAAGCCGCTGGCTGCGAATTGTGCTGCTGTTAGTTTAAACAACTGGAATAGAAATGCCATTATCCGGGTGAGTTGAGAGGGACGGGTAGAATATTCACAGAGAGAAAAATTTGCCGGCAGTGACTAGCACAGTGAGATGGATGGAGTGTTTGGCCTTGATTGAGATGTCACCCTGGGTCTAGCTTATTGTACCCATGCTCCCTCCTTCCACTGGGATTCAATCTGAGGCTTCTCCCTCCCTCCCAGTCTTCATTGCTCTGCAGCATTGAACCTGTGCTGCTTCTTACCAGCAGAGCCCTGCCAAACCACACACAGCCAGTGGATCTGCTCCAGTCCTGGCCTGTACATTTCCAACCATCTATGTTCTGTCTGTTTATTCCCTGCTCCATTCTGTGTGTTGGTTTATGCACTCTATGGCTGGTGTGCAGGCTAGCACAGCTGGCTGGTCAGAGGAGCTTGCTGGGCTCTAGCAAAGCTGGGATAGAAGTTCCAGTTCAAATGTGGCTGGAGGGAGGGCATTCTCTCACTGGTGTGGTAACACCAAAAAGACTGCCTTCAGGGTGGAGATCAAAGGGTCTCTGCTCCATGCAAACTACTCAGTGAACTCCTTTGGCTGATGGAAGGGCCTTGAGGATGATGGGGGAAGAGTATCCAATGCCCATGTCGCAGCTTGGACTCTGACAGGGCACAGGGAACCATAAGGTAAGAGGAATCTCCAAGGTCTGACTCACTATGCCATTACTGTTACACACTTCATATGAGAGTGGCGTTGCCTTAGCTGTGTTTGCTACATCCTTTTCCCAAGGTCTTTTCCAGCCTCTGCTACCACATCACTGCCACGTGTGAAGCAGCATCCTTGGGCATAGAAGTTTGCCCCCACAAAGTGTAGTGGGGCACAGCTCACAGAGAATGGCAGTGCCCAGATTGGGCAAACTCTTTGACTAACAAATTCTAAGAGAGGAATGAAAGCCCTGAGCCTTCAAAGAGGTGAAAAAACACTGAGCCAAATGAAAGATGTGGATGTTGTCTGATCCAACAGCAGTGAAATGAACATTTAAGAGAGATGAAACACATGATAAATTAACATTTGTGTTAAATGGGATCTGGTCTGATTCCCATGGCTGGGTCGTTTGTGAGTGTGAGGCATCACAGCTGCAGATAGAGGCAAGCAGGACACATTATTCAGATTATTTTCTCACTTGAATTTGCTCAGGAGATGGGGGATCTTCTTGCTTTGCAGCCTCATGGGAGTAGCAATGTTAATTTCCTGGTGTCTGAGTTTCACAGGGAGCAGGATATTTGATTATGGGAGGCAGACATTGATGGCTGATGTTATTAGTGCTCTTTTCCCAAGTTGGTGTGAATGCAGTAAAGCAAATACTGTATAAAAGTGAAAGTCTTCGGTGCTTCCTACCTGGAGGGCACATCAGTTTGACTTGCTATGGGAAAAAGGTAGCACCCCACATTTTGTACCAGCTCTGTACCAGCAGTAACAGGAGCTGCTGAGCTACTTGTGGAGGCAAGAAGTGAATCATATCTCAGGCACAGTAAGGTGTAGCCACCAAGACCCTGAAGCCCTGGTTTGAATTAATTACTCCCACCACACTCTTTGCTCTGCCATGCACAGACCCACACCAAAACCCTCTCATGGCCAGGTTTTCAGTGAGCAGTCAGGGTACTGGGGTAAGGGACAGGGAGCTGGCAATATTTGTGTTCCCCTCCATGAGCGCTGTTGGGCAACCTCATCTTCTGAGAAGAGCAGGTCTGCTCACCACGGTGGGGTGGGGAGGAGAAATTCTTCATGCTGGGATAACAGATACCACCAGGGACACCTAGTAAGCCCCCTGGGGTGCTCAGGGAGACTGCCATTTGCTTCAGCAGCACAGCACATCCACAGGGCACAGCCTGCTGAGGCTTTGTGTGAGTCTAGGTAAAATACTACTGATTGTTAACACCTCCCTGCCAAGTATCAGCACTAACCCTGAAACCAGGGGGTTGCCAGTCTTCAGGAGGCTGTGCTGCCCCCTCTGCCTGCTCTGAGCCTGGTGTTCCCTGCAGCACAGTCTCAATGCCCAGCTGATGGAAGGGATTCTGGCCCTCTGCCTTGCACTGAAGTTTCAGACCAAAGTGATCTTTCCAGCACCAACGTTGTCTCTTGTGGCTGGTACAATGAGGTGTCAGGGTAGCAGAGCCTGCCTGAGTGGGAATGATAGTCTATGTGCTTTGGGTGGTGGGTCTGGATGTGGAAGGCATCAGTATAGGGCAGCTTAGGGAGCACCCAGTCTGAGCTGTCACCCACACACAAAGGATCAAAAAAAGGAAAGAAGATTCCATGTCACCAGCAACATCTATGCCAATAAATTAAATGAGGCCAGGATGTAGCTGTTCTGTATCACTGAATTGTTAGCGCTGCATCTGCATGGTTTTGGCCCATGCCAGTTACCACTTCTCTGGACTTCTGCTGTTAAGTCACTCTCCATAATCTTTGAAAAATCATGGAGAACAGGAGAGGTGGCCGGTGATTAAAGAAAAGCTAATATTACCCCCATCTTCAAAAAGAGCAAGAAGGAGGATCCAGGAAATTAACAACCAGTCAGCCTCACCTCCATCTCTGGAAATGTGATGGAATAGATTGTTCTGGAGGTCATCATCAAGCATGTAGAATAAAAGAAGGTCATCACAAGTAGTGAGCATGGATTCACCAAGGGGAAATCACACTTGACCATCTGATTGGTCATGCCATCTATGATGGCATGGCAGGATAGGTTAACAAGGATATTGTTTACCTGGTCAGGAATAACCCCAAATTTCAGTATACATTGGGGGCTGACCTATCAGAGAGCAGCTCTGCTGAGAAGGACCTGGAAATCTTGGTGGATGACAAATTGACCATTAGCTGGCAGTGTGCCCTTGCTGCCAGGATGGCCAGTGGGTTCCTGGGGTGCATCGGGAAGAGTGTGGACAGCTGGTCGAGGGAGGGTGATCCTCTCCCTCTCCTTGACCCTAGTGAGGTCACATTCATAGTGCTGTGTCCAACTGAGTGCTGAGCCAGTTCTGGGCTCCTCAGTACAAGAAAGACAAGGAGCTACTGGAGAGGGTCCAGCCAAGGGCCACCGAGATGATGAAGGGTCTGGAGTATCTCTCTTATGAGGAGAGACTGAGGGAGCTGGGCCTGTCTAGTCTAAAGAAGAGAAGACTGAGAGGGGATCTCATTAATACATATAAATATCTCAAAGGCAGGTGACAAGAGGATGGTGCCAGACTCTTTTCAGTGGTGCCCAGCAATACAGCAAGGAACAATGGTCATAAACTAAAACACAGGATGTTACACCTCAACATGAGGAAGATCTTTACATGGCAGTGCATTGGAACAGGTTGCCTGGGGAGGTTATGGAGTCTCTCTCTCCAGAGACATTCAAAACCCACCTGGATGCATTGCTGTGTTGCCTGCTCTAGGTGACCCTGCCTTGGCAGGCAGGTTGAACTGGATGTTCTCCAGAGGTCCCTTCCAACCCCAACTGTGACTCTGTGATTAGAGTGTTTAAGGTATGTGCAGCAGCTGTGACAACTGAGCACATTGGTTGTGGCAAATCTGTTTTTAGAGGTATGAGAACTGGCCACATGGCTGTTAGTGGCACTGGGCTGGCAAGCTTTGGGACCAGGGGACAGCCCTGAAGCATTTTATTTACTTAGAGAGATGTAACTATCCTTTACTTCCCTGCTGCAGTGTGCACTCAGCACTAGGCTGAGCTTGGTCCCCAGGGTGATCCTGCAGCAGGTAGGCAGCACAGCTTGGAAGAGAGCCCTGGCTTCAGGGAAACTCTTTTGGGGCTCTACACCCTCTGGTTTTGCACTCTGTTGTGTATTACCCCTTTGCTGCTCCATCTTTTTCCCAGAGCAGTCCTTCTCTCTCTGCACTGCCTGCTGCAGTGCCTCTGCACTGCCCTTGTACTGGGAGCTGGTGCTCAAACCTTCCAGTGCCTGTGCTCCCCTCTCCCGCATCCCCACACTTCATCCTTCTCCTGACCGACTGTCCACACCTACTCTTGTATCACCTCTTTATGAAAACACATCCCCTGCACTGCTTTTCTGCTTATGAGAGCCACACACAGAGTCACGTCGTCACACGCATCGGCTGGCATGACCACACTGACACTGCCCAGGCAGGGGGACGGGCAGAGGACACATGCTGACATGGAGGTGTTACCCTGTCGCTGTCCACACTGAGACAGACAACACAAAGGGAGCTTAATGCTGTTTTCGTGGCAAGGTCTTCATTTACACCTCAGCTGGTATAAATGAAGCCAGGTTTTAGCAGTCAATTGAATCCTTTTACTTCTGGTGTGAAAGAATGTGTGCTCGATGGCTGGGACTGCCCCACACAGACCCATCCTCAGTCTCCTCCTTTTCTTCTGGAGGTAAAAAGTTCAGCTGGACTCGGTGTGTAGGAAGGTTTTCAGCATACCCAGCTCGCCGGGGAAAACACTCAGTGTGCAGCAAAGCATCCTCAGGCACAGGGATACCAGCGTGCCTGCCCTGGGCTGGGCGGGTGTGGGCTATACATAGCTCAGGTCCTGGACTGGCAAACAAAGGGAGCCTGTAAGGCTGCTGGGATTTGCGGTTATCAGCGGCCACGGCAGGAAACGTCCCACACCACAATAACCCCAACTCCACCTTATGTCAGCAAGCCCCACAAACAGAAAGACCCAGCCGCGGGCTTTTGCTCAGGCTGGTACTGTACACCGGAGCTGGCTTACATGGTGAACGAGCGGAAAAACAACATGACTGGCCTGTTCTGATGGCAAGCAGATAAACCGCCGCTCCACTCAGACGGGTATTGTTTCCTTCCCACAGGCCTCCTTGCTGCCACCACCGAGCACACGATAAAGCTCTGGCTTTTTATAGGGCTTCTGTTTGAGTTTGTGCTGATTTCAATGAAGTCATTCAAAGTGAACATGTTTGGTGAATTGTTAATTCAAGTGTCCTGGAACACAGCAGTTAGGAAAAATGTAAAGATTATTATTAACCAGCTAATTCTGGGCAAAAATTCCCACCACTGCTTGCACTAGAGTTAGAGTTTCTTCAGCTTTCCACAGCAGTAAGCTTCGGAGCCAGTGCTGGCAAGGAACAGAGGGAATATGAGCAGATGTCAAGAGCTGTATTTTTTTGTTCTAAGGCCACAATTTTGGTCAAACTCTACCAATATTGCTGTTTTCCTGTCTGCCACCCTAGGTCATTTCTCTAGCCTGGATTCCAGCCGAAAAGAAACCAAACATTCACATAGGCTCTGTCAGGTACTTCATCCCAGCACATCTACATATGGCTAGAGACAGGAAAGACCTTTTAGACCTGAATCCTCATGTTTCTCATTCCTTAAAGTACTGATGATGAATTCAGATATTTTGTTTAATACATGACGCGTTAAGGCAGCACCATGGAATCGCTGTCCTGGGCCACCTGCTTATATTCTCTCCCCGTGCCGCAGCACCCAGCTGACAGCCACACATACGGGCAGGCTCAGGCAGGAGAGGAAGGTGGGAAAATGTCTAGTGCGCTTGGGCAGGAGTTTGAGTTTTTAGTTGGATGGTTTAACACATCAACTTTTGGGAAAAAACATAGTGCAGGTACTCTAACTGCTGACAGCCCATTTCCTTGCATTGCAGGAGTGTGGGCATTTGCCTTAATCGGTGTTTCCTACACTATTTGAAGGCTGAATGCTCTTTCAGGAAAAATAAATGGATGACAGGCTCTTTGCAACACAAGCAGGTATTATTAAATGTTCCTCTCCCATGTGAAGCTCATCCATAGCTCCTTCCCTCAGTATGTCCTCCATACCCTTGTCCCTCACACACCGGAAAACAGTGTCTTCCTTTAAATACTTCCAGAGAAGCTGAAGTGAATTCTGTCACTACCATGGTAACATCTGGCCCATATGTACCTAGAATGATGTGGCTTTCTAATTCTTCAGACCAGTCTGGGTTTTCATCTGTCATGTACTGCACATGCTGTTGTATTTTTTTTTCCAGCTCAGGTAACTCTCTGAAGCTGGTCCATATTTTTTTGGACTGGATTATCTGCATCACCTTTTTATGTTTCCTCTGTTTGTGAATTGATTTGTTTCTGCTCTATTCCTTCTTGCCACGTTCACCATGCTCACTGTAATTCTACCCACGCTAAATCTTCATCTCCTGTGAAGAGATAAATTTTGCTTGACTGAAATATGCTATAGGGACATGGGAGAATCTCCCGTGTCCTTGTAAGTCACGTGTTTCTCCTCTTTTCCAAAGCCAAACAATACAATACAACTGGAAAAGTCACAACAGCCAGGGCTCTGATGTGGTACAAAGTCTCTGCTCTGTTGACACAGTCAGCAGCAGTGCTTGTTGACATCCAGAGTGCCCAAAGGTTTGGTTTGCTGTTGCTGCTCCTGCTGCCACTGCTCGGAGGGGGGAGGCAAACAAGCTTCACTGCTGCAGGAATATGCAAAACCCAAGTAAGAAACAGTCCCTGGCCTGAGAAGCTTGCAGAGGGTGAAAGGGAGAGGAGGCACAGGGAAGATGGGCGCTAGAGCAAGGAGTAATTAAATCCAGGTTCCTGCTCATGAAGGACTTTCCAGGGCTCCAAGATGCCCACCAAATTAGACATCAACTCTAAATAGATTTTATAGCCCCTTTTACTTGGTCAGCGAATATTCTGATCGTTATGACTTTTATTTTATTTTATTCTTTGTGTTTCTATTGGTTTTTTGTTTGTTTGTTTGAGTTTTGGTGTTTGGTTGGTTGGTTGTTTTTTTTTCTTTTTCTTTATTTTCCCCTGCAGTACTAAGTCAATAAGCAGGTAATTTCAAGCTGTCTCCTGTTGTAAGGTCTTTCTTTGGATACACTGTGATCCTCCCAAGGGAAGGCTTTTGTCTGGTGTCATCTGAAGCTCTCAGGCTGGCATATGAAGCTTGTGAAAGATGCCAAGAGTCTTTTCCTTAAGAGACTAATAAAATTAAACACTGTGGCAATTTCTGTGGTCAGGGCAACATCTGCTTCCTCTGACATATCACAAGTGTGGAATATACCAGGCCAGAAGGGACAGAACTGGGAAAGAAAAAACCCTAAAAAATTAAAAAGAAAATACCCTTCAGCAGCTATAGTGCATCAGTGGTATGTTCTGGCACCAAGGCTGGCTCGGTGTGGGCGTGTGCGTGCCTATGTGCCAGGAATGCTGCCCTGGCTGGTGCTGAGCTCCCAGAAGCTGCATGTCATCCCTGTGGACCCAGTTGCTGCCTCACATACTTGCCACCATGTGGGGTCTCCCCATGATGGTGGAGCAGAAGGAACCCCAGCCAAGGAGAGACTCCTTATGCCTTGGGTTCTCTATGGTCATACCAACCTCACGTGTGTGTGTGGCAGGACCCAAAGCACAGGGACTGTGACTAGCAACACAGAAATCTGGGATTATGTTTGTTATGGCCCTATGGGCGTATATATGCTGATATAAGTGCATTCAGGCTCCAGTCTTCTGTTGGATTAACTCCATAAAGTAAATTTGGATTCTCTGGCTATTTCTGTATCTCTTGCACTTTTGTCGCCCTTCATAGGAGGCACACCATGACTTCAATCCTCCTGCATCTCCAATCCTTCCCCCTGCCACAGGAAAGAAACATTAGGGAAAGTTTTCAGTCAGGTTCTCGTCCTCCTCCTTGTTAAATTTAGCATAAGCTTGTTAAGTGCCACCAGGAACAGCAATTAGGGAGCTGTGCGTTTTGGTTCATGATTATCTGCAAGGTCAGAGAGAAGTACAGGCTGTGTTAGTGAAGGTTCTTCAGTTCTCATACAGTTTAAACACAGAGGCATATGTTAAAAATAAGAAAAAAAGCAAGATGTGTCAGTTGGTCCTGACTCTCAAAAACCTAAGCCCCATTCTAACTGTCCCCTGTCCTCCCAAATTTCTCCTTCCATTTGCAATACTGGTAAAACAGAATCAGCTACACTTAATGGAAGTTGACTTTGTTGAAAGCTAGGAAAGTCAACGAACAATGTGACACTGTGCAGGACTCACAAAATATGGATCTCTCCGGGGATCTTCAAGCTAATGGCATCCCTCTTGATAGAGAATGAGGCCAGGGGATTTTCATGCTAAGAGTGTTTTACTATCCTTTGTTCTTTTTTCCCCTCTTCTTCTTTTTCATCTTTTCCTCTCCCTTTCTCCTGTCACCCACCCAGCATCACATCCCCTTTGCTTTCAGTCCTTTCCCAAGCTCTGCATGCACTGCTGTGTGTGCTCTCCCAACTTTTCTCTTCAAGTTCCCTCCTTTTCCATACCAGATCGCCTTCACTCTGACTGCCTAGGCTCCCTTTGGTCTTTTGGTCTCCCTCCTGCCCTCACCCTGGTCCCTCTGTCCCTTATGCCAGGTCTGCAGCACTGCTGGGGGACATCCCAGTGAGTGCTCCCTCTTTTACTGCCGTACTGGTGGCACCACATGTAGGAAGCATGGCAAGAACAAACATTTTCTACAGCGTGAGAAGGGGGAGCAGGATGGAGCACCAGTGACATTACTCAGCACCCCTGGGGATGGCAAGCACCTGCCTCAGGATCAGCCTGGCTTTGACTTACCATGGGCAGCCCTCCAGCCTTTGTGCCACCTCATTCCCTCTATCTCCCTCTCCCTTTCTCTCTTCCCCTGCCTCATTCCGCGTCACTTCCATTGCAACCAGAATACACTTGCTCTTTCTTTTCTTTAATGAGCCCAGTCTGAAAAGTGTCTGAGCGGTATTTTTAGCAGAAAGTTTGGCAGCCTGGCAGTCCTGGGCGTTTTGCCACCTTGAGTGAAAAATGTGCATCAGCCCGATAAGAATTACAATAGGGTGCTCAGGGGCCGCGAGTGGGGAGTGCCCTGATGGCTGACTTACCTGCTCCGTGGGGCAAGGGAGAGTGGCTGTGGGGCTGCCCTTGCCTGGACTCGCCCTCCATCCTGCACCCTGCCGTGCATCCCTCACTGGCCTTTAATACATGATTGAAGGTATAAAAGGAGGGAGGGGTCCCAGGGGAAGCCATGAGGGGTAAGTATAAGAAAGACATCGTATGGCTGGAAGAGGGGTATTTTCTGGCCACAATATTGCTGTGGGTGGTGTGAACACAGCACCTTGCACCAAAAAGTTGCCTTGACGAATGTAGCAGCCAATATCGTAGCCTTAGGGCCTCTCTGTTCCCTCTCCTTCATCTCTTTGGCAGTGCTGGGGGCTGAGGCGGTGGCCCCCTCACAGGCACAGGGCAAGCTCTGGGAGCAGGCACTATTTGTCCCAGTGTTGTGGCTGGCACAGCTTGCTTGGATCTGTTGTTCCCTGACGTGTCAGGCAAAATATTTGCAAGTGGGAAAAGCCTGCCGTGGTGACTTCCAGCTGCAATCAATACGGTGCTGTGCTGCGGGTTTCTCATTTGAAAAATAAATATCACATCTGGCTTATGTTTTTTTAATATTTAGCTTCTCCCTTGCAGTTCAAGGGTCTATATCTTCTGTGGAGAAATGGCAACAAAGTAATTAAATGTCCTGTGAAATGTATGCAAAAATGCCACTTTTTACAAGTGGAGCATTTTGGGAAAGAGGGAGATCATATAAGCCAATGCACCTAGTTTGCTTATCTAGCCTCCTCATCATCCTAGACAACTCTATAGTTGAGGAAGGGAGAGAAACTCCCTCAGGAAATATTTTTGAGGGTAACACAGATGCTCTAAATACTCTTCAAATAGGCCTATCTTTCCTATTAATGCCCCAGGGGAGTAGCTGGCTGGTCAGTCAGGGACCCTCAGCTGCGACAACCTCTTCCAATCCACACCACTCTGAGCAGACCTGCACAGACCAGTCCAGGCAAGTGCGATTTCCATCTCCAGACAAATGGCTTCTTAGTCCTTCTGTGGAAAGTGGAATAATTTCAAAGGGAGCCAGGCCTGAAGGCTAGTGGTGAGGATGTTTGTTTGGCACTGGGTAGGCATGGGTGACTGCCTGCCTGCAGGTGAGGGATCCTATGCCTGGAGCACAGAAATGGATGGAGGGATTGGAAGGGATCTCCAGAAGCATCTCTCTGCCCAAGAAGGGATCAACTGTACACACACTGTTGTGAAAGGTGTTCTTAGGTTACTCTTAAGGGTCCCCCTTACCATTATTAAGGTTTTTCTCCCCGTCAATTAAGAACAGGGGAGCAGACATTTCCCATCTTCATCTGTGAGCTGTTCTGTGTAGCTGAGGATTGTTACTGCATCCCCCTCAGTTGTTTGTTTCTGACCCAGGCTGCCCAGTTCTTTCAGCCTTCCCACGCAGGTTGCGTTTCCCAGACCTCTGCTGTTTCTGGAGTCTCTCCAAAGGGTCCATATCTTTCCTGAAATACATTGCCCAAAAGTGGCCACCCTATAACAGCAGTAGCATACCATGGCTGCACTGAACAAAAGGGCCATTTCTTTGTATGGGCAATGTTGCTTGTTATTCCCTTCCGATGTGATGTTTGCTTTGTTGTTTTTGGTTTTGGTAATAGTGTGATTTAGAGTCTTTTATGCTGAACTGCTTCTTAATCAGCCATTTTTCCTTGGTTATTTCTGTCTAGTTGAAGATCCTTGCACTCTTCTCCACTGAGTTTTGTCACATCCTTTTTTCTAAATCGTCAAAACAATGTCCCTTTTCCCCCTTTTTTTCCCTTTTCTTAAATTTTAAAGTCTGATTCTCTCTCCCAAATGCCTGCCTCTGCCAGATTTGCTGCTGCACTCTGTGTTCTCTTATGCTCTGACAAATGATGCCAGGTAGAGCTGGTACAAGCCTTGTGTACCCACCTCTCTGTATCTTTCCCCTTTTTGACAATGAACCACAAACAGCTGCTCCTTGGACCACGTTATCCAACCAGTTTTGTGTCAAAGCTGTATTTTTCTGGTTTCCTTGAAAACATATGAGACAGCAGCCACACCACCTCCAGACTGTGCTCAGAAGAGAAGGTGCTGCTGGCAAGACAGATGAGAGGACACCCTGGCACAGACAGCTGTTTGGGGGTTTTGTGGCTCAGCTTGTCCATGTCATAAGAAGTCAAGTGCATCCCAGAGGTCTGAAGGGCATAATGGCACCTGGGCAGAAAAATGAAGCCCCAACCTTTGTACTTAGGTGCCTCTGGGACTGTGAAGGTTTGGTTTAGGCACCTATGCCTGTTTGCTGACACCAGCTCTCACAGTGCAGCTCTCCCTGTTAGGCCAAAGGGCACAAACACAGATCAAACTGAAATGTTTCAGTCAATCATATCCATGTGCTTGGAGATGGCACACTGTAAGAAAAAGGCTCCCAGCGTCCATGAACTGGCACTTTTGTTTTGTAAAACTTCTCTGTCCGGGAAGATATTGGATACTGGGAACTTTTATCCCAACTTACTGAAGAGAACAAATACCTGAGTGCTGGAAAGGGCTGCAGCCTACAAGACCACAACTCTTGAGCAGCTGCTGGATTTAAGTTACCAAGAGTGGCTTGTATTAAAAGCCAGGGGGTTGCTCCACGAGCCAGGAGTTTGAGATACTGTGAAACCTGCATCTCGCCTTCCCCTCACCCCTTCCTGGCATTAAAACCTTGAAGAGCTGCAGCACACACAACAAAGGAGAAAGCAATAGGAGAGCCGCAAGGTCACACATCTGCTGCTTTCCACACTTTCTTATCTCTGACATCACGGGCCTCAAGGTCTTTCTTCTCATTAAAACAGCTGAATAATTGCAAACTGTACACAAACTGACTAAACCTGTGGCCTTCTGCCTTAGTCATAATATGGGATGTCTGGCTAGGGAGGATGTTTCTTGGCAAGGCAGGGTGAAGGGGCTGAAGAAATAAGCATCTCTGTGCGAACGCAGCAGGAAGCTTTGCCACTGTCCCTTAGTCTGACAAACTGCAGGACATCCAGCCAGAGGAGCATGGCATCATCAATGGTGCTACTGAAAGCACCACGACGTGAACCCATCCCACCCTCAGGAAATGCAGGACCAGAACCAGACTGACTTTGTGGAGGGCTAACTTGCAATGATCCCACTAGTGCTGCCTCTGCTTGAGGTTTACTTCATTAGCAGTGGAGAAGTAATAGGCCAGGGATGGAAAGGGGAACTGTGGACTGAGAGAACTGTGGAAAACCAAAGGACAAGGCATATTATGGATGAAGAGGCCTTAAAAAACAACAGCAGAAAAGGGGGGGAAAGCACTCTAAATCAACAAGTCTTTTGTACAGCTTGGATTTGTTCAAGCAATGTCAGCCTAAACTGACCTCAGGCCACTCTGTATCTTGTATCTCTTCATGTCTCCATCTTTTGGACAAACTCTTCTCGGGTCTGACCATTGCAGGCACTCTTGCTGATGTCTCTGTGGCTGCTGGACCTCAAACAACTGCTGCTGGGATTTCTGAAAACCACACCTGCGACCCCCACCCTGCTAGTCCTGGTGAAATTCATTAATGGCAAGTCATTTGTCATCACTTCATGTAGGATGCAAAAGATCTATTTTTGGTGGTCGTACATGCCTCCCTGCTTGGTGATTAGTGTTTAGCACCTGGGAATGCAACAATCCAGAAAAGCTAAGGGATTAGTAAGTGGATGGGGGTGGTCTGCCCTGTGAAAAATTGTATGTGCACTGAAGTAAGTGGCTAAAGATGCTTTTGAGGTTCCAAACATTTTCCTACAGAAATAGAAATGATTGTGAAAGATGAAAAAATTGTGTAACACATGGCTACTGACAGGAGCAGCTAAACACAAGTGTTAGTGGGTTTAGTCCTTCCTATGTTATTTGTGACGGCTGTGAGGCACCAGAGCGCAGTTCTATTGGTTTCCCACCTCATGCTGTCCACGCAGTTCCTCCCTGCATTTCCTCCCTCTTCTGAGCCTGGCAGCTTGCTGGCATTCTGCTCATGCTTCACTAGGAAGAATGTAGGTCTTAGTTCTCACAGTACCTTTTTTTTTTTTTCAAATTTGGCTTCAACTTCCAGCTCTTTATTTTGTGTCTTTCCCTACCAAAACTAAGTGGGTTTTACTACATGATGCCATGTCTTTCTGAATGAATTCGTGCCATCAGCAAGGCAACTCAGCCTTCTCTTAAAAAGCTGAACACTGACTGAGAAATGTTGCCTTTGATCTGTATTTTCCCACATATTCTCCACTTTTTTTGGTGTTTTTGGAAGTGTAGACACCAGACCAAGAGCCATAATCCACTAGCACTGTTTCCGCTCCCCTGCCCCTTCTTGGGTAAGACCCCATTACACCCTTACCATCCTACCAGAAGCATTAGGCCAGAGGTAGAGCTCCTTCTTGTAACAAGAATTCTCCAGGTGCATTATGGGTTTATTTTCTTTTCTTTCACTAGGTCTTGACTGGTGCTGGAATGAGATTGCCAAGTTTCAAGCTGATCAAGTTTTTCTTGGAAATAAGCTGTCTAACAAATTTTCTCTTTGTGACAGGTTCTTAGATCAACATGCTGCTTATCTGATAAAACACTTATCAGAGACAACTTGTGGCACGTTGCCCTGGTACCATGGTGCAGTCTCTCTACTCAATTGCTTGAAGACGGTAGAAGATGCAAACAGTAAACAGCAAATGCTGCCCGTGCGTAGGTGTCTTCAGAGTATCATTGCACAGTTTGGACAACCACCCTGTCAAATATGCACTGAAAAACAAGCAAAACTTGGCCAGAATTAATGGTCCTCTGGAATAATGATATGCTGTGGTAGTACTGTGAAGCATCCTGACACTCAGAGCTGGACTACTGTGGCAAAATTTATGGTTTCTCCTAGACAGAGATAGTTTATTCATGGATTACCAAGTCTTTTAAGTGATCTTCTTCTGGGCCCTACCTCTTGGCTAATGCTCACAGGCAAAGTAAAAAGAGAATAAAAAGTATGCAAACTAGCGACAGTGATGCTTGGTATAACTTCGGGATATATTAAATCCTGAGTGGAATAGTTACTCCTTCTGAAATTTCCAAACATTTCATACAAAAAGAACTCCCATTCTGATGGGACTGAATACATTGAAACAAATCACTAAGTCTTCTGTATTTCAAGCAGAAGATGAAATTAAAATCTGTTATTTCAGTATTTTGCTCCAAGTAGCTCTAGGTTCTATTCAACTACTGAATCATCATCTTTGGTAAAGTGAAGTTTCCTGGAATTATCCCAACAAAGCTCTCCAAAATATCTGTTCTGTAATTTAAAATAAAGTAGCAATTGAGGTTTATACTTTGGTACAAAATTTTATAATGGTAAAATAATCTGCAGAATAGAAATGATCATTTCTAGCCACTACTAATGAGAAGGAACAATAATTAAAATCTGTAAGAGCTGATATTCTGTTACACGCAGAATATCCCTTAGATAACCCTATGGCTAATGTGTATCTGCTGATATGGGTACAGACACATCTCTTGTACATAAGTATAACTTCAAACCTATGGAGGCAAAACCACCATGATGTGACACCTCTTAGTCTCCTTCTCTTTTTTCCTTCTCACATTCCTCCAAACTCAAAAGCTGGAAAAATACAGCCAGAGCCAGCATGAGAATGTCAGGGATAAATAACTCCAGGAGTACAAACTCAGTGGTAGGTCTTACCTGATGATCAAGGTGGGACTCCCATAAAAGTTTGAAAGGTGTGCCCCATGCTCAGACCATCCATATTTGCCAAAATTTCCTCAGTGGCTGGCCTAAAGCACTCAACCTGAATGCACTGCCCTGCCACCCCCAGACAGTTCTTCCTCGCAGCTGAGCATGCTGGGGTTGTTTAGCCTGGAGAAAAGAAGGCTCAGGGGGGATCTTATCACCCTACAACTACCTGAAAAGTGGTTGTAGCAAGGCAGGAGTCAGCCTCTCCTCCCAGGTTACAAGCGATAGGACAAGAGGACAATATAGCCTCAAGCTGTGCCAGGGGAGGTTCAGGTTGGCTATCAGGAGGAATTTCTTCACAGAAAGTGTTGTTAAACTTTGAAATGGACTGCCCAGGGAGATGGTGGAGTCGCCATCCCTGGAGGTGTTCATGAAACAACTGGGCGTGGCACTTGGTGCTGTGATCTAATTGACAAGGTGGTGTTCCAGCAAAGGTTGGACTCTATGGCCTCAGAGGTCTTTTCCAACCTAATTGATTCTGCAATTCTGTGATATGTTCCTGATTCCAGGATTCACCTATGTGCTCCGTGGGCATTAACTGGTACAGTATTTGCATTCTTCCAAAGAGAACTGAACCCTAAACGGTAACTATAAATATGGTTCTTATTTAACTGGTCCAACCTCTACTAACCATATGCTGCATTTTATACCGATTTAAACTGAGAAAGTAACTCTGGGCGCATTTGGACCATGCTACTAACCCACTCCAGGGCTAGGCACATTTAGCAGGGGTTTGCACCTTGGCCCAAGGTGGCTTGGATTCCTCCTGGAGTCAAGTAGTTCATATCAGTCAGCTGCGGAATCTCTGCTCTGCAGTCTCCTGGCCTTTGGGGTCTAAGTTTGGAAGTCACTACACCTCGTATGTAGAATCATCTGTGTCTAAGAAGTTTCAATACAGGCTATGTGGAGGCCTTTCCATGCAGGAGAGTTTTTTTCAGAGCAAAATATTCCTGATGAACTCCTCAGCTTCCAGAACAGCAGATCCCTTGATATATTCATGTAATCTGCTTTAGAGCTGACCCCTAAGTTTTCTGTGTACAGTGTCTCATCTACAAGATGAGAGGAGCCTTAATTATGTATGTCTTTAATTATTTATTTATTCAGAGCACACGCTCATTCACATTGTATTCACTGAGCTTTGGTCAAATCCCAAGCCATTGTCTGCCTGCACACAAGTATTTACCTAAAGGTATGGGTTTAAACTGATTAACTCACACTGGAGCGAGCGCCTATGTAGGCACTGATATTGGCTTAATACCTTACTCAGAAGTACTCCGAAGTTGGCTAAGGTCTTGTACAGATCCTCTTCTTTGCGAGTAAAGTGTTTGCACAGTGGCAGGACTCGGCTTTACTGGATTGTACAGTGGCTGAGTTGAACTGATACCAGGCTGACTGAGGTGCATGAAAGCAGCGTGTCTGGAAGTGGGCTGCTGGAGATCTGGAGATGGAGGACCTCAACTGCATTCCTGGTAGTGGAGACTGACTTTGTTCTTTCAAAGCTTCCAGCAACATAATGGTATTTTAGATCAATGTGAGCAAGAGCTGCCTGTACCTTCACCTAGTGTGATGTGTCCTTGCCCTGTCCTGAAGCAAACTCATTTGCTTTGCAAAGCATTCACAGATACCTGAAAGTGGAAAGGGATACAAACCCACCCCTTCTGACCCAACTCCATTGCTAATGAAGCACACACACATTTTCTGCCACTGGGGTTGCCTTCTCTCTTGGGTGGATTGGGGCTGCCTCCTGAGTAGTTTCATCCCCCCCATCCAGGAGAAAGACCAGAGCAGTAGAAGAAGCACTCGACTTTATCAGCCCCATTTCTTCCTTCAGCTTACCAGCAAACGAACTCCCAGTTGGCTTTGTTTGACTTCTGGGGCTTATTGGATTTGTTGCTTCCTTTCTTCATTTTCATATTAAAGGCTAAGGTTGGCTGTGATCCTGCTACTGCAGCCTCCAGCTCCTAAGCTGATACTACCAGCTCTAATTGCTCAGCTGCCTGATGTAATCGCCAGTACCTATATTGCGTGTGTGGCTGCAGGCACTTCATATTTTCTCCCCAGCCAGATGAAAAAAAAAAAAAAAGAAGAAGAAAAAAAAAAGAGTGAATTGGCTGTAGGTCTGTCAATAGTGACTAATCAGGTGCTGTGCAATTAATTATGAAGGGGTGTCATTTTAAAACAATTCTGAGGTGGGAAGGAACAGGCCTGGGCCCTTTACCTGCTGGCACTGTTTGTGTTGCTAAGCCAATCCATGCTGCGTCCTCTATTTCATTTACCTTTTAAACTATTGCCCCCGCATAAGTAAACACTTTCTATAAAGTGTGTGTGTGTGCATGCATGTGTGTAAGTGGGTGGAGGGTGATCTGGGAAGCTCTCCACCCTAGAAAAGAAATTAATGATGGAGAGGAAAAAAAAAAGAGCAGCATAATTTGGCAGTAATTTCTGAAGAACAGCAGAAGATAATAGCAGGTGGATGAAACAGGAATAGCATGAAACAGTCTGGGGCTGAGTTCCAGTAACCAGAATTGCTATGAGATATGGAGATGGAGGTGAGAGATGTTGCTGCAGTGCAAGTGCAAGTCCACCCTGAGCAAGGAGACTGGGCTACCCATGCTGGGCTCCCCAGCAGCCACCCGCTAACAAGGGCTGCTGGTGTCAAGGGGGCAAATCCCTGTCCCACCTAAACTGGCTCTCTCAGGCTCTGCTCCCAGCAGTGGCCAACACATCTCCCACCCACTCCCCGGGGAATGCAGCTGCCAAGACCAGGATGACTCTCCTCCTCTTCACCCTGCTGGTAAAATTAAATTGTCCCTTGCAAAGCAAAAGTCATTCTTCAAAGAGGATGGCAAAGGAACTGTTACTGTCCAGTGCCATGCTTAGGGCATTGACTGGTGAGGAAAGAAATGCATTCATGGAAATGACAATGTCTTTTTTCAATAGCTTAGTAGAAACAGAGTGACAGTTTTAAATGACTAATGTCAGTCCATTTTGTGAGCTGTCACTCACGTGTCTAGTGCTTGGAGTGACAGAAGACGTGGGCTGGGAAGGCAGAGGATGCTGAGGGAAAGCCTCTGATGGGACCACCTCCTTGAAGATGCTGACAGTAAGAGATTTTCTGGAATGGGGCAAGGGGCAAGTGTCATGGTGTCTAATAGGAAAAATTAGAAATACCCGTTCAAATTGTTTACCTTTCTAATACAAAAGCTCCAAAACACCCTTTGGTCAAAAACTCTGCCTGCAACACTTGCAGTTCTGTTCCATGGGCAAAAAAAAAAAGGTATATTCCTGTATGAGTGTGTGAGGGTGTATAATTACTAACATTGCTTTTTATTATAATAAATGTAGCATTAGATGGATTATTCTGGATAACAATTTATTTACTAGCAAATGTATTTTAGGAGCAAAATGCCAAGACACCAGAAGTTCTGTTTTGAACTTTTCAAAATCAATTGTGTTGACTTTGTTCCCCAAAATTAGTGTTCTTCACTTTATTTGTCAACATTTTAAGTGAAAAAAAAAATCATTATAAGTAGAGGAAAACATTTGATCAAAATGCAGATGTATTTCATCTAGTTAGAAGACTTGTAAAACCTTATTCAAAGTTATTTTCACAGTTTTGCGTGTATCTCAGGATCACTGCTGGCACAGTCCTCCTTTTCCCTAGTCTTCAAAAAAGCTCATTGCACTGGCTTTGTTATGAGTGAAACATTTAGTACCCTTAACCTCAGTTTCTGTCAGCATTTTGATGATGGCAGCTACTGGATCCTGGCCACAGCAATTCCTTGCTGTAATGAAATGTGGTGGATGAAGCTATGTTTGTGTCAGAGGACTTTGAGATACGATGTGAGGAGGCTCAGTTTGTTGGGGCTATACAAGGTAGGGGTTGCCAGCCTGGTTTAGATCAGGAATCTGTTCAATCCTGTGTCCTGGTTTTGAAGCCTCAGCAAGTCTTGTACCAAGAGGGGAAATACATTGTCCAGAGAAAGGGCTTTACCCTGAATCATCCTGGACCCAAGTCAGTCCGTGTAGAAGGGCACCCGTGGCACCATGCAATGGCTTACACGGGGTTACACAGCAAACCAGAATTAACAGATGTAAAAGTGGAGGTTACAACATGAACATACACTCAGATACTGGTGTAATGAACGTAGTATAAATATTTAGATGTATTCCTACATTTAATTCTTAGACTCATCATTCTTATGTCAAATGGTTTACAAAAGGCAAAACTATATTTCAGTTACAGGCATGGCTTCATAACTCTTCAAGTTAATTAAGGCATCCAAATGTGCTTCATGACTGTCGCCTCTGCTCTGTAAACAGCACAAACCTATAGATAATTAGAAGCTTTTCATATCAGTGACAGTAATGGCAGTTTAGGCATCCACAGCACATCTGTAGCTGAGTCTCCAGCCTAGGAGAAAAGCAGCAGCTATGAGTGTTGTTCGTACATCTCCTATAAACAGACTGTTGCTTGTGTCTTGTGTGCAGACATCACGTACAGGAAGAATTAATCGTGGTTTGGGATCTCTTTATATCACTTTAGTGTGAGTGACCTGATCTCAAAGTGTTGTTGTTTAGGTCACACCAACGCAGTGCTCAGGTGTTCCTGGTGCCCAGTTTGTGACTGCTTCTTCAGCCTGGAGCTGCTCCATGCAGTGGGGACAAGGACAGTGAATTTCCCCAGGCTCAGTTGCTGGCATGGCACAGAAGTGCACCATTCCTGGGGAGGGTCCCCATGCTGATGCAGATGCTGGTGGTGCCCATTGTTGTGCTGATGAGTGTCCAGGGGCACAGGGATGCCTCTGCTGGCCACGGCCACGGTGTCAGTGTCAGAGTGAGGGGTCTGTGGGTCCAACCTTCCCAATATAGCTGTTGTACTGTGCAGCTGGCATTGGCATCATTTATTGTTCTGTTTCTTTCTCTGTTTGGTGCTTTTATGCAAAAACTGCATAACTGATTGCACGGGCAAGGGAGGAGAGGGGTGGCCTATTCCCAGTTGGGCTGTCACCTTGCAAAGGCAACAGGGTGAGCAGGCGCCTGAGTGCCACCCACAGAAGAGGGGGGATCAGACGGGATCTCCCAGAGGGCCTGAGGCTGGGCTGTCTGTGGTGGTCCCACAGCCTCACTGGCAACTGGGATCTGCTTGGTACTAGGTGGGGAATCCCCCTTTGCCAGGGGAATCCCTACCTGGCCACTTCATAGTGTTTTTAAGGACAGCAAGAAACCTTATCACATCTCCACATCAGCCCCAGATGCTTTACATTCCAGCGATGCTCCACAAATGTTCCGAACCCCACAGCATCTCTCCCAAGAGGGCTCACTTCTCACCACCTCAAGAGCTGTCAGCTTCCTGCATGCACCCAAGCCAAGGGGAAGGGA
Organism: Manacus candei; assembly: GCF_025592945.1. Lineage (NCBI taxonomy): Eukaryota > Metazoa > Chordata > Aves > Passeriformes > Pipridae > Manacus > Manacus candei. The sequence goes on from NW_026138056.1 coordinate 10,489,248, forward strand.
ATGGCCCTGTGGCCCTGCTCTCAAGGATGTTCCTGCAGAGTTGACAGTGGGTGACACAGCCCTGCCCCTCACCTGTGTCAGCGGGACCGTGTGTGGCATCAGGTGCTGTGTGTGCAGGAAGGCTGGACTGCATGCAGCCAAAGTTCAGGCAAACAGTGGAGAGGAGAAATAATTTCCAACCCAGCGGCGCTGAGGCCACTTTGGCCACCTTTGGGTTCCACCTTGAACCATAGCCAGAGCACAGGGTGCCACTGGCACTGGTGTCTGTGCATCAGCAGGCTTGCAATGGGGTATGGCTCTTGGGGAGCGCTCTGCTCCCAGAAGAGGAAATAATAATAAACACCTCCCAGAACATCTTCCACAGTGCTAACGCCTGTCAGTCCCAAGCCAAACCCCGGTGCTTCCCCATCTCCTTGCTGTGTGGAGCATCAGCATGCCTTGTCCTCCATCTCTCTCCCTCTATCTCCCATGTCTGTGCTGTTTCGGGGCTTCTTTCTCTTTAAGAGGAAACTCAGCGGAAGCCTAGCTATTCAATATTGTTTCATATTATTTTGTTGTGAAACAATTTAATTTGTTTATGGCTCTAAAGGTCAGATTTGATTGTTGCCCAAATTTCTAAAGAATGCATCAGGCTGAATAGGACTTTGTGGCATGATCAACTGGAGAAAGAGAAGGGGACTAGTGGAAATATTTAACTGGAACAGCAAGACAAACTTACCTTCAGCTCAGGTTTAAAAGCCTAGTCAATCATTACACATTTTTTATTATTTACCTGGTACAAAATCCCCCTGGGAGAAGAAGTAGAAAAACTCACAGGCCAGAATCTTTCAAATTTTTAGTAGCTTGCTTAGCATTTTTTCCCCCTGTCTCAGGACAGCTGGAGTGATATGGGTTGTGTTGGTGCCTGTGGATAGATGAGAAATAAAGTGGAAGCACATTGTGGTTGTAGCTCCGAGCAGGGATGTTTGTAACAGTGGAGAGACCAGGGCCGGCCAGGGACTTAGAGAAGGAAGGTAATTCTCACAGAGTCATCAGAAGACAAAGGTTGCATTTACACCTGGCCAGAAGGTTTAATCATCTACTATTTTCAAACATTGCAGGCTCACAATCTGTTGTGTCTGAGATCATAAAACATATCACAAACTGGAGACAAGAGACCTGGGGCTTGACTGACCAGAGCTTATCTTTTCTTTTTCTTCCTTCTTATTTTTCACTCAATTTTCTACCTTTTTGGGAAAAAAAAAAAAAGAAAAAAAAAAGAAAAGGTGCTTTGAAAGTTAATTGCTTTGATCAGAAAGTTCTTGATGCAAAAAAATTCTGAAAACCAAGGATTAATGGGCAATTTTCATTCTTCTCTGTCTCACTGTATCAAGAGTGTTTGGGAGACAGGTCACCTACTTGCTAAAGTCTCCCTCCTAGGCTTGCAGGGAAAAGAAATCGTGGAAAAGGGACCAAAAAGAGAGGAGTATTCAAAGAGGAGTAGGTAGAAACCTCTCACAGGTTAGTTTTCCTGATCCTACCACAAAAATAACTAATATTCAACCACCTGAAACACTGAGTGTAGGTGGCTTTCATCTGTCTTTGGGGGAAGGGTTGAATTATGGTAAAATTGAATCTGGCTGTGATGGGAGGGTTTCTGGGTAATGTAAGGCATATTTTTGCAGTTTGAGACTGTAGTTGGTTTTCTCCTGTACCTGTGAGATTGGTAAGGAGGTCTATCAAGCAAGACCAGGAACTCCTATGACAGCTTGGGGGAACATCACTTCTGCTTCTTTCACCCCATTGCCTCTGCAGGGTCATTGGTCTTTAGTGTCTGCCCATGGGCAGGCTGCGGAGAGGAGCTAGGACTGACTGAGGGTGGTGTTTCTTACCTGTTATTCCTGATGGTTTATAGGAGAAAGGGTGGAGGAGCCATGTCCCAGCTCAGGCTCAAAAGGGTTGTGCCTGCCTCAGGGAGGGACCCAGGAAGAGATGATGTTGCTTTGCACCTTGTTTAGGTGTTACAGCGTGAATTCATCAAAGGACTTAGTACTGGGAGGAAGAACTGGCCCTGTTCAGCTGAAGGGTTGCCATTTCTGATTTCAAAGGGGGATGAATTTAACCCTTTGACTTCAGTGGGGTTTGAGCTCCTGGTTGGAGTTAAGCGCGTGCTGTTTCTGGGTTGGGACCTTCCTCTCTCTATTTGGAAGGGAAATAAACATATTCAGTCGATTTGCAATATAATCATCATCTACATGATGATGCCTCTGTGTCTTTTATGACTGCCAGCTCTGTAACTTCCCCCTTTCAAAAAAACAGAGATGGAGCAACAAGAGCTTCCCCAAGAGAAGTTCATTAAACAAAGCAGGCTGGAGAGCCGTCTGCCCCTGGCACTGCTGGGAGCCCTCAGGGTGTCCCTCTCCTGGCTAGGGCTGCCTGCCACCTGATGAGAGTGGCATCTTTCATGTTGTCTAGGGCAGCAGTCATACCCAATTGCATAATCAAGGTCACTGGAAAATTACACAAAACTTTGCCCAGGTCTGTTGGGGAAAAAAAAAAAAGTAAAGCACTTGCAAAAAAAAAGCCCAAGCACCCAAACTTCTGCTCATGCTGCCAGCTTGCTACTCTGTGTGAATGGCATGTACAGTGCCAAGCTGCCGCCTTATACTTTCCTGGAAACCTCGATGACAAAATAATATTATCCACATAAAGGCAATTGAAAATTTTCTCTGGTAGCCACATGAAATCAGCCCTGTGGTTTTCCCTGTCTCTCCTTCAGCTACAGTTTCAAGTAGATAACAATGATGTTATACAAGAAGTAATAGTCTCATGCTTTGCATTGCTGAGTGCTGCCCTTCTGAGGATTTTAAGTCTCAGGACAGTGAGTTTGGTTTCACATGCCCTTAGGAGCTATCAAGTCTTTCCAAGGTTGCTTTACAGAAATAGAAAACAGTCAACTTGAAAATCTGTATATGAAAATAAAGAGAAGAAATTTCAGAATTTTTCTTCAGAAAAAAGAATTCTTGGAGAATTTTCTATTATTCCTCTGACATTTTTATACTTTGAATTGTGAGAAAAAGAAAGTCATGGAGAAAGTCTTCTTCAAGAAGAAGAACTTGTAGAGTGAAAGAAGCCAGGGCTAGAAAGTGAAGCAAGGAAAAAGTCCTGAAAAATTGAAACATTTTCTTTTTTTGTAAGAGAAAACTGAAAAAGGAGCCTCTGAATGCCTTGATGGGCAGGTTCTGGGTGGCAGGGAGGGTACAGGTCCAGCCCTGTTTTCCCAGCTGGACTAACCAGGGCCATGTTTCCCAGCTGCCCCCGAGCATTACTGCCCCCTGCTTATTCAGTGGGGACATCCTCACATCAGGACAGGGCTTTCTGCAACACCCAGCTCTCTGTATTGCTTTGTTGGAGAGGGTACCCCGTACACTGCTGGTTTTACATGCTGCAAAGGTCCAGGTGGTGGTGTGCAAGGCATCAAATCGACCCTTTGAAAATCTCATACCTTTAACCCTGAATTTACATTTCTGACTAGCCCCTCTTGCAGCCAAGTAATTTCTGGGTAATTTGAGCATGTCTCCTTCCAATTTCTGCCCTGTAAAAGCTCTTCTTCTTAAAGCCTTTCCCAACTTCCTGGGCGTGGTTTGATAACTGTCGGTATTTCTGGTCATGAGAATATTGTTGGCAGAACTTTTAAGCTTCTCTTTCCATAGACCCTGGTAAACTAATAGTTCAAAATCTCCATTGCTTCATAATTCCTAGAGTTCAGGTGGGCTAGAAACAAAGCCATCTTTCTCCCCAGAGTGGAAGGGCTCTCTCTTTCCATTCTTCACATCATACATGGAAAAATGGGTTGTGTCTGTGTTCTTAACTTTAGAAGCTTGGAAGTTTAATGAACACTTTTCCCCATTTTCATTTGCAAGGAAGCTGTTAATAAACACTCCCATCACTTTCCTAGACAATGTTACGTCACCTAAAAGACAAATTGACCCCTTTAATCACATCCTTATACCAGAGGATTTAAGTGCAGTATAGGAGTTGAAGTGAGGGCATGGTTCATCCTACTGAGTTTGCTTTTTGCTTTTGTTTTGCTTTTTAAATTGACATGGTGGATATAAATCCTTATGCTCAGGACACTGAAATTAATAGGGTTGTACTGCTTATATAATCTCTGATGGACACTTTGTTGTGTGTTCAGGTTTTTTAAATTGCCATCATCTAATTGCATGCTGCAGAAAAAAAAAGATCCATCTGAGAGAGCTCCAAAATGCCTGTGGGCACCTTCCCACAGCTGGCAGGTGAGAAGTCAGGTATTCCACTTGATGTCAGCTACCAGTGCTTCTGTCCTCAAAACAGAGTCACTTTCCAGTTTATTAAGGAATAAAACCTCCATTACGATGTAGTAGGTCAGTCTCTCCAAGAACTTATTGTTACTCACTCAAGAACTTGATCCAAGTTAAAGCTAGGAGTGGAAAGCAGATAGGAGCTAGCATATGGAGATCTTCTTCTCTTTTTATTAAGAGAAACTGCAGCAGGCCCAAGGAAGTGCCTTGCTTAGCATTTGTTTCCTTCAAGGGCTGTTTCTTGTGGTTTAGGTCTTGAAGGCTTTCCTCTGCCCTCATGAGAAGGGGTGGTTTTGGTGGTGGGTAGCTGGGAGCTACACAGAGCCAGCCATGCCCCCCTGTTCCCCTTCCAGCCACAGAGTGCCTTTTCGGTGGGAATTTGCAGGAATATGGCAAAACCCCCACCTGGCCCACTGGGGTAGTGGGGCGGCCCTGGGGCCATGGGCAGGGCAGGGGCCTAGAAAGCCAAAAAATTCAGGAACTCTGCTTGTTTGGCTGCTTTGTGTGGAGATATAACAGTACCAGCTGGGATATACCCCTCTCACACATACCTCAAGCGTTTACTGTCACCCTCACAACATTTCCTGGATTAGCAGAATGGCTCTTCAGCTATAATTTTTGTTGAAATATCTTGCTTCAGACCTAGAGAGCACCAATGAAGGCCTGAAATCTGTAAATCAGCTGCCCTTTGGAAAACAAATCATTGTGGTGGAGTTTTGCCAAGCTGATTTTCTGTGCTCATTCATTTTTAGTTTTCACTTTATGATCTGATTTAAACTGAATACGCTCCAACTGTACCAGTTGCACCCAAGATATGAGCCTGATTTACACTTTGAAAATGCGAACTGCTCCCTGGATGCATTTCCAGGAGAAAGAAATGCTACAAACAGGTTGTTTGGCAGCACCCATAGACCCCATAGTCCAGAGCTTGCAGGTTGCCTCTGCTTACCTGCTTGAGCTGGTGGGATATTATTACTGAAGGAAAAGCTGTGATCTTCCCATGAGATACAGTAAAAGTGGCGTCTTCCAGGGAGAAAATTACTTGACAGCTCCAACTATGATTGCCCAGTGGCAAACTAGAAGATTAGAAGATACGGTGGAATAAGAGTCTACAAAGGTAAAGAGGCACCTGGAAGAAGGGGTAACAGAGGAGACATGATGGAGAGGTGACATTAACATCTACAGTCAGTGAAATGGCAGAGGTGGAGAGACAGCATCTATGGTTTGTGAGAAGAATGGGAAGAAAACAACGGAAAATTTGATAATTATTTAATTGCCCATGTAGAACTCACCTCAACAAAACTGTGCCTTCACCCAGGACATCTACAGGGCCAGTGTGGGATCATGTGGTTATTATAATGATGTTATATTTTCATGTTAAAAAATACCTCTAATTTCTAAGAACACACAATTATTTACATATATCATAAAGCTTATTTTTAAAGAAGAGCTTTTCTTCAAAGGGAAAATGAGCTGCCTTGTTACTAATATTGCAGTGTCCTTGTTTGCCAAACTTGGTGAACAAACAGTATCACCATAGAGGGAATAGTCTTATGTATGGAAATACGAAATCCAGGACTGATATATGTGCATGACTGAAAAAAAAAGAAGCTGGGTTTGTAAAATTCTCTGATTTCACATTCGTCCAGTCATAGGATTAAGGAGACTTAAAACAGACAAAAAAAATTCACATAAGAACAATTGTTATAGCTTCTATTAGAATGGTATCGTTGATATCCTCTTTAAAATGGTTTATATTGCCAAAAGCAGAATGAAGAAGCCTTTGAGTAAAATCGCATTGAGTCACCTGTGCTAAGACTGTGTAAAGTGCTTGGAAGGGCCACTGCTGGAGTTAATGGGGCCCTGTGTATTCCAGCTTCAGTGAAATTCCAGGTACATTTCTCCAACGGTGAATAGCAAGAATGGATCCCCTTTGCAAGCTCTTTTATGTGGATAACAGTTCGTAATGGCAATTATTCCACTTGTTAATCTGAGTAATAATCACATTGGCCCATCTCTGATGTTCCTACTAGTACTGCAGTTCCCATTCATGCAGTCAGAAGCAGAGGTGATCACAATCCCCAATTTGGGTATGTCCTTCCTCCAGGTGGATCCCTGGAGAGATTGTTATCTGCATTTCAATGCCTCTTTCCTCCTTGCAGCTGTAAGCATCTTGAGCCACATCTTCCTAGCTTCTTCCTTGCCTTTACTGTTTCCAAGAAGTCATCCTGCTGAGATATCCAGGAACTGAATGTGGTGCCAGGAGTGTTGTGAGTTCCCCAATAAGACGAGGGACTGCATTTTGCAAGGGAACGGTTGTGCAAGGACGGGCAAGACAGATGGCTGAACTTGCAGAACGAGTTTCAGCCATAAATGCTCTGAACACCATAAACGTTCCGAGGCTTTTCTTTTTTTCTTTTTGAAAACTGAAATATATTTGGGAAGTACTTGTTCAAACTACAGACTCAGTCAAATATTAACAAGTGGAAACTGGGGGGGGGGGAAGATACTTTGAAGCGCTCAAGCATGTGTGGGTTCTTGCTGTATTTACCTAACTATAATCACTGGGGCCACACTTGCGACAGGCTAAAATGTTGCTGTGAATAGAAAGTATACCATAAGGGTTCTCAAATATGAAAGTGGGGCTGGAACAAAGAGCAGGCACCAGACAGACTTCCCCTGTTAACGATTACTGGCCTGTCGCCCTGGTGCCAGCAGTCTCAGAAATCCCGTCAGGAGCAGGCAGCAGTATCTCGCCCAATGTGATGGCGCTGCTTTGAAACCCTGCCCACAGCCTCGCCGTATTCCTCGCTACTGCCTTACTGTGGGGGAATGAACTTTATCGCTTCGATTTTGAGAGTGTTTGCTTTAAAGATGATTTACCACACTTGACAATTACCAAATTTCCTAAATTCAGCCTGAGGCATTGTTGTTGTTGTGTATCTTGTGCCATGCAAAGCAGTACCTTGGCCGCAGCTTGCAGAAGGTTGCAATCTCTCAGTGTGCAGGAGGTTGCTCTCAACACATGCTGAAGGTCCTCCAATGATGAAAGTCCTTCAGTGCTGCTCCAACCCTCTACAGTCCTGCGGCTTGGCATGTCAGTGGAGACATGAAAACCTTCTGACTGAAGGGTGGAAGAAAACAAAGCTGTAACCCAATCTTGCAGAAACGTCAGTACACCATTGCGTTAGAACTCTTCTTGCTGTCTTTGTGTGAAGGACATGAGCCGCAGGGCTGGTGTAGCAGGGACAAACACACAGATGAAAATCCTCCAGATGGAGATTTTAAGGTTTTTTTTAATTTCTTTTTTTTCTTTTTAAACCGTATTTTGATCCTGTTAATCAAGGACTTATTGTTTCATTTATATTTTGTTGGGAGAACTACCAAAACCTTTATATTAGAATATTTGACAACAATGTCAACAACATTTCCCTGGACTGCTGCTTAATGTGCTTTTATTATTTATTTTCCATGCGTTAATTCTTTTAATATGTTCTTATTAAAGTCTTCCATGTTTCAGTAATATTGTCATTGTGTTTCTTTTGAAGGAGGCAAGTGTGTGTACTGAAAGATTAGATTATCCTGTTTAAAAAAAAAAGAGAGAAAAGGGGAAAATGTCTTCAAAATGAAGTACATCAAAAGTAAAAGTAGGTGACAAATGTTAATATTTGCAAAGTGCTTCTGCTTTGATCCTGCATTTCTATTTTTTTAAGAGTTTGACAAATGTGTCCTGTGGTTTGGCTCAAACCTCTTTGCCTAGTGCTTTACTTGACCCACAATCCATTTGATCTTCCACTTGTTTTTCCTTCTGTCCAGGAGGCCTCTGGACTTGATAAAGGCTAGTTCTTATCTTCCATTTGCTGCTGTTGAGAGGCATCATTTTTTATTTTTGATTGGATTAGGTTATTGTGCCTGTTTGCTTAAACAGATTCTAAAGAGATATTCATTTTGCTGTTATTGTCTGGTATGGTTCCCTTCCCATTTCCATGCCAGTAACAGCTATAGCAGATCAAAATCAGGTTTGGCTGATTGATTCTGGCACTAGATGAGAGGAAGACATGGATGCTGAAGTGGCTGACTTGGATGGCAGGCTGCCACTTCATTTCTATAGTACAATTTCCAGGCATGCTTCATCCAGTACCTGAGCTTACAAGTATTTAGTATATCAGACACTTTCAGGGGCTCTGGGAAGGATTCCCCCGTATAAGGATCCTGTCGAGGTCTTTGTTTTTCCCAAAGCTTCTGAGCATTGCTTCGGGTTCCCTCACCTGCAACCCAGTAGTTAAAGCTGGAGATTGACAACTGGCCACAGATAACTAAAATGCAAGTGCTTCTACAGCCCCCAAACACCCATCTTAGTCTACCCACTGTGATTCCAACTGCAGTATTGCCTGTAATGTGTCAGATCTTCCGCTTTCACTATGCTGCTTGCACGATCCCACTATTGCCCAGCTCAGTAAGAACCATCCCATTATGCAACAGCCTGGGCAATCTGGAATATGCTCCTACAAATACTCATGTTGGCCATAAAAGTTGACATTTGACTTTATAGTCTGTTTTATACCATCAGTTCCCTTGTCTCCAATCAGAGCCCCTCCTCCCAAGAAACCATAAACCACAATTGAGGGAAATTTTGAGCTGCCATTTCATCCAAGTAGCCATAGGATCCCCTATGGACCACTCCTCCAGCTCCAGGCATGGGAGCACCTCTCCATGCCTCATCCCCAGGAGCCTCCCACTGTCTTTAAAGAAACGGAGAACAAAGAATAAACTGGAGTAGATGATGCCCTCTTACGACTCAGCATCCCCCTGCAATCGAATGTGTCCCCATCATAGTGTTGCTGCAGGATTTTGGGTGCTGACAGTGAGGTCAGTGTTATTTATGCTGGAGCAGCATTTATGCTGCTCCCAGGTTTCAGGACAGAGTACATCTGTCAGGGCTTCCATGTGCTGTGCATTTGTTTTCTGGAGACATGTTTAGGGTATCATTTGCATTGCAGATATGTCTACTCTGCATTGCACTCAACTTCTGCCCCCAGAAAAAGGTGAGATCAGTTCCTCTACCATTGCAAGAGGCATGTATGTTTTGAGTAAGTGTGAATATGAGGAAAGAAGGGAAGCTCATTTTTAGGAGCAACACTTACAGTGCTTTGGTTAACTGCAGTGGTTAGGCAGGAGGTTATAACAGTTAAAAGACCTTTGCAGCTATATTTCTTGTCTTTAATGGGATATGACACCTGCCAGCTCTCCATCTGTTTCTTTCTTCCGCAGAATACATGCCATCAAGTGAGTGAAGAAGAAAAGGTATGCAGCAGAGCAGATCAGGGTTCAGGTTTTCATGGGTACAACTGTCTGTCAATTAAAAAAAAAAAAAGCAAAAAAAACCCACATAAAAAATTCTGAGAATGAGGAAAACTGTGATGATGGCACTCAGAGATTCAGAAAGAGCCTAGCTAGGTAAACACTTCAACATCATAGTGGCCTCCTTTGTGTTTGTCTCTCCCTTTCCATTCCCTCATTTTTCATGCAGAGCTATTTCCTTTTGCTCTTACAAGTACATGAATCCTTCTCCTGTCACCTTTGTATCTTCTAACACTTTACCCATAATAAGGCACTCTGACTTCGAGGGGTGGCAAAATACTTTTCTTCTGGTGAGAACTATTTTGTTTTCTTTAAAAAAAAATTTTAAAAAAGGCACCAGGATTTTGCACCTTTCTTATTTCAGGGAATATCTGCAGCCAGATCAGCTATTCCTTTCCAAAACTGTTTTCACAGGCATTTCCTGAAGACAGTCTATCAGATATAATGCTGACTTTAGCCTTTTCTTTGTCCTCTGCACAGAGCTTTCGCAGTTTCTTTCTGGGTTTTACTGAAAGCACTTTTGCCCGTGCATAAGGAGATTCAGTGCCACTGTCAAAGAAGCTGTGCGTGTCTCTGCTGCACAGATGTCTAAACTCACTTTATGAATTATAGCCAAACTAAGTTAAACAACTAATCACAATCAAGGAATTAATTAGATGATTTTTTTTTCTAAAAAGGCAGTCTTTGCAAGGATTCTTCAGCTTGAGGGATGCCTCTGATGGACAAAGGCTGCTGTCATGTCATTTATTTCACCTCTCAGTCTGCAGGAGTCCAAGTGGAAAGTAGAAATAACTAATACTTGGGGCTGTGCTTGGATCCTCTCCACTGGCTTGCCAGCCTCAGAATGCCAGAAATATTGTCAATCTACCTCTGAACAGGTCCAGTCAATCTTTAACTATTCAGTTGCTTCTGAGGCTGGAAGTCTGCAGCTTTTCCATAATGGTTATCAGCAACTGAATGCAAGATACACTAAGTTACTCCTTAAGTACAGTGTTTTTTTGTGGGGAATAAAACACCCAACAAAATGGCCCAAACCATGCAAAATGGAGGATGTAGAATAACATATAATCATATTAAATATTTTTTAAAAAATACAGTTTCTCACCTCCCCGTATGCTTTCTCCACACACTGTTATCTGACTATACAAATTTCCTCACATTTCCTGAGGTTAAGACAAGGCATAACCTTCATGCCTGGACACTGGTGCGCTCAGGAGTAACTGCCTGATTTGCATGAAGGTATCATTGCTAAAGGGAAGGGTGTACATGGGGTGGAGAGTCCTAAAAGGCAACCCCACCAAGGAGCTCCTCTTTTTCTTGGACAAATGACCTGCTTCATTGCATGTCCGAATGCTGAAGCTAATGGGAAACACATCTTGTAGAAAATGAGAAATTTTGAGTAATATCTAAGCATCTGCGTCCCAAGGGAGGAAATAATCCCACTTACTTGAAAGTTAGATGTTCTGTTTCAGCTAATTGTCCTGATTAATTGATGGCCATAGAGATTTATTTGCAAGGAGTGATATAACCTAGTTTAGTCTGGACACTTATGCTAGGCAGAAAAGGACAGTGAGGAAGGCAGTGAGAAGAAGAATATCTGACATCTCCCTGAAGAGCACTCCAGAGGGCTGCACATGCCTGTACTACTGCTTCTACTTAGAACTGGTACTTTGTTATCACCTCTGACTTTTTTACCTGCTGCAACCAAACTGGCATCCCAATAGTTCAAATTCTCTGTTATCTGCCCAGAGTCTATTGTGGTGCTGGTTTCATAGTTCTGGTTATAATGTCAGTATAAGTAAGTTCTGTAAGTGTACATGTGGGTTGATTGGACAAGGACTAACTATTTGGTGTTTGAGAAGCTGTCCTGTGTCTCTGCATGGTTATTTTTTACCTCTGGGTCTCCTCTTTCAGTCCAAGCATGGCCCTGCTTGGTGAGGGGTTTCCCAGCATCGTCCCTCAGACAATGCCTGACCCACGAGGGGCAATGCCAGCTGTGGCTATCACAGAAGACCCCTGAAGTTGCTCTCATGTGCCGTGGCTCTTCTTGGCACTGTGCAACATGGGGAAAGTCTGTCTTTTGCTTTTGTACTTGTAGAAGTGTGAGTGGCTTTTTGCCTTGGCACAAGCAGAGCCAAGAAACCTCCAGGGAGGGTGGAACAGAAAGAAGAAAAGTATGCATAGCAGATTGTAGAATGGAAACTTTTATAAGCTGAGGTAGTTCGACGTTGTTATAACACCTGTCAAGGGTAGGAAATAATACCTTGACCCTTCCCTGGTGCTGCTCAGTCAGGTGCTGATACAGTGATGGATGTTACTTACACAGGGATAAGGGGGAGGAAGGAGGAGGGGCTCATTCTTTCCAGAGAAATAAGTCAGGTAAAAGGGACAGATTTAGCCGGTTTGGAAATGCTGGGCAAGAGCAGGAAAGGATAAGCATGTCAGAAATCTTGTTAAGAGGAGGTAAATGAATATAGCTTAAAAATAAGTAAGTAAGTAAAGTTAATTTAAAAACCCAGACTTGAACCAAGCTTACATTGAAACTTGGAGTTTGAATGTGCATAGATACCTTACATGAACTATTTTCCATTTTAATGGAAATGCTGTGTCTGACCAGAATTAGCTTGCAAGGTGTAGCGCCATTAAATGTTCAAGCAAGATTTGTAGCCTGCCTCAAGATAGGAAATACTGGAAATCACATGAGAACTTGTGATTTTTAGTTTCAAACACAAGAGATTTGATCTTGATCCAGCAAGACAAGTAGCTGTGTCTGACTTTTAAGAGTGTGAGTAACTCCTTTATTTTGTGCGACTAATGCAGAGGATCAGTGTTACAAGGTAGAGAGATACGCTGCAAAATTCTTCTTTTATGAGATCTTCTTAAGTATCCAGATGTTGGTGAAACATCCAGAATGAGGTGAATGCCACCATCTTGTCAAGTTTGTCCTCATCTCAAGGTGCCTGGGTTCACCCTTTTGCCCAATAAGATGTCACTAATATAAGTTATGCAAGTAAAACTAGCAATTTTACTTTAATATCAACCTCTTATGAATAGCATGTTATTGCCTTCCTACAATTAATTGGTAACCATTGGTACTATCTGAACCTTGTGCATTATTTGAGGTACCTGCATGTTAGTGTTAATCATTGACTGATCAAGGAAAATCTTAAAAAGGATGGGGAAAGGGATGATCTTCTGCCTGCCCCTTCTGATATTAGAGTTTATCTTTCTGCTTGATGCCAAAAACAGCAGGTTTGCTTTTTGTTGTTCTTTTCTGCAGATGACTGACATAGGAAGGGTCCATCACCAGCTTGGCCAGCTTTTATGCTCTTACCTTTCCCAGAATTTGCCAAAGTGGTGGCATACAGGGCAGGAAGCCTGCTCTTGTTTTCGCAGAGTGGAGCCATGGGATGTTATACTTCTCTGAGCCCCAGCCTTCCTCCTTGCTCCCTCATCTTCCCTTTGCTGCCTCCTGTTGCATTTGGAGCCAAGAAGCTCAAATTACCTTAATTTCCCCAGTTTGAGTTGTATCACTTTCCTCTTCCAGTTGACTACCTCCTCAGAAATGGGCAAGCCGGTTCTGCCAAAGACCAAGTGGTGGAGGCTGTGAGGGTCCTGGGTAATCCGTGTCTTTTATTCAAGGCTTCCATAACTCCCTCAGGAAATGGCCTTTATTTTGATCATTAGTGCAGCCATAGCCAACACCCAATTTGCCATAGATCTTTCTGCTTTGTGCATGAGAGCTCTGGGAGTTTGATATTCCTCCTTGCTTGCCTCTCCCATGATCTTAAACAACAACATAACATTTCAAGAAATAAAATGAGGTTTTTCTTTTTTCCCCAAATAAATGGTCTTCCATGAAATGTATCTGAAAATTTCCAGGAGCCCTCTTGATTTTAATCCATGACAAACCCTATAGACCCAGTGTTTTTGTATTGAGAGCGACTGAGGAGATCCTGTCTGCTTTGCTACTTTCTTGCCTTACCCCACATCCTCCATTTTCCCTCTTGTATTATTACCTTAAACAATGTCTTTTTGGAAAGCATACTCTTTCTAAAGGTGCTTTGTTAAAAAGCAAAACAAAAACACAAAACCAACAGCAAATAACAAACTTCCCCAAAATTCCCACAGAAACAAATAAGACAGCTTTGAAATTGGAAAGCACTGGCACACGGTGCCACTAAGCCCAGATGTTACAGCCCCGGGAAACCACAGTTGCCCTCCAGTTGTTCTGCTGACCTATTTTTCACCTTCCATTTGATGTTCTTCCATTGAGCCCCAAGGTTTCCAGGTTCAAACACCAACATCCACAGAGACCCGCTAATTGGCAACAAAAGACCGGAGTGTGTACAGAAATAATGTTCCCTCTGCTTCCTCCCCATGTCGTGTATCTGAAAGGGCTCCCAAGGAAGGTGGCTATAATGAGAAAGGTGCATTAGGCACTATATGCTGATAAGTGTGTAGACAAAGGAAAACTGAGAAAGGCCCCGTTGAACTGGAGCAATTGGTATGCACAAGGATGAGTTTTTTTTTCCCCAGACCAGGAGCTGCTTTTCCTTGTCCCTCAGCTCTCATGACCTTTCTGGGAAGAGAAAAAGTAGGTGCCCCATGTACATAGTTCCACATACCCTTAGCTAACCCTCAAACTGTTTTGCAGGCAGAGGACAGCTGAGCTCTCCTGTTCCAGCAAAGACCCTGAAACTACATCTTTCTCTGCATTTTGACTCTCAGATAATTACTTTGTGGTGGGTGCCATCAAAGTAACCATGCCATGAGAATGTGTCCTCTTTGCGCTGCTCAGTGTTCATGAAGGACAGACAGATGGGGACCAAGGGGGGAAAGAAAAATGTAGTCCTTTCTCATTTCTTTTTAAAACTATACATGACTCTTAATGTTACAGTCTCACCAAGTATTTGGAGACTGTGTTTATTGTCTTATCTTTGGAAGGACCTTAGGCCTACTGGATTTATTATATCATTGTTTCTAGAGGAATTTCTGTATTTTAAACTACCCTCTGGGCCCAGGGCTGTATCGTGTTCAGACCCTTTCATTGTGTTCTGGTTATTATTAATATGTATTAATTTTTTTTAATGTCCTGCCACATCTTTGTTGTTGATATCACAGAACTGATTTCTCCTGTCAGATACTCCTGGGTAAAGCAGCTCATGTGAGTATCTTGCAGCACATACAATTTGTGTGGAGGCAATTGTATGTGACCTTCTTTGCATTGTCCTACCAATGACCCCTGCTGTAATCAGGCAGAAATCATGTCCCTGAAGAGTGGGAGGTATTACTGCTTCCATGCTGGCCTGTTCCTGGGCCCCTGCCGCACAGACATTGTCAACAGTAACAAATTGCTCTGAGTTATGTGCAGCAGTTTAGTGATGTGGACCAGTTATTTATTAGAGAGGGAGCTGAGACATCAGCAAAGGGCCAAAGTGTGAATAAAAGAAAAATTCTCGATCAAATGAAACGAAGCTGCCTCATCTAGCAGGCTTCTTGCAAACCTGATCTCTCTTCTGGATCTCACTTTGTTTATCTAATGGGGGATCACATGTAGAGTTCTGAAAGTAAACCCCTTACAAATAAAGAAATATCCCCAAGGGCTGTGCATAAATGTGACACAGTTGAACTAAATTGTATTTCCAGAGGTGGAAAATCGGTGATTTATTGTTTTGCTAGTCACAGTTTCCTAAGTTCAAACCTGGATGTGATAGTGATTGCCTTGCTCAGAGGCACCTTTCAATTCCAAGATATATGATAAAAATAAGGGACCTCCTCCCATGTACTTGGAAGGACAAGGCAGCTCCAGAAGAGCAAGGGATTTGTCTGGTAAAAACCAGGTCAGTGGAGGTCACTGAAGCAACCTTGATTGCCAAGATCAGAAAGCCCTGTGTTTGCTTTGACTTGGAAAGGAAACTTCTAAGTTTAACACTGTGCATCTATGATGCCTGATGCAGAATCCTGAGGGGCTGGAGATGCTCTGGAGAGGACACTGTCAGCTCCTGGAGAGCAAAGGGCTTCACAGGCAGATTGAGATGTGACAGTAATGTGACTCAGACCTGAAAAGATCTGAAACAGAAGAGTGGGTGGGAAGAAGTGTTGATGCAAACTCCAGTGCAAAAAGCAGGCTATGCTGAATAAGTGCCTCCCTTTCCTGAGCCCCTGACTGGGCACCAGAGAGACTTGTGCTTGTGTGATGCACCACAATCAAATGGTTTTCAATTGGATCAGCAACTGGCACATGACTCTGGGAACAGAAACCCAAGGAACTGGTGCTGAGCTCTTTGCTTAAGTTATGACTCCAAAATCCCCCAGCACACTTGGGAAGTGACGTCCATTAAGATGGACAAATAAAGGAGACGGTCACATTTATAAACAGATGTTGGTCTGTGAATTCCATTGGGAAAAAAAATCAATGTGACCTTAATAGTGGCTACAAACTGCATTTGGATCTACCTAACAACTGTGGGGATTGTGTCTTCAGCATAAAGGTTTAAAATAAAAAAGGAGACTGGCTTGGTTCAGATTGAATCAGCTCCTCCCCAACAAAAACACTACCAAGACCCTGGGCATCAGTGAGGCTTTTGGTTATCGGCTTTGGAGGGGCTGAGGGCTGCACCTGCAGGGACTTGTTGCTGAGGCTTCACGTTGCTCACCTGTTGGCCACCTGTATGCAAGGCAGGGGCTGTGCGTGCCTTCCATGGAGACAGCCTCTAGCAGACCTCTTACTTGTGAAATTGTTCATTCTGTAAAAATAAATTTTAAAAAAATTTCTTTTTTAATTATGAAGTTTTTAAATACTGGATTATCTTTCTTTTTCTCTTTCTCTTCCCCCCCCCCATTATTTTTTTTTACTGAGTAGTTTAATAAGTGAACTCTTTCAATTTCCCTCCTTTTGCCTCTCCCTGATGTTTCAACATTTCCTCAGCTTTGGAGGTGCACCAACCAGTTAAAGCAAAAATAGGTGGATCCTGCATATGTTTCAGTCATCAGAAAAGAAAAGTCTGTGGAGGAGGGCAGAAAATTTCCAAGTGTTTTACAACTACAGCTGCCAAAATCAGATGAAAAGAAAATCTGGTGAGATCTGAAAACTAGAAATAATGTTGAAAGTCCAACTCACTCCTGAAATAGTACTTCTTTTATTTGGACACTGTGAGCAGCAATGGATAACATGCTTCTCACCACCTTATGAGCATGTAGTGAAAATTTATGGGAAGCTGCAGCATTTCCAGTCCAATATAATGGACTCTAATGCTTTTTTTATAGACATCAATAACAATGTGTCTAGATCCACCCAAAACCTAAAGTCAAATAAGCTTTGAGATGGAAAAGAGGAATTTCATTTTTCCTCACTTTCACTGCTGGGACAGACAGCCTCCCTCCTTTTGAGGTAATTTAATTTTCACATTATGCTTTATGGGATATCCTTTATTTACCTAATGTTTTCCTGTCAAGTCTTTTCAGACTATGAATCTTGTATATTTTATATACACAAAGGTGACTTTTCCTTCCTTTAATGACCGCAGCTTATCAGTGCAGGCAACCGATACTGGACTCATAAATATGTCACTCTTGGGTTTGCGGCAGCCCCTTCTCCTTCATAAGACTATTCCTTGCTGCTTGCTCCTCCCTTTAGTTCACTGCATATCCATGGTCTGCTCGTCCCCCTGATGGTGATGGATTCATCATTGGCTGGTATAAATAAAACACTGATTTAAGCTATAGGTGAAAATCATTGTGAAAGGAGCACACAGAGGAATGTAATACAAGGTCGGTGGAGCCAGCGCCTTCCGACTCCAATTAAACATTTCCTGTAAGTCGGTGCCAATTGTGCATCTTGTAAGAACATTTGAAAGCGGGAGCTTGAACTCTAAGGGACCCTCTCGCCTCGAAACCTGTTTCCTGTTTAACAAGATTTAACAAGTACAACCAAACATGTGCCATCAGCAACAAAAGTCATTGTAAACGGCTCCAGTGTGCAAAGGTGCTGGGTTTCCTCTCGGCCTCAAACGCCTACCGACCCCATCAGGTTGTCACAGAGCGGCTGCAGCAGAGTGGCATGGTGTCCTGATGCCCAGGACTGGCACAGGCTCAGAGTTTTGCTAAGGGAGGGGGAAGGAAAGAGGGAAAAGGCAGCCTTTTTCAAGGCGGTCAAAGCTTGCTGGGTGAAAGCTTCAAGACTTGGTCTTACTCTCCCAGGAGTTTTCTGCAGAGGATGCAACAACATCCACTCTATTCTGTCTGCCTCTTCAGCTTGAAGCACAGCCTTCCTGCTACAAGATGTCTCAAAGACATCATTGTAATCAAAGACATCAGTGTGGTACTTTGAACAGGCTGTAGCTCAGGCTGAGCTCTCTGTCCAGGCAGAAAAGATGCCCAAAGCAGAGATCAGCCAAAGCCAGCTGTTGATTGTGCAATCAGATATGGGGAAACTGGTCGTGAGAGCCCCAAAGTTTAGGGGGTCCTCCTGATTGTGAATGCAGTGGGGACACTGAAGACATGTTCACTGTGGCCAGGCACGGAGAACACAGTCCTGCTTCCTAGAGAGCTGTAAGTGATAGGAGATGTCTATACGTGTGTGTGTGTGTGAGTGTATATATATATATATATATATATATATATATATATATATATATATATGCACAAACACACTCATACGTAACATAAATGCACATGCAAAAAATGTGCATGCTTATATATTTACATACATCTAACTGGTACAAATTTGCACTATGTATATATCTCCTATCAGAAGCTTTTGTAGCATACTCTTTGTACCTCTCTCCCTAATTCAAAAGGTCTGGTACTTGGGATGAATCTTCTGGTTCTCCTGAGTAACAGCAATAGCAATGACGGGAGCAACAATCCCATAAGTTTGCTGAAAACCACAGAGGCATTCATACAATGAAAGATACATGTCTGACCAAATTTTCCAAGTGCATAGCCCACACCTTGCCTCTCATCTGCAATCAGCTACTCTTTCCACCTCTGCCATCCTTACAGTAGCCAACAACCAGGGCAAGGTCTGCAAGCAAAGGGAGGACAGGGATGGAAAAGAGCAGAAGAAACTATGTAAAGTGGAGCCTAATGTGATTGAGACAGCTATGTCCTTAAAACTGCTCACACACTGATAAAAGTATTTCAGCCATGGATGTTAAAATGAGAATAATTTTCTTTAAGGAGGTCATGAACCTGATATATAAGAGATATTAAAAGTTATTTTCTCATTGTCAGGGAGGAGGAAAAGCTTGGGAATTTGATGCAGACTCCTCAGCTATCTAAGTGGGCCATCCTTTATTTGAAATTATGGGATATAGTTCAAGTTCAGAGAGGACAGCACTCTTCTGAGAGAAGTCCTCAAGGTCTTCTCCCAGATTGCTTGGGTCACGCTCAGACGGGAGCCAACTCTGCCCTCTCTGTCTCTGCGATGAACAGTGTCAAAACAATGGGCCCATGCTTCAAAGGAAGGTCTCCATAAGGTCCTCACCCCCCAAAGTGGAGATGTGCTGGCATCCCTTCATTGTGGCTGAGGAGTGGACAAACCATCAGACCCTCCGGACTGGTCTTTCCTCTGCAAGCTACACCACCATGGCTTGAGTCACTTCCCACGCATCATGTCCCAAGATCAGCCTCTCTAGTGCTGCTTGGAACCCAGGAGCCCTCTCTAATGTGGGATCAAGCAAGAACAAGGCTCAAGCAAGAGTGTTCAAACAGCTGGCCTGGACTTTATTGGAGCAGGTGCCCAAGGACCTATCGATATCCTGCTCACACCACCAGTTGTGCTAAGATGGCAGACGGATGCTGGGCTGTAGGTGGTTGTTTTCATTGCCTTGAGCCTGTCACCATCCCAGTGCACGCCCTATGTGTGTGGGTGATGAGAGATCAGAGGGGCATCTCCCCCACGATGCATGCAAGCAGGCTCTGCAGTCGTGTTTGTTTTCCAGGTTTTATCAACCCAGATGTTGCCAACCACCGCATCCACCCCACACTGCAGCTTGGGCCACCATTGTGCAGCTCTGAGGAGAGCATCTGAGGGTGTCCCTGGGACCACCAGGCTCTGTCACCCTGTCCCAGGCTTGCTGACAAGAAGCCTGTTGCGCTATTTCCTCCACAATCCCACTCCTTCCTGAAAGCTGACAAGTGGGGAAGGCTGGTTGATGCTGTGACCACTGCAAGCCAACAATTCCATCTGGGATAGAGCTGGAGTTTGGTTGAAACAGATATTGTTCCCAATTACTCTCATCTAGACGTAGAATCACTTGCTGACACAAAAAGGGGATGTGAGCCTTCTTTGGTGCCTATGAGGTGTCTAGCTTCATCATCCTAAACTGACTCCAAAATCCCATGTGAAACCAAGACACTGTACGACGATCCGCTGACTTCAGCAAGGCCATCCATGCTGGTTTATTACAGCACAGGGGCAGAAGTGCAATGTTCTGGGATCCTGGGATCTGGCACAACAAGCAAGAGTTTTGGGCACTTCTCCAGGACAGGAGCCTGCAGGAGGAAGGCAAAACTCCTACTTGTGAAACCAACGGTTCAGTCATGCAGCTTGGAGGAGATCTCACAAAATGCCCATGTACAAAGCACTGGCACAGGGGAAGACTACACGTCATCACCATCCTTAAAAGGGCTTTGACTTGCAGTAAATTTGCACCAAAGGGCCATAATAGAAGTGCTTCAGGCACCATTAAATCATGACAGCACCTGTAAACTGAAGCTGAGGTGGTTCATTTGGCATTAGATGCTGGATATAGGAAGGAGGCAAAGGAAGTATCTACCAGCCTGAGGAGCCTGATGCCTCACTAAAAAATATACAGACAGTATAAAGAAGAAAGGAAAGCTGTAACATATTTCCCTTGTACAGATGGGAAACTGAGGCATGTTGAGACCCTGTTCTCTAAGAGTGTGGCTTGGATTTATATGAGGTCTCTGGAGCACAGCTGGGCATTAAAATCAGAAACTGTGTCTTATGTCTGTACTCAGGAGGAGGAGGGAATGAATTGACTGGCAAACATTTCCAGACAGACGGTGGAGCGGATTAGTACAAAAGAGGATGCAGATCTCGGCTGTTCAGCTGCCAGCAGAAAGGAGGGGGAGTATGGTTAGGCAGCTGGTTGAGAAACAGGTGCAGAGAAGGTTTCCTGATATCTGTGCTGTCATCCTGCTTTGAACCCTCAGCTCCCTAGTAAATCTTCCCTCTTGGAACTCTCTCATCAAAGTTTCATTTCCTCACGTTCCTAAAATAGTTCTTGATAAGCAACTTGTCGTGCTGGTAAAGCCCTTTTGGTTACTTTCCTAGAAATCTATTTTCATGTTTTCTCCCTGGGCTTCAGCTGCTTGCATTCCCATTCGGGAAAAAAAAGTGATAAAAAGAAATCCAGCCAAGGCTTAACACAACAAGAAGGTGAAATGTTTATGTTTAGTAGCACAGCAGGACCTTGTCTGTCAACTGAATTTCCAAGCAATGCCATAAAACTTGTACCTAACCATAGAGCTAGGGAGAAGAAAATATGAAAATATACTCTTAGCAGGAAATATACTCTGCAGGAAATACAGACTTTTCACTTTCAGTGGCTTCTTGCAGGGCATTTTATCTTCACACTACAGTCAGAGATGGAATAAAGCACAGGTGCTCAAGCTGCTTAAGGCACAAGGGGACCCCTCGTGCAAGGCAAGTGCTCTTTCCATACTCAGTTCAGAGACACCCTGGGCCTGCACTGGCATAAGGCTCCTGGGCAATCCCAGGTGCTGGGGGAAGCAAAATGGCACTAATTGGTACTAACGTGACTAAATGACACTGCAACCCAGTCCACATCCAAATCATCCCCATCTCATTGAAAAGTAATGTGGAATAGCTGCTATCCTCAAATAACAAATTGAGCCAGAACTCCTCCCTCAGCTTTCTGATGCCCACAGCATTATGTTGTCTCATGCCTCTTGCTGGAAAAGGTTTTAAAACATCTATGAAAGTTTGCCTAGGGGAAAGTTGGCCTTCCTGCTTAGCAGGGCAAGAGACTTTTTCAGAGACTCATAACGCTGTGGCAGCCCAAGACTATTACAGGAATGGGGGTGCTGGAGGGAATACAAAGTTTGTGGGTGGGGAAACACTTGATTGATTGTGAATCTTTTCAGGTCAACTAACTAGCATTCCTTGGGGCAAGTGCAGAAGTCTCTGTATAAAAAAGCTACAGTAAGAGAATGAGAGGTGATTTTACTGCCATGGCACCAAAAAGGGATAAAAAGTTTGATCTGGAGTGATTGGGGTGCATTATAGTAGAAGAGTGGATCATCTGATGAGATTATCCAGTTCTCTTCCTCTGAGTTCAGACAGAAGTTTGCAACTTCTAAGGACCAGGAAAACAGGTATCAGAACTGTTGATTTTTCTTCTGGATGATATTTAGCTAAATTTAGGTGTCTAACAACAGAATAAATAACTAGTGCCAATTCTGAGGCTGTTGTCAGAGAATTTGTTTTCACAAGATGTGCCAGGACTATTTCATAGGATGAGAAAGGCTGAATGGAAATTGTGCTAAAAGTGACCTGCTCATGGCAACCCTACTTCTAATACCTTAGCAGTGTGGGGCAAAACTGGAAGCCTGATGCAGGTAAGGGCTGTCTGGAGCCCTCAGAACAACTTATCCAGCCTGTTCCTTTGGTCCTGGTATCTTTTTCTCCTGGGAACCTCTTGGCACCCCAGAGGAGCTATTCTGGTATTGCAACCTGACACATTTGCCATTTCTTTCAGGACTCCTCTCACTTGAAGATATAGTGGCTGGGAAGAAATTGCTGTTTCCCCAAAGCATCAATCTTTCCAATGCTGATTCCCTAACCAGCCCAGATGCCTGCACCATTTTTCACAGGTGACAGGCAAGGGACTTGTGTGCACACACATGCAGCAGGTCTGGAGCAACTCAGTGTCTCCAGGAAGCACTGGAGACTGTGCCTGGCCGTGTGGGCTTGAGGAAGGGGAGGCAGGGCCCAGACCTCTGCTCCTAGTTCAGGAAGGTACAGGACTTTTCTGAATGGAGATGTAGAAAGAAGTTCACAAGCTTTAACAATATTCCTAAATAGATAAGTCATCACAGTGTATCTACCCCACTGGCAAACAGCATATTTCTGTTTGATTGTCATGTATTTCTTCCCACTCAAGTCTCACACAAACAAAAAACAGTGCCCCCAACTTAGCCCAAAGGTGACCTCTGGGCAATACAGCCTCAGAAGTACCCAAACTGCACACACCCTAAACATAGACACATATTTTTCTAGAGTCAAGAAGTCTTTTGTGTGGGTTTGCAGCAACTCAGAGGCATTTGGGAGGGAATCAACCAGGAACCAAGACAGTAATTCCTCTAGTGTACATCAGATCTTAACAAAATAGCCTTGTACCCTGCTTCACCCTTTGTGCTCAGAAAACCACCTTGTAACCAAAGCCTTGTTTCCCTGGAATCAGAGAGATCCACTGTATCACAGACTGTTCTAGAAAATCACATTCATTTGGCCTGACTACAAAGCATGGATCAAATCACCATCTCATTTGAGTTAATGGTAGCTTCTCATTGTTTCTCACAGTTTTTCATTAGGTCTCATGGCAGCACAAGAAAGCTCTGTTCCAAAATGCACCTAGGAGTTTTATTTATATTATCTTAGAATTTAAACATTTCAATATGGAATATTTAAGCATCAATACTGTATAATTTTCCAGTTTACTGAAGATGGGTTCCCTAGTGATTGCAAGGGGCTCCTCTCTGGTGCCTGAATACCGTTAAGAATGTTTGTTCCCTCTTGTCTTAACCTTAATAATTGCAGCAAATTGATTTTAAATACTGAATCAGGAAAGCCTGCAGAAATTAATTACTTTTTTGTGCATATTGCACATATTAAACATGCAGAATGAAGAAAATTTAGAGTCATCAAAGCACAATTTCCAAACAGACTTGCATCATTAAAAAGACATTTAGCTTCGACATTCAAGGTTAAGTTTGTTCCCAGAAGATGAGGTAATTTAGTAAAATAATAAAGCTCCCATTAAACAAACCCTGTAATAGAACTGAGCCTTAGCGGCTGCAAAGGAAGGAAACTGTAACTTCTGTCAAAGCACAGAGATGAGATTAGCGTTAATAAAGCATTCCTCACAAAGCAGAGTGATAGTATATGGGAGAAGGCACATCCAAATAACTCTCATTTCCACAGTGTTTCCTCTCAGATATGGGCTTTTTAATTAGCCATCGGAAAGAAAACTGAAAGTGTACTTTCTCCTTCTCAGTTTCTCCCTGACTATTAATCTCTGTGCTGAAAACAGTGCCACCAGTCCATCTTATTGTTATTAGGTAGTGGAGACATAAAAGAACTACATTCATCGTTCTTATCGCAGCCCAGAGGTATTTCCTTTGTGTTATGAGGAGTATTTTGATTAGTTTTGGCTGTGTCTGCAGGGAAGACACTGTTTACATTTTCCACAGCTAAAATAATTTCTAGAAATATAAAAGTTCGTTCCAGCACTCGCCAATATTTATTGGTGCGCTTTAATTGCTGAGAGGTTTCATTGCTGTGCCACAGCTGTTCGTTTTTTAACTCCTCTTGATTTCATGACTACATTGACAGTGGATTGTTCCTGGAGTGGGCTGCTGATTTTTAATGAATCATTTGTTTGATTCATCAAGGATGAAACTTTTCTCCCCCGTGAATGCATTATCCATTGACAGATGTGGATAATCACACATTTGCAGAGCCACAGAGGCCTTCCCTTGGGAAGGACCTCAGAGGGATAAAAAATCCGTTTTTTCCTATGTCTTGCCTTCTCCTAGGGTGTTTAACCTCCTTTTAAGAGCACAGGCGATGGCAATTCTCCAATTTTCTCTGGTGGATCTTTAACATTGCCTGTACCTTTCATCTGCCAACAGAGACAAAATATTCCTTTTCTCTTTGCAGCAGCCTAATTTGTATATTTGAAGCCCATTACCTGAAGACCCACTTACTTTTTCCTTCATTTGATGAGTCAGCCTTGAAATAGTTTCATTTCAGACAATGCAGCAGGTGAGACTTGAGCCCACATGGCAGTTTTAGGTAGTTGCCACTGCCAGATGTTCTCACTCCTGCTTGTGCTCCATGTTCTCCTGCAGCCAGGATGGTACCAGGGAACCACTCACAGTGTTGTACTGGGCAGGAGCTGCTCTGCCAGCCCCATTTCCTACACACAGCCAAGGGTACACACACAGGCAGACAAGCAGTTTGTGGCACTTTGGCCTTCCAGTAGGAAAAGCAATTCAGGATGACATAGCTCTGTGGTTCCCTATGGCTTTTTACCACATGGAGGGGAAAGGAAAGAGTAATGTTCTCCTTCTCCTGAAATAAGATATGATGGCTGGGCTGACAGCCCCCGGGTAGGAGCCATGACAGCACCCAAAGCCCAAAAGAAAGTTTGCAAGAAACACTGTTGCTCACATGTCCCTAAAGTCTCATCAGAGAGAGACGGGAAAAAAAAAAATACAGTGCTTCACAGGTATGCAGGTTTTGCTTGAGGGAGCTGATGGGAAACATAACCCACTTTTGGGTATAACAGGAGTAGCACACTCACATTTACCCTTTTCTTCTTGAGGCTGCTAATTTTGCATACTGAATTAGCTGAGGAAACCAGATTTTAAAAAATCAAGTGCTGGCAAAGTTCCTGCTGACTCAAGGAAACTCGGGACTGCATTCTACTTTGGTTTATCTTTTGTTTCAGTCACGAACTTGAAGGGAGCAGAAGGTTTAGGAGTGCTAACTGGGGATCATCAAAAGTCCCTAAGTTTAATGATAACCTATATTATTTTGCATGTAGAAAATGAAAGGGAAAAAAAAAAGAAAAACAAGCAACAATGTAAATGGCCCCCTGATTCATGGATTCCTGTCACTTTGGACATTTCCTACTCTGGCAGACTATGAATACAGCTGCAGATGAAGGATCAGGGTACACTTCACTGTAATATGTTTTCTGGCACTGTTATTAAGCCATCCAAGTGCTTTTACTCTAATAGCATCCAAGTTGCTATTACTCTAAACCATACAGGTCAGGGATAGGCTTACGTACAGCAGACCCAGGACAGCTTTACTCTCCTACCTGAGCCATTGTAACATCTCACAAGGGGTAGCAGCCAGACACGACCAACAGAGATGAAACTTGCTGCACCCCAGGGCTGTGGAGGCAACTGTCAGCACCCAGGGCTGACACTGGCACCCAGGAACTCAGCCACCGGGTGCCTGAACCACCCACTGCTTCCCTTTGTCACCCTATATCTCCAGTCTCCATTGGATATTCAAGAACAATGCTCCTGATGTAAAGGCACGTAGATACTGTGAGCTAACCCTGTATTTGTGGAAGTTCTGGAGCAGATTCCTTCCACTGTTATAGCATATGCCTCAGAAAAGTCTTTGTCTACTGAAGAAATCTCCCTGTGCCCTATGATCAAGGGAGCAATAAAAAAAGGTATCTAAACAATGTGACAACAGTGCATAGTCGGCAGTGCTTGAAATCAAAACAAAGCCTTCAGGGAGCAAAACAAGCTTCCCATTCTGGAAAAATTCCTGATCTCCAGTTTCCCAAAATGCCATGGCAAAACATTATTATCTTGGATCTTCCTGTCTCTAGCATGTGTCATTGAAATGGCCCGAATGAAGTTGCTATTTGTAGTGCGTAGCTCATGCAAAGCCTCTATCAATGAAGCCACTTAATCGCTCTTCTTTGGGATATTACGCAATTGGCTCTTCTGTAGTAGTTCTTGTCAAGGCTGAGATCTCATGACTCACTGTCATGAGGGAGGCTTCTCCTTCCTGTCAGCCATAATCATAATCCACTCACTCTTGAGTCTCTGCTTGCTCCTGCGGAGGGGAAGACACCTCCTGACTTTGTTGCTAGCTTCAGGAATGCACCAGAAATGATTGTATTCAAATGAGGATAGAAAGGTAAGGCTCCTATAAGAAACTGCAGGATGGGGGTAGTGGTAGACAAAATTCCTTATGCTGTTCATTAATATTGAGTCATTTATCAAATAACTGTTTGGGAAGTATTGCTACAGTTCAACTGGGAAAGTCTATAGCCAATGTTGTATTTCTAACAGATGCTAAAGTAGTGCCAGATAGCATTGTCACCCAGTTACCTCTTGCATCATTCCTAAATTTAACCCTTACCAGAGGCTACCTCAGGCTTGAGCCATTCTGACATGAAACCTCATTGAGAAGCCCTGTTCATAAGTGCATGGTTCTACCCATTCCTCCCCTTTAGTGTAAAGCAGGTATTTTAAGCTCTGTGAATGTAAAAAGTGTGTTTCTAAATGAAGGCTGGTATGAACAATCTCCCTTAAAATCTAGAAAATTAGTTGTTCAATTGATTCCATTATTAAACTTTCTGTCCAACAACACACTGCTAAAATTCAGATGCTCACTTCAATTCATGTTAAAGGTATTTAGATTTGAAGGTACTTAACATGTTGGATATAATAATAACAACAATTTTAAAAAAAAGCAGACGAGCTGCCTTATACTGCATTTTTTGGGAGGTGTCTGTAATTGGCAGCTGTCAGGAATGGGATGTGAGGTGAGGGAGGTCTTTGAGGGCTCAGCCTAGCATTTCTTTTCTTGCTGCAGATTTTTCAGGTCTCTCTTTCTCCATACTCTACCATCTTTCTCTTTTTACCTTTTTTCCTTCTAGCTCCAGCGGAGTCCCTCTCCTCCTTGCTAGGCACTGAGGCTGTGTACTGCCTCCCACACTCCATCTGAAGCACAGTATATTGGGTTATAAGCCATCTAGCAAAGGGTGTTCACTTCAGGTGGGCAGTCAAGCTGAAACACAGCTTCTGGAGATTTGCTGCTTTGGTTATACCAAATTTTGTGACAGCTCATGAGGTCTGCTCCATCATGGCTGCTTCCTGCTGGCCCAGCAGCTTCAGTAAGACAAAGGGAATAGTAGTTTTACCTGTGAAGCTACCAAAGCAGCTTTCATCTCTTGCTCTGTCAATGTTTGCTGGCTCTGCCAGCTACCAGAGCTTTTTTCACTGCATACCTATAGAAAAAAAAGTCCAGAATTTTTTTTTTATAGGGTTGACCCAATCTGTCAGTCCAAGAACCACTTTTACAAGATGCGCGTGATGCACACCCACCTCAGTGGTGGTGGAACAGAGCCCAGCAAAGCTCTGCAGGGTGCAGATGAAACATTCCCTGGCTCACAGTGAGACAAAAAGGTGATAAACAGCAGCACCTGGGGAACATTCCCCTTCCCACCTACCACCACCACCTTCTCTCTCTTGAAAACACAAACAAGCCAATCCAATTTGCATTTTCGTAGCTGGGAGTGATTGCTAGATTAATGAGCACTGCTATTTATATCTAAATAATCATAGTCCTAAACAACTACTTGGAGGCATCAGTAGGGAAGGCATGTTTCTGGGCAATGATTTTATGAGGTTTGGGCAGCACTTGACATCAGACGGAGGAAAACACGTCTGAATTACAAAAAAAATGTTTTACCACATTTTGGACAAACTAAGGGAAACTGGAAGAAGAAAGTTATGCTAGCAGTGTATGCAGACTTGGCTTGCTTACCAGAGTATGCTGGCCTTAACACTGTTCAGAGGAAATACTTTCTCTAAGCAGCTTCCTTTAACCATCTTAGTTGCCACAACCCTGCTTGGGGCTTCAGCATTATGCTGTACTGCCCAGATACATAGGGTACCCATCATTGTTCCTCCCAGGCCACAGTGTGTGAAGAGCCCTTGCAAGCCAGCTCTGCCCCTGCTGCCTTTTGGCTGAGTTTCTGCAAAGAGATTCTCTCGGCTTAGCGTGGAGCTTGCAAAGCCACTTAAATCTCTCTGACCCCTTAATGAAGTTTTTAAAAGGGCTTCATAAATCTTCATCACTAAGAACTGCTTAAAGCCCTGCAGGGTTTCTCTAGTGGCACTAACAACTAGAACAAGTAGACAGGCTCAGGTATATTTATTGCATTCATCTTCATTATTCCATGGGTTTTCCTTCCTTATAGTCTTTTACACAAGCTGCAGCCGGGAAAGGGAGCTCAGGAGTGGGAGCTCTGATTCAACACTGACATGTTGGATCAGTCCTCTTCTTGGGAATGTTTTCTGTGCAGGCAGAACTGTATGTTTGTCATTTATCCTTCCTTATTTAAATCACCATGTTGTTCTTCATTTGGGAAAGAACCTCATTTTTGCCTTTCCTGTGAAAACATACCGCAGGTCACAACCTGACAGCTCCAAAATGGATTAGTTGTCTGCCTGCCCTTCTGGGTTTTTTTCTTGGAATTTTGGCTGACTTTGGTAATGGCTTTTTACGAGTAGCATCAGTATTCTCTGAAATAACTTGCAGCTTGATGGATATGTAAGGATTTCTAGGAAAATACATTGTTTTTTAAAAATTTTTTTGCATGCCATATATCACGCTCTCCAGAGTGTGTAGATTCTGTATATTCCATGCAGGTTGTTTGGTGCTTTACCTCTGTGAAGTGAGGACAGAAAAGGCATGAAGGAGGTTAACAGATAAACAGAAAAATACTCCAGTGCAGGTAAAGTCCCTGAAATCAGTGAGACCCTTTGAAGAAATAGTTCCAAGGCTAATTCTGTAGACAATGGACTAAAGCTCTATTGAGTTCTTAAAGGATTGGAGGTCTTTGTAGTCCAGCCAAGCTTGGGCTACTCCATTCCATCACAAAATCATGCTTTTGTGAGCTAGATGATTTTCAAGGTTGACTTTTAATTTGGCATTTTGTTTATGACATGAGGATACAGTAGAGTGCCATGGAAGTGCTCCTTTAGAGCCATGGCAATGTTATATTATTTTAAATTTATTTGCATTACAAGAAGGTCTGCAAACCTCAGGGAGGACTGGAACAGTGCACATGGAGCAGAAGAGAAGACATGTGCTTGTGCAGGCACACAAGGTCTTCTTACTGAAAAGTTTGACACTGAAGTCTTAAATCTGCCAGAAGTGCCAGTCATCATGATTAACAAAATCATCCAGTTTCCCAGTCTAGGTCAAGACTGGCAGGAAAAATAAAGGCTTATGAACATGGTGGAGGCTCAAAAGCCAGACTGTGATGTGTATGTAAGGTAGGTTACCTGAGGCATTAAAGGAGATCTCCAAACTCACTTGAATTGGTGTTTCTTCCATTGACTTCAGTGGATTCTAGACGATATCATGTTGTGATGCTGTCACATGTGAACCAGTCAGATAATTGGTTTTAATATAGGAAACTGTAGGATGGGTTATGTGATGCACCGTTTTGTCTGCTCTACAATGCATTGGTTAATAACCAATGTGCTAGGGACACACTTTTACCCTAATGGGTATAAGATTAGATATTATCTGACTTCCCCTATGCTTAAAGGCTATGCAAGTTCACCCAAGTGCTTACACAGGTGTTAACAAAAATTCAAATTGGGCTGTAGCTTTCAAGTCCTCAAAAGACGAAAAGCACAGGCAGGGGACTGAAGAAGTCAAAGGGCCGCCATAGCCTGAGGTCCATAAAACGTCAGGAAGTTGGAGAGATAAGAAAGAAGATTTTGGCAAGTGACTCATGGCCTGTGCTTTAAGAAAAGATGGAAGAATCCAAAATGACCTGGCAGAAGTTCTTACTCAGTCCTGAGTCACATACGCAGCTTGATCCTTTGCATGTAAGCAAAACATTTAAAGCTGTGAGCCTAGGTGGCTTCTGTCCTGTGTCCAAGGCATTGTCACTGACCATATGCCTGCTCCTAACCCTGTCCATTTAAGCCTTCTCCCGACTGAAAGTTAGCCGTCTAAATGTCTTTAAGCCTCATGAGTCAGCTGAGGCTTCACTTGCACTGTGTTTTCCAGTGATATAGCTCACATGACTGCAAATCACTAATGTAAATGAACCAGGCTGGGGTAGGAAAGTAACACTGGTCCAGCACTTCTGCACTAGGAATTTGGAGCAGAGATGCCTTATGGCTACGAAAACAGACAGGAAAGGCAAAGTTTAAGTTCATAGTGTGAACCATCATACCATAGTCCCATGATACACTGCCTTTGGCAGCTAAGCTGCTGCAACCAGCTCCTGCCCCAGATGTTTGTTTCCACCTCCGGCCTGCAGTTTGTCACCTCCTCAGTCATGCCAAAACAACTGTGTGTACAGCAGTGCTAAAATCAGCACACTGAGGTGATGGAAGTTAAAAATAAACTCTTTGTGGGAGGAAAAGAGGGAGAGCTATTTTTGATTGTAATAATTTCAATGGTCTTTCTTCCAGTGTGGGCTCATAAGGAATTTCATTAACACAACTGGGAGAAGACAGTGGATTGCTGCACTGGCTGGCACTGGAGTGACTCCTCCAGGCAGAAGATTCCTTCGTGGCAGAGGGAGAAGATTTTTTTAAGCAAGGATTGCATCAAGGCCAATGTGCTATAGAATTGTACCTTCCAATATGCAGAATTATGTCTTCCCTGCCTGGTACAAAACCAGACTCGGGTATCCCAGGCTCTCCATTTGCTATTCTGTCTCCTAGATTGTCTTAGCATTCATTTTAAAAATTATTGTATGCAAGCCAGCATTACTACTAACAAAAACAAATAAAGAGACACTGAGGTTTTTTCCTGTTTTATAAACAAATACCCCTTATAATCATTCTGAATACTAGCCTCCTCCACAATTTGTTATAGTATGGTTAGATGTCACCCATTAAAGTCTATTCAAAATGCACAGTAAACTGAGCATAAAAAACATCAGAAGAGATTTAAAAAATGTTTTATTTAATAAAGTTCATTACATGATCAAGAAATGAAATACTTATATGTTCCTTAAACAGCATTAAAAGTTCAAGGAAAAACATCTGAAAAGGGTTCAAAATGTTGCAGTGTAGCTACAATCTGGAAATTCACAGAATAATTCAGCAACTTACTTTTGTTTTGGCCTTGGTCATTTCTGTGCTTTGATGAGCTTCTCTGTGAACAAGTAAGTGATATGTGCAAAGCCTTGGTTTTCTCTTATGTTCAGGCATCTCAGTGATTCGCTTCTGTTTGAACAGGAAACACATCTACTTGCATCCAAATGCTTCTGCACCATTGAAGCCTGTAAAACATAGACAGCTTTCACACTGCTGTCCTCTTTTAAAATAAGTACTTTTTTGTGTGTGTGTTTTCATGTTTTTCTATGATATTGAGTGAGTTTCAAAGCTCTTCTCAGGAAAATGGGGCAGTAGTTTAACTTCCAGCACACAGGAAAATGAAGTAGTATCCTGAGTCCCACACCAATGCATCCTTCTTTGGGACTCATGATCCATGTGCTGGATCACACCAGTCTCTGGGTGCTTGGGTATGGGCAGGATTCAAATTGAAATTACTAGGGTCTGAGTATGTTTAGTATATCCTTCAATTCTCTTTTAATAAAGAGAACCAAGGGCATAGTGACTCAGTTTTGTATTTAGATGATATAATTGTCTCATGAACTCTGTACAAATTACCTCTTCTCTGTATTGTTTTTGCAGTGCATTGTTTTGCTTGAATAATATGGCTCATATCCAGCGAATATTGCAGTCAATAAAGTACCTTGGTTTATAGTTTGATGGCCCACAAATGAATAACTGACATCAACAAGAATAATTAAGTCACTGCCCTTTTTAGCACCATCAGTACTCTTCATTTAGAACACTAAATTTATTTTTAATTATTAACACATTTCCTTAAAAGCTTATTTTTGTGGGTTTTTTTATTATCAAGAGGTAACCACAGATGAACTGTTTTGCTCAGCTTTCAATGAATTTGTGATTCTAAGGTTGACATTAGAGTGTAATGATGTAAAGGAAATTGCATTTTACTGCATTCTAATTAAACAGGTAAAGTTGTTGTAGGCCTTTCTCCAGCAAAAGTTCCATAGAAGTCTGGTCCTTCATCAATAGATTTTATTTTGTTCTTGAGCTTTGCACAGCAGGTTTCTGTCTTCCAAATACAGGACTGATACAATAATTTAATCTGTTAAACAGCGTATTTTTGACATTCAGACTGACAGATACGGGAAGTATCACAGTCCTGAGTAACATAAAGGATATGCATTGTTATTCCTCTTAGTAAAGTGTAATTCTAGGTGTACTGGATTCTGCTTTTATGCAAAGAGTTGGATTGGTCCAAGGTAGCCTGTGAGCCAACCAGAGCCACTGAAACCCCATGGGTTTGTTGGCCATAGCTTTGTGCCTGCTTTGGGGGCATGGACCCAAGACAGCACTTCTTCCTTGCGCTGAGGAAGAGCACATTTGGGGGCCGTGTTTTCACCTGGGCCCTGCTGCCGTCCATGGATGCAGGGACTGAGTTGTCCAAGCAGCAAGGACAATGGTGGGTCCTTCTCTCCTTGTATTGCATCTGGGCAATGGCACTCCCCCTTGTTACTGCAGCTCTTGCTGAATCCAAACTTGTATTTTTTCAGTTCACTTAGCTACAGTCACAGAGCCCTGGATAGGACTGTCCCCATCACTCTCCCCCTTCCCATCCACTTAATATTTTTCTCCAATTCTACCCTCAATCATAACAAAATGTTTAACATATCCTACTTTCACTGTAATAATGCTGGCTAGATCCAAAAGGCCCAGACGACGTGAAGAACTCACCCAAAAATACTCACATTAGCATTCAGCCAAGCTCTTGCAGGGTTTGTCCTGCTGACTTGGTCCAATCCTGGTTAATTCATAGGGCTTCCTTTTCCAGTTGAGCTTTAATTGTTTGCTTTCCAGTTCTCTCCATGGGCTCAACCTAGTCAGCTCCATGCTCCACAAGTCCAAATGCTGAGCTACAGTTAGTATATTTCAGTATAGAATATTTTTACCCTTCCAGTAGCTACAGGTCACAATCATTACTTTCTCCTATCTACACTTATTAAAGGAAACACTTGTGAAAGATATGTCACCTTCTGGACCTCAGAGGTACATGTAGTTCCAAGCAGGCACAAGAAAAACATGTTTTCTCCATTTCTTGCAAGCAGAAATTAGGTTAATTTCTTTGGAAAACTCCTTCTAAAGGAAACGTCATTCAACAATTCTGTTGAAGTTATCAAAAGCAAAACCAAATTAATTTGAAAACAGCACAGATCACAGATAGAGTTTGTGAGATGAGTAGGAACTGTTCTCATAGGTAGTAAGAACTAAAATAAGAGTATAGCATTAATTCTCATTTTAGGCTGAATTATACTCCTCTCCAGTTCCATGAGTGAAATATCTTGGAACTTATTCATGTTAGACTCTACCTTTTCCAGAAAAAAAAAAAAAGTTTTAAACTTTCAACCCAGAGTACAGACAGCAGTTTCAGCCAGTTCAGGGGTTGTTGCTTTCCCTGTGTCCTGCTGTCCAAGCAGAAAACAAACGTTTTGCTGCAGTTTCTGGTGGCTAAGCAGGGATCAGGAGCTGAGGTTCTTGGCTTCTGGTTCAGGCATGACAGACATTTCCTACCTACACAGGTGTAAGCCTGTTACCAAAATGAAAGAGAGAGGAAAATGCAAACCACTTTGTCTGCCTTCTCAAGATGAACCTTGTTGCTAATTTGATTCCAAGTTGATTTTCTTTAAAGGGTGAAATAATTCAAAAAACAGCACAAAAACTTTATTTTGGATAAAATGAAACATTTTGATTGATATGAGCTTTCTTGGAGGCAAATAGTCTGGCTTAGTATAGAAGATGAAACACTTTGATTTAAGTAGTGCTACATAAAGCTACTGTCACTACAGCCCAGCTGGAGATCTGTGGGGAGTGGTACTGCATAGGGTGTCACATATGGGGTGCTTGGAGGAAAGCTGAAAGTAGCTAGGGAAAAGTTTTCATCTCCCAGCACTCCCAGGCTCTGACAGTCCCACCTCTGTTGGATTTATCTGTGGCACCAAGAGATGCCACTGATGTCAGTGCTCACTGTTGTCCTTTCTGCTGGGGTCACTGGCCCCCGGAAGCAAACACAATGTAAGTTTATAAGGGTGTACTGGCCACAGAGCTGGATCTGCCATCTTTAGTGTCCATGCAACAGCACGACATCTGCATCATAAAGAGGTGCTGTTAAACCTGACAGAGCCTGACATAAATCACAGAGAGCATCTACATTACCTTTACTATTAAGTTCATTACAGGAACTATGGTAGCTGCTGAGTTAGGGCTGATTGGGTTTGTTTGGGACCAACAGCTTCTGAGCTGTGACAGCAGAAAACTTGGCATTAGCTGACCAAATATGCATCTGGAGTTTTTAACAGAATCTGCTTAAAGCCAGCTTAGTTAAGTTAAAACCATGACTTGAAGGGCCAAGTGGCAATTCTTGTTGTGAACTTCAGAATGGATCCATTAGCAAGGTTTATTGCTTCAAGAGGAATTTCCATGGAGGTCTGTGGCACTGGCTCTTCATGCTTAAGTCATCATGGGACAAATTCCAGCTGAATGAGCAGCCTCAGACATTTTTAGTATCTGGAGAAATGAGCAGAGACACAGAAGCAGGGCTTCTTTGTAAGCCCTGTTTCACATGCACTATCAACAAAAACAGCCTGCAGTAACATCACAATGCAAATGCACTGCTGCAAAACAAATAATACATGTGAATTTATAGTAACACTGGGTTGTTTCTTTGGGTTTTTTCTTTTTGTTTTTGCATTATTTCACAGGTGAATATTAAAGTTGTGCGTGGCTAAACTTATGTTTGATGGTCACTGGCAAATGCTAAAAGCATGATCCACATACCATCCATGATGGATGTGGATGTTAGTACAGGCAGAGGATGTTAGCAACAACCCTCTGAAGTTATCCTGTAATACTGTTGCACGGTGTTATCTTTAGAATTTACTGAAAGTGAGCAGGTCCTTTTTTTTTTCCCCTTGGAAATAGTAGTCGCTCTACAGCCTGCCATCACACTGATTTACTCTGAGGATTGTTACTTCAGAAAAAGGCTGCTGTCTTTATCCATATTAAGGATACAAAAAACCCCAACCCCCCACCAAAAAAAACCCGCAAACCCGAGTAACATCAGAATTACACCTATCTACTTTGAAACGGTGTTCCATCTGTAATACTAAAACTATTATGTCCATTAAGAAAGATAAACTAAGAAAGTG
This sequence comes from Manacus candei, assembly GCF_025592945.1. Taxonomy (NCBI): domain Eukaryota; kingdom Metazoa; phylum Chordata; class Aves; order Passeriformes; family Pipridae; genus Manacus; species Manacus candei. The sequence continues at coordinate 10,525,000 of NW_026138056.1, forward strand.
TTTGTATGCAAAAAATGCAAAAAATAACAGCATGAAAAATGCCTTATGTATATCAAACTACACTACTTCTTGCTCATCTAATTAGAATTAAAAGAAAGTCGTTTGACTCCTTAAAATTCAGTCATCTGTGACCTTTTAAAATCAGTCAATAACAGCAGGGGAACAGTACATTATAACCACCCAGTTTGGGGACAATCGGCTTTTTAATTGTTCTTTTTATTGTTTGCAAATACTGGTGTCCTTTAATATTGAATTATGAATTCAACATAAGCAGCAACAACGGCTGCATAAAACCAACCTTTTCCTAAAGTAATCGAAAGGTGCGACTTAATTGCACGCCCTCTTTGGTCCTGGAGGCTTAAGCGAAATGGATAAACACTGCCAGTGATTACATGAACGAAATGGAATTGCGGTATTCCCACGGCGAACGTATATATTTGTACTTTTAACTGCAAATAGAAGGCTATGTCCGCGAAGCCATTAACACCTAGGGTAAGAAAGGCAAAAGAGAAGGCGTCGCGTCCCTGGAGGTGAATTAGCAGCATCGCTTATCTTCGGGCCGATGGGGATGGGACCCGCACGGCCGGGAACTGCCTCCGCGGCTCCCTTCGACACCTCCATCTATCAAACGAAGGGCAGAGCCAGCGTCTGCGGGGATGATAGGCCAAGGGGGGTACACCCATTTTGCCTGTCGGTGGGGCCCCGCACGTCTCGTCGGAAACCTCTCCTCATCTCCTCGGTCTGCATGCTACCTCCCGTGGCATGCTTAACACATACCTTCCGAAGGCAGCAGGCATCCACTTACTTTTGATAGCAGTGCGGAGCAAGGCTATTAATAGGCTATCTAATTACCCCGATCTACTAACTCTGAAATCTCTGATTCTGTGATGTGGTTGTTTTGATTTGATTTTCCAATCCAGTAGGGCTTCCATTTATAGAACTGGTCAGACTCGCTCTGGAAGATATTGTTTTAACGTTTAAAATCAACTTTCATTCCAAGCAGGAACAAAGTCCTCAAATTTTGGCATTTCTGACGAAAGCAACTAGTGAAAACATTATTAGTTCGGATGGAGGGAAGCGATTTGCTTAGCTAAGATTGCGAATGTCGTTGTTTGGAGTTTTATTATTATTATTATTCGGCACTAGGTCTCAGACATTTCGATCAGGCAGGTAAATGGCGAGAAAAGCGGTTTCAAAAAGAAAGGCGAGAGTCTGTCGCGATGCCAAGAGAAACGGAGCGGCCCCGCCGGATCTCAGCATGGACACGCATGAAACAGAACTACTCCCGAAAAATGCTTCCAGGAGGACGCATTCATTTTGTCCTGTGGAAAACATTTAACTGGAAGATTTTTATCTGTTCTGATTGTTCATTTTATTTCCTGGGCAGAGAAGTAAGAAGACAACTAAGGCAGGGGAGTGTTGTACGGCAGGTTTCGATGCATAAAACGATATTTCTTTCACGGCAGTGGCGACAACCGTCCAGGGAGCAGCTGGTGACGGTGGATTTTGCCTGTGTGGGGTGTGGGGTTTTTTTGTTTGGTTGGTTTTGTTTTTGGGGTTTTGGGGGGGGGGGTTGGTGTTTTTTTGGGTTTTTGTTTGTTTGTTTGTTTGTTTTGTTTTTTAAGTGAGAAAGAATGAAGTCTCTGCAACCTGTGCTGCGGGAATAAGGGCGGAGGTAGGATAGCTGATTGCAGATCGGATTTGATATCGCCTAACATCCGTGATAGGGAACGGGGGAGGATGAAGTGAAGCCCGGCGCTGAAGCGCTGGGGAGGAGAAGCGCGGCTCCGCCATGCTCCGCATCCCTCCGTATCCCTCTCTCCCACAACAACTTCTCACAGCAAGAACATCCAGAAACTTTCCCCCGGGCTTTTCGTGTCAGATCCAGCAGAAGAGAGCCCTGAAAGCCTTCCCTAGCACCCAGGCAGGAAAAGACAGTGATCCAAGGGGTCCCCCATGGCTCCGGCCCGGGGAGCGCGCCGGGCTCCCACCCCGCGGCCCCGGGCGGCGGGGGCGGCGGCTCCCACCCTCCCGCTGCCCTGTCCCCTCGGCGAGGCGGTAGGACACAGGGTGGGGGCCTTTCCTTCTGACCTTGTCTCGAAACGGGTTCTTTCACCCGGGGCACCAGAAGGCAATCCACACACAGAGTCGAGGTACTTGATTTATCTCTACAGTTGCTGCAATTATTGTGTGTGTGTGTAGATATATATATATATAGTATTCTTCACCACAAGGCATAAGTGCAACACAGGCCCAATGCTTTGTAGTAAGGGCATGGAGGTGCCCGTTGATAAAAGAGTCACAATTAGACCATTTTACTCACCGACCCTTAAAAACCTTTAAAACTGCCGAGAAGCAGTACAACTAATCCTTAACTCATTTTCAAAGTCCCCGTGTATGAGTTTGGAAAGAGACAAAGCGCATATGCGCCCATTGGACAGAAGCATCTAAGTCATAACTACGTTTTTTAGGGTGCTGCGTGGGTCTGCCTCCCAGCGACCCCGAGAGCTGGAGGGCATCGCCTTCGTCCTGTGCGCCCCAGCGGGGCTCAGCGTGCGGGTACTGCGGATCGCCGGCTCCAGGAGTCAGGTTACGCAGCAACAGGAGCCTCCTCCGCGCGTTTTGTTGATTTTAATATCTCTCTCCTTTTTTTTTTTTTTTTAAAGGTTGAAATCATTAACCAGCCGGACCTCGAATACTGGAGGGCGGGCAAATAAAAAGAAGCTGTAGATCATTATTAAAAAAAACAAAACCAACACACACACACAAAACCCAACAAAAAACCAAAACCAACAACAACAACAAAACAAACCCAAAAAACAACACACACAAAGAAACCAACAACAACTCCCCCAACCCCCCCAAAACAACAACAAAAACAACAACAAAAAAAAACCCAACCCAAAACCAAAACAAATCGCAAAACCCACACGCTTGGGCACCTATTGCATAAATGTCCATGTGGGCTCTCTGCTGCCTGATGCTTATTTGAGCGTCAAGGGTTGAAAGACACCGTGGAAATCACCCAAAAGCACGCGGCACAAGGTCACAAGTGACGGGGAGGCTGCTTACTGCAGTGGGGAATAACCTTCTGCCCCACTCCCCACCGCTGGGCACGGCTTCAACCCAGGGGAGAGCCGAACCACCGGGCAGGAGCGGGCAATGATCCTCGGAGCCTGGTCAGGGTGTCCTGTCCAGGGCCGGGGCAGCCGCGGGGCCCGGAGTCTGCTATCTGCGTCCAGCAAAAAAGGTTGGAGCTCAAGCCCGGCCTGTGAGCACCTGGCAGCCCTTCGCTAGGAGTTTCGGAGAAAGTAAAAAGAATCCCTCCTCACCCTTGAGAATTTGAGTGTCCCCCTTCCCCACGGGACACATCTATTGCAAAGGGCACGTTCGCTACGCCCGCCCCCGTCCTTGCTGTGCTGTGTACAGTACACTGCTGCTTTGGAGGTCAATTTGATTAACCACTACCCTGAGCTCCATAGGGCTGTCCCGCCCGGCCCGAGGTGGAGGTGATGGGTGATGTCAAAGGCCCCTATCCCTCTGAAATGCCTCTTTCCCGGCGGATGCGGATTGCCCCGCCGGCTTCAGCCGCGGTGCCTGCGGCGGGAGTGTGAGCCCTGCTCGGAGCCGGCCGGCCGGCAGCTCCCCGCTGACCTGGGCGCGCCTGAGCGCTGCCGGTGCCCCGATCGATAAGTCCGCTTCAATGTCACAGCGGCTGCGGGATGGAAACACTCCGTATCGTGGGGTGGCCTTGATAAAAGTATATTTTAAGTAGTGCGGATAAGCGAAGGGGAGAAGAGAGGCGGAGAGGTGCCGGCACGTCGCCCGTAATAACCGCTGCGCTTATCAGCCCGGCCTAAACTCCCCAGCAGTTTCTAAAGTACATTAAGTTACATAAACACGTCTCGGAAAAGAACACACTCCAACCTGCGATAGTCACCGAGGTGACCCCTCGTACCGCCTCACACCCGAACCCGCCGGCCCCCCGCGGCCGCAGCACCGCGGGAGCATCGCGGCCTGACACGGCGGGCGATGCCCGCTGCTCCCGGGGCGGCGGAGATGCGGCCGGACCGAGCCTGCCCCTCCTCCCTAGTGCATCCCTGCAAAGGGATCACGTTTGCAGAGACCCAGGAGTGGGGGAAGGAGCAACTGCTCTGCACGTGCACATGTCTGTCCCCCAACCCTTTTTTGGGAGGCTGAAGTGCCCACGAGGGAATTTGCCTTAATTGGATACGAAACTCTCTTTTTTTCCCCAATCTGCCTTCTTCCCTCTTTGGCCACAGCGATCAGGAGCGACGGTTACCTTGCTGGCACCACCTCCCCAGCGGTGTCTTCCCACAGCGAGCATCCCCCCGGCCGCAAAAATGCTCCCACACATGCACCCCCGGGTGCCTAACCCAGGCCCGGGGCAGGAGATACCTGAGAACCTCCCGGAGCTCCGGGGCGAAAGTTACGTCAGAAGAGTAGGATTTGGGAAAGGAGTGACGTAATGAAAAGTTAGGAACCGAAGACTATATCTGAGCGGTTCGAGAGCAAATCCGAAACGGAGAGGAAAGGGGTGACTGAAAACGGTTTCCCACGCTGGTCCCAGTTTAAGCCGGGTTTTCTTATCGTATCTGTCGGAGGAAATAAAATGAAACTTGTAACCCGGCTATAAGGTAAACAGGCTAATCGGCAGTAAAAAAAAAGGAAAAAGAAAAAAAGAAAAAAACCCAAGGCGCCTGAAGTGTAAAACACGGGTCACTTTGGAGTCAGGGAAAGAGGCGCCCGCCTGGCCAGCGCGGCCGTTCTTCTTCACAGCCACCATCAACTTTCGGGCAGACACCCCCCGGCCCGGGCAGGTTCCCACTCCCCACTCTGGGGTTACATGGGTACCGGCATGTGCCGCTGGCTTGAAAAAAACCCTCACGGTATTTCTCGCATTATATGCACCCTTACACGTGTTTGAAATACTCTCGGGTTTAAATGGAAAAGAGGTATCCAAATGACTGAAAGGAAATGCAGGGTTTAAAGCCGATAGCTCGGCGCTTTTCTGCACACAAATTTGCAGTGGCAGCACCCAAGCTGGGGAGCAGTGGCGTGGGCATCGATTCCCGCGTCTTCTCCTGCTCTTGTCGCACATTTGCAGGTAAAAACCATGGGAAAATATTTTGCGTTGCAAGTTGGGATCGGAAAACGAGCCGGGCTCTGGCAGACAACGAATCCCTGCCCACGATTGCAAAAGCTTATTTTCTATTTAATATTGAACCCACTAAAATACACCTAAAATAAAAAGAAATCACTTCAACCTGACAGGGTGATCGATATTATTTAAGGATATTATTTAGAGACAACTGACAAGAAAGAAGTATAACCTTTAATCGTACAATTTAATAGAGAAACGGTTTATCGAGAAATTGATTGTTTTCCGACCAAACGTCTGCCGCGCTATACGACAAAAATTAACGCGCTTAATAAAACTTCCAAGTCACAATCGGTTCACCCACGCCGGCAAACCGGATGGCTACAGCCAGAGTTTTGCCGTACCCCCAGCACTGCGAATTCTTCACCTCCCGTTCACCTTGCCTGGAAAGACCGAAAGAAAAGCCGTGCCTACCCCAGGAACGGCAGCACCGCGCATCAGCAGGTTTGGGCTCGGTTTCTGTCGGGAGGGCTCATGCCTGCCGGCTGCCGAGAGCCGGGTTCTGCTCTAGTTCAGCCTTTAGCCGCCGATGACTCTCTGTACAAACTGATGATGACAGATATCCAACTGATAACCTCTGGTGAACGAAGTTATTTTAATTTCCAGTCACTTTCCTGCTAAGTACCATATCAGTTTGTACACAGCTGAGATAAGAGGGCTGGGGGGGGGGATAAGAAAGAAACGGAGGGAAAATGCCTACCGCCAGCTGCTGGGATGGACACATCCCACAGCTTGCTTTGGCTTCACCTGACGGTTGGGGCAACTCAAGGAGGAGCCACATTTTTTACCCTCGGATAGCTCTTATTTTAAGGAGCAAAAATCGGGAGATTTGGAGGAGGGAAACCTGGTTGCTTAGGGCGAGAGCCAAGCACACATCCTTCCGGGCCGCTGCCAGGGGATGCTCGTTGCGATGCCGGGAGGTGTGAAGAAAAAAAAAAAAACCAAAACGCTGAATATTCACCATAAAGAAGATATTATCCGGGGAGGAGGGAAGAGTGTGTATCATTTCTGGGTAAAAAAAAAAAAAAAAAGGAAGTGTCATGGTTTGAAACCATGACAGAAAGATAAAAGACTGTGGCATCTGAGAGGGCAGTCCCCTCTCTGCTCCTTCCCGCTCCCCAAGGAGGGGTCCGTAGCCCTGTAGCTGCGGGCACCCCACCCCCGGGACTGCGGCGCGGCGGGCCGGCTGGCCGCCGGGACTGGCACCCCTGCGGAGTCCCGTGTTTGTTTAGGGCTGGCCGAGCCCAATCAGGGCCGGCTGCCTGCAGTTTTCCGGCAGGGCTGCGAGAGGCGCCTCCTCTCTCCTTTTTATACATGAACCGGCGGCCGCCGCCGCCGGACTCGCCGCCGCCGCTCACTCCCGCCGCACTGGATTTACCGCCCGCCGCGGCCTCGCGCCCCGGCCTCATGCGGGGCATCGGCACCAGGTTTGGCCCCCTTCTCTTTTCTTGCCTCGCCGCGATTTCCCTTGTTCTTCCTCGCTCTTCTGCTCCTGCCTCTCCGCCCTCGGCCGCTCTGAAGGCAGCGCGGCGCAGCGGCGGCTGCGCCTTGCTGGGGGAGCCCGAGGGAGACTCTGTGGGCAAATATCCGATGCCGGTGCCTGGAGCCCTTATCTGCCGGAGCCTTATCTCCCAGTTACCTCGCAGGAGGGAGAGACGTATTTGGTGCCTGTCTGCGAGGGGGCTCTGTGTGTGTCCTGTATTCTTGTGCCTATGGCTATCTGAAGAGCCCCGAGGTGGGCTGAGAGCGGAGAGCCTCACCGCCCGCTTCTCTTGCTGTCACTTCTCCGCGTCCCCTTTCACTTTCTGCCCCTTCTCCCTTAGGCTGGGCACCGGACGCTCTGTGTCCGTCTGTTTGTTCAGCCTCTCTCATGCCGGCGGCTCCGAACTGAGACCGGTCGACTCGGGACGGGTGTCAGCCTCGAGAGTTGTGCTCGGACTGGAGGCAGGCCCTCAGCCAGGACTGTCCGCTGGCACCAGCCTCCGCGGCAGGCACATCCCACCCGGCCCGGCCCCTGCTCCGGTCCGTGTCCCGTCGCCGCCGCGCACACTTCGGCGCCTGGCCGTGCGCATCTCCCGTCTCAGGGGTGCCTTTCCCTCCTCCTTCTCCTCCTTTCCGTGACCTTGGGCTGGAAATAAGCAAACAAGCGAGGCGATGCGCGGAAAAGCTAACATTGCCCTCCGGAGAAGTAACCTTAAAGGGATCGCCTTACTAATTGTTTTCTCGGTGGAACCGAGTCAAATGACTCATTCATTGAAATAATCATAACAACGACAGCAGCCAAGGAAGGGGCTGCGGCACAGACAGGGAAAAATGTCCCTCGCCCCCCTCTCTCCCCACGCCCTCCCGCCCACCTCTCCCCGGCGTGCTTCATGTTCAAATCCGCAGCCCGGGATGCGAAAGAAGGGAGCAGCCCGCCCGCAGCGCGGGGAGCGGCGTCGAAGCCGCAGCCCTGGCCCTGCGGGACTGGCGACTCCCGACCCGCGTTGATCTGGTCTGGCTGATCCCATACCTCCGGGGGGAGGGACAACAGCGCCGAGGCGACATGACTGATTAAGCGTTCAGAGGGTCCAGATAAGCCCTGATGAATCTCATTACGGGAGGGAGACGGGCTGTCCTGTTTGCAAACTTTGTTATTATTGTTTCTCTCTCCCCCCCTTCCCTGCTATTCTGTGTCCTCCTTCCCCGCCCTGCCCTGCGGACCCCCATCTCCACTCCTCCTCCTCCCCTCCTCCCCTTTCCCCATCCACACCCAGCGGCTAGAAGGGGACCTGGATGGCCGTGGCTGAAGGCGGCTGGTGCGCGGTGAAGCGGTGCGCTGCGGACGCCGGTGTTCCCTCCTGCCCCTTCGCCACCAGGGAGCCGCGCCCGTCTCCTCCTTCGCCCCCCTCCTCCTCGTCTTCCTCCGGCTCCCAGGGTGAACGCGGCTCTTCCAAGACTCCTCGGCCGGAGACCGACGACAGTCACCGGCCGGCCCCGCTGCCGCCCCCCGCCGCCGAAGGCAGGTCTCTACTCGCCCCCTACGTGCACTTCGGGGCCCCCCACCCCTCCGGCCGGCTCAGCTGGGAGGACATTCTGCTCTTCGCGGACTTAGACCAAACCAACAAGCTGATCTGGTCCAGCCGCGGCCCCAAGCTGAGCGCCCTCGGCGCCGAGCAACCCGAGGAGATGTACCAGACCCTCGCCATCTCGGCCGCCCAGGGCCCCACGCCTTACGACGGATCTCCGGGAGGCTTCATGCACTCCACGCCCAGCTCGCCCGTGTACGTGCCCACGACCCGCGTGGGCTCCATGCTGCCCACGCTGCCGTACCTGCAAGGCAGCGGGGCGGCCCAGCCCAGCCACCCGGGAGGCGGCCACGCCGTCTGGTCCCAGCCAGCCGCGGAAAGCCCCTCGTACAGCACCGGTGGCGGCTCCCACCCCTCGGGCCGCTTCCCCTATTCGCCCAGCCCGCCGGTGGCCAACGGGGCCTCCCGGGAGCCCGGTGCCTACAGCAACAGCCTGGGCGCCAGGGACCAGTACAGCCCCCTGGCCCGGCCGCTCAATGGCTCCTACCCGGGGCCCTACACGTCCTACGTGGGGCCGCAGCTCACCCCCGCCTGGCCCACGGCGCCTTTCGAGAACTCCATGCTGCACTGCCTCCAGGGCCGGGCCGCCCCCATCCCCGTCCGGGCACCCAGCGCAGGTAGGACCCGTCGCCGGGGGCGCGGGCGCGGGCGGGGCGGGGTAGGGTAGGGCAGGGAGGGTCGCCGCATGCCGGGGCTGCCCGCTGGAGGGGCCACGGGGGTGCCGGAATGCGCGGGGTTCGCTGGCAAGGTGGGACGGCGTGGGGTGGCCCTGGTGCCTGTGGCGGGATGGCAGTCCCGACACCATGGCTTTTTGGAGTGAAGGTAGCTCTCGTCGTTTGTGTTGGATTAGGAGGGAACACAGCCCCCCAAAGCGGCGTTGTTTGGACTACGGCGATCGGGGTTACAAACCCAGAGATCCCAAAAGGAATTGCCCGGTTTAAACCTAGTTTTTAATTTTTCCAAACCCTTACGTTCCTTCTTTATTTATGTGTGGTTATCTGGCCGAGAAATGGTGACAAATTCACTGCAAATTGGTTTTTCTTGTAGCGTAAACGAAAATTGCTAGGGCTCCCTTAACCCATTTTGGATTTTTTCAACTACAAAACACTGCTTCGTTAGAAGAGAAAAACAACAAAGCAAAACCTCGGATATGACCTAGGAAATCTCATTTATAAATTGCTGTTAAAATACAGTACCTCCTGATGGGGTTTTGCTTTCGTTTCCGAGGTGTCCCGTTCTTATTTTTTGTTTTAGTGTGGGAAATTCTTGGAGTCATTAAATTAATTGTAGAAGTGGAGGCTGAGCTGCAATGATTTAGTCAGAGGTAGAAAGATTACCGATTATTGCAGTTTCTTTAGCTTTAGAATATATGTATGTATATATAAATAAAGGTGTATAGAGAGGTGTGTGTGGGTATGTATACATATTTTTAGATATTATGCATATATATTATGTATATGTTTTTATATAGATGTGTGTATGCATACACACGCGCATACACAGATTTGATCGGCACTCGCTTTAGTCGTAAACTACCCACCAGGTGGATATATTTTATAGACACCGTGATTTTCTTTCAGTGCAGTGTTGTGGATAATGACCCCATGGCTTTTTATCTTTCTTTAGGGGTATACGTGATGCTCGTCCTTTCTCTCGATGGTACCCGGTAGATTTAAGCATTTTAAGCTTCCCACTTGGTGTTTAATAACATAACAGAGAGAAGTAGTGGTGCTAAGAAAAGCCGGGTCTCAGGGTGACACGGAAGTTGAGTTTTTAACTCAGTTTCCAAAAGTTATAAAACTAGACGATGAAGGAAAAATAAATCTGTTGGGGTTTTCGTTGTTAGGTTTTTTGTTGTTGTTTCTTTTTTTCCGGGAGAGACATGGGGTTGGAGAATCTCGCGGAAGAGAGAGAAGGATGAGTAAGAAGGAGCAGAGAAGGGAAGGAGGCGGGCGCTGGAGGAGGTTGGGGCAGGAGTGCCAAGCCAGCCGCGGAGGAGCACGCCAGCTTCCCCTGGTCCTGGGGGTCTCTCTCCTGCCCTTGTTCCCCAGTGCTGGGAACCAGTGGGGCACGAGTTAGCCAATTTTTCGATGAGGGAAAGGACGGGTGTCAGTGGAGCCGCATCGCGGTGTAACGCGGAGCAAAGCAGTCCGCAGTTCCTGGGCCACGCGAGTTTTCTGGTACTACAGTGCAAAACGCGCCAGCAAAGCCGAAGCCACGCATGCTCCCTTTTCAAAATTGTAGGAAAATTGTCAGGGAAATTGTAGAGGAAATATATTTTTTACGGTTAACTATTAGAGTTTGACAAAGCTTGTTTAATGTTACTCGTGGAGATATTAAAACAGTATCTGACATTAAAATTTTATTTTGTTTTCTTTGAAGATAAATGTATTACGCGGTAAGAGAAAATTTTTTTTTAAATGCCCGAGAATTATTGTCACGGCAGAATTTGTTTCTGGAGGCACGAAGGCAATGTTATAAAGTAAATAGCTGAGACAAATAACTGTTTAACTTCAGCGTCCTTGAAGCCTTAAGCATTTTCCTGATTAGTCTTCTATGGCGCTTTTAGTGCAAAGATTTATTAATCTTAGCGATGTGCTAAGAGCTACACGCTGACAATGTCAGTTGAACTGTGCTCTCTGGAATGTGCCGTGTGCCCGTTCCTCTTTAACGCCTAATAATTTGCAAACGAAGGGAGGAGAGAAAAGTATTTGGGTGGGTGCGGGCCAAAAGGCCATTTCTTTCCCAGCTGAATGCCCGCCGTGGCACCTCAACCCTGTGTCCAAAGCTGCTCGAGGTTTATAAGCTCTTTTTCCCTATACAGCGAAACGTAAAAGAATAACCCAATGATGAATTAAAGCAGGTAGCGGAGGGAGAAAAAAAAAGAAAAAACAATCAGTGATGAAGCTCTTGAGTCTGAAACAGACATTCCCAGCTTCGACTCGAAAGCTGCTGTAGAAATCCAAACATTTCCTTTTTTTATTTCTGCACAACGTGGCACCGTCCATGTAAAAACCGTGTTTATTCCTCCCTCCCCTCCCTGAAATATGGGGAGTTGAATCAGAACAGGGTGAAGGTGTCAGCTTTTATAGGTGGATTCTCTTTTTTTTTTTTTTTTCCCCCGTGCATTTAGACCTTATTTTCCTCTCAGTGTTCAGTAACTATGAAAGCAGGAGGCAGAATACCGCGTATTTTTCCATTTCCTCCGTTTCCTACCAACTAGCTCGAATTTGACCAAATAGCCGAGGCAAAGTGGTCGCTGCCCGTCACTGCCTTGGTACACCAGAGCCTCAAACTCTGCCTCTAAACTTAAAGCTTTAGTAGTTGCGAGGCATTTCAAATAAGAGTCGGGGTAAAAAAGTTCTTGCCCACCTTCGACCATGGGGAATATTGGGCAAAACGACCACTCCTTATATCTGGCTCCCAGGGTGGCTCTGCAAGTGGCTATTCTGGCAGGCGTCTAACTTCCCTCTCTGCTCCCCTCAAAAGCCAGGCGCACCTCCCTTTCCACCCGCTGGGCACCACGGCGGGGGTTTCGCCCCTCGAGCGGACCCCGGCCGGCTTTCCCAAGGGCCAAATCCCGACGTGAGTGCAAGGCGGGCCTGGAGTGACCGCTCCGGCGGGCCGGTGTCCCCCAGCCCGTCCCGAGGCGCACCGATTCCGCTGGGGTTTGGAAAGCAAAGGCTGCGCCGCAGTCGGTACATTTAATAAATAGGAGGGAAAAAAAAAAGAGAAAAAAGGGGAAAAAGGGGATGGATTTTGTAAAAAAATCACCTCATATTCGCCGTCGCTGCCGGGGAATTGCTTTTCCGAGGGCTGAACAGCGCCGGTTGCTTGCTCACACGGGGCCAGACCTTTGGCGCGGCGGGGCCGGGGCCGCGCTACGCGGGGCTCCGCTGGGCTCCGCGCCCGCCTGCGGCCGTGCCCCACCGCCTCTCCCTTCTGCCTCCCAGAGCTGCTGGAGGACCTGTCCGAGAGCCGGGAGTGCGTCAACTGCGGCTCCATCCAGACCCCGCTGTGGAGGAGAGATGGCACCGGCAACTACCTGTGCAACGCCTGCGGGCTCTACACCAAAATGAACGGCCTCAGCCGACCCCTCATCAAGCCCCAAAAGAGAGTGGTGAGTGGGGACGGAGGGGAGGAGGTGGGCGAGAGGAGCTGGGCCCCAAGGCACCCCCAGTGAGCGCTAGCCAGGGAGAAACGGGGGGCAAGGATGTGGGAGAGCAATCAGAGTGTATTATTCTGGTGGTCTGCCCAGCTTCAAAACCGAGTGGGGCTCCTGACCAGTTTTGCAGGCCAAAGTGGTCAACGATGAGGAGCAAAAGGGCTGACAGCCCTCTGGGAACTGCTTCGGACCCACCTTCAGGCCTTGCGCTGGCGAAATCGCCCTCTGCGTCCCCAGTGAGCTGCACACGGGGCATGAGCCAGTCTGGCTTTTTGAGCTATGAACCCCATCAGTGAGGGGGGCTTCAGTGACTTGGAAGAAATTTGTGCTGATGATGTTGGGCATTTCCAAAAGAAAAAAAATCAAGGTTGGAAAGTGTTTGTTCAGAGGGCTAGGAATTTCTCCAGACCTGCTTTGTTTGCTGACAGCTCGATCCTTGGGAATGTAAGCAAGTTTTGTATATAATTCAAAGAAAACCAATTGTTTAAACAATGATAATAGCCTTTGTTTTGTTTTACTCCAAAGAAATGAGCGACAATTTTTCTAAAAATATACTCATAAAACTAGGGGGGGAAATAAATAGTACAAACCAGAACCCCTGTTTATAACTCAGGCTGGCACTGAATAGGCAAGGAGAAAATTTAACAAGCGGGAACTGCACATTATGTTTAGCAAATCTGGGTGGAGGTCAGCAGCAAGAAAGAATATGCTCTTCAGTAATGGCTGTTACCGAGCGAGCCGCAATAAATCACGCCGGTATAATCCAAGCTGATGTTTGGACCCCTGTGTATGGAGACAGTGTATCAAACCCGTCAGCTTTTCAAGCGCCTTTCAGTCACGCCAGCTGCTTCGCTCCGTGACTATATTCCTTGTGTTACAACATCTACCGCTCTTTATTTCACAACCGCTTGAATTTAGGGTCCTTACCGGAGCGAGGGGAAACAAAACGAACGATGATCCGAGCAGACAGTAAGCGCTCGAGAATCAAACCGCCCCTACTTAAAGGCCTTTTTTTAAGCCAAAGAGTTAATTTAACTTTAAGCCAGGCGTTAATTACTGCTAGGTGCCCGTTTTTTCTATCTGGTCGTTCAGTAAATTTCGTGACACAAGGTGTTATCACGGGCAACAAAGGCAGCAGCTGAGGGAACAGATCTGCTAATTGTCTCACGAATCAGAGCCCCACTGTCTGTGGCATCCTGGCCCAAGGCAGATTTCAAGTAGCTGATACTCGGCTCTAGCATTTCTCTATTTCTTCTTCTTCTTTTTTTTTTTTTTTTTTGGAGGAGGAGGGGTGGGGGTGAGGAGACTAAAGCAGAGTCAGACTACAGCCTGATTTCAGCCTGACACCTCAGCGAAATAACTCTGAAATAGCTCTGCGCAACAATCCCTACCGAGTACCCTGCCCATAACTATAAATCAACCGTGGAAATATGTAGGTGAGAAGAGAAAATGTTTTGAAAACGCTAAATATGTTTAGATTGCCCCGAAGTTTCTGATAAAATTCCTGCAGCAGAAAAGTCGTTTTAGCTTCAAAACATGCCAAAATTCCCCTGTTTGTTTAGATACGGGAATAAGCTAAAGCTATTGAAATAAAATATATGAAGATTTATACCAGGCTACATAGGAAAGAGAAGGATTTAACAGAGTGAAACATCTGACAGCATTTCACTAGCAAAGAAAGAAAATGAAGCATATGTGTTTAAGACCAGGTTTCTTTCACTCGATGCACATAAAACTCATATTGAATCAAGGGTGTGATTTGAACACTGTATTTAATAGCGAGGTCAAAAATTTCGTGAGACTTGGATTTTTAAGATTAAAAACTATATGTGTGTACTTCAGCCTATATTACACTTGGCTGGGTGGTTTGTTTTGTTTTCAGTGCAATTAATAATGGATTACTGATTCAAGATTACAAAATTTGTATTTAATCTGGAGCTCTTTCGGAGCTGCGGTGTAAAATGATGGCTTACTGCTAGAGACACTCAAACAGATAAAATTAAAGAAACTCAGTTATTGCTCTGGAATATTCTTCGTTCTCAAAACATTTTTATCAGTTTCCCAAGTGGCAGGCAGATCTGTGGTATCAAAGGTGACCCAGTTACATCTAACAACCCAGCAGTAAATGATTCAAGAGGAAGGGCATTGTACCCTTAAGTTAGTAATTTCAGTTATAGGTGCTTTATAGTCAGAATAAGATTAATGCAATCCTCTAAAACTGACTTCTCCATGTAAACTTGTTCAGCTGCCAGACACAGAGCTAGGCACAGATTTTTTTATATTTTTTTTTGACAATGCGATACTTTGAAAAAGACTGGATTTATGATGTAGCTGGAATTCTTTGCTTGTGATGAACGTAAAAGAGATCACTTGTTACAGAAACTTTTATAACCCATTCACCTTCATTTCACATGTTTATGAGGACTGCCTTCACTTATGATATACAGCCTGTGGCCATAAAGCTCTAGGTTATACGGTTATTTCTGATACAAGATTGCTTCATCTTGGCTCCAAACTCCACGGAAGAGTGTCATAAATGGCTTGTTTGCCATGGGGACCTTGTTGTCACCCTCCAGTTTTTCTGCTGGTTGAGGGGAAGCTCTGCTCTGTAAAACACGCTCCCAAGGCACATTGCTTTTTGTGTGAGGATAAAATGGGTGATGATAAAAAGATCTTTTTACAGAGATAATGCTGTTGTACGTGTTACCCCTTGGATGCCCAGGAAAGTTTTTCTCAGCTGCAGTGCCACTGAAGGCAGGTGATTAAAGTGACTGATTTTTTCCAATGAGTTGAGAGTATCAGTGGCAGGATCAGAGCTGACTCTTCACCCACCACACAGGGGAGAGTGCACTGAACTGGCTGGAGAGGCGGCACAGGAGTGATGTGCCTTCTCGTCAGCTGGATGAAGCTATAGTGGAGATGTTTCCTCGCTGTCCTGCTGGAAGAAGAACTGATGCCTGGAGATCTGAACACAGGTCTCTGGGTCAGCAGCTCCCAAATATGAATTGTGCCTCCGCCATGACTGCCTGGGGTTGCAAACTCTCAGTATTTCTTCACATCAGCTTTCCACTTTCTGAAATGAGGATAATTCTGTCCTAATTCTGGGATGTTGCTGATAGATATGACAAAAAAATCTCATACTATCCCCACCATGTGTTAAAGTACTTCTTATAAACCATAAAGACATAAACCATGTGCTCCTGCCTGCCTGTTCATGCACGTTTGCCTGTGCTTACCTCCAGCCTTCGTCGCGGCGGCTGGGCTTGTCCTGTGCCAACTGCCACACCACGACCACCACCCTGTGGCGCAGGAATGCAGAGGGTGAGCCCGTCTGCAACGCCTGCGGCCTCTACATGAAGCTCCATGGGGTAAGTGGCTGCTTTGCTGAGGGAGATTTCCTGCCAGCTCTGGTGCTCCTTTGGGGAAGGGGGGGGTCCTCCCGCTGGCAGGTACCTGGGGTCTTTGGGGGCTGGCACTAAGCATCCTCAAGTCAGGGAGATGTTTCTGTTGATCCTAATGGTCTTGACTCGTGGCTTGGGCCATGGAGTTAAAAAACAGTGCATAAAACAACTGAAAATTGTGTGACATTAGAAAATACTTATACCGCTTTAGCATGCTGTGCTTTTGACAAGTTACGTGTTTGCCAGTATAGTCTCCCAACAGATTTTTATAAAGTAACGACCTCTGGATGAACAGCAGAGGTCTTTTTGCCACTGGGATTTAAAACAGCTCTTCAGTGGGGAGAAAAACCCTAGACCTTTAATAAGACAGTTTTTCATAGCTATGCCAACAAAATTTTAAATGCAATTTCAGCCTTTGCTAGGCAATAAAAGATGAAAAAAAAAGCTCTATCCTGAATGTGATGGAGTACGTTTTAGGTGATACCCCTGTGGATTGCGTTATGGTCAAGCAAAAAGTGTTTGAAGAGCAAGGGCGTTAGGAGTGATTGAGACATGGTCTAGGCCTCAAGAAAAAAGTAAATTATGTCACTGGTTTAAACATTATAATGATAGTAAGCATGTGCCTGAATTGTCTTTCCCTACACTGGTGTTGTCATTAAGTTAAAATATATTTTAAATCGATTTTTTCTGTATAGTGATTATTATTGTGATGACACAGAACACAACAGTTATTTTTGAGCACATAGAAATTTATCAGTATAAATATAAATTTGGAAAATATAAATCTGTATTAGGGGCAGAACTGCTTATAAGAAAAATTACTAAGTTGATTATGGCCTAAAGGTTCCATCCTGAGACGTTTACTGGTGATGATCTGGTTTGTGCAGCTGGTCCACAGGACGAGGAGTATTTTTTCTTCTCGTATGCATTCTTCCTTTCCAGAATCAGGCACTGGAGATAATTCCTAACTGACTGAAATAAACAGTCAAGGACCAGATATACCCCATCCAGTTTAATTTCTTATGACCTATTCCCGAATGATGCTGATTTTCCCTAAATGTATGCTGTTTTTCTGTCTAGCTTACATCAAGAAGTTTCCCTACTTTTTTTATTCAGCTAAAACTTCCCTTGAATCAAACCATTGCTTTGCCCAAATAAAATGCAAACTTTTTATAAAATCTGTACTGTGGCATAGGAAAAAGTGAGTTGCTATAGGGGCATTTTCAAAGACCACACTTGATCTTGTAGTGTATTTTGATTTTTTATATTAGGGTACATATACAACTCTATGATTGGTGTGGAAATTTAATTTTTTCAGGTTCCCCGACCTCTTGCTATGAAAAAAGAAGGAATTCAGACGAGGAAGCGAAAACCTAAGAACATAAATAAATCAAAGGCATGCTCTGGTAAATATAAAAAGATAAGAAAGTGTAATAGCAGTAGTTTATAGTTGTTTCGGGTTTTTTTGGTTTATTTTCGGGGGTTTTGTTTCTTCTCTGGCTGGAAAATATTTCTTTTTAATACCAATTCTCAATCTTTCAGGTAACAGTACTACTGCAGTTCCTATGACTCCAACATCCACATCTTCTACTAACTCAGATGACTGTAGCAAAACTGCTTCTCCCAGCGCACAGACTGCGGCCTCCGGGGTAAGTGTCTGTATCTGTAAGCAGGCTGATCACTGTGCAGTGTTATCACAGCTTTTATCTTATCTAACAGAACAATAATCTAAATAAACTTTCCAGTTTTGTTAGCTGATACTGGAACAAGATTTTCAGAGGATATCACATATAGCTGTAAACAGAGCGACAAGTTGAAGTACTTTACAAACCTCTTCATTAAGATCTATATAATTGTTATGATTAAGTTAGCCACAGCTTAACCTCAGACATTTTGTTTCGAGATGTTTAGGTTCTTTAATTTCAAAGGTTTTCTTTAGGAGGGAAGACAATAACTCATGTCCAACCGATCCTTTCAAGAAACAATTGCGCATGTACCCCTTTTTTTCTGATATGATTTGATAAGAATTTATAGTTCCAGGCACTGCTGCTGATGTCATGTTTTTCAAAAGCTATTTCATATATATATATGCATTTTTACTCATTATCCTGAATACCTGGTAAACCCCAGCAAAATATTGTCCTGCTGTATGAAGTGAATCATAAAAGCTTTTTTGTAAAACTAAAATGTGCGATTAAATCTCGATCCAGACCCAGTTGAAATCAGGCTGTAGTGTCCTGCTGATTGCAGTGTGCAGCGGTTCAGCCCTCTCCCCACAGACAGCTCCTCAGGGGTCAGATGCTCAGCATCTGACAGCACTGAGCTCCAGAGTGGCACCAGAGGACTGCTGATCATCCCCTGCTTTAGTTTTTATTTTATGTCTTGTACTCCAACCATCTCAAACTTCCTTTCTTACTCAGTTAGCATGTGGGATAAATACTACTGCTAAAGTTGTGAAGCTTCATGTAGATTATTTTCTAACCCCTTGGCTAGACTTATCTGTATCCACACTCACTTCTAGGCCTTCTGTATCCCTTAATCTGCCACACAATTTCTTTGAAAAGCTTTCCTAATGTGGCTTTCTGTAGCTCTTTATTAATAAAATGAAGACATTGTTTATAATAACTCTTTTTCAATGTCTTGGCGTTCCCAACATCCAAATTACTTTCAATAGTTTAATTTCTGATGTGCAAAGTTTCATTGTACAAGGGGAAGAAAAAAACCATTTTTTAGTAAATGTGATTGTGGACTGACAGGGCCACCCAATTTCAGGGGCATTGGGTTTGGGGTTTGAATCCTATGAGACTAGGATATTACTAAAAGGGCTTGTCTTTGACATGAGAAAACCCTGTCAATCCAATAAAATAAACAGATCACATCAAAGAAAGAGAAAGACCAACTGAAAAGTGAACTGTTTCAGTTTCAGAATGAGTTTCAGACTTCCCCAGTGAACTACTACGCACTATTTTAGGCTCTCCCCTAATATTTGCAAAGGAAAAAATGTAGCCAAATTTTCCTTAAATTTTCCTTACATTACCTTAAGCAGTAGTAGTGACTCTGAGCAATATGCTGAGATTTATATAATGGGTAGAAATGGAAGCACAATCCCAGCTGAGACCAAGGCAGCGGTGTAGGCTGTGGCAGCACAGCCACGTGCTGCCTGGGGAAGGAGAGGCCATACAGATGAGATCCCATTTCCACTATGCTGTTGCCTTCTTGGCTGGCTAAAGCCTGACTTCCTTTCTGTAGTCCTTCTCCCTAGAAAAGTATATCAAACATGTTATTAATAATCTTTATGTTAGAATTGTAATAGTACCATTTTTAATATGATTCTGCTGTGTGGAGTTCTGCGGGTATAAAACCTGCACAGCTTTATCCTCACCATGATTTGATCAGATGTGCCTTGCATATGCAAAGCATTTGCAAATACCCTCCCTGTCGTGAAAAATTTCAGTGAAAGGAAGTAATGGAGAGAGGTTATGACACACTGAAGAGGGGAATTTGCAGCAGCAACCCCCAATATATGGGCATCCCCCCGACTCCCTCCCAAACTGTGTGAAGGGCTATTGATCTCCCACCCCTCCTCCCCAGCCCTGTAACTATGTAAATGAAGACATCGTAACTATGTAAATGACGTCTTCATGTTCTTCACTTGAGCTCCTGGCTTTGTCCAAGAATCTGTAATTCAAAGCACTGAGGACTGGGGAGACTGGAGGTTGAAATTAGAAGGAGGTGGCTGTTAAGACTGGATCCTGTTGCTCCAGACATAATTTGACTGCAAAGGATGCAAAATAATTTCTTAGGGACCTAAATCCCATGAAAGGGACTTAGCACTCATAAAGCCCATTGAAGTTGTCATGAGTAAGGGGGTGTCAGTATTTTAGAGTGAGGCAGCCTGTAATCTGATCACATGCTGAAGTAGAGATACTCTCCTAGACTTCTGTTTTCCTTGATTATTTTTATTTTTCCCTTTTGAGTTGATCCATTGATAGGTCAAAGGTTTGTAATTATTCCTAGAATAGGCAATGGCTTTGCACAAGGAGAATAAACTTCTCCAGGTTATGTCAGGAGGGAAAAAACCCTCAGATGGATGAATCCAGTCTCTGTAATCTTTGGTCACTTTAAAAAGACCAGCATTGATTTCCAGTTACTGGTCCTGGTGACATAGCCGAAACATGGGCACCTGCTGGAAGAGCAAACCTGGCTCATTCCCCACGTTACACAACAGGCATGGCAACTTGTTTTTGTTTTGCTCTGTTTTCACTTCTCTAGCCTTTATTCTGTGAAGAGAGGAAAAATGCCAGATTGACATTAGGCAGAGAAATCTGATGACATTTTAGAAACTGTTGTGTGAAATTCACAGCAATATTGTTGCTAAATGAAACAGAGAAAATGAATTCCTGTACTGGTACAAAAGCAATTTATTATGCCTTTTATGGGAGGCTGCCAAAAAAGTTTCCAGTTATGTAGAAATCTAATGGAAATGAAATTCAGCAGAATTCATTTGTGTCAGTAACATTCACTTTTTGCCCTACCTTTCTTTATCTCTGTTAAAGTAAAATAAAGAGGAGAGGGCAAAAAAAGAGAAGGGCAGCAATTACTCTTGGCAATGTCTTTGAGAATATCTATTTCATGGAGGGAATCTTACATGGTGCCAATTTTGAGACAAATTAGCAAGAACCTTAAATGTTGATTTTACATTCTAACTGAAGTTTAAACATTTAAAAGATATGATTAATGAATTTTTGTGAGGGCAAAGTTGATTTCAAACATCCAAAAGTATAGAAGTGTTTGGATCGGAGACATTTTGTTGTCCCATTGTAAAGGGACTATTTGCCAAATTCACATCTGGATCTAGGATTTAAGCCCATTTCTGTTTTCCTAAGAAGTATAAGTACTGGGTGTCCTGTGTTACTAATATGGAAAGGGTCCAGCTGCATGATATATGAAGTTGCTTTACATCCCTGTAAAAAGAAGATTTGAAGGTTTTAGACAGTCTGCATCTGCATCTATACCTGGTCTCCCTTTGATGCTGCTGAAAACTGTACAGAGAAATAAGTTACTAAACCAAGTACTAACCAAATAAGTTACTAAACAAAGGACATGGTCTGTAGTGCAAACCTGTCCATTTCCATGCAGGAGCTCCAACAACTGGGATAATCAGAAGGGCTTTATTCCCTTATTAGGATAAAAGACAGTATGAAACCTGCTGTAAAATCTGCTTTTTATGGCAGGACATGGAGGCTCTTTGAGGCAGGCCTGATGTCAGGAAAGGCTCAGCAGCGTTGAGAAGTCTTTTCTGTGTCCTTTGCCTCCAGTTTGGAGCTTTCTCAGAAGGACCATAACCACACACCACAGAATAACACAGGAGGTAAAACAAGTGCTTACTTCCCTTGGAGGTTTACTCAACCTCCAAGACCAAAGAGGATTGGCTCTTTTGTGTTTTAGCGTGGGAAGTAAGAGAGCTGACTGAGATGGCCTTGGCAGGTGGTAAGCTAGGAGGAAAACGCAGGTTTAACTGTCCCCAAAATGCCGAACAGATGGGGCTGGATTATCTGGACAGCTTCTCCTGCATTTGCTTTCTTTTGTTTTCAGAAGAAGATTCGTGATCTGGTTAGAGATGGTATTGTTAGCTTCTGTTCAGCCAGCAAGTGGGTAGGACGTTCATGCAGGGGAATCAGGCTCCATACAGTATGTCCCAGAGTCTGGATGAACCAGAGACTCAATCTCTTAAAACAATGTACTAGCCACCTGGATATTGGAAAGTTGAATGTCCTCTTCAGATTATCTGATGATAAGATTTCAGTTGTTATAGAATAATTTTGTAGCCATTGAGACAGTTGCCACGAGAAAGGCTCATCAGCATGGTTGGTAGGACTTTCATCTGGAAAATGGGAACACGGTGCTTCAGTCCTGGTATGAATAAATATTTATCTAAACCAGGTGGAATAAGATCAAGAGGAGGTATGAGGAACATGGCAGCCATACCAAATAGTGTGGTAGACAGGGCACTGTGGGAGATCTGACACTCTAATTTAAATCTTTCTTGGTGTCCTACCTCTGCTGCATTAGTCCTCACTCCTGGACAAAATGGGAAGCTACTTTATTCCCCCCCAGTTTCATACATGGAGTCATTAATTTTCTTTGCTCTGTGTACTTGTATCCAAAAGAGAGCATTTCATTTTTGTATGAAACAGAAGGAAGCAATCCATCGTTTTTGTTTCAGTAGGGAAAATCAAGGAAAAAGTATTTTTGCTTCTACCCCAAAATTCTATATGCATATGGACACATACCTTTTGCTTGGTTTTGTTTTATTGCCAAAGCAATAAAGTCAGTTACTCATACAGCCCTTGACAGCAGTGGGGTCATCAGTTTTCCAAGCCATGCTGGAAGTTGCCTCCCTTAGGAAATTAATGAAGTATTAACCACAGATTTATGTTGCTATAATACAAAGGAGAGATTAGAAGATATGTAAACTTACAGGTCTGCCGTATAAACAAAAGGATCAATTGGACTAATGAGAAATGACAATTTTGTGTACTAAGAGGGTCGTTATATGAGAAAAAAAAGCCATCATTTTGCAGTGCTGAGACTTGCTCTTCAGAAAGCGGGGAGTGACAGTATTGGGAAAATGTGCTCCTGATGAGGATGGCAGTTATTGCAGGGAGACTGAGGCTGGAAAATTAGGAACTCCAGTGTTTGGCACAGCACCTTATATGCGAAAGCAGTCTTTGCAAATGTGTTTTGGCTGACTGTGGTTATCATTTAAGTGTAGCAAAACTAAACTAGGCTAATTGAGGAGGAAGAGAGTCTCAGCTGAGGCTCTGCTTATTACAGACTTAGTGTAATGTCCAAAATTCATGGAGCTTTTTGAACCTGTGAAATGGATGGAGCAAAGGTCTATCTGGTAGCGCAAAGGTCTGGATCAAGGCCCTTCACCACCCCCTCCAGCTGTCCTTGCCCAGAGCATTTCCCTCTTGCCTGCGGAGGCGTGGGAGAAGGCCAAGGGGAAAAGAGTCCCTCTTCTCTCCCTACTTTCTGTGGTGGGCAGGTGGTGCAGAAAGGAGCGACTCTTTCAGGAAGAAAGCAGGACTCTTTCAGCCAGAGCTGCTGATGTTGACCACCACAGGCTGAACAGCCTGGTTTTGATCTGGAGCAGCTTCAGTAGGGATAAATTTGGCTCCGAGGTGCTGACAGCAGGTTTGGGTACGATCTAGGTGTCTGAATCGCTCTGTGGCTCTAGTGGAAGTCTCCCTGTGCACATGGTGGGCAGGTCCTCTGATCTGGACAACCTACCGGGGGAATGACTCCTGACCAGCTCCTGCTGGTTGGGTAAAAAGAACCTTTGCAGATACAAACACAACCTTCCAGTTTGTCTGAGAGGCAGTGTCTTCCCAATGGGCTTCATTCTTTTTTTCCTCAGGAAACTGACCGTCAATTGATTACCTATTCTATTACCGGATTTCAACAATGAAAATAAATGCATTACCTTTTTACTGATAGAGCCAGTTGTTGTGAATTAGATCTTGTTGACTTCAGCAGCATTGTTCAGTTTATTTATTCTAGGTGACAAATGTCTTCTAATAACTAAGTGCAACTTCTGTCATCTTCCATCCCTTAAAGCTGGAGAAGTAAAACCAGAGGTAGGAAGGCACAGAAACAGAGCTGCGATTCAGTCACGTCCCTTTTCATGAGCTAAAGTTTGTTTTCCATGTCTCACTCTGGGAGCTGCCCGAGTTGCCCGGATTTGTCATGACATTACCGGGGTGGGGTTTCCAGGCCTGGCAGCCCTGCCCAGGTCCTGCCCATTCTGGCTCAACAGAGCCGGGATCCAGCCTTGGTTGGGCAGGGATGGGCAGTCTTCAAACAGGACGTGCCTTCATGTCCTCCCTTCTGGGGTGCCCAAGGGAGGGGTACCTGATAATCCCATGTGGAAACTGTGGGTCCATGCATGCCACCTTTGTAGGGCTGAATCAGGAAAAGAGTGAATTACACTTTGCAAGCCTGGAAAAAAACAGGTACTGATAAGGTATTTGCCTACCGGAACAACAGTGGCAAATATGGGCAAACGAGAACCTTTCAAAGCAGCTCTTAAGTATTTTTAGCTCAAGTTGAGCAAACACTGCTCAACACTAATTTAAATCCTTCTTCCAAGGTGGGGAGATGACTCTGAAGCTGTTAAAAATGATGTATTTTGTGCTGATGGAAGTCCATTTGTCGTATTAGAAATAAAAAAAAAAAAAGGCTTTGGAAAGCTAGGCTGATGCAAGACCAAAACCAGATGAAAAGGATGACATGGAACCTGCCTTATTGAATTCTCCATGCACAGTCACAGGGAAAGAGGATACAGAGATTCATCGTCATTGGTTGGCAATTGTATATTTGAGAGAGCGATAAAACATATTTCTTAGAGCTGTTTGGCTGGTTTTGGGGGACAGGCAGTTTTTCCTTCCTTCTCTGCGTTTCTGGGTAGTGACTAATGGAGTGGGATCGGGGTTGATGACTGGGTGGAAGAGTAGTGGCTGTCAGTCATTTTAATGAAAGCTAAAGAAAATATTGCAGTCTGTGTTATTTCAGAAAAAAATGACTGCTAACAGTGAGAATCTCTTTCAGAAGATGAGGTTTTCCTTGGGTTAAGCATGGCAAAAAGAACCCTGCACTGCACCATTTGGAAATTACCTTTGAATAAATGAAGCCTTGCTTTTCCTGTGTCAGGACTGCTAGCTTGGCACAGGTCCAGGAGAGCCAAGAGCTCTACTCTTGTAAAATGATTAAATATGTATACTTTTCACTTAAACAGCAGGCAGGAAGCTTCTGCAGTCACAGTTTAGGATAGCTTTTTTTTTTTCTTTTAAGGAATTTCATCCGAAGGCTATCCATTAACAAGTAAATTAAGGTTTTAAAGTTGACATATCCAAGGGTTAATTTTGCATGAAGTCAGCTCTTAAACAGTTCCTTTATCAGGTGAAAATGTTGCCCCTTCTCTGTCTGGCACAGTGAATTTTTCCTCTTTAGTAGATCTGCTCAGGCTCATGGAAAAAATGATTGTTCCTTTGTCTTTGTAACTCTCCATTTCTCTGTTAAAATAAATGGACTGGTTCCAGTGCAGTTCAGAGGTTCATCTTCGTGCCTACCAGGGCTCCCCTGCACGTTATCTTGTATAGGCAGTGGAACAAAAAGTCTCCTGCTTCAAAGGCAGGAGTGTTTCTCCGCCGGAGATTAAAGAGCATCTCCTTTAGTGTCCAGGGATGAAGTGGTCCTGGCTAGCATTTTGAAGGGTGAGGAATGATTTTAGGCATTTCAGGGTCTGAGGGACCCAAAGAAGGCTGATTTCCAGGAGGTGTTCCATATCTACTGCTGGAGAATTGGGGTGTATCAGGCTTCTCCAATTGTGGAAGAAAAACTACAGGTGCCACCACTCCCAGATCACATTTTTGGTGTTGTCACTTATGTCTCTTCAGTAGGGGGCAGCGGGACACACACACACAGGCTTCTTCACCACGGTCTGATTTCCAGGTTTTTGTGTGCATCACGTGCTTTCTTTTCCACCTCTCCAAACACAGATATCTCTCCCATCAACAGGGTTCGGTGACTGGGCTGATGCTGAGACATGGGTTTTTTCAGGATTTGGAGGCACAGGGGCAAGCAGAGGGCAAACACTGTTTTTCTGCAGAAATCCTGGGATAATGACTGTACCCTGGGCCTGCTGTGGTCTCACTTGCACCCAGTGTGTGCAAAGCTCACCTGCTCAATGCCTCTCTCTTTGTTCTCTCCCTCCCTCCAGGCGAGCTCGTCAGTGATGTCTGGCCCGGGAGAGAGCACCAGTCCAGAAAGCAGCAACCTTAAGTATTCAGGTCAAGATGGGCTGTACACAGGAGTCAGCCTGACCTCCACGGCTGAAGTGACAGCATCTGTGAGACAGGATCCCTGGTGTGCCCTGGCTCTGGCATGACCCGATGTGAGGGAAGCTGGATCCTGGTGCTGCACGGCAGCCCCCAGATGTCCACACACAGTTTCTCCTGTGGAGCGGTTGCAGCAGAAGCAAGAGTGCTGGCAAAGACCATTCCTCTGAAATAGTTTTTGAGCCTTGGTGGCAGAGGTGTTTTTCAACCTCTGAAAGAGGCTCTGCCAAAGCATCCAGTTCCTCATCTATGCAAGAAAAATATAGGGAAAGTAAATGACCACCGGGGGATAGCTAATGCAGCCTTACAATCTCAAAAAAACCCTCAAAACCCCCAAAACAAATAAAAAAAAAAAAAGAAAAAAGAAAAAAAAAGAAAAAAAACCAAAAACATATAGACCTAGACCTATTGACGGGTTCCAGAAATACATCTTCAACTTACCCAGCAGCGCTGCCTTTCTGATTGCGTAGTTGTTTTCACTCTCTCATCGCCTTTTCCCCTAAGAATTTGGTGGAAGCCGTCATTGTCGGGGAGGAAGTAGCAAAGACTTTAATTACCAGAGATAGTGAGATACTTTTTAATGAGTGACAGAAGTGCGTGTGGCTTGAGTCGGCACAGACTTCTTGCACTGAACATTTGATATCTTCGCCCTGTCAGACCTCTTCCCTCCTTTGCCCTCCATCTTCAGTGTGCCTTGCTCTGCTCCTCAGAGCCCAGCTATGCCCCTGGAAGAAATCACAATGTTTGGTACAAGTCCCACAAGGTCCAGCTGGTTAAGGAGATTTTGGGGTTGGTTTTTTCCTGGTTTAAGATATTTACTCACTTTGCAAGACTACGATATAACTTTTAAAGTACACTGTGACTGAGATTTATGAAAGTTCATATTTTCTGGCTGAACTGTATAGAGTCAGTCAAAATTTGTAAACAGGGTAGCAATCAGATATTTTTCTTCCATATATACAATAATTTTTTTAAAGAAGTGCAATTTGCGTTGCAGCAATCAGTGTTAAATCATTTGCATAAGATTTAACAACGGTTTTTATATGAATGAATGTAAACATTTTAACTTAATGGTACGTAAGTAATTTAAAAGAAAAACTTAACTAGGCATCCTTAGGCTTTTTAGCTCAACAAAAATGCATCCACTTTCTGTATTTCCAGTTGTTAAAGCAAGAGTTTCAAAGAACAAGCCTTCTCTCAGGAAAATTGCCCTAGCCATTTGCTCAAAAGTGTTGTACAAAAATGCAAATGCATCCCCAAGGCTTTTTTTGCCATTGAGTAACTGTGTGCTGGAAAGAAACAAATTGCAATGAACCTTTACTACCTAACTGATATATTTGTAAATACTACAAATCTTGAAGGCATCTTGAAAATGTAAGATGCAATCTGTATAGTGTGACTGACATATAGTTAGGTTGGTTTCCATTGGTTTTTAAGTGGGATGTCATTTGGAAAGTTGTTTCATCAGAGCTTTAAAAATAAAAGGGTATCATTTTGAGATTTTTTTTCCTGTACAGTGTGCCTTCTCCTTTGTCTCAGACACAATTGTTACGCTACATTAAAAGCTATGGAAATGTACCTGATACAGGTGGCATGTCTGATGGCTCCCCAGAGGTCTCCAGCTGAAGTGCCTGCTCTGTCTATCTAAGTCTGCATTGTGTGTGGCTTTTCTGCAGCTTCCCTCAATATACCCTCTGATGATATGTAAAACTAGGGCCTTCACCTATGAATATAAGCTCGACATGGGCACATGTGAGATTTTTCTGACGTCTGGGCAACTGAACCCATGCCCTGTGAGGACTATCATGGTTTTTCTTGGCCTTCACACCGTAGCTAAAGGGTCTACCCAGTGATGAGTGGGCAAATACCAGAATGTCACCCACTGCAGACACAGCTGCTGAGTGGCAGAGCATTTGTGTGCCTGCTGGCATCCTCCGGTGACCAAAGGTGAAGGGCACCAAAAACTGATGGCACTGCTGCTGAAAAGAGAAGACAGTGAATTTTAGATACTGAGGGAAGTGGAAAACCTTTTGCTGGCTCTGAGAACTGGTCCTCTTTCTTCATTGCTCAGCTGACTGGAGCAAGACTTACTGCCATGTATGACATTTCCAGCTGTGTCACCAGTACTGTTGGACTTGGAAACCAGGATGCCCAACCTCCATACCCAGTGACCTGCAGAGTGGCTGCAATGCATCTTTTTGCCTCTCTGTGCCAGATCTTTTTTTAGGTGAATTGTGGTAGCTCCTTGGCCTGCAGTGAAGCTGCGCTGACTTGCACCAGCCAAGAATCTGCCCCTTGGTTTTCAAACCTCGCCATTGAGGCTACCTCCTTACCCCGGGGGTATTGTGAGGACCATGGAATGAATGATGCTGTACAGCCGCAGCAGGAAAACAGCAAAAAGGAGCCAGGCCAAGCCTTACCTAGAGTTTAAGTTGATGTGGCCAGCCAGGAGTGGGGATCACTCACCCTTCCTGGCGTGACCTTCGTGCCACACTTGGTACTGGGCTACCTCACATCCTTGCTGCCTGTGGGTTGATATGGCCAGGTACCCCAGCCCTGCTAGCCCGGGGGCCTTGGATATTGTGGTTTACAAAAATAAATACCTATCTAAGTGCAAGGTGAGCCATGCAGAGAAACACTGGGTTTAGAAAGCAACAGATGTGGAGAAGAGGGTGAATATCCTTCGTTTTGAAGCGTTTATTGACTAAAATGCCCTTACTTGTGATTTTCCAGTAAGCTGTTGCTAAGTGGTGTTGCAGAGTGTTCCGCCTTAGCTAGGGTCGGCATCCTTTTTTTATTTCCCTTTTTCTTACCAGGGTGAAATTTGGTGTGCCAATTCTGAAGAGCCTAGCACATAACTCATACTTGCTGGGTATGTCAGAGCTGCGTTTCTTGGAGTTATCATAAAACAGGAGGTTTAGAGAAGCGTATTCCAGTTTTGTGCTGCTGGTTGCTGATGCTCTTGCTGGCAGCCTGTGGAAGGCCACATTGCTTTGAAACCCTGTGGCACAATTTAAGAGCACTCCTAGGAGGCCCTGCTCCCTTCTCAGCACCACCTTGACCCAGGGTCTATCTTAGGGTGGTTCCTACAGTCTTGCAGGGAACATATGAACCTTCCTCTTGGATCTGACGATGAAAATGCTCTTTTAGGGGGAAAAAACCCATAGAAAACCTCCAATATTTCATAGGGAAGGTATTTCCAATTTTTTTTCCATCAACAAATCAAGAATGGAATACTTGGACCAGAAGCAGTGCTATCAGGTTTTCAACCCTCTGTAAGAGTAAAGGCAGATGCAGTACCACGTTGCCTTACTGTATAGGTGCTGAGGAGCTCAAAGCCAGGTGCCTTGTTATGATTTTACATAGAAGAAGATTGTAAGAGTACATCCCTACTTACCAAAACTCCTCTCCAAGTGTACTGATTGCTGGAGCTGCTATTCCTAGATGAAATAAAAGTTTCTTTTTTTTTTTTTTTTCTTTTTCTTTTTTTGCTTTTTAGTCTTGCTGAGCTGGCATAGTTCTCTGAGTGTGTGAGCTGGACTTTGCTGTGGCTCATACATCATCTGTATCACTGCTTTCCTCTCATCCCCATTTCTCTTCAGTGACAGCCCTGGGGTGGGCTGAGAAAGAACAAAGAAAGAGTTTGACTGTGAGTTTTGGTTACTAGTGAGGCTGAACAAGGCAGATTGACCCCAGAGCATCTCTTTAGTACTGTCATGAAGCTTCAGAATTGACATTTTTGGGGGAAAAGAAGGCATATGGCTACTTGTCACTTTAGTACCTTTTCTCTGAAAACAGTAAAAATTAAATAGCCAGTGTCCCAAAGCATCTGCTTCAGGGTCCCCCACCAAACAATACTCGAAGGCTCAAATTTGCTTGGGTGGCCCCCCAAGATCAGACTGTTCCTGGCCACGTGCGTTACTCTGGCATCCAATATTCCCTAGGTCCTAGATTCTGTTTTAGTAGTCTTACTGACACCCTCACTCATAATTTTTTTTTTCCTGTTCAAATTGCTTGAAATAAGTTGAAATCCGTACTGTGGTTCAGAGTGGTATTTTTCAGCATGGCATTTAGGGTGTATACTGCTGTGGTTTGAGTGCTGTAGAGGTACTTGAGGGTGCAACAGTTGCTGGGTTTTGGTTGGTAAAGCAAAGAGAAGCAGCCTTGGATGCTGCCCAAAGGGAGTAATAGGTGCCTGTCTGTTTCTAGAACTGCAAGTGGACTTTGTTTCATGTGAATGATCAGCGGGCAAGGACCTGTGTGTGAAGTAAGGAACCAAAGTAGCTGATTTGCTGTATAGAACTTGGGTAATATAGTATCTGTTCCTGCACAAAAATAACGTAACTTCTGCTTCTGTCTAAGAGAAGAAGAGATTTAAGAGTAACACCCTGCCCCTGCTATTGTGAGCCTTAGTTGAGCATAGGCTGCAGAAACCCAAAGTGTTCTTCAACTCTTCTGTGTGCTCACAGCTCCAGATCTTCCTTTATCCAGCTGTCATGAACTTCATTCCTCACAGATCCTCCAGTTCCTAAATCTGTATACACTGGACATTCCAGGGTTGTGTCAAACACACTGAATTCAGTATTAAAATATAGGGCAAGGGTTATTGCAGTGGGCCAGCGAGAAGGAAACTGAGGGCTTGAGGAGCAGTTTCATGTGCCTTCTGCTCCACATGTTGCAAAAGGCTTGAGATCTTCACTGTGTATTTGTAATGTGTTTTGGAAACACTTCTTAATCTTTCCTTAAAGAGATCTGATGGAAGTTGGTATCATATGTAGGAAAGGGGAGTAGAATTTCACAGAATCACAGAATCATTTAGATTGGCAAAGACTTTCAAGATCATCAAGTCCAACCTTTGACCTATAAATTTAGGTGCCTGGGTGGATACGCAGTCAAACAAGAGCTGTCAAAGCAATGTTGTAACCAAAAGCGCTTATGTACCCCTTGAACAAAGAATCAGGAAAACAGTGAGTTGGAGTAAGGAGGTAATTTTACTTTGGAATGCTACATCCAGACCTGGCATCCACATTTGAAAAGAGTGTTTAAAAATTGGCAAAGGTAGGGAAAAGAACCACTGAAATGATTGATGAACTGGGGGAAATATCTAGTCTTGATAAATTTAAAGACCACGGTCTGCTTAGAATACCTGAAAGAAGACTAAAACGTGACTGGTGTAGTAAGTCCCTTCATGGAGAGAAAATGATAGGTGCTAGGAGGCCTTTGACCTTGTAGAGAAAGACATGACAAGATCTAGTGGCCAGAAGGTGAAGCTGGATTAATTAAAATGATCATTTAGCTTCAGTTGAAACAGCGAATGTAATTAGTGATGGGAGCAAGGGAGGAAGACGAGTGCTCAATCTCTTGTTGCCATTGCAACAAAGCTGGCTGGAAGACCAGCTTTAGCTGACCAAAAGTGACTGGGTTCAGGACTGAGCGGGTTACATCTGCTGCATCATGATTTATAGGCTGTATTAGTTTCCATTTTGTCTGAAACCGTATAACTTTTTGGGATGAGACCCAATGCTGAGATCTTGAATTTTTGTTGTTATTAAAAAAACTATGGCACTCTTCCTGAGAGCAGTGGTAAACACTGTGGTGTTTTGACCCAGTTTCAGCATAAGTAATTATTTTTTTGCTTACCTAAAACGTCCTACTTCCTCTCCAAAACTGTCCCACATCTTTATTGTTTCCTGTTAAATACAACCTGAGTTCTATAGAAGAAAAGGCCACGTTTCAAAGTTGAACAAACGAGACATGATATTCTGTCCTGTCTTATGGCATAGCACGCAGACAGGGGCTGCTAAACAGCCCCTGTTCTTGGAGAAGCAGGAAGGAAACCTTTTCTGAAGAATGGTCTGCAGGTCTTCAGTCTGTGACCTTTCGATGCTGTGAAGACCACAGCCTGAAGAAGGAACAGAGGCATGTGGGTTGTCTTATGAATGTAGCAATTAAAAAAGAAAAAAACAGTATGATGGGAGGTTTCTGTTAATGCACTGAACCCCACTTGGGATCCAAATTCTACTTGTTCCTCTCATGGGAATAAATAACACTTAAAATAATGCTTGCTTTTTGTGCCTTGCTTGCAGAGGACCCGGTCTTGTGGCATGAGAGAGTGGGGATGAGCTTTGTCTGTTTGGCTGGTCATTCATCTGATCCCTTTGCAGTAGAGAGGAGCCCCAAACCAGCCAGGAAGATCCTGGTGAGTGCTCCCACTCTGAAGGGGTTTTGCACAAGCTTGGCAGACATGCCTCCCAGGAGTGGCCTTGCTGACAGGAGAGGGTGTGAGTGTTTGGCCAGGGGCCTGTAGAGGGGAGAGGGAAGGAGGCCTGATGGAGGGGAGGTGCGCTGTGCCTCAACTGCAGCATCATTAGGAGCTGCTCATGGGCAGGCTCTGCTCACTGTAATTCAAGGTACCTGAGGACCAAGAAGCTGAAACTGGCCTTTTCTGAGCCTGGAAGGACCTCTGGCAAGCTGGGGATCCCCATCTTGTATGTGTGTGTGTGTGTGCGTACACATGTGTATGTGTGTGTGTGTGCACGTGCCTATGTTTTCTTAAAATTAGATCTTTTACTCTCTGGGTTTTTTCTACCATAATCCACAATTGCCTGTGATTGTTCCATTTTACCTGAATCAAAGTTTATTAAAAATAGTGCTGGGATGATGGGCCACCTCTAGATCAGTGACAGAGATGAAAAGTAGCACCTATGAGGTCTGGGCAGACCCACCTGTCCCAACACTCTGTACACCCGGCCTGGGGCACCTCTTTGACTTTTCATGAGTTGGACAAGAAATAAGGCATACCCTCTGTTCTTCATAGAGTTAATGAAGTATGTCACAAGATTCATTTAAGTTTATTTTATTTTAAACTGTTAGGAACTTTTCAGCCTGAAACAGTCTCCCAAAGACAGCAACACTCCCTTCTTTATAAGAAGATGATGTCCTATAGTTTCCAATAACTTTGACATGTCTTTTTTTTTTTTTTTTTCAGATCAAGGTGAGAGCCTGGGTACTGGAAAATAGCATTACAATTTTAACAAAAGGGAGAAAAAATTGCTCAAAAGTCTGACCAATAAAATGTTTATTCTTATTGCAACCACCAAGTGATACCTTCAAGGTATCACTCAGAATAGGCATGAAACAATTTTACTCTGTAAACTTCAGGTACTCTCAGAAAATTAAAAAGGTGACTTCTCAGAAAGCATTGTTAGGATTAAATGTGTTTAAGGCAGAAGGAGGCAAAGGATGTCTTTAGAGCTCCCACTTTGTTACCCAGTCTTATGCTTCGCTCTGAGTAGTGATAAAACTCCTGGGACTAAATGAAAGCTTTGTATAAGCAGGAAATTCAGGAAAAACAGCTTGTTTTTCTAAGCCTCCATGATCAGTTTTCAGCAAAGGTAAGAGACTTTAAGCATAGATTCCAGCAGATTTGGGTTTTGTAAACAAGATACTGATGTCTTACCATTTCTCTGTGTCCAAGCTCACCAGGGAAGACATGGACAGGCACTGACAGCTGTGTTCTGTACTTCTTCTCCATTGTAAATCAGTCCTGATCCCACTGCAGGATTAGTTTTTGGCGTGCATTTTTCCCTTATGCAGGTAGCTGGGGATGTGAGCTGGAGCGCTTGCATCAGGATTGGGCAACAGGGTCAAATCTGCCACTTTGCAAAACCCTTTCTTATCTAAAGCAAAGGATTAGAACTTCTGAAATGAACCACATATAAGAAAACTCGGGGGAAAACTGAAAGAAACTCCTATTTCCCACCTGTTGTATACTGAGGCACTATGGTGTTCGTGTACACTCTGCTTTTCCTGTTCTGGGCAACCTGAAAGGTGGTCAGGATGCTTTAGTCATGAGTCAATGTACTCCATTGATGGGGAAACCTATGGGAGTGAAATGTTAACTCTGAGGTTTCAGCCGTACACAGCTGTGATAAATCTTAGCCTAGCCTCTCTATTCTTATAGACTTACACTGACATCTTCCATATCCCTCCCAGCCCGAGGCCTGCTCTTGCTTCCCTTGCAGTCAGGAGTGGAACTCTGCACAGCTCAGTGGTATAGGTGAGCTCCAATTTATAAGGAAACTTCAAAAGAGACAAGCCCAGCCCTACATTATGGCCAACTAAAGCAGGCAAGCACATGGGAAGCAGCAAGTAGCCTGGTTTGAGGTGAAACCTGTGTTAGCAACAAAGGCAAGTTTGACACCTTTGTAATTAATGAGGCAGCTACTTAGATCAAGCCCCAGTCATTGGGAGGAGCCTTGTAAAAGGCAGAGGAATTCAGGGCAGGCTTCAGCCAGCTTTCCCAAGCAGTTTGAGCTGGCCAGTCTGTGGTTCATCTGGCTTGCCAGGTGCCAGAGCTATCAGGCAATCTTGGCCATCAGAAGCCCTGACTACCACCTGTACCTGGGGGAGGATATGTTAACCCTTTGCTGTTGGGGCATTAGATGTCATACTCCCACCTCCAGCACCCAGGTGGTGGTGCAGGAGAGCGGTGCTCCTCTGGGATGCTGCTGAGAGAACTTGCACTTCAGGCTCAGAAATTCGTTTTTGAGCAAAAATGGCCAGTTTAAAGGATACCCCCGTGTTTAAAAAAAATGGGTGTGCTACCTACTCATCATGGGTGGAAAGGAAGCAAGGTAGTAAGGGTCAGATGGAGCTCTGCTAATAAAAAGCATTGCAGCAGAAGGCAGTGGGAATATACCTTTCCAGGGAGAAGATTTCAGATTTAAGATTAAGGACAGATGCAGCACAAGAGAAAAAGCAGGATGAACCAGAAGCTGTAGTGTGATCAGAAGATCAAGTCTTTTCAGCAGAAGTTTTTGAAGATATTTAATTTGCTGTTCTAATTCCATGAGTTGAAAGTATCTGGTTTAAAAAAAACAAAACCAACAAAACAACATTATCATTACAGCCAGGCTTCTATGACAGGAATACAAATATTTTGCAGAACCTCTTTGGTTGAGAAAATGAATTTTTGGTTGTCTCTTCTGTTGATAGCAAACTTCTTAGTGGAGTTAAGGGAAATTTATAATTTGCCAGACTTCTTGTTGCAGTAATTTTGCAGTAATTTTGGCATGTTCTGCACTTCCCTTGCTTGCATCTGAGAATACTTTTAGACACTGACAGACACAGTGGCTACATGCTGTCCTGAAGACAACTGCCCCCAAAAGAGAGTCCTCCAGAAGGGCATAACCTGGCCCAGAAAGTCTGAGTTTAGAGATGTGTAAAGGAAATATAGCCCAAATTAAATGATCTTTTAGGTAAAATCATTCTAAGCAGAGAGGGGACAGCTATGTAAGCAGACAAGGTAAAAGCACTGGGGAGAGAGCAGTGACTACCTGAGCTCTCTCAATCACCTAACCTCATCAGCCATGCTGTCTTCAGCCTCATCAGCAGGTGAATGGGGGCAAGAGGAAGCCACCGACACTGTATTTTTTGGCTGTCATCCTCAGCTGCAGGATGGCCCCCGATACATGAACACCAAGGCTGTGTCTCAGTCAGCAGGCTTGGACAGTGTGCATCCTGAGAGGGCTTCCCTGGCCCTATGGAGAAGGGAGGTTCATTTTCTAGACACAGATAAGATCACAGAACAGATTCACTCCTCTGTTCTGTGTATACTATTATGCTCCTATGAATTAAGCATGTAGGCAGGGAAAAGGACAACATCCTTCTACTAATAAGTACAGAGCAGATAACTGAAAGAATGAATGTGAGAGATTCACTGTCTGAAAAGTTAAGCAGTGTACTTGAGGCCTGCAGTATGTTTTTAATTAGCATCATTATTTAAAGTGAGCAGTAGTGAAAAGGCTCCTCGAGTTCTCTGATAGCATATTCATTAGCTAATCAACAGAGCTATTATTTTCTCTGAAGTATGCCCTACTTTGTGGTACTAAAGTGCACACACTGATTTACTGGTAAGGGTAATTAAAGGGCATGTCATAAACACCACTGACGTCATGGAATATTGCTCTTTAACCATCTTTCCAGTTAACTCTTCCACATGGAAAAATATGTTTTGCAGCTGATCCTCACCTGGTATCAAGTGTTCATTCTCCATCTTCTAGCATCACTGCAGTTTTGTGAACCCATGGCAGCAGAAGAGGTAGTTTTACACTTACGGCTTCCCACACCCATCGAGTATATGCATTTGAAAGTGTTTCATACCTCAGAATTTGCAAAATCTAATGGAAATCTAATATTTAAGGGTAGTTTGGAAGATCTATAGCTAAACTAGGCATTCCAAACATATATCTCTATGTAGCTGTACATATGGGCTGCAAAATTTGGACGATCTTCAGCACTGAAGTCTGAAAATTGGGGGTGCTTTGCATCCCGTGGAGTTGCTGGCTTGTGAATGCTGTAGTGGCATGTGGGTGCATAAGTGAGCAAGAGAACATCAACCCAGGTGGTTCCTTCTTTTTGCTTGCTTTGCCTCCTTCCTTCTTCCACTCCTTCCCTTTTTTTCTCCCTCTCCCACTCTGTTCCATCCTATGCATTTTGGTTTGTTTCTTCCCAGCTACAGGTTTGTCTCCCATATGTTTTCTGGACAATTGAGGGATTGGAAAAAAAATCTTTAAATCCACAGCACTGTATAAAATCAATTCCTGATTTTTTTCCACTCCATTTATTAGATTCTTCAATACAAGAAAGTTGTGTCTGTCTTTACTGAAGTTCATGTAGCGATGTGATTCCGCATAGCAGCAATAAGTAGGTCATAAAAATAGAATGGATAGTCATCTTTCACTCACACAAATGAAAGAAGAAAAAAAAAGATATATATCAAAAAGAAATAAAATGCAGAACACTTCATTTCAGATTATGGCAAAATATTTTTAACTGTATATTTTAAGGGTATATATTCCTGTTTATCTCAATGATGTCTATTTCCAATGCAGATGACTGCATTTATTTGTAATTTAAAGCAATAACCAAAGTTCTGTTCTGATTATGAATTACTCACTTAAATCAGTATTTGCTCTCTGTTCAGATGAAAATTATCAAACACAATGGGATAAACCTACTTGTACAGCCGGGGTGCTCTCATGTTTTCCCATTACTTTTAAGATACAAAATGCTCTGTCCTCCCTCCATTGCTGAGACATACAGTGGGGTTTGTTATCTCCATTTTATGGATCAACAGGGATTAGAAAGCCTCTGTAGTTTCCCTAAAATTTCACAGGAGTCATTCATAGAGAAGACATTTACTGAGCACCTTCTGGGTCTCAGATGGTGTCCCCGATGGTGGACTCAGCAGTGCCAGGACACAGGCAATGGTGTGTGCCAGCTCATATTACTATTTGGCATGGTTTTGGTTGGGACCACCTACACTTTCCCAACTGCTGCCCATGGTTAGGGAAAAGCAACTGGGCCAGAGACTGCTCCTGGTTTGGATTGCTGCCCCCCTGCTTTGGAGGGTGAGAGCTTAGCTAGAGGAACATGGGCTGTACTTCGCAGTACTCCTCCTTTAACTGTTCCCTGGCCCATTTTATTTCCCAGCATAGATACAGCCACTTGGCATGTATTTGTGGTGTGTGTCGGTCTGCTGGCACGGAAGTGACATATTTCAAGACTTGTTGGTGAAGAAAGAAGAGTAAACATGATATGAAATATGGATGAGTCTTATGTGACCCTGAGCCAAGCCCTGCCTCAAGACTGGGGATATGTTTTCATGAAGGCACGTGATTCTCTGCCCATGCAGTGTCAGCACAAAGCAGAGATAGGCCCCAACACGTGACTCTTTAGTGACTAGTTTGAATGGAAATGTGTGATTTCTGAACAGATTTATTGTGCAAGCAAAAATGTATTTGCTAAAGATTACAGCAGTGTGTTTGCTCTGAATGCTGAGCCTGGGAAATAAAGACTGCTCTGTGTGACTTACCATAACACAGTGAAATAAGGTCTGTGGTGACAAATACCTGTTTTAACTTTGTTAGCCCTGTCCCATGGTCTGTAGTGCAGGGATCAGGCACTGGAAGCAGAGCAGAGCGGGGGGTGCAGAGATCTCTCCATGGCTCAGACTCCAGCTCCTGCATCCCCCATGTATGTGGATGATAGACCTACTAACCACTCATATGGCCTCAGGGTCTGTGCCAGGAGTGGAACCTACATGCCCATTGCTCCCAGACCTTTCCAAAACGCTTCTCTGCACCTTGTGTAGGGGTACATTGAGGAGCTCCTTGGCCCACCAGAGTCCCTGGAGTCCTTCCCTCATCTGTCCTGAAGTTTCTTTCTGCCAACTCCCTCTCAGGGTACCAGGGACCCAGGAGCCACTGCTGATGAGAACCAGGACTCAACCTGGTCATTATTGCTTCAGATAGTCAGTATTATTATTATCTTTATGTTAGTGGTATCATGTTGTATAACTGCACAGGTTTGGAAGATTTGTGCAGGAGTTACGACTAGGATTCTGCTACTGTGACCATTATCCCTGAAATGCAGCAGCTAAGGTGCTGAGTCCCTTCCTCTTCAGAGCTGTTTTGCAAGGTGGGCTTATGAGCATTTCCACTGAGGATAACTCGTAGGCCACATTTCGTCTAATGTGCAACCAGCCTTCTTGGTCTGAGACCACGCATGTTCTGGGAGCGTGAACCACTTGGGTGGGTGGACAGAGATGTCTCAGGCTTTTTGATGAAGGAAAGTGTGCCACTGTGGGAATTTTCACAAGCCAAAATCCACCGTGTTTCTCTTGACTTTTTTTTTAAGTTTTAAAGCACGCAGGTGACTGATCTGCAGCATGTAGACCCCAGTTTGGTTTGGAACTGCGATTCAGACACCCTTGCAGACAAATTTAAAAACCATGATCTTATAGGCGTACTCAGGGTCAGTCAATAAAAATAATTCATTTGCCGGTGTGTTGGATCCAGTTACCAGTTCCATCAGTCAATTTCCCTGGCAGAAACACTCCTGAGACTTTTTTTTGCTGATACTCTGCCGCACTGTTTGGGAAGAGAAACACAGCCAACTGGCAAGTTATCTCGGCGTTGTCCTTGTACAAGGGAAAATGGGAGTTGATTTGGTCTGGAAGTCTGCTAACATTTGCTGCCATGGCATTTTTGCCAGTCTTCATGACGCCAGCATATGGAGGAATGCTGCAGCACATGTATTTGAGGTGGTTTGTTTAGTGTAAGGGTGTCTGTAAGAGGAGTAGTTTCCTGAAAGGAACAAGTGGAGAGGCTGACCTTGCACCGATTCTGCTGACAGTTCCTGCTTGAAATAAGGTTGCCCTGGTCTAGTGCAACATCACTCACCTCCAGTCAGGGAGTTTCAAACTGTTAGAAGACACAAAAAAGCTATATAAGGAGTAACATGTCCACAGGGATCCCTCTGTACCAAACATGGGATCTGAAGAAACTCAGCTCCAAACTGAAGGTCGCAGTGGGTTTATAAAAGAAGTCTTTCAGCTCTGCACATCTTCAACCATCAGATTTCAAATCTAGCTCTGTATCCTAGGTCAAGTTAAAGGCAAGCAAGTGAGAAATATCCTGAAATGGAAACAAAATGATCTCTGAAATATGTGTTTTGCAAGGCTAGCAGAAACAGCATCTGCATAGCTGTAACTTAAAAAAAAATGAAAATCAAAAAGCATGGTTGAAAACTGTTTTAAGGGGCTGGGCAGATTCAGGTGCAAGGCAGGAGATTGAATGTTTTGCCTCTTTGCTCTCCTCATGCTTTATGCCTTGGAAACCTACCTACATCCCGCCTGTTAATGAACATCTGCTTTTGATTGTCACAAACCCATATATTTCTGTAAAATAAATATACCTGATCTCCACTTGGGGAAACAGGCTATTGTTTCTGCTGTGCCAGATTCAAACATTGCTTTTAAATCAGAAATGGACTTTTTTTTTTTTTTTCACTTCCCCACTAGTTACCTTTAAGTGCTAAATGACTCCATCAGGAATTAGCTTCTGTGTTTGGACTAGCTGCAGGACATGGGCTGAAATGATGCCTTTTCTTTGGTGTCTGATATGAACTGTGTTGAAGGACTATCTCCTGACTATATTGGCTGTTGGTGTCAGAAAATAAATACATCTTTCCTAAGCTAATTCTCTCTTAGTCCAGATGGACACCGGACTAAATGCAGATGACAACAATAGGGCTAAAAAGCATGGCCTTACCAAGTCCTGTGCATCTCACCTGGTAACACCGAGCTACTGTGTTTACTGGAGCCATGAAAGTTGTTACCCTTGTGGCTCTCTCTGTCTGTGTGACCTCATGCCTGATAAGGGCTCCAGAAACCTGCATGATAATGAAATAAGAAAAAAAGAATAAATGTATGTGCACTGTCACCTTGAAAGCTGTACAGGGCAGGAGCTCCTGGTTTCCCAGAGCAGACAGACTTTTGCGTGTCATGGCATGGTGTTTGCTGCTTTATGACCTATTGATCTCAGCATACAGTATTAAAATCACTGTTTCTACACATGGGAGAAATCAACATCTATTGGTTTCATGTTGATTATTGGACTATATAATCATGAGCATTTTTAGCATGATTATGGTCTTGCCTTATAACAGCACTGAGAGCAGCTGAGATTCCTCACCTTCACCTTTTCAGTCTTGTTTTCAACTAGTTTCTGTAACTAGTTGTGAAATAATGGAGGTATGAGTGATTTCCTACTTGAGAGACTAAAAGGTCCAAGATTTAATCCCTCTTATTTATATATTTATTATGTCCTATCTAGATGGCAAAAAAGCATTTAGCAAACATCCTTCTAGCCCAATACTCCATCTATAAAACTGCATACAAAAAACTGGCTACATGCTTGGGAAGCATAGGAACAGGACAAGTATGTATGCTTTCTTTTAATTCCCTTACACTCTTTTCAGCTCAGAATGTTTTGGACTTTCCTAGCCCCTGCTGTTTGTTTACATATTAGCTTGCAATGGATCTCTTGTCCAGAGCTTGTCTTGTTCCTCCCTGAGCCCATGTAAATCATGTGCATCTGCAGTGTCTTTTGACAAGAAACTACACAGGTCTAGCACCTGCTGCAAGAACAACCTCTGCCTTTGGCTTGCCATGAACCCTGATGCTATTAGCTTCATTTGATGGTTCCTAGGTCAACTCCTGAAGATACTCTGGACAGCTGATCCTTGCCAAGCCCCTTCTGATAAATGACTGCCTCTAATACCTCAAAACCTGGATCCCTCAAGAGCATGCAGTCCACATGCTGAGGAAGGGCTGTGGGCATTTGGTACATGCAAATGTAGGCTGGGGTTCAGTTTGTTTGGGGTCATGATGACGTATAGAGATACATGTGGCCCGCGATAGGGTCAAAACATCTTGGACAAAAGCGAGTGGCAAGAAAAGAAAAGCAGACTATTTTTATTCAGGCTTCATTTAGGATCAGGATGAAGAAGTGTGTAATTTTTTCCCCCCCTTCTCAAGCATCCACCATTTTACACCACAATTCATGCAGCTGAAGAATACAGGGACTGTGCAGTGGGCAGCGAGGGAACATTCTGCCATTACTTACTATCGCAGGAACCGAGAAAAATTCATGGAATGATTCCATGAACTATTACCTCAGAGTTCTCATTTGAGCAGCATAAGGGAAAGGCTAGAACAGCAACAGCCCTTACCTTCCCCCGCCCCCAAAGGCAAACGAAACATTAACGCTGCAGTAAAGCAGCAGAGCAAAGGTGTGTTTGCTACACAAGGTTGGTCTCATAAAACTGAACTTTGCCCAAGACTGAACAAAACTGTAAGAAAGACACAGTTGACAATTAGAGACATGGTTTTTATAAGGAAAAGTTATTTATGACCTTCATCTGACATTTTATAAAGTTTTAATTTTGTTACACAACATCCATTGCTTTCATGCTTTGGCAGGAGAGACATCAGGGCATTAGGACAGATGCAATAATCACATTTTTTTATGCTTACTTGTTAGTGAACTACCTTCTCCCCTTTAAAGTGTTTTATGGTCGAGTGTCTCTATTTGCATAATTACTGCCACATCACCAGCCAATCAGTTTTATGTGTTTCTCTCCCAAACCAATTTAAAATATGACATGTATATAAAAACATCACCCATGATTATACAGACTTCACATTTATTATTGCTTCAGGTCAAAGATATATGATAAAATTCCCCTCTGTTATTTCCCCCTCCCCTCCAGCTTCTTTAATTCACAGCTCTGAACACTTCATTGTAGTATTGTTTATCAGCAATTTTATTTTTCTCTGACTGCAGGACATAAGAAAATAAGTAATGGAGCTAGTCAAAACAAAGCAAATAACTACCATAGGCAGCTACAAGCATGCTTTTTACAAGCATGTGGAATCACTATCAGCTGTACAGATTGATAGGCTTGTCACACAGACATCTGCAGGAAAGACAAAAGTACTCCTGCTTTCTGGGTAAATTCCAGACTTGAAAATAAGTGACTTCAATGGAATCTGGGTGCCAGTGACAGACGAAACTTGATGGTTCTATTTTGCATCTTGGTGAAATATAAAAAATGAAAAAACCCACCTCAAGTTAGATGACATGACCAGTACAAGAGTCATCAGAAGACAAGATGAACAAATTCTTTTCTAGATTTTATGTATCAGATGACACAATTAATCTGTGTTACGAGTTACACTGGTTGGATCTTTCAACCAGTCCATGTGACAGGAATTTCTTCAGAGATACTAGAAACCATTTATAATAAGAAGAAGTACTCCTTGATTTCTTCATAGAAGAAGTTAACTTCCAGGTATGAATTATTATAGAATAAACAGTCTGATATGTTCTTTAAAATTTTTTTGCTGATCCTTGCTAATCTTTCATCCAAGGTACACCACAATGGGCTTGACTTTTCATCCTTCTTATTGTGGACTTACCGACTGTAAAAATCACTTCTGAACATTTGAAGGAAAAATGAAAAACTAGCTTGTTTCCTGGATAAAGTAAAATAGTAAGCATACTTATCAAAGTTCTCGGCTCCAAAAGATCCCAAACAGAGCCAAAAAATATGTAATATCTCACGTCTGCTGACAACTAATTTATCTTGTTCTTCTTGGTGTCCAAACTTTTAGAGATGTATTTTTGTGTTTAGATTCAAATTCTTATGGATCAGAGCAGAGGAGTTTGAAGTAAATGGCAAAATTCCCACTTCTTTTCATTAAACAAGAATTTACATCTGCTTTAATATAAGGTTTCTTCATTCTCAGTGCCCTGGTCTCGGTGGTGTAGTTCTCTGAATCAACAATGAGCTAAAGAAGAGCACAAAGAAACAAACTATGCTCTTTACATGCTGCTAGAAATTAATCCAGTATGCTTTAAATAGGAAAAACTCTAGCAGGAACTGGAAGGTGAGCTGATTGTTATTTGTGGTTTTAAAGTAGATTCTTCATTGCTGACAAAATTTTTATAGGCAAATAGCGGTTTCTTTCAAACAGCTTTCATGACAGCTGTTGACAGCTTCCTTCAGAAAAGCCAAGCCTCACCGTTTGACAAATAATGTGTTCAGGTTTATCCTGACATGGACAACATTATCAACAAGCTCCTGTCTTCTGCTTGATAAAAAAGGTTTAATAAAACAGTATTTGTAAAAACCATGTAGTGACAAAAGCATACAAGCAAAGACAAGGTGGATCATCTGACTGACTCATATTTGAGTGGAGATTAGGGATAGATGCTGCAGTTGTGCTTACAGATGTCCATGCACTGGCATGCCCTTTCCCCCCCCCCCCATAAGAGATGAAAGTCTGGCGGAAATGACGATTCTTAAACATCTACCACGAGATGCTGCTCTGATGGTCCTGAGATGACAGAAACATATCTATGAATTAAAGTCATCATGCTCCATCTGAGTTGCTGCTTTCTTTCCACATAGAGAAAATCGGACTTATTAACTTCTGAATTTTGTGGTTTGTGGTGTGTTCTGGATAGATATAACCTGCACAGTCATGTGATATGAAGGTGACATGGGAAGCAATGGGACATTGTGTCCTGTGGTGGCATAAGCACCTTTCTGACCCATCAGGTGACACACAGGCTATCCCACACAGGCAAGGCAACAGCTCAGTTCCCTTGCTGGGCTGAGATGTGGCTGAAATGGCAATCCTGTGATTGAAAGATGAAGAGATGCTGGGCTGTGAAATTCTAGCAGGGCAGTATTAATCAAGC
Source organism: Manacus candei (assembly GCF_025592945.1). Classification (NCBI taxonomy): domain Eukaryota; kingdom Metazoa; phylum Chordata; class Aves; order Passeriformes; family Pipridae; genus Manacus; species Manacus candei. Next base: position 10,568,834 of record NW_026138056.1, read on the forward strand.
ATTGGCACAGGTTGGTTGTGGAGTCTGTCACCCTGGGGATATCGAAAGCTGTCTGGGCACGGTCCTGGGCAACTGATCTAGGGATGGCCCTGCTTAAGCTGAGAGTTTGGTCCAGGTCAGCTCCAGAGGTACTGTTGTGGTTTAACTCCAACTGGCAACTAAGCACCACCCAGGAGCCCCTTCACTTTCTGCCCATCAGGAGAAGAGGGAATAGAACTGGAAGGGTAAAAGTGAGAAAACTTGTGGGTTGATGTAAAAACAATTTAGTAACAATAACAATAACAATAACAATATTATTAATAATAATATAACAACAACAATAATAGCGATAATGTAATGAAAAGGAAGATAAATTAAAAAAAAAAAAGAGAGAGCAAAATAAAACAGAAGACAAATGATACAAATGAAAACAAATTGCTCTCGACCAACCAAGTGATGAACAGCCAGCCTCCAAGCAGCTGCCCCTGGTCAACTTTTCCCCCAGCTCTATAGGTTAAGCATGACACCATATGGTTTGTGATACTCCTCTGGTCAGTTATGGTCAGCTGTCCAGGCTGTATCCCCTCCCAGCTTCTTATGCATCCCAAGTCTCCTCACTGGTGGGGTGGGGTGAAGAGGAGGCTGTGTATGCACTGCTCAGCAATAACAGAAACATCCCTGAATTATCAACACTGTTTCCAGCACAAATCCAAACTATAGCACCATATTATGAAGAAAATTAATTGTACCTCAGCCTAAACCTGCACAAGTCCCTCGTAACCTCAGCCATTCTGTGATCCTGCAAGTACTTAATCCAAGAAAGACCACTACCTTCCTGGCTGAGCCGTATGGTTTTTTCCTCTTCTCCAAGCAGTGTTTCCTACCATCTGCCAAATCTGCAAATGTTACCAGTGGTTTCACAGCCCTTCCTGGACCATGACAATGTGCTCACTTGGTTATCCCTGAAGGCTGGGGTATCATACACCTATCTGTGCATATATAGCAAAGTTCAAACATAGCAAACATGTAATGCAAAGACTAATCTGTCTTGCTGGTCATTTCCAAGCATAACACAAGCTCCTCTCCTCTGCTGAGCCAGATTCTCCAGGGTGCTTTTTTGGACTAGTCTTTCTGGAGGGCTAAGTAAGAAACTGTATTAACAGGCTGTAACTCTATACTTCTCAGAGTAGTGGGCAGGGTCTCCTCAGGAGAGAATCCTTGATTCAGGGATTCACTTCCCCCTTCCTGTGAGAGAGCCCGAGTTTGTTGACTTTCCCAACACATTGCAGAGCCTATCTATTTACTCAGGCTTTTTCTGAATGGGTGGGTTTGGTGTGGAGGATCTTCGACATTTCCTCGTGCTTACATTTATTTGAAAGACATCCCTTTAAATGCTTACCAGTTCCCAGGCTTAACTAGTTGGCCCTGATGACTCCTAAAGAAATGTAGATGTACTAAGTTGCAAAAATAATAATAAGAAAATAATAAAAAAGATATAACTCTCCTCCCCACACGAGCCTCTGTATCAGTTCTTTTTAAAGGAGGAAACCAGACTTCCTCCTTCCTGGTGATGCCAGATATTGCAGGCCCAGTCATTGGCAGTGCTGGTACAGGAAGCATTCCTCTTCCTCAGGCACTCACATCCTTATGGTCTGAGGAGAAGCTGGCAGATGAGTGCAGCAGGGCCAGCCTTACAGACAGGAACAATCTCCTGTGGAGCACTTTGGAGATCATAAAGGATGTGCTGTTATTAGCTGTGCTCCCCACCAGCTGCAACAGGACAACATGGGCCAAGGCAGGACCGATCCTCCTGCCCAGAGAGAGGAGGGAAGAAGGATGAAGGGAGCAGGGAAAGGGAGAGTTTTGGACTGAGTTGATAGCAGAATAAAATATTTTTCAAGCTGTAAATCTATTAGATAAACTAATCTCAAGCTTTATGAGATTCCAGATGAAATACAGGAATATGCCAAGCCTCTCATTTTTATTTCCAAATGTTGAGTTAATTTGGATCCAAACTGAGCCAAATTTCGCCTTAGTGTAAGCAGGTGCAACTCCACTGGCTTGAACAGAGTTACACCCACTTACAACAGGGATGGATTTGTCCTGAAGTGATTTAAATAGGGCAGAAAAGAGCACAGATGTTTCCAGTGTTTCATCTTTGAACCATGAGACACATGAATTAAAAAAAAAGTATTCTCAATTTATCTTACACCAATCTGTAGCCTTGTGGAAGGCTGTATTTAAGCATAAGAGCTTACTGTCTTTCCTTTTTTTGTTCATTTGCTGCCACTTTCACCCACTTTCTTTTCTTCCTCATCTTTGCTTTTAATCCCTTAGTTAATCTGGTATATTTTTTTGGGAAAGGCATACCACAAGAGTGAAAGAGAGTTTTATTGTTGATTTCACCTTACTTAGATGTTCTTAGATCATTTCCTTCAGATTTCGGTGTAATTAGGTACTGGTATAATACTTAATTTGTGATTTTCACTGCAATTTTTGTAGGCACAGTGCTTTTCCAATTTTCTGCATTATCTAAAATACAAAGCAAACTGTAATATCGGGAATTTCCCACCAAAACCAGTCACTGTTTCTCGCTTCCTGCTCATCAAATCGTAAGGCTGAACAGAGAAGTAAGCTTATATATAGACGATAATATATGATACATTGACCTGACACCACTACTTGTTTTTTAGACAGATAATAGGTATAAAACCACAGATAGGGTGAGAAACAGTGTGGATACAACTATTTCCTTCAAGATTTTTGTTGACTATTTAGCTTTGTTTTGAAATTTCTCCCTCTGTCTCCTGCTTGGGTTTTTCTGATCACAACACACTTGCCACTCACTGAACAGCCTGTCCCTTTGGCTCATGTCAGAGGCAGGATGGCAGAATGGCAGGATGGCTGGATGGCAGGATGATAGGTGCTGCCTAAGAGGTGCAGGAGGTACTCAGCTCCTGTGTATTCTCACAGATGTTGCAGCGGTGCTGGGAGGGATCTCTAGCCCCTTCTACAGATCACCTGGCTTTTATTCTTCGACCCAGATATTCTCAGCTCACAGTGTCTAACTTTTCCTCTGTGCCCCTTTGGTGCATGCAGGATGGCTGTGTGTTATCCGCTTCCTTCCTTCATTGCCCCCTGCCACGACACAGCCAAGGGAGCCCCACAGTCCACGTCCCATTAAGGAAGGAAGCCACTAACCCACTGCCCTCTGGCTTTGTGGGAAACACTCTCTGAGCCTTAAATGGCTTCTTTTGTGCAAGGGGGGTAGTGGAAAAAAAAGCGTATGCATTAGGTTACCTATTTGTGTCTGGTAACGGGTTCTTCTGACTAGAGGGCCAGCTATTATTTGAATGAGTCACAATTTTTCCCATTTCAGCATGTCTGTGAGCAGCCCCAGAAGCATTCAACATCACAGTCAGGGTGCCAGCAGGTCCCTGCCTGACAGTCATGGGTGCACCCTGGGGCAAACACCTCTGTGGTCCAATGCCTGGGCAATTACACCAGGCAGGTCTCCGGCCAGTCATTGACTTGGTACTTCATCTAACACTGATGAACTTGCATCTCGGCCTGAGCAAAGGCTCTGAGTTCACCCACGGAAAACAGAAAGATACAGTTGCCCCATGGGGATGGTGGGATGTGCAAGCAGAGACACTTTCTCTACTCTGCGGTCTCCTGAGGCTCAGCTGACCCAGGCACTACAAGCCAGTGAAGATGGCTGCTCCACTCCTTCCCCCTCCTCCAAACAGCACGACTGTCTAATGGCCTGACTGGGTGAAATTCAGGACTTTCAGGGACACATTTTCAGGGCTTTCAGAGGACACTCACTGTTAAGGAATGAATCCTTAACAACTAGAAAAATATGGACCTTCACAAGGTTGCATATGAGAACATCTTCTGGGTGTTCTCATATGACAAGACACTCTTTTCATACTGTAACTCCAGTAATTTACTCTCCTTGAATTTCAAGCAATATAGTCAAAGCAACATAGATAAAGGCTCCTGTGTCCCTGAACTGACAACAGCCTCTTTAGCAACAATAGCAGCTTCGGCTGCAGAAAGTACTTTCAGGTCTGGAGGATGTTAAGCCTCATCTTGCACTTCCCCTTCAGCCATCCCTTTTGTTATTCGGGTTAATATTCTTGGCTAGAGCAGCTCATGCTGAAGGAAGAGGAACAAAACATTCAGTCTTTTAAGTGATCAGCCTTACAGTTGTGTTTTTTTTCTCATGCTGCAAAAATGTTACCTAGTCTGCATTCAGCACGGTACCTTAAAGGATTCTCAGGCACAAATGGATCAATGCACTTCAGTAATACAAAATGTGCATATGTCACATAAAAAAAGTGGTTAAAAAGAAGAAAGGTAGAAAAAGACCCCAATAGTTATACAATTTCTAGATTTTCTTCCTGTAAGTTCAATACATTTGTAATAATAAAAACTTATAAGAGGCTGGGCAGATATTCAAAATACGATATTGATCTGCTACCAAACTCCCTTGAGATAAGTTTCCTTTAGAGGTATCCATTTTTATTTTTTCTGCTCAAGATCTCAACCTAGAGTCTTCAGAGAGTGTCATTGTTTGAAGGAAAACACAAGTGGATGGTAAGTCCTTCCAACTTGGAATGAAAAAATAGATTTGAGAGGGGATGGTCCAAACTCTACTGTAGGAGCCTCACATTCTTCTGTGACACTCAAATGATTATCATCTTGAACATGAAAATAGCTTGATGATATGATTTACGATAAGACCGCCAGTTCATCTGAAAGCAATTGGTCCAACTTACTGTCATGCAGACTGCTTCAACAGTTACACTGGGAATTTGTTTATGCATTTTAATATTTCATATGTTTCTTACAGGCAGTGGAATCTCAGACCTGGGCAGGATGCTGGTGGGGAGAAACGTATGATATCTGCAACACTGCCACACAGCATCCTTGGTTAAGTAATAACTAGCCTTACTGCTCCATTTATTTTTCAGCCTAATCAAACTCAGTAATTCTCAACTTTCATTGATATGGAATAATGTAAATAATATAATTTATTATCATGATGTAGTTTCAATTTCTATTATTTCTTCTAGGACCCTCAGTAGAATAAGCTATTGGCCTGTCAAATCTTGATTCCTGTCTACAACTCCATGCTTCAGTGACTCTACTTTGGGCAGGAAGCTGGGCTGGGCAGCCTCCAGGGCTCCCTTCCAGCCTGTATGAATCTGTGAGTCTAAAATGTGATTCTTTTAAAATGTGTACATGCATTAGGCACTATGCAGGTCTTTTCTGCCACCTGAGTGGGATTAACTTTTTAAGTCAGTCATATTAGCCCTCTCCTTCCAAATTCAATTGCATAGTCCAACTTGGCTCTTGCAAAGAAATACTTCCTTTAACATCATCTAAATGGTTCATGCTTTTACTTCAGTCACTGCTGCCTTTGCAACTTTGAGGTAAAAACCTGTCAGCCCTGAAGTTAATATGTATTTGTTCTTGTTTCCATTTTTCCTGTCAATAATGTTTTATTCTCCTAAAGACATGCAGGCTCTGGGGTCTCTGCAGTTCTTATTCAGTAGGTAGTGTCTAGTCACCGGGAAAAGATTCCTGGCATAGGCAGGGCAGGGAGGCAGAGTGTCTCCAGAATACCCAAAAGTCAGTTTTAATACCCACCACAACATACACATGCTGTCTTCTCCTTCATTCAGAGCATGCTTAACAGGCAGAGCAATGCTGTCTTTTTCCTGTGAACATGTGCAAAGCCTGTGGCTGGATTTTCTTTCCCTTAAACTCAGTCAAAAAGAGCAAGTTTCACTTTGCAAGTGTTGTCCAGCTGAAGGGCACAGGCAGAACAAGGAGTGCCTCCCCAGCAAAATGCTTGCCACTGCCTCTGGGACTTGTGCTAATTCACATTTCCTTCGAGAGAGAATAAGGCAAACTCTGCTTTTAAAAGTACTGAGGTCCATTATATATGTGCACAGGTATTCAATTTACTGATAAATAGGTACACTTAAACCAGTAGTACAGAGGCACCAATTCTGATACTCAAATAGGGCTGCCACAAGTGAAAGAGGAATTTAATCTCATATTTTCATAGATCTAATCTGTCCCGTTCCTCTTGTTTCTTTGAAAAATCTAATTACGTCTGACTTAATAAAACTGGAAAATATTTATTACCATCATTAGTGGCTTGGGTTGAAATCAACTGTGACATTGTGTGCACATTAACTTGCAGAGAACTGAGCAAGCCAGAAACCCTCAGAATTGATTTTCTAAATGGCTGCAGAGCCCTTTTACTGGATACAGAGTCACTGACATGTGGTCATATAGCTGACCTGGGATCTGGGGCAAAAAAAGACACAAGAGAAACTCTCAGTCCTCTTTCCCAAGCCCTTGCTTGTGGCCCTGTCCTGGGCTAAACCATCTCCCATATTCCACTGGACGTAGGGAGACTGAAGCTGTCGGAGAGGGATGAATCTCTGTTACTTAAGATTGGGTTATTAATTCTGTGAAAAGATAAATCAAAGACAGACTAAATTACTATTTTCATTTTACAGACAAGTTTATAACAGAAAGCTCTGAGAAAGGGAGAATATGAAAAGATCCCACTTTCTCATGCATTTCAAGATAGCTAATGAGACTGAACCATCTGCGAGATATTGAAAAGATTATTATTCCACGCCCTCACTCAACTGTCAGGTATCATATTTATTCATTATCAATTGCTAAAATTCTTGAGTGTAGTCTTATTGCTGGCTGTGCTTCCATCCTTCATAATTCATCCATTAGGCAGTGTTTGGTTCTTCCAGAAATCTCCTGCAAGTGCTTGTCACAGGGAATTTTCCCATCATGATGTCATAGACAACATCATGTGAGAAAATTAAAGGCGTGCCCAGATACTCCCAGTTATAGACAGCTGCAGGGGTAGACAGGTGAAAGGTTTTTTTATTTGTTTTAATGATCACTGCAACAGGAAAAGCGAGACACTTAGCAATAAGTAATTATCAACAGTTGCTCGAGTATTGCCTATGGGGTGAAAAACTAGTTACGTACTTGGGCATTTTGCTGCAAGAACTGTTTTCCAAAATGTTTTCCTGCTTGTCTACACTAATGCCAGCAGCATTTCACAATTCAGTCCATGCCCATGTCATGTCCACTCCTATTTACTCCATGTCTCAGGTATCCATCTGTTGAAAGAAAAAAAAGTCCTTTTGCTTTCTCGTAAAGGTGTTGGGAGGAAAATATATTAAAGACTAGGAGGCAGCATGGATGCTTCAGTTATTAGACCATACAAATCCCTCAGGAATAGAAAAAAAAGGTCAGTGAGCAGGAGGCAGAGTTTTCCAAGGTCTCACATTTCTGTTTCTTCATATTGTTGGTAGTTTGGCAGTGTCATTAAACAATGTAGATAGTTAATTATTTTTAGTCATGCAATGTAACACAGCAATAAAATTTTCAAAAAGAGACCTGTTTTAAAGGTCGATGACCTCATATAAATTGCTAAGTGTCAATAAATAACTTTCAACACGGGTGGAACAATATTTGTATGCTTATGGACAGAGCTATAGAGTTTAGCTTGCTCAAGACCATTAAAGACCTCACATTTATAGCTGAACAATAAATGTCATCAATGCAACTCATAAAACTATGCCCATTCGGACTTGATTTTTTTAGAAAAAGCATTGCCGGCTTTGAAAATTGAAAGTTACCATGAAAACAGAAAGCATCTTCTTTAGATTTTGGACTCCTGGAAGTAAGTTATGACATGATTACTTATTAAACTAGGAACACTGAGGAACTTTCTAACTTCAGTTTTCTAATGTACCAATATAATCTCTTGGACGGGAGTTACTTTTTTGTAAGATGCATCTATACCTGCTTTTTGTGCCACTAGCAGAAATGTGAGGGAAAGACATAAAATGGTCCTTCACAAGGACTTTCCAGCTTCATCCTCTGTTTGGATGCACACCTGCTAGGTAATCAACATGCGAGGTCTTTATGAATGGAGGACAACGTGTGCTGAATTATCTCATTGGTATTCCACACGCAATTTCAAAGCTAAACAATGTGTGTCTTTTATATATGATTCATCCCCAAGGAATTCATGCCTTCATAGCACCTTTTCTAAAACAGGAAATAAATACATGTTGCTAAGTTACTTTCATGCTTTGAAAAATCCCACTGCCGTTTCCATTGTCCAGTTTGTGTTCTGAGGGCTGTGCTCCATCACAGGGTTTTTTTTTTCTTCCATAATGAATACAGGCTCTTTTTACCTTTGTCTCATTTTCTGGTGAAGGAAAAGTCACATAGATTCCCTGCCTGTTTTGCTTTTTGCATCTGTGCTCAACGTGCCTCACATCATGCCACTTTGCTGGGAAGTGCCTAGAAGATGCAGATGAAAATTCTCCAGGCACAAACAAAAATCCTTCAGGCAGTGAGGCACCAAGCCAGTGCTGGTCACCCTATACTCCTTGCTGGAGCACTCTCTCAAGAACATGTCGCTGTCTGGGCTGGAACACTTGATGTTCCAGCCAACGCCAGTGCTTTTGCCTAGCAGCTGAAGTAATCTGCATCTCAAGGATCCACTCCCCCATCTTTCCATCTTCAACTTGATTGCACATAAACTTTATACAGTATGCAGTTTTTACAGAGTTACTTCCCATCTGTATCTCTTAAGAGTAGCTGTATTAAGGTTAACTAGCTCAGGAGTCATAAATAGGAATGGCTAATGTGATTGTACAAGCTTCCCCCCAGATCCTGGTCAATATTGTAACTCCGACCTGTAATGCACTCTCCCTGCAATTCCAGTACTGGGCGTCTCTTGAGCAAATATGGCTAATCACTTCAACAGGTTGCTGACTTTTATGAATTGAATTGCATAGCAAATAGCTGTGACAGTGTGTACAACATTGCCAGACAAGAAAACAACATCATTATGTAGGGAAGAATGTGCCCCAACTCAAGAGAAGAGGAGAAAAAAAGTTTTATACTACTTCTTTTGAAAGAAGGGTGTTACTTGGGATTGTTACTTGGGGGAGAGGGTGTGGCGGTGTGAGAGGGAGGTTTTTCTTGAGGGTTTTTGGGCATGTATCTGGGAAGCTGGTACTGAAAAGATGGATCAGATACACAGAGATTTTGGGTCTCCATTTTCCAAGACGGGATTTTGATGCTGGATGATGTGTAACAGTGCAATTAAGCAAAGGCAGACAAGAAGCAAATCACACAAGATACTCAGCTACCTCAGCAGTGGCAGAGATGAAACTACTCTGAGATGGTGGCTTTCTCCCAGTACCTGCATGGGTTTCAACTGCCTCCCCTTCGTGACCCTTCGTGTCATCTTCCTCCACTTCTGCCCTAACCTTGCAGGCTCAGGGGTCTGTGGCCCCTGTGCCCTAGACAGGCTTTAATGGTTAGATTAACTACCCCATTAAATGAAACATCTTATTTCATCAATTCTGCCTTTGGTAAACTTGTCCCATTTCCATTTTCCACTTCTTCCCCCAATTAATTTCAATGACTTTAATTTTGTCACACCTGAAATATATTTGGCAGTAACTTTCTTGCAATATGCAGACTGACTTTACATTATAGCAATTTAATTTTCTGAAGGCTTTGACTTAATTAGCCAGTCAGGCCAGCTAAGCTGTAGATCGCTTTCTACAGTATGTTCAAAGAGCATCCAGAGCAGTTGGAATACTATGGAAGTCATTTCCCTGCAATTTTCAGCAATGTATTACAAATTCTTGGTAAAATGGTACATTAGTCACATATTACACAACTTGTCTCCCTCTAATAACTTATAGCTCATTTTAGCTGTACTAAAAATAGTGGTTATAGCCCTCATTAATTATAAGGATGTTGGATAGTAAATTGCTACAAAAAGCTCTCATGCCCAGAATTGAAGCTCCCTTATTTGTATTTGATGTCTGTATTATGAGACAAATAATGTTTCTTCTTCCAAAACCACAGGACCTGGTCCAGAAGGTCTGGCAAAACTCTCCTGCAAAAAACAGGAGACAGATTATGGGGACACACAGGCTTGCAGAGGTCTCTGATACCTGGAGTTCATGAAGTTCCTCTCCATTCAGCTGACCTGAATACCAGGACACGAAGTTATTGCAGAGAAAGATTGGGAGATCCGGGAAATCACCCTGTGGCTTTGAAAAAGGGTTATCTCCAAAGCAGATTTTATCTTTTTATAATTTAGATGATGGAGAAAAGGATAGGAATGTCATTACAGGTTCAAAACCAGACTGAGAATTATCGGGGTGCTTTTTGTCTCCTACCCCCAGAAATGGACAGTCTACTGCCTCAAGGCTTCTTACACACACTGTTGTCCCACCTTCAAATTTTCCTCAGAGGGAAAATCAGGAATGTGGCAGATGATGGCAGAAAGGGCTGCAACAAGCTCCAGGGCTTGCCCCTGGTTTTGTGTCACCTGCTTTAGCAAGCTAAGGCAGCTGGACCCTGGGATTGCTGGTGTAATTTGCAAGCAAGATCCTGATAATGCTGTAGAGAGTACAACTTCGCAGAGAACCCCATTGATTTCAGGAGGTTATCTTCAGCATGTGGGACTAAAGGTCATTATAATTGGCAGTGCTGCACCAAGATTAAACCAGCAATCTTCAGAAGAATTGTGTTTTGAAATCTATTTACACCAGTGGGAACACAGGCAAGTGTGAGAGAGATGATATTAGTTTACAGAAAAGTGACTGATGTAAAAAAAGTGAAATGGGAACAGCTATCACATTTCTAAAATAAAGTTACACACCCACAGCAGCCTCAACTGACCTAAGACAGGCCTTGGCCATCCAGTCTTCTCCCAGATTGGGAATGAAATCAAGTGAATAGTATCCTGCTGGTTTAGCTCCATGAAGCAGCTTATCAGAAAGCTGGATGAGCACCTCCTGAGCTTGTGTGAGGCCAAGGCTGGGGCCAGGCAGAAGGGTAAGATATCACAGTCCTGGTGCCTCCCCCTGCCTCTGGTGAGACCTGCCCACCCTTCCATGTCAGCAAAACCTCCTGGGCAGATGGCAGTTCAAACCCCTTGTAAAACACATCCGGTGTAAAGTCCAGGAACAAACAAACAAAAGGGGATCCTTTTCTCCTGTAGAAACTCAAAATGAAATGGTGGCACTTTTTTCCTGAGAATGTAATGAAGGAATGAAATCTACAGGTCTGGGCAGGGTTAGAGAAATTCAGGGAGGACGTGTCCAGTAGCCAATTTCTGAAAGCTGAAAGCTGCCACAGTATTAATATACCATAAGAAAACTCCCTAACCTAATGTCATTACGGTAAATTTCCTTGCTAAAATACAACGGTATAAGTTGGTATAATAAGGTACTCCAAACTTTATTGTGGTTCAGGGCCAGATCTAAAAAACTCTGTCACTGCATTCTTCTTTATCTCAGATTTGATGGATTTTTCTCAATATTTTGGGGGGTTTGTTTTTGTTTGGTTTTGTCATGTAAGTATAGTGGTTACAAAATGCAGTGTTTTTCCTTTCCTTTCCTTTCCTTTCCTTTCCTTTCCTTTCCTTTCCTTTCCTTTCCTTTCCTTTCCTTTCCTTTCCTTTCCTTTCCTTTCCTTTCCTTTCCTTTCCTTTCCTTTCCTTTCCTTTCCTTTCCTTTCCTTTCCTTTCCTTTCCTTTCCTTTCCTTTCCTTTCCTTTCCTTTCCTTTCCTTTCCTTTCCTTTCCTTTCCTTTCCTTTCCTTTCCTTTCCTTTCCTTTATTCCTTTGAGAAAACCAGTAAAATCAAAACTCCTTCCTGGAAACCTCTCCTTTTGTCTTAAAAACCCAGAGGTTTCCTATGTTAAAATAGGCTAAGCATTTGCAAAACAAGACGCCAGACATTCTCTTCATTAAAAGTAGTCAAAAGGCACAGCTCTGTCTTGGCACGTGGTGCAGAAAAGACTATAACACTCCAAAACCTACTTCACACAAACCTCTTAGTTAATTGACAATATCTGCTAGGGCATTAGAGTAACAGGACCCATTCACGGACATCCAAAGTAGCCTCATTAGTTCTGAACTGTCCTATCCTGAAACCCTTTTAAATGCAAGGAGTTAGCTGAAATTTGAGCGTTGTGAAGTTTTCCAGTAGCGAGTTCGAAGCTGAGCTCCTCCTGCTCTTTACCTGGGCACAGGGAACATTCCCAGACTCACTCCAGTGGCGGCGACTGTGAGTAGAGTAGCTTTGAGGAGAATTCCTCAAAACACCTGCTCAAGAGCCACTTCAGCTCCTCAGTCTCCCACTGCTCTCTACGTCAGCGACTGGGAACAATTGCAAAACCATTGCTGCATGTAGGCAAAGGATCTGCTGAGATCTGTCAGATCTGGTGGTCCCTTGCAAATGGGCAGTGAACAGTAGCCCAGTAGGAGGGCTAGGTCCTGTCCTCCTGCATGCCCTGCAGCATCACACTTGTCAGATGGACGATATCAGCATTAAAAGCAGGGAGTATGTGAAGAAGGAGCTTTCAGGCTTTGAAAAACACCTCACAGAGGAAACTGAGTGCTCCTGAAGGCTAGCAAACAGGTGTTTGCTTTCTCTTTTCTGCAGCCTCGTACCAGGGTGCTGGCTAGCACATAGGGAAGCTACTTTCTTTATTTGTTCTTCCAAGATTGACCAGGTAAGTCTCTTCATCCAACATGGTGAAAGAAAGTCATCTGTGTACCAGTTCTTGGGGTCAGCCTTTTACTCATCCCTAAACTGTTAACCCTGACCTCATTGGATCCGTATCCTGACCTGTCTGAGAGCCCCGTCCAGGCTGGTAACAATTGCAAATGATGTTGCCAGAACTTCTTCACAGTTAGAGCTATTTCCATGCTTTCTGTGCTTTCTGGCACTGTACCTGTCACAGGACTAAGCGGTTCAGCCTTGGACACAAGTTACCTAAAATTTTAAACACAGGAATCAAATAAGATGTAATATGAGAAAGGAATATAAGGGTTGCCTTTTCCACCAAGGGAAGATATCTTAGTGCTCCGTGGTGACAATGTGCTTCTGGTGTGGCCTTACCCACATTTTTGTGTAGTAACAAGCCCTTTTTCTCCCTAGATGAGCTGAGCAGGGAGGGTACTAAAGAGACAAGCCACCAGAAGGATGCAGAGCAGTCCCCAAAGAGCTGTGGCCTGAAAATTAGGCAGGGGATATCTTGTAGCATTGTTTGTTTGGTATGGCTGCTGGATTTCCCTTTGCTGCAGGGCTTGTGGAGGCTTTTCATTTAGCACAATCATCAAGGAGCATCTGGGGCAGTGGCTGTACCAGTTAGCAGTCTCTGAAATAAAAACTCCATACAACCTATTTTATGTTGACTGCTTTAGCTAACAGAAATCATGACTTGCAATTCATTTACATGTCATAAGATGACCACTGCCTCTTCCCAGGCAGCAAGTTATAAAAGAGTCATTCAGCTATTCTTCGCCATTTAGGATAGCAAAGTAGGTCAGTTCCTTGTTGATGATGCTAAACTATCACAGAAATGAGATTAAACTCATTATGGGCAAGACACTGCCAAATCATGTTGTTACGCTTAAGTGACTTCTCCAAAATGAACAGGAGCATCTCAAGCTTTTAAGCCTGAAATTTTGAAATGGAAAACATGTATTCAGCTGCTTAATCCTGAAAATCCCATAACTGAAAATCTGCAGGCACCCAGGTTCAACGGGTCCCTGTGGGGCTAGCAGCACCTTATCACCGACCTTAAACCCCCTAGGTGGCAGGGAGGTGGTGGATTAGGGTTTGGATCTACCTTGTGTGAGTGCTTTCTGCTCACAGGCATCTTCCAGCTCAGGATGAAGGGATTTTTGGACAGTACTTTGGAAGTTCTAGTCATCTTCCCTCATTGTATGTTCAGTTTTAATCCCCAATGCTGCATTCTCGGTTCTGCCACTACTACCCATTACATATACTTGTGGGCAACTAGTCCTGGGTGTTTGCTAAGGTATGTTAATTGCATTGCATGAACACTATACCACAAATGAATATCTTTAAATAACTTTATTTGGCGGGTTTTGTATCTCCCCTTTATTGACTTTTTGTAAACGATCTCCTGGCAGGCAGAATGAGACATGACATGACACCGTAAGCCTTCTTTGCAGTTCGTTCACACCACAATTCACATGCTATTCCAATGAGCCCGGGGGCGTGGGAGGAGACAGAAAATCCACTGGAGTAGGGTGCTGGGAAAGTGTCCTTTATTTACTGTTAACTTCAGTGAGGGTAAGGCAGTCTGAGAAGCTGAAAACAAGTCTTATAACATGTGCATAACATTCCCTGCTGCTCGCTGGAAAAAATCTGCACTTATTAGAAGGAGTAAGGGATTCCTGACTGATGGAAGAACATGACTCTGCTCTCTGCTGAACTTTTAGTATTGCAACTGGTCAGCTTTAGAGAGTCAAAAATAACTCTGAGACATACCTTTCTTACTGCCACCTTATGCTACATCAAGAACCATGGATTGCCTTTCTCCCTCACTTTATTCTCTCCAATCCTTACTTCCTTTAGAAACTAAGAGACTTATGATGCCTGTTTTCATTTGCCCCTTCTATCAGACTATTATCAGTTAAAACCATTTGGAGTCATTAATGTTTCTGCTTTTACCATAACAAACAGCCTACTTCATGAGCTCATTCATGAAAACTAAATTAATTTTAGAGGCTAATAATGACAGATAGAGTGTGTGTTATTTTTACTGAAGGAAAGATGTCAAATTCTAGGCTTACTGATGGTGCTTACGTTTGAGCTGAGCCTGGGTCTCAGCCACTGGATGTTGGTGAGGTTCCTCTGATGCCATGCCAGTTTTTCCCCAAGGGAAATTTGTTCCTCCTTTTAGGTACAAGCATCTGCCTAATATGCTATTTATAATATATTTCTTTCACAGAATCTCATTTAGAGCTACAATTGCATTCAGAAATGCAATGAACGAAGTTAATATATTTCTGAAAATATTTTAAATGCTTTGGGAATGATAAAAGTACAAATAAAGGGATCTTTGAATACATTACTGAAATTAAGTTAGTATAAACAAGATCACATACAAATTCACTGGTTTCAGTGGCATTCAGACTTCGATATTGATACTGGTACAAGCAAGAACAAAAACAGGTCCTCAATGTTTTCCAAAGTTTGGAAGGACATCATGCATAAAACTTAATGCTTTTCAGACTTTGTAGTTGTGTACACTCGCCTGAATTCTTCTTTTCTAATGGCCAAGCCATTAAAAGGAGACCTTTCCTACCCCTCTAGCTCATAGCAGCATTAATAAATCAAGTGATTTCTTGCTGGCCAAAGTAAGTTGGCCTGAAAAAACTTTGTATAATATGCAGGTTATAAAGCTGTGATCTTCTTTACCCTAATAATATGCTCCTTTAAACTGCATATGTATTAGTTGTTTAAAAAAACATAAAATTAATATTCTTTTAGAAGACAACTTATGGTTGAAAAGATGTAGCAATAGCCATGCATGTAATATGGTTTAACAATCTTAAATATTCCAGACAGGAAAAGTTTTTTGTCAAAGTCTCTGACAGTTTAAACTTTAAAGCTTCAGCAAAACTTTTAAACTTTTAAACTTTGAACCTGTTTGAACTTCATTTGATTTATGAATTATTAAATGTACCACTGAAATTCACCGTCTTTATTTTCATCTAGTAAAGATTTTTTGTTTAAAAGCTACAGATGAAGAGTGGGAACTAAGGAAATGCAGCCTGAGGAGATTATAGCCCTGTTTTATCAGAACAGCATTCCTCTCAGCTGTATAAAACAAAACCCCAGTAAAATATTTAGAAGTGGGAGAGATAAAGGGCTGAAACTGGTATATACAAAGGGTGGGGAAAATGAATGCTAAACTGGAAAGCCGGATTAGGCAAGATTTGGAAAATTAGATACATCTAAATTAATTATTTAACTCTTCCTTAGCATCCTGCTCTGTTTTTCTATGTCAGGGTTAAGAGAAGGGCAGCACCAGGTTAACAGTGTCTTTAACATGAAGTCGAGGGCAGTGGGAAGGAGGAAGGCATTACTTTAGTGAGTTGCTCTGGAGGAAACCAATCTCTGGAAAGGGAAATGCCCTAAATGGCTCCCAGAGTCTTGCGCCAGAGCGCCGGCTGTAATTTATGTCCCAGTTGACAGGGAACCTACTTAAATCACAGCACTGACACCATATAGGTATAAAATGGAGAAGGTAAGTGGTCGGTGCCTCTGCCATAGCAGCATTCACATGCTGCTAATCACAGCTCTCAGGTCTCATCCCAGCATGGTCTGGGCACTGCAGAAGGATCTTTCCAAAAATCTTTTGGAAAGTCTGCCCTGGAAGAGGCACCCAGGGAGCGTGGCGGCAGTCTGTGCACAGGCGGCGAGTATTTATAGCCTGTGTCTGAATGAGTCTGTACAGATGCAGTTTATCTGGGAGTGTTAGATACTGTCTGCATGTTGATGATCCCTCACTAGCAGGATAAAAGGAGAAATAAATAGAAGACAAACCTGCCCATTTGCTGTTCAATGAACTGCAAAAGTCTGCTTTGCTGGGCTGCTTTGGGGTATCCTTACCAAGGCCAGCTGAGCTCCCCGAGGAAGACATGCACCTCTCTGCCAGGAGCAGAGCTGCACAGGCTCTCCTGCTCTCTCCTGCTGGGGTACAGCACCAATGTGAAGGCAGTGTTCATTCAGCAGCCACCAGGAAACACAGGTTGCTCCAGTCCTCCTGTATGTCTTCCAGCAACTGTTGTCATAGGGCAATCACATTAATAGGGCCAAAGATAAAAGGGATAAAGCACAGAGGGAAAACTGAATGAAACTGGAGCTGCATGAGTGCTGTAATACCCAAACTTGGCAAACATGTAATGTCAACAACATAAGTTACAACTGAGCTTCTGAACTTGTATTGAAAGAAATAGAATACAAAGGTAAAAATGGGGGAAAATTGGGTAAGAGGGAGGGCAGAAACAAAGTACTCCTCAACTTTGCATGCAGCCATTACAATAATCCAAGCAGCATCCAGCATCAGGTTACGCACTGAAAACAAGGTCTTAAATGGGAGAGAAACTTGATACATGAGCATTTTTCTCTAATAAGGAGCTTTCTGTCTGTTTGTTTCCTTATACCTTGTTCAGGATGATGTCATCTTTCATGAGAAAAGGTAAGTGATTTTACCTGCTTCCAAGTGGAGCACAAAATCAAGGCTATTCACCAGTGAGCTGAACAACACCAGGACACTGCACATGAACAGATGCCCTGTGGTGTGTCTAAGGTGGGAGAATCAGGAGCCTTGAGAGTTGATTTAAATCAGAGCACTTCAAATTATCTGAGGTTGAGTAGGTTTTACTGATGGGCTGCCTTCAAAATAGGACTACTTGACATTTTTTTACTCTGGAGTGTATTTGCTTAGAAATCTGAAAAACTGGAAGGCTTATGGATAAGGGGAACTGTAGAGAAGTGCAAAACCCAGCTACAGGACACTAAATCACAGACAGAGATCTGGACACCAGTAACCACATTATTTCTGTAAGGGTATCCATGAGTATAATGCTTGCAATCACAGAACTGGGTATTTGGCACACATTTGCTTATATTTCTGAAGCAGAAAAAATAATAGCTCCATTCTTTTGCAGCGCCAGACGAGTTTGTTCTTTTGTCCCAAGCCAGGGACTAGAGCTTTTCCTTAGCAAATACGTGCAGAGGCACTGGCTCAGGTAAATTAGAGAAAGTACTGGACAGCCTACTAAAGGTGCCACAGTTGCATCCTCTACACAGCTGAAACTCAGCACCCCATGATTCTGTGATGTTTCAGAATTAAATGACTATATGTGGTTTCCAACCTTCAGCAACACTTTTAAAAATATAGCACAGAATACTGAGAACAGTTTCTTGATTTCAGAAAAAATCATTCAGCCTTATCCTGAAAATTAGGTGAATTGGGCAATACTTGTTTCCCTCAATAGCTGTTTTCACAGCTACTTGCACCCGGCCATGTGAGAGGACTGACTGGGTACACCACGGCAAGATCCTCTGTGGCCATTTGTTCCATCATATTTCACTTGTCCTATCTTTAGGGATGCATCAAGACAATAGTAAACTCAAGACAGAGACTGGATTTAAAATCTGTGTTTTCTATAGAAGCTGTCAGAGAGAAAAAAATTAACTAATGCCTAGCTCCAAAGCTCAGGAGACTGGCAACCTTCTCAGCTCTCAGTGTGGAAAAGCAGCTCTCTCACACCCACACTACAATCCACTCTCTGAGCAGACTCAGATAAAAGGGGCTTTCTAGACAAAATCATCATGGCTTTGGGTATAAACACATCCCCTCCAATCCCCAGCTGCTCTGGGATCAATTTCTCTACCAGCAGCACCATCTAAAAGGTGAGCCTGTGAACAGTGACAGAGGCTTACAAACTGATCGATGTTACCTTAGCTGTGTAAGTATTTGGCAGTTCCACAGCTGAGGAGCTATTCCCCACAGTTTCACCCATAGTGTTATTTTAAAAATAAATTGTCACTTTGGCTTCCCTGCAGCCTCACTGTTTTGTGTGCAGCTTGAAATTTCCATTGGTGCCCTGACCCAGCCAGGGTCTTCAAATCAGCTCTGAGGGAAATAGGTCAGTCCAGAGCAACCTGGTCTCTTGCTAGAAGCAAGCCTATACTTCAGGAAACAACTGGACTGGGAAAAATAAAACCAAATCACAAGCTAGAAAGCAAGAAAGAAGGAGGAAAAAAAAAGGCTTTGCTATTAGGATTTTCTATAAAAATCTGTAGCAAAACTCAAGGAAACTGTGTACATTACAGACATTGTAAAAGAAATATTTAACAGTGGAATTTTTGATTCACAGAAATGCATTATAATAGTTCTTCCCCAACACAAAAACAGAGGAAAACACACAGTCAGGGCAGGTAGAGAGTGGCTACTTGGCTGCTCTCAGCTTCATCCTTGAGCAGTAGCAGAAACATGGATGTCAGGGATTAGACAACACAGCAAAAACTTGGAAGTAGCAAGGCCGAAAGACTGACAATGTGAAAATTTGACTCATAGAGGACTTTTTTTTAAACTCTGAGACCTTTCACCTTCTGTTTCCTTCGCCTTTTATAAGCACGTATGGTTTTCTAGGGACCCCTTTCCATGCTCCTTGCCCGAGAAAGCTGGCAGCCACTGGCATGGGCCCCTACAGAGATAATCTAATGCACCCATGGGTGCATGGAGGGCTGAAGGGATGAGAAAGCAAAGGGACCGGTGGCCCCCAGAGCTCCTGGTCCCCGAGGTGCTCCAGCCAGCCCACCCAAATGTGCGTGAATTTGGACTTCAAAAGGGTGCGGGTGTGACAGGCTGGGAGGGGCTGAGGGGGCAGGGCGAGGGGCAGGCGGTCTCGCCTCCCGCAAATTTTGGCCCGGCAGCCTCTCCCCCATCTCCGTCCCACGAAGCATTTGAAATATTTCCAGCCTGAAGTGGACCCGTTTCTCCCACCACTTCTAGTGCTTGGCAAACAGCGGCGGCGGCCCAGCACACCCCAGCCCGGCCAGGCGGGACTGGGGAAGGTGGGTGCCGTCCCCTCGCGTCCCTCCCCGGCCCCGAAGCCCCCCCGAAGCTCGGCGTGGGCGTGCGCCTCCCCCAAGTGTGTGTTTTGGATGAGGCGGCGCATCAGCTGCCTGGTATCAGCGCTGCGGCTCCGGCGGGGCGGGATGGAGGCTGAGCAGAGCCAGGCTCGGGAGGGTCAAGTACAGGTTGCTGCGCAGGAAAGAGCCGGGGGAGGGGAGCGTGGGTCACTCCTCCCTCCGCTGTCTCTCCCTTTCTCTTTTTCCTTTTTCTCGCCCCCCCCCCCTTTTTTTTCCCCTCGCCTCCCATTTTTTCCCTCCCCTCCCCCCTCCCAGAGAAGGGGATGTTGGGACTATTCCATCAGTGTGGTATGTCTGTGTAAACATCATTAGCTCCTATGAGCTGACACGCTGGAGATTTTCATTTCTTCTTACAAATCGCTCCCTTCCACAATAAAAATACCATGCATATTAGGCTGGATATGTTCGGAGGGAAGATGGAGATGTTTATTCTCCTTTGATCTCTCACAAAGCAAAAAACAGTCTCAGCAGAAGAATACCACGGGAGACGGTGAGAGTCTCCCAGAGGGCACTGGGCAGCCTCAGGGCTGTGGTGTGAGGGCAGGTCCACCGGGGCACAGTGTGATGAGCCAGAGATGTGGGGCTCAGCATTGTCTGGGGGCACCATTCCAAACTCTTGCCAGGACAGCTGATAGGCCCTGGACTTCAACAGGGCTCTCTGGAGGAGCCCAGATAGAGTGAGGCAAGGCTATTTGTGAAAAAACTCATCTCCAGAATACATCTGTGAAAAATGACTATAACTTTTTTCTTAAATTCTCTAGGGTGTCCAGCTGCCAGTGGGGTTACTCCACGCAAGGAGCTGTGCACGCGCTCAGCTTGGCCAGGCTCCGTACAACAGAGCAGAGCCCAGCAGAGCCAAGCCAAGCCTGCTATCTCTCTTGATCCATGTCTTATCTCCAGGAGCAGTTGTAGCAAGCAGGGAGCTCCAGCAGAGAAACTTCCCTCATCCACTTCCCCCTTCTGTCTGTTTGCCCTGGCAGAAAAACAGCACTGTAGTAACCAAGAGACATCCACACCCTTCTTCCGAAGTCCCCTTCGTTTTGCTTGCCTTGATGCCTTGGAAGATATTAGTTGCTTCCCTCTCCTTGGTCATTTTTTGCAGGGGGGAGGAGGAAATTGGTGGGATATTCTCTGCGTAGCAATAATAGAATCAGTGAGGTCCTTGCAACTGATTTTAGCATTATGGGTTTTTTTACACAAAATATAAAAATGGATAATGTTAAGGGCACAGAAGTCTGAGAGACCCAGGCCTTTCAGAATAAGACTCTCAGCTGTGCTGGGCTCGTTTCTCCAGCTGTGCTTTGCCCAGCTCACCAGGAGAAGGCAGCAATCTCCATATAGCTGTGGGAGTTCTTGCAAATCTTTCTGGTGAGACTTCAGCCAATTTTTCTACATCCCACATCCCAAAGGCTGTTTTGTTCCAGACATCCACCCAGATCTCAGGCTTCCCAGCCTTTCTCTATTTGTCTTTGCTAACATTTGCTTTTGTCTCTTCCTAGTGGTGTCTGTGCACCAAGCCATTGGAACAGCTACAGCCCCTGTAGTCAAGGCCATTCCCAGAGGCCAAGTGTATGGACACTGGTCTGGACTCCTTTGTTCCCACCTGACCCCCTGTGGTGAGAGGCAGCCCTTCTGCCGGGCTGCTGGGCTGAGTGGTGCTAGCTCGTATGGTAACACAAAGCTGGTAAACACCAAACATCAGCCTCTTCCCCTTCGCAAAACTGATTCCCTTCCAAGAGCATGCACAGCATGTGACACAGTGCAAACCCATTAGTCAGCTTGCATTGGCTGATCTTTCCTATTTGTCCTTCGGCATTTTCACGCCTCAAACCTCCTCTCCTTAAATCTCCAGGGTGAGAGATTGGGCAGAAACCCCTTTGTTCCCTTGCTCCCTTTCCAGTTCCCCCAGTTCATCCTCTCAGTAGCTGGGTAGGGTTGTGTCAGAGCATTCAGCTCTTTCCTCCCACAGGCTCTTGCAGTGATTAATCACTGAGAGCTCAATCGGGGACCTTTGTTCATCTTGGACGTTGTCTTTTCCCAGGAAAACTGAAGTAATTTGTATCAAGAGCAAATCTTGAGAGGTTTCTCCCCAGTCTTCATACATAATATGGTTGTGGGAAGTGGAAAATCCATGACTGTGAGATAGCAGGCTACTACTGCAAAGAAGTTTTGCTTTCAATTCTACCTATGTGTCTGGAGTTATTTCATGGCCTTCAAGACCTCCATTTTAGGGAGTTAACTGGCTAACTAAGGAGAACATTTTGCTTAATAGGTGTCAAAAGTCAGAGGTCAAATGAAGTTATCATTTTTCCAGTGTCTGAGAATCTAGCCCTCGTTCTTCAAATACATTTATATGTGATGTGATTGCAGTCATGGGACCAACAGGCCTAGAGCCCAAATCATGACCAAATAGTGAGGGAGTTAGGAATCCCCATTTCTCAGCCAGAGATGAAAAGCTGGAGGCTTTCAATCTGCATAGAAAAATAAATTATGAAAAAAATTCATCAATTAGGCAGAACAAAGTCATGAATCCAAAAGTCTTTTTTGAATTCATATTATTCCTTTCATCCAAATAAGTACAAATGGAGAGCTCCAAATGTAGTTCTCTAACTGTACAGGAGGAAATGCCCATTTCCAGATCCATTTGGAGGATCTGTTCTCATGTGGCCAAACTTCTGATTCCTTTGATGTAAGGTTTTCTTAAAGGATAAACGTATTCATTCCAGCATCCCTAATACATTAATTGTGTAGTTAATGCTGAAATTTTTAGATTGTATGATTTTAAAACATCTGTTTTATAAGACCAGATGGTTTCCTTCCCTTCTAGGGCATGGAGAGTGACTTTACTAACCTGGCTACTGCACATACCACTCTGAGTGATCCCACAGTCCAAATACCTTTGCAGCAGTGATAAGATGTCAGTTTTTCAATGCTGGGCATCCATGAATGACATCGCACAGAAACAATGTGCCCTCTTTTTTATCACCAGAGATGCCTGAATACCTAAAAATTATCTTGAGTAAATAAGAAGTGTTCACCTTTTTTTGTGGCTTTTGCATTTATTCAATGTTAATAGCTTAACAAATAGTTAATTAGTAGATGTCTGAAACAGTAAATTTTTGAAGATACTATTGATGGAAAGACAATTTTTAATTCACTTAGGCTGACCACCACATGAAAATAAGACAATATTTAGTTTTTCCTAACCTGGCCTCAGAGAAATCAGCAGCAAATCTCTGGCCAGAACTAATGAGATCTAACGACAGATCTGCAGTGGAATCCCATATAAGTAACTGTTTGCTAATATTTGTACAGACCAAAGTTTCTTCAAAACGTACAGAAAATAATTTTGGAAAAAGGTTCTTAAAAATCTCAAAATAAGCAAACAGAATTAGCCAGGCCCTCTAGAAAAATTATTTGCTATGAATTCTTTGCTTGGATCTAATACTCACCCTCCTCCTCCTCAAGCAGTATTTTTAAAGTGAACAACCACAGATTTGTTGGTTTTTAATCTCCAGAGTTTTGGAAAAAGGGTTCACATAAATGAGTGCATTTTTCCTCCTCTTAATTTTGTATGTTGTTGTGAATTCCAGTATAATAAATTGTGATTGAACTGGGCTCATCAAGCAGATCATCTATCACTTCTGTCCTTAGATTAGGAGTTGCTGGCTGTTTCTCCTGAAAGGGTCACTGGTGTGAACTCTTCAGGCAGTGGAAAGTCTTGTGGGCAGACTTATTGTGCTGGCCACAAAGCAAATTGTAAAGAACTAAGAAGGCTTTTCCCAAGGCTAGCTACCAGCACATAGCTTATGGAACACAAAAATTATGGGACAATCAAAAACTAAAATGGAACATTTTAGACGTGATTTTTTTCAAAATTGTGTGAACGTACATTAAATATGAAATACGATAAACTTTTCAATGCATATGTGAAAAACTACGAACTCTTATTTAGAGAGTTGCCTTTCAGTAACGCATTCCTTTTCATCAGTGTCAGATGCAGAGGGACTGTCGTACCATTTCACCTTTATATTATTTTAATTTATTCTTTGGTAACTACAAAATCACCAGCTACCTTGAGGTTTGTTGTGTGTCCATTTTATTTTAATGTTTCCTGATTACAACTATATAAACTGTTTAGTTTCATGTTGTTTTTTCCTGGCACAAAGCTATTCAATATAACTACTAGCTTGGAAGTGCTAATCACATTGTTGGGAGTGTTTCACAGTAACCCAACAAAAAACCAGTTTTACCATGTAAACAACCCAATGGCTTCACTAAGCTTTGTTAGGATGAACTGCTGAGCATCCCCACAGTTGCCAGCCACACTTACACTGTGATCCCATGTCCATCGTCTTCCTTTGTGTTACTTCAAGTGGGGTCTGTCCACGTGCAGTCTCAGTTCTACAAGCATGTGTGCTCTAGCCCAGAAAACGAAATCATGCACTGTTTAACAGTTTGCTTGGCATGGCAAGATTGGTGGGAGCATTAATTTACAGACAGAAAACTCTGCCTTTTCTGTGGCCCTGGATGTTCTAACATCGTGCTCCCTGAGGATGCCCAAGCCTTTGTGTCCCCTTGCGTCTGCACTGCCTGGCATCCAGATGTGAGGGTACCTCTAGGCTGGGATCCCCAGCACTGTGTATCCTGTGGCTGTGGAGCTGGCAGAGGCAGCCCAGGGCAGCACCATGCTTCCCTTGAGCAGTGCTGTAGCAGAATCACAGACCTGTAAGTGCCATGTGAGGTATGGATGCCCAAGGACTGAAGACCTGACTCAACAACTGCTGAGGGGCAGCCAAAAGTGGTTAGGAAATGTATGCTTTGAAGACTCCAAGAGCATTTCCTTCCTAACAGGGAAGGGGAGAATGCAATTCAAGCTATGTATAGAATTTAAGGACAGAAGAAACCACACAGCAAGACATTGATAGGTTATGTAATGTAAAACATCATCATATGCAATCAGCACCGGTGATAATGGCCTTCTATATTGCTGAAATAACATCATTGCATTGTGTTTACTGAGCAGATATCAAAAGCAAACTTTAGAAATACGGTGTGGCATACCTCTTTTGTGAGGTAAAACCCACAATTGACAGGGAGAGAAAAATTGCACTTTTCCACATCTGCCTACCAACATCTCAGAGCAGCAGCTGAGATAAAGTATGTTCTGCTGTAAGCAGGAGAAAACAGCATCCACAATACCAGTGAGTTCTGGTACTTTTGTAGATCTGGGTGAGAGGTTTTCTCCGTGTTTCATCCTGCAGGTGCACAGCCAGTCTGAGAGCTCAGTTGGAAAGTGGAGAAGCTCTCAGTTGCACAAAGATCCCTTGAAATGACAGCCACATACTCCATGCTCGGGAGCTCTCCACAGAGATCATATCCCACAAATGGGGATGTTTTCCTCAAAGATAGATGTACTTACTTGCTCCTACTTTCAAAAGATGCTGAGAAGCATGCTCAGGCATTAACTTCAGTTTGACTTTTCGGTGAATTGATGAATACACTGCTTTGGTGCAATTGCTAAACACAATTTTATTTGTACCCTTTACACTTTATCTTGCCCCTAAATCACTCTTTGCTCTGATGTCAGAGTCATCAGGCTCAGAATGGAAATATAAAGTGGTGGTACCATTGTTGGTGGTGACAAAACTCCTGTGCACTTTGGAAGTGGCAACTGGGTTACTTTTATTGTCATTGGCAACATTTGTCAGGGCAATCATTATTTGGGATTGCTGACAGCATTGTCTGAAGTCAGTTGTTTGTGCCCTGGTCTGGGTCTTCTACTTTGAAATGTCTGGCAAGACCTAATCCCTGGTGCAGTATTTTTCAGACACCCCAGATTTCTCAATAAAATGGTGATAATTGTACTTTTCAGGGCAGGCAGCTCTCAAGCACCTAGAAAAACAGCTGCTGGCTGATACCGTCTGTGTGCAGTGATTGGCATGTCCACAACAGCCTCAGGCAGCACTGCACATGGGGCTGCTCCAATCTGTCTGAACAACAACCCTGCTTGAAGAGGTGTGACTTTTGATTTAGCTGCCCTGCCAGAAATGGTAAATTACTCACTGAAACTGCTCCTACCCAGATTTCTGTCCAAGTTGTTATCTGGGCTGTTGGCCGCAGATGCCAGCACATGGAGCATGGCATCCTTCCTCTCCCAAGCTCATCTATTTTTCCCTGTAAAATTTTGTTCACATCTAAAGCTGTTTTTAACATTTTAACTGGCTAAAACATTTTTTCTCCTTCATGGAAAGCAAGGAAATATCATATGCCAGCCATACTCAGAGGTGATGTCTCCTGCTAGTGAACTTCCCTGACACGACAGGTAGTCTGGGCAGCAGAAGGAACCTACAGCTATGGGATGCAGCAAAATGCCCTAGAGCTGACTCTGGGGCCGTTTCCTACCAAACTGAAAGCTCCTCTCTCAGCTTCACAGCATGGTTTTTCAGTTACAGGCAACCTTCCACGTAAGGCAAGATGGCAAAAAGTGAGGTCAGCACGGCACACTGCTGCTTCTCTGTGTGATGTGCCAGAACAAACAGGTGCAAATTTAGACTTAAACTCAGTTTTCACTAATTTTAAGTGACTTAAGGTGATTTTAATGACAGTTTGTTTGATTTGAACTTATTGTTCCCTGGATTTTCATTTGGAGAAGCATGAGAATTACCTTTTCAGTGAGGACAGGATACATGTTATGACAAATGGCACTAGAGGCTGGTACATAGCAGCCACTTTTTCTCCCTCCTCCATCAGCTTCCCTCTTTTGTTTCAATGGTGGCAATTTAATGCTTGTTAAAATATTATTTCCTAGATGGTTCCAAATACTGTTTCCTGGGGGAAGAAATACTAAAATAAGTAGAAAACACTTCTTTAAAAAACAAAAAACCTTTTCAGGCAAACAAACACTAAAACCTGCCACATTCAATTACGCAGACAACAGAAAAAGAAAATGAAGCAAAAACATATACTTAATTTTAAGCAAAAAAGTAATCCTAGTGAAGGGCTGTAAGCTGTAAACCACAGGGTATCTCACGCTGTAGCAAGTGAAGCCCAGGCCCAAGGGGATTCTTTGCAAAGGGTATGAAATGCCTCTGCAGTTAGGATGGTTTTGGTTTTTTTTCACATCAGAGTCCAGGCAATAGTCCTCTATCATTAAGTTTTTCTAAATTCTTCCAAACAATTTTACTGCAAGTACAACACAACCTTGGGAGCAGTCCTGGAAGATATCCGAATGTCCAGTTCTCAAAACAAGATTTCAACATGCGTCACGTCCCTCCTTGGACTATTTTGGCCAAGGGTGACAGGATCAACCAGAACTCCAGGTTACAGTTCATTAGTACATGACAGCTAGATTATCTCTGTCTGCAAGCGGGGCAGTTCTAGCCATACACATTAGGATCATTTAAACATTTCCAAAGGTACCGATCTTTTGATGCAATTTTTTGTGCCCCTGAACAACAATAGAAGCAGTTAGACCTGAGCTGTAGATGTAATCAACTAGTTAAGAAGCTGACAATTTATAAATGATAAATTATGCCTCAAATGCAAAATTTCAGATGTGCAAGAGAAGAATCAAGTCAGGCCTAGAAAGAGCTGGGTTGTTTCATATAATTTGACTTGGTTTTGTGTTGGGCTGGGAAATCAGAAAAAAAATGTGCTTTAAAATCATCTAGAGTTAGTGAAACAGATTTTCAAGAGCATGGGTGATTAGTCACTGGGAATGCTTTACTCTGGGAAGGGGTGAGTACTCCAAAGCTTGATGTCATCAGATCAAGGCTGGACATCTTTCAGGAAGGTTTTGTGTCAGCCGGGAGAAGTTATTGGGCTCATCTTGGGATTGTTTCTACATCTGAATTGGGAATGTTTGACAAGAAACCTGAATGAAGTATGATTTGAAAATGCACTCTTCAAAAAGAAGAGTAAAAAGATGATTTTACGTCATCATCAGTCTGGCTATCACCATGTGTGGCTGCACTGAGCTGATCCAATTATCTCTTCTGTTGTTGTTAAAGTTGCTTTATTTTTAAGAAAAACTAATCCCATCTTAGAAGAATTGAATTTCATTCTCGAAATTAAAATGTTGACACAGATAAGGAAAAGGACTGTTGGAAAGGGAATAGACAGTAAATTTTACCTCTTATTTAATTCTTTCATCCACATTCCCATGGGAAATGTGTAAAGATGAGAAGCAAAAATTTGAACAATATACAGAAACTGAAAAAAAAGTAAAAAAGAGAAACAGAAGTGATATGTGTCATTGAAAAATATCCCAAAATGTTGGAAGAAACAGATCTTTTACCCCCCATTATCCACAGGCATTATTCTGCAAAACCAATGCAAAAATATTTCAGCCTGTTCTAGCAATGACTTTGTAGAATTGACCCCCACAGAGAAATCCAAAGCAATGTTTGGGGCTCAGATAAGACACTAGTAGTCCTGTTTTGAAGGCAGCCTTTTGCAAAAGATAAATTCTAATGTTTAAATAGATGCAGATATCCCTATCTAAGATGAGACAGACATCTTAGTAGAAGTGCTATGTCTGAAGATGCTCTTTCCTATTTTTGGGTACATATCATGGGTTTGATTTGGGGTCCATTGGGCTAGGTACAGTGTCAACTATACCAACAAGACAAAGCTTTGCTTGCAGGTTTTTAGTGGCCTTTACATTTGTAAAGTTTTAAATATATAGACAGTATAGAAGAATGCCATTTGCTTTTAGTGCCAATTTCTGTAACAACAGGGCAGTCAGTATTCAATGAGAGAATAAAAAGCTGCAGAGTTAGACAATAGGGTACACATGGACTTTGTTTTATTTGGTGTAACTCCAAAACTGTATTCCAGAACTTTCTGAATTCTCCCAGTCTCAGTAGTTCATGTTGAAAAATGTGCTTGGCACATGGTAAGAAATGTGATTTAGAGTCACACCTCTGTTACCAGGTCTCCAAGCACAACAGCTGTCAAAGGTGGATTCATGTCTTCATTTTCCGGGTGCAGACAGGTTACATGAGCAAGACAGAACCCATAGTTCTACTCCACTGAAAGAAGTGTCCCAGACTTTTGTGGTCAAAGGCACAGGAGCTGCATGGGAAGTCTGACTTCAAACAGAGGAATTCCACATATGTACCAGAAGCATTCAGAGCAATACACAGCTATCACAACAGGCCAAGTTTCCAGGGATGTGTGACACATACATCCACTCGAGGGGAGATTTAGTGTATCTGTTGTTTCTAAGGAGGTCTCAGTCTAGTCCTTCTTCACTGCTTTATAGAACATTGCATAAGCCCACAGGACCTCCTCATGCTTCTAAAACTGTGTGTTTCCTTCATGGTCTTTGCAAATGCTGCCGTCACCCCTGCCCAGAAAAGCGTTACCAGTCAGATGGTTTCCTGAAGACAGCAGCAAGGTTTGTCTTGTCTTCCATTTATCACCACAGTTGATTCTACATACTCAAAGGGGCATTTGCAGATGTACTGTACTTGCACAGATCATGGTAATTCATGGGGGTTTTGAGAGTTTGTATGTCTGAATGGAGTCAGAAAACTCAAAATCCGGGGTACAATCATCATTTCATGGATGGAAAATACATTTTAGATCCCAAGTGGACTCTAATACTATAATGAAACTCTGAGAACCATGCTAACATAAAACTCATATGTATATACTGCAAGGGCAACATTTTTTACACAGCATTTATTACTGCAACTGTATTTTAAAGCAGGGTGGGAAATCATTGACTATCTCAGGTTCTCATTCCCACCCTTTGAAATGTGTATGCACATCCCAACACATACAATTGATGTTGCCTGAGACCTGCACAACAGAATCACATTGCAGAGAGTTGCACAGAGCAAGGCTGGGGTGCTGCTTGCTGTTAGCACTCTCCTAAATTCATTTTTCTCTTTTCATTTTTTTTTTAACATTTCTCCTCCCACAGCTTTGCCCTCTTTGCTTTCTGAACTCTCACAGATACTTAAACATTAGCTTTGGTACTGATACTGGGCCCAGATCTTATGTGAAAAAGAAAGGAAACCTTCTAAAGGAATAACCTAAGTGTAACAGCAGATAAATTAGAAGTGCTCTCTGCTGTCATTCAGCAAAGCCATGTGCAGACAGAGAATTTTCACAGTTATTAAAAAAAAATGTGCTATTCAGCGCAAACTTGCCATCTGGCTCCTAGTGCTGGATTCCACTACAGTGTGCTTCTTGAGATTGCACTCATCTGCCATCTTCCCCCTCACCTCCCAAGGCACTTAGGAAAACTCTTTTGGGAATAGGAAGTGAATTATTTTATCCCAATCACCATGCAGCTAACTATAGATGGTAATTAAACAAGGAGATATTCTCCTTCTGTGATTGGAGGCAAAGGTTTTCTTGCTAGTCATAAATAATGAGAAGATATTTATTGAACAAACTGGTATACTGTTATTGTGCTGACAGTTGGGCAAAGATGATAAATTATTAAAATAGAAAACAAGGTGAAAATATTTAAAGCTGAGGCTTATGCTGTTTTTAATGGATGCAGTTGTTCCAGATGATCACAAACATCTTTTAGCACAGAAGGGAGAGGGAACATTTATCTCTGATTTAAACAGCCATGAAGCCAGGTCAGTCCACCTGGAATGAATGTGCTTTGCTGGGAGAACTCACCTCCTATGGACAAGGGAGTAGCTTTGTTAAACCCAGCGGCCTCAATGAACAGTGACTTTGATATAAATGTTTGCAGGATGAAGCCCAAAGAACTGGCAAGGTGGGGGACTTTTCTGTGCAGTTCCCATTGTGTGTCTGGGAAATATTAACATTCAGGCAGAGGAAAGTGCTCTTGCTTGTACCAAGCACTGCTGAGTTCAGCTGTGGGAGACCTGCAAAATGCAAACCTCCCCAGGGGCACCCACTCACTTGGCAGCTGCCCTCTCCTGTCTGCAGTCCCAGATGACTCACACTCTCCTCACGCCCTCTCTGCTGCCGGCCCGATACTCCCTCCAGGCTCCAGACAGTTTGCTGAGCTAGAAATTCCCAACAACACACCACGGTTCATGCAGTTCTGACCCCGAATCTGAAATTCCCAGATGGCTTAAGCTCTTCTTTTTTTCTGACCTGAAAGTTTAGCTCCCTGATGACTCAAATGCACCCAGGCTTTTTTTAACATGCATTTGAAAAGCTTTGATAATTTTCATTCACCTGCAGCTCCTGTCTCAATGTCAGAACTGTCAGCTCTAAATGACAAAAAAATATCATGAGGCACATGCTTCCAGCTCTGTTCCACTCTGTAGTCATGATGCTTACTTGAAGAATATAATGAGCTTTTAATTTAGTGTTTTGGAGCCTTAAAATGAACCAAAGCTATGCTTCCAGGACCTTAAAAAAAACTCAAAGAAACCTCAAACCAAAGAAACCAGAGATTCTGAAAAATTCTCAGGACTTCTGGCACTTAGCATCTGGTTAACCATTCAGTTAACAGGAAATTTGAAATTCTTCCTTGGTTCAGCTGATTCTTCTTCAAACTTAAAACTACACCAAAATTTGATGGCTCCACCTTGCTTTCCCGGGGGCCTTTCAAAGCTTTCTGGATCTAAAATTTTGTATGCATAGCTCCTAATGGAGCAATTCCTTGCTGATTCTAAGCTCTTGCTTGAGTTCTCAATTGGCTCTGCTTCTTGCTCCCAAGACTGAATTTATCTTATCTCACATATGGAGGTCTCTACTGGCTCCTGCTCATTGGTTGCTTTTCCTCAAGAGCTGACACTCCCCCATGGTTTTGCACTCTGCTTCCCAATCTGCCAAGTAATATATAGCATGTTATTCATAACTCCATAAGTGTGTTTTGATAGACCAGTTCATTGAATATCTTTGGTCCTGCTGATGTCATAGATCTGGTAGTTTGTCAGGCAAACAATCTTCCATTTGCCAAGACTTTAAAGTTTAATGATTAAAAACACATTAGGAGAACTACATATCCTTGTATCATTTTGAAACTCCTCCCCATCTGAAGGATACAGAATTTTATGGATTCACATCAGTTATGATTTTGGTCCCTGGCAAAATAAACTGCCAGAATGTGTCTATCTTGTTAGCTTGCTGAGTTTCTAAGCTCATTCTCAACATCAAATTCAACAACCCCTAACATTGTGAGTCTTCAAGGTTATGCTAAGGAACTGCCAACTTTTGAAGTCTGCAAAAGAGAAAGCCCGAGTCTGCTTGATGTATAAGGGATGGAATGACTCTTTCTCAAACAGCTTAGCTCCACCAGGCTTTACAGCCTAGTCCTCAACTGCTGCTAAGCCCAGTAAAAATGCTGTGACATGGAGAGGACACAGGCTACAGACAGCAACAAGAATGAAAAGCAAGTGGGTATGACAAGCTCTGGCTCCTGCTGAAGTCCACCT
The DNA here is from genome assembly GCF_025592945.1 of Manacus candei. Classification (NCBI taxonomy): domain Eukaryota; kingdom Metazoa; phylum Chordata; class Aves; order Passeriformes; family Pipridae; genus Manacus; species Manacus candei. The sequence goes on from NW_026138056.1 coordinate 10,600,784, forward strand.
TCATCACTTCTACAGCTGACACTTTTCAGTGTCCCTTAGCTAGCTGTCAGCATCACTCTTTCAGTGATACCCCAACTGCCTACATGACTATGTTGGGGTAGAGCAGAAACTAAGAGGAGAGACTAGACTGCTGATAGTCCAAACTTGGCCCTAGTCTGGTGCTCTATGATTCACTCCTTCACTATTGTTGCCTATTAATAATATGCTTTTTCCAAGACACAGAAAATGAATTACTCATAGATAAGACACTGAAAATAAAATCTTGTCAGCACTGTATATTTAGAAAGTGACTGTGGGACAAATACAGGTCAGTTCTCCATTCAGTATAGAGTTAACACCTGAAAGGATTTGCCTGCTGCAGGGGACAGTACCCAGAAGTACTCACCACCTTTCCCTCTTGCCATACACTGGCTATCTGGACCCATGGCTGCAGCTTCATGAATAATTCCACAACATGGAGAACGAAGCAGACAGGTGAGATACCAACACTTCTGATGTTTTCATTCTGACTATGGGCAGTGAGCTTCCTGCAAGAGTTTCAGAAGTTTACTGAAGCTTTCCTGGTCTTCTGCTCATCTCTCTTCCTTAATCCAATGTTCTCATGTTCCTTCTCTCCTCCTTCAGCATGAGTGATGGTGACTGATCCTGACCTCACTAAACCTTTATAACCTGAATAAGTATATGGCTTCCAGACTAACCAATGCAGCCTTCTGTCATGTTCTAGATATGGCACTGAGGACAACTGATCACTCTGCTTCTTCAGCCCGAGGTGTAAATCCTCCTGGCATATCGCATTGGTAAAAACCAATGTTAAAAGGTTTCTTTAAAGTATCCCTTCATGAACTACCAAGGTCGATGGTGGTCTGCTCAGCAGCAGGGTAACATTAATACCATTCCCTTTGTACATGATGAGGGATTGATGGTGTTTTGACATTATAGATTGTTATTGTGACAATACCTAAAAATGACAGCTTGGTTTGTCTCCCAAACAATTTACAAACATTAATTGCAGGATCATACAAGAATGATGTGCTATGTTTACCAGAAAATGCGAAGAATCCTTCTAAGATCAACATCCTATAAGTAACAGATTTCTTCAGAAACAACCATAGAATGCAATAAGGAGTGTTTCTGGCAGTTGTGTCCATAGAGAGCAATGGAGCAAGGCTGGGAATTTGTTTATTTATGAATGAAGTGTCTTTGCAGTAACAGTGGAAACACGACAACTTAAAAATAAAAACTACACACAGAGACACCTTACTGGAATGTATTTTAATTTAACATGAACTAAACTGGGAATTAATTCTTCCTGCTTCTTTGATGTGGCAATAGGCAAGTGAAAGAATGTTCACAGTTTATACATTTATCTCTGGGAGAGGCAACCCTGAATTCCTTGTGAAAAAAGTCTGTTTTTGCAGTGGGAATTCCTTTTTCTCCAAGACACTATTAAATTTTCTTTGCCTGGATTTTCTGTCCATCTCATGTACACAAAGTTCTAACACTCAGGTAGAATAGAGGGACTTTTACCTACCCATGGTCAGTTATGCACTGCATGTGCAATGTTAGCTCCAGACGTTGACCTTGGGTGCTTTGGGAAGAAAGGAGATGCAAACCTAGTGCTTGTGTACTGACAGGGAATGGACAGCCAGGGAAATCCCACGAAGTAAGTCATACTAGGCACACAGACTTGTCCTAAGTGGGTATGAGCTGCTTCTGGGACAGAATTATTATTGGAGTACTTACTTGGGAAGTTAAGACCTTGAGCTGCAAAAGTATTGACACATCCACCTGCCTCTTCCATACCTGTGGGCAATACCTTGGCACCTCAACAGACATCCTAGCTGCTGTCAAATCCTGCAAGCGTCTGGTTCCCTTAGATGCCTTGATGACTCTTATGTCCTCTGTCTTGCTCCACTTCAGGTGACACAAAAGCACCTTCATGCAAAAGCCACCCTACAAAAACCTCTAAGAAATTGGTGGTAATTTCTGTGTTCTCAGCCAGTTCATCCAGTCACGCTAGTGCTTCCATTTCTGTTTCACAGGGTGGAAAAGAGGGATGTCCAATACAAGTAGCTGACCAAATTTAGACTGCAGCAGGATTTTTGCCTTGGAAATTCAATAGGGGGAGATGCCATCTCTGACTAAGTAAACAACATCACACTCTCAGGTCCTGCTTCTTGCTTCATTTTACTTTTTCTGAGGTCCACGTTCACCGTCTGTTCCAAAACCTCTTTATTGCATGTATGTGTGCCTCTTTTTTTTACACAGGGACACTGAGCACTGATTCATGACTCAAGTGTAAATAGACACTGTAGTGACTCTAAATCTGCACCAGTTTCCTTTGTTTTCATGTCATCCAATGCAGATGATGTATTTTTCACACCTGACATGTGACTTTAAATCAGTGGTGATCAACTTTTCCACATCCAGTGGCAGGGGAGGTCACAGATCCTGTCCAGACCTCCATCCCATGAACAGTACAATTGCCTGCCCACACGCTAGAGACCCAGTATATCTTGGAAACATTGATCTTACCCCTGAGCATATGGTATGACACAGGTATCTCCTTGCCTGCAGTCTGAGTTGCTGCCTGGATCTGAGGAGCACCCAAGCAAAGGTGGCAGGAACAAGTTGCTCCTGTCTTTCTCAAAATCTCCTGTGGGCTGAGTGAGGAACAAGTGTGTGTGAACAGTATGCGTTCACATAGAAAGCTTTTATTACCATACCCAGATATAACTGATACTCACCTGGAAGGACGTCTGTTCAGATGATGTTGTGGTCCCTTCACAACAATGACCCAAGTGCCCTGCCTTACAATATCCCATCCGAGCCCCTTGGGCAGCAGGCACAAGAACCATTTTTAGCACTTGCTCTCAGTTGTCAATGCTACCTCAGATTACCCAGATTACCTAGATTACTTCAGATTCTGACTTAGGCAGACCTTGGGCTTCTTCACAAGAGACAAAAAAATAGGGCAATTTCAAACCTTACAACACAGAACCAATTGTAATCTGTCTTCCGAGAGAGGCAGGGAATCACTTTGTCCAATGTCTTCCTTTTCCATGTAACCCCTTCTTTTCATCCCAGGCTGCTCCAATACCTTCTCTGTCTGAAAAAGCTCTCAAACAGAAAGTTAGGTTTCTGTTCTGTGGATTTGCAATGACCTCCAGCTGCTTCCTGGTGTTTCGGTGAGAAGTCGGTGGTTTTAGGGTACTAATTGCTCCTCATGAACTGGAGCCCAATGACATGCTTCCGCAGGGGAGCACTCAGGCTGTGGTACAGCCCAGACGAGAGAGTGACAGAGCATGGTAGTTACAAACCTGCAGTTTCATCAAAGGTAGAACAGGAAAAAAACCAATAAAAAACCTCTATACTGTTGCCTCTTCAAGTTCTCACTGCCACCAATAAATTATTAACCTCGATGATTAAATTAACATTTAAAAGAGTGCACTAAAGCCGTAAAGATGGGCTAGTTGTTATAGTACAATTTCCTCATTGCGCATCCCCTCCTTATCCCGGGTTTCCTCATTGCACATCCCCTCCTTCCCGCAGTGCCAGCCCTGAACGCTGATTTCTCGGCAAAGCCCTTTGGTGCGCACGGGCAGGGAGGAAGGTTAGGCTTGTTTTGGCAGTTCCAGCTGCATTTATCCCGGATAGCAGACGAATTTTATCAGGTGCTTTAAAGCCTTTGGTCTTCAAGAGGCAGGCCATTATTTCACTCCTCTTTACAAATAAGACCGAAGTCGCCAGTGGCAGGGGAGCGCGGCGGCTCGGGCGGGACAACCGGGGCCGGGGCGATGCCGGGCGATGCCTGGCGGTGCCGGGGGATGCCGGGGCCGAGCGCCCCCGTGTGCCGGCCGCCTCGCCGCTCCTCGCCCCGCGGGGCCGTGCCGCGGGTGGGCACCGGCCGCGCCCCCGCCGCCTCTGCCCCTCGGCTCCTTCGAGTGCCCTCCCGAGAGGCGAGCCCGAGTCAGGAGCCGCCGGACAGGTCTTCTGATGGGGCGAGGTTGGCATCAAAGCCCTTTTCTCTGCGAGAGGGGGCATCAGCAGCTCGCGATGTTGGTTTGTGTCCGGGCAAGGAAAATAAAGTTAGTGAAGGATAAAGGCAAAATAAAGCAGCAATAAAGCCAGTCCTCCCTTCAGGATGAAAGACAAACCAAAGAGCATCTTAGTCTGCTTACAAACTCCTCTCCCGGTCCTGTGAAGGGTATCTACAAAATCAGGTGGTCTCAATAAATTAATTTAGTTAGAGTAAAACAATTTAATTCAGTCTTCTCGGTGCCAGTTTGCAGAATAAGAATACAGGCTCTGATTATTTTCCCTAGGTTTGTTTGAATTTGTTCACCTTGAGCAAGCTTTCTTGCATCTGAGCACAGACCTGCCAGCACACTTGTCCAGCAGAAAAAGGTATGAAGTTTTGTTCTTATTAGCAGCTTTCATACTAAAATCAGACAAAGTCAAACACAAACCCCAGATATGGAATATAAATAACAAACAATACCCAGATTGGAAACTTTCTAGAGATTACATTAGACCCTGGAACAGGGCCTCTGACTCTGTCAAAGTATTATCTTGAGATTGTCAATGCATGCTTCAGGGTAAGAGTGACTTTGTCCCCAGAGACCCAAGGGAATATAACGAGTGACATCAGTCATATTTTGGCGACTGCAGAGCCTAGTGTCACTAAATGTCAACTAAATCTCTGTACATGGCTCTCTTCAAAGAGTCATTCCCGAAGTGCTGAAAGGTGAGAAGGGCTAACTAAGCCAATTAAAGAAACATTTACTAAGTAGGGGAAGGGCACGATGATCTACAGACCAGGTATATACCAAGCTATTTTGTTTTCCTTCAGCTTCCATCAAGACCAAAGTGGGTGGGAAAAAATGCCCCTTTACCAGAGGTAGGACATTAGCTGACAAAAGGCAGGAGGCTTACGCCAAAGCAATGGCCATTTCTTTTTCCCCTGGAGCTGATGTTCTGTCTGTTTCACCTCAGCATTCCTCATGAAGCCAGAGACAGCACCCCGGTCTGCCCAAACACAAAAATAAAACACCAGACAGGCTTCTTTGGGAAAAGCAATGTTGCAAGTGAAAGAGAAATTGCAACTGGAATTTATAGCAATGCTGTATCCACTTAATTGTAAGTAAAGAGCGGTCCCAGGGACATGTCAGCTATGGCAGCTCCTCATTAGGCTCTTTATTAATAAGTCTGAGCTCTTCAGAAAGAATTAAGTGGAGAGACATTTTATGGTATTAAAAACAAACTTTTGTATTTTCTTGGTGAAACCAGTGTTTGTCCTTTTGCAGAAACTGACTCATGTAAAAAGTATCCAAAAAGGAACCATGTGAATTTACTTAGGGATACAAATAGACTGGGCTTTGTCAATCAGTCCCCTGTCAGTTACAGATGGGACAAAACTGTGTTTTGGAATAAGTCAGTGGCATAGTTTTGAGCACCATGGAGGCAGAGGCATTCTTGCAGGTCTAGCTGAACTAGTTAATGAAACAAGCCCATATTCTCTGCCCCTGCACTGGGGGTTACCCTTTCCACATCAGCATCGGGTCAGGCAAATGGAAATCACATCCAGGAAAACCACCAGCTCGGCTCAACTAACCTTCTGCAGCAGCTCAAATTGACTTTGCTGACTTGGTGCTGAAGCTGATTAGCACCAGGTCTGTTCACTTGGCTTAGCTGAGGACATGGCAACTTCCCACCCAAAGGCACTTGCAGAAAGCAGATAGGCAGTAATACCAAAATTTAGGAAAACCCCTTTTTGAAAAGATCATAAATCTAAACTTTAGGGGAAGAATTTGCACATGACATCCTTGTCTGGGATCTGAGTTCAAGACTGTTTGTATCTCACTTATTGGTTCAGTTCGGTGTGGAGGTAAGTCCAAGCTGTGAAGTTTGAATCTGGACTAAATTTCTCCATGATTTGAAAGTGTTTGGCTCCATCATTTTGAAAAGGGCCCGTCCCTGATACTAAGTCTTTTAACCTTCAGCAGATATAGACATAATAAAAAGAGAAATGAAGATTAGGAAGTCACTGTAGCTGCATCAGCCTGAATCTCCAATATTATCCAGAGACACTAATCTATAAAGAAAGAATAAATAGTAAAGCATTAACAACAACTGCAACACATACAACATTTCAATCAGCACGGTGCACTTACTACATATCCACTATAAATATATTCTGCTAATGGAGGAAGTTTGGGGCAAAAACAAGAGCAAAGGCAATTAGCTATACTTGTTACTATTACAAGACATTTGACAAAATATTGCTTGATATTTGCGTATAGAATTAAAAAATAAGATCTATCTCAAAACTGTTTAGTATAATAAATGTGACAGCAAATATACATTCTGCATATATACATATATGTGGCAACACCACATCACTGAGGTATAAACTATAGATTATGCAACATCAGGTGACATAAGAGACAACAGAACTGAGACAAAGTAGAAAATATGAAGAGAGATGGAAGCCAGTGGCAGCCCTGTTTAGTCAGCACACACTGAAAATAAAAGATAAGTCTGACAGTTGGAGTCATCATTTCAAAGGGCCTTTCCTGCTTGGGCCTATGGAAGGGCAGTCCTTGGGGGCAGCCTTTGGGGACATTCATAGAAAATTTGGTTTCTTGTGATAAACACCTGAGAAGTTTGGCCTCAAGCCTACAAATATTAGGCAAAGGCAAAAAAAATTACAAACCTAGAGTATGTTCCTGAGCCTACTGAATTCCATGGAAGACTTTATCATCATCGTCTGGCTTTTGTTCAGGCTTAGAGTCATTATTACAATTACTGACAAGAATGTAATACCACAAAGCAATGTTTTAAAGGTGAACAAGTGCAGCTAATCTTTTTGCTGCATCTCAGCTTTGATTCTTCTTCTAGGGATAACCTTTCTATGCCGTCATCTAGTTTCTCTTGGTTGCCAAAAACTCAGCTATTGGACATACACCATATTACCCTCCTTATCATGTTCGTTTTACACATACATTGACATCATCCAAACTAGGTGGGCAAGTGTTTGGCTTCAGTTTAAGAAATGTTAGAATGTTAAAACACAGCTGAAACTGAAAGTATCCAGACTGGTTATGTTTTGACAGTTCAACAGTGGGTACAAATATGAATGTGAACTGTAGTGAAATTAGTTAGCAAAATGAAGATCTTAGGAGAGGAATACAGTAGCAAACCCAACTAATCTCCAGTACAACAAGCTTCCCAGGACCATAATATTTCAGCAATCCGTGAGCTTTACACTATTTGTCCTCTCAACATATCTAGGAGCTAGGTGAATAAAAGACATGCAGGTGGCAGGCTTTGCCCAGGATGTTTGTGGTTGCACCCTGGTCTTCAAACCCCCCAAGCAAGGCTCTCATCCTAGACTGGGCAGTGCAGTTCCTGGAAGAAGCAAAGGCTGTTTCCCACTGCTACTTTTTACTTTGGATTAAAACCAAGGGAGAAGGAGCTCGCAGGGTAGGACACAACCAAGGCCAGGAGGGCAAGCATTACAGAAGAAGAACTACTGGAAAGCTTAGAGAAAACCTAGCACAAGTATGCAGTATTTTTCTTCCTGTTTTCCCCGCCTGCATTTGAGTGATTCAGTCCTCTACACACAGAGCCCTCCCCACGCTGTACTTTCCTCTGCAGTGATTTACAAGCTGCTCTCCTCTACTTCATTCTCCTTCTTGGGGAGATTGCCAGTCCTGTCAGCATTATCCTCTCTGACACTTTGCTTTGGAAATATTTCAGGATCAGACATGCTTTCTTTGCTTTCGCTGCCTATATTTCTGGAAGGTCCATCAACCAGACAATACTTTGCACCCGAGTCTGATGCCAGTGCCAGAACAGGAATGAGTTAGCAGCCTCTTAGTCTGAAAAGTCTAGTACCAGCCTCATTCTACAAACAGTAGCAAACCTGAAAATCCAGGGAAACAGGAAGCCTCTTGAAGCGCAAACCTTTCCCTTATTCGGACCTTCTGACTGTAGTTGATGATGGAAAGGAATTTGCAGCAGGAATTGCAGATCAACCAAAATCTCCAACTAAATATAGTCTTGTAGTGGTGGGGGGAAGGAGGGGAAATATAGTGGAGAGGGGGAGAGCCAGGAATTCTCTTTTGACACACAAAACCCGTGTTGAGAGCAGTTGAGCATAATTAATTAATGATGAGTTTTAATAGCAGGGTTTATGTGTTTAGCTTCTGTCTAAGTAAAACTGAAACAAGGGAGATTCTGTGTTCAAAAGATACGTTACCAAGCTGTGCATGTTACAAAAAATAAAAACCACGTGTAAGTACCAAATATTACTCATTGAACAAAAATAAAGCGAATGAGTCATATAAAACAACTCCATAAACAAAAGTTGCAAAATGCCTGGGAAGACTTAACTAATTCAATTGCTAGGCATTATGTTCCACTCATGTGGTCTTTCTCCAGCAGGCTTGAAAAACTAATGGGATGCCAATGGGACTTCAGTGTGAACTGCAGAAGAAGAACATGTAATGTAAGGGCTAAGTGTGCATGATAATATTATTTTTCCCCAAAGAACATCTGAACAATGTGGTTTCACCTCTCTCATCCCCTACACAAACTTGCTTTGCAAGGAGACATAGCCAAAATCATGGATGTCCTGCAGATCTTGGGCAGGAACAGGCTCCAGGAGAGTCTGAAGAACTTGAGATTTTCATCTTAGCTTGCATCAAAAGAATCAGGAACATAAAAGCTGCTTTCATTTCAGTAAAATAACAGAGTACCACCTGAAATAATTTTGCAAATATGTGATTTATGAGTGATATTGATCTTGACAGGACTCAGCTCTGTCTAATCCTACGCATCATTTGGAGCTACTTCCAGTGTCAGTGCAGGGTTTGGAGAGTGCTCAGAGGGTAGTGAAGGTCTCGATCAAGTCTGAACATGGGATGGCGCAGTTTCAGGACTGGAAGACCTCCAGACTCTCAAAGGTTTTCACTGTCTCTCTTAGGGTATCTTCATAGATCTCCCCTCTGGTGTGACCTCACTGACCCTCTAAAACCAGCATGTCCTCCTGGATTGTGGTAGATTCACTCTGTGAGAGGTTTCAGTGGAGCTGCTGGGAAGAGCTCTAAAGTCCAAAGAGTTTCTGAAATGCAAACCATGTCTTGACATGTACGAGTGCTAAAAGGTACTTTCACTTCTACCATTTCCATGTCCATTTAGAAGAAGAAAAGATCCTTCAGATGCCTCATGAAGTCTAGGGGACTTGAAAGGTGAATTTTGAACGTTTGAGCTACTAGGGGCGGGATGAACTCAGAACCATTCTGACTTGTGCATTGCTTCAGTGTTCCAGCTTATCTTCTACATGTCACACAAACATAAACCCCAACAATGGTGAGATATGTGGTGGGAATTACACTGTAATTGGGACTGACTAAATTTCAAGCTAGAAATTCTGTAAGCAGAAACTGCAAGCCTGAAGTTCTACCTTACACAAGTAATTTTACTGGAAATGTGAAGCTCAATATGTGCAACTGCAGACTGGTTAATGTGAGGCTCAGCTTGACACGGTGATATGAAATATAGCAAAGGTGACGAAGTTATCTCTGCCCTTGTTTATTGCATGAATTCAGTTCCAGTGTTTATAAGAAAAAGAACAGTATTCCAAAAGCAGAAAAAAAAGAGACTTAATTCAGTAGTGCATATGAATAATACTTGAAAAGACAAATAGTGTTTGGTTTAGTTAATATATTGCTCATTAGTGAACCACAATACAGACATTTTTTAAAAGACTGCAATCACCATGACAACCTGATAACATTTAGTCACATCATTTCCGAATATGATTATCCTCCTTAAAAACTTTTCTCTTTTATGAAAACAGAGGGCAGATTTCAAGTCTGTGGTCTGTTCTTAAGATAACCTGTAAGTTCACTCTTTGAAAAGCACTGCAATACAGTGGGAAAATGCAAGGAAAAGTGAAATAAAGATATAACCGGAAGAGGGGGAATACGTAATAAAATTGTAATCCCAAATTCAAGGAAAATCATGCTTTCCTACACCCTAAAATTCACACAGAGCGGATGAATTTCACATATTATTTAGACTCGATGTGTTAATTTTAATAGAATCTTCATCATGGTGTTGTGATTCCACAATGGAGATGGGGGATCAGGAGCAACCAGGTGGATGTCACTGCAGGATGAAAGCAGATGGAGATCAAGACCTTTGGGGACACTCATCCTTGCAGTCCTTCAATAGCACAACAGAGAAACTTGCTGCTAGTGCAAATGTGCAGGATGATCCTGGGCAGGACTGTCTGGTCTCCATACTGATTTGTCCCTGAAATTCTCAAAGATTCGAAATGCCCTGGGGTGCTGGGCAACAGATCATGTCAGGGGGGTGCAAAGCGTGTTGCTATAATAGAAAGAAAAATGGATGTCTGCTTTATCTGCTGTGGGCTGCAGTTGGTTCAGGTGATGGTCGTACCGATACAGAAGGCAAGGTAGCTGTGGTTCAGCCCCGGTGCGCAATGCTAACACAATAGAGACAGATCAGCCCTCAGTAATTCCGTTCTGAGACGAAAAGAGGTCACATTTCCCTCTTTTTATGTGAACATTACCTACTTCATTTTCTGAAACAAACTACTTTAAGAGCACAGTAGCCTACGCCCGCTTGCAGCTAACATAGCTAAATGACGTGGCTTGATAAATAGGTTGAATTTTATTGGTAACCTCTGCTGTCTAACACTGATTTACTATCATCATCTCAGGCACTGCCAAATTATTATTTTATTGGGAAGGAAAATAGAGGTACCACAAAGTGACACTTATTCCTAAGAAGAATTTGGCAGGCAGCCGTGATAAGAAGGACTCAGTGGCCCGTGTCTGAGCCTCCCAGTGGGACTGCTGCAGTGTGAGGATTCCCTTACTAGGATACAGTGGGAGTGCAGCCTGCAGCCCCCTTTGGCAGGCGTCCATGGCATCTTGTTAGCTTAACGCTTTTTGGATGAAATGTTTGCAAACTTCAAATGTGTGCAAACTTGCAATCGCCCGCGTAATTAATTGTGATTTCCTGACAGAAACAGTTACAATTAGTTGGTCAAGCACATGTGCTTCTGGTCCAGGCGAGATGACTGCCGGCAAAGCTGCTGGTCAGAAATTTGCAGAAAGCCAAGGAAAAAGCATGCAAAGGTTGTCAAAATAAATTTGGTTTAGGGGTCTGAATTAGTTGAATTAATATTCAGGGGGGAAATAATGCACTTTTCTTGACCAAGTGAATATAGATAAAGGACCCAAACCCATTACTTCAATTCAGAAAACTTTGGATTTAGGGATTTGGCTTGATTTATGAAGACATTGGGCCAATCATCTTGAATATATTTAACACTGAAGTTTTGCATCATTATTTCTGACTTCTGTGCCTCACAGAGCAAAAAACACTTCCAGACCTTGTTTTCATGGGAACCTAGGGTGTGATTCCCCTCTGAAGTTGGTCGACATTGGTGCAGGGCTGGGCAGCCTCTCCAAACTGTTACCCTGCTTCATGCCTTCCCTGGTTCCTGGTTTTACAGAAGAATGTGTGGGATGGGGAGACTTCATAAGGACTAAGAATAATGGAGGTGATATATAAGACCTTCACCATTGTTATCATGACTGCAAAACGACCTGGTCAAGAGATTGAACACGGAAAGGAAAGTGAGCAAATGGTGTTGAGGTTGCCAGGGTTCAGGCTGAGAAGGGTCTCTGGGGAGCCCAGTCTGAAAAGCCCAGATATCCAACAGGTTTAGTGGGTGCTTTGCAGTGCTGTAGATGACTTGCAGGTGCTGGCCATTGCCCTCAGACTGATCATTGCTGGTATAGCAATGTAAAGTATCCCATGTCTCAAAGCCATTTAGCAGATTTCCAGCTTTCTGTGACAGGAAGAAAACACCTCCAAATAATCATCTTACTGCTATCTATGCTTTGTGGAGAGAGCACAGCTCTGCTCAAATGGCTGTTGTTTGAACACAGAAACACTTGTGGCAGAGGACTGGGCCACAGGGAGCATTTGCAGAGCCTTCACCTTGGCATTAGCTGGGGACACACCATGAAAGGCTGCCCACATCCAGGTCTTAGGGGCTTTGGTGTGCCTGCAGGTGTTCTCAGTGGGATTGCACTGCAATATGAGCACAATTAAACCACAACACTTTTGATGTTTGTCGGAGATGGTGGCAGAAGGCAAGCAGCAAACAATATGGTGTTTCTACATCTGCCTTCCTTGCAGGCCCTGGCAAACTGCTGATGCGAGTTTCCTCCCCGGCACTGCACCAGGATGGTATTTGGGAGTGTGTGATCTAAGGCAATGCAGCTCTGCGCCAGGCACCAGCCTCCTACCTCTCAAAGAGATGCTGAGCTCCACTTGGTCCTCTGCGGGGTGGGAGTGAGAAAAAGGGCCAAGGTTTCTTATCTCTTATTTCATAATTTTATTGAAATATTGTGGCTGATTAAGTACTTGAGAATGACTCTTCATGCAGTTTTGGTTTTGCAAGCTCCTTAGGGGCAGGTCCTTGTAACTTGTGTTCTCCATTTCAGTATGAATAAAGGAGGCTATACTAAACTGACCTTCAGGAATTACAGTTGTGAAAACCCCGTAAAATTATTCAAAATTGCCCTCCATACGCTCTTAATGCCGTCATGCTAACCTTTTGGTTTTTAATGATAAAAATCTTTGTTCCTTAACTAAGGACGAGCATCTAGCCCAGAACTACACATTTCATAGGAGTTATAAACTCCTTAAGACAAGTGGCTCTAATGGAAACAAAACCAACTCTGTAATGGTAGCAGGTGCAAAATGAAGCAGTACATTAAAAATAGCCTGGCTGCATTCTCCAGTGGCATGAGTTCTACATGCATATCACTCCAAAATAATCCATTTATCCTTTCTCCCTATGGTTGCAAGAAGCCGTGCTGTGTATCCTGGGGCTCTGCAGGCATGGCTGTGAGAACTGAAGCAAAACCACAGCCCGCCAGCCAGGCGCTCCCCTCTGCTTTCGTTTTAGCATCAAAACTTCTTCCCTGACTTCTCCCTGCTGCAGGTGGGGGAAGGACTTTGACAAGCCAATGCATGTCTTCAGCTTCTGATAAGTGCTGACTCTATTCCTAAGGGTATAAGGCTAAGTTAATTTGCATTTTGCTAAGCGTGAATTTGGCTCTGGAACTGTTTCTATTGCAGTGTTTAGTGATCACGAACCACTCTGGAGTTTTGAGGCTGAGCAGCTTCCTAAAGAAAAAGAAGCACATTTCTCCTTTAAATTGCCAGCATTTCAGGAGCAGAACCCAGCTTTCAGACTCCACCCAACCTTTCTGCAACTTCTGTCTGACATTTCTTCTCCAGGCCCAAACCCTCACTTCATCCTAGGCTTTCTTTCTTTTCTTTAGGATTGATTTTTGGTGTCATCTGGTGACCTCACAGGATATTTTTTAGGAATTCCTCTCCGTGTTTGCATTTGCCAATCAGATATTTGGGCCAGATGACTTGAAAGCAACGATGAATGTAAATGCTGCCATGGTCATGGTGTTAAAATGATGGAAAACAGCCTTGGAACCTCTGGATCCACTCTGTAGGCATCATCCAGCTTCATCCAAGTGAAGCTTTTGTTTGCCCTCTTTGCTGAGGGTTCCTCTGGGTCTTGCTTGACTGCAGGGGTATTCATTTTGCTAATGAGTGGAAGCATCTAAATCAAAAATTTCCAGGCAAAACTAAAACTTTCAAATAGTTCATGAGGACGGGCTAGTTATTAGACAATGGGAAGAGTTAAAAGACACCCTTTCAATACTGTTAATAATAGCAGCTTTTGGAAGTTGAGTTGTTGATTGCTTATGTTTATTCCTTTTCCTGTGGGTTGATTGTCATGCCAACCTGTTGATCTCAGCAGACAAGCTTATAATATCAGAGAAGATCCCGAGTAGACCAACTGAACCATAGTCCTAGTAATTTTGATGAGGGCAGGGTTAGTCTGTAGACTTCAGACTCTTAACAAGCCAGCTTGTGTCTCTCTTGCTCAGTACGAGGTGTGTCAGGCCATGGATTCAGAGGATGTCAATGAAGTCCATCTGCTGATGGCTAAACATTATTTTATCTAGATAAATGTTTCACAGGGCATTTCTCACCAGCTTCTGATCTGCAGTCAGTGAGCCCAGAGATTTGAGGCCCTTGTTGCAGTTGGTTTATATCACCCCTCATAAATCAACTCTTTTAGTGTAAATCAGCTTAGTGCTGTCATTTATGCAGACCTGGGTGACTTGCTGTCACAGGGACTCACCCATGAGAATGCAGATGCCCTGGCTGCTTGGGGACCTGCTCCTGGCCCTATCCCAAGGGTGCACACCACAGAGCTTGGGTCTGGCAGCCCCCAGTGAGCTGCCTTTCTCTTCCAGGGATTGGCTGATGTCCTGGCCAGTGTGAGCAGGTCACTTGGGGAGCTGCATGAGGGGTCACTTTCACAAGCTGTGGTTTACCCATAAGCAGCAAACAGCTGATGTGCGTAAAATACTATCTACCTTTCAAGGCACGTGTTTCCTAAGTTGTTTGGAAGAGCAAGTTTTATTCCATGACTGGAATAAAACAGCTTAAAACACTTTGTTTTAAGCTAGAAGATGACTCACTGAGGAGAGTAATGCATATTTTTTTTCATGTCATGTACTAGTTCACAAATGTCTAGGAGGGTAAACGTGCCAAGCCCTACGGGAAGGAGAGTAAAAGGCTCTCTTCCCTGTGGGGCTATTCTCCTCTGATGGCTGGACTTTGCCTGGTGAACTCAATGTTTATGATACCCTACAGCAGAGAGGAGAAAAGGCCACATGCTTTGGTCAGCCAACCTCACCTGAAAGGCATGCTCTTCAAATGCTCAGGGACTCCACAGAGTCTAAATCAAGAATTTCATTGGTAGCACCAGTCTTGCCCATCAGCATTTGCAGCCTTCTGGAGGCACCAGCAAAGTGACTAGGGACACTGGCCGGCACTTGGTTAGCCAGGCTTTATTGGCAGATGGTTAACATAGCATGGCTCTTCCCCATGGCTGAAGATTTCTGTAAGCATGGAGGCCTTGCTCATATTCCAAATCCATGCTCTGTTTATATTTTCTTTGTCCTGAACAAAAATTGGCTCCATTGTGTGGGAGCAACACTGGAAAAGAAAAACAAGAAACATCCACTGAGAGAAAATGGATATTGTGGGAGCTGAGGAAATGCACATACTTCGCTGATTCCATTTTCTGATGATGTCAGAGTCAAAGAATATCTCTTAAAAAAAAAACCCTCTGCAACTTGGAATCAAAAGCTCTGTTCATCACAGTCTCTTGTTAAAAGAAGAAATGTAAACACTCTCCTTGCCACCCCCCTTTTCCCCCTAACCTCCAAGAAATTAAATATGTCTCCATTTGGATGGACCCTCAGATGGAATCAAGAGTATGTCTCCAGGGAGGGAGGCGTTAATGTACTGGGGGAGGGATGGAACAGTGGAGGGACAGGAAAATTTGATTGTGCTATGTGAAATGCAGGGATTCAAGCTGCTGCTTTTCATGGAGGCTGAAGAAGGGCAGCCTGACACTTTACAGATTGGGTGTAATACACAGGAAATTTGTCCTTTCTGCCAGAGCAGTCTAGGGATAGGGCTACCCACACCCCTCCCCAGCCACTTTGCTTGGCTGGTAAAAGCTCAGGAGAAAAGGGTTAAATAAATGTTTGTGATATGATAAGGTGCTTGTTTATTCAAGGGATGACAGATTATTGGCTCCCAAGGCAGGGTTGAAAAATAGTACAAAGGAGCTGGCGTTCCCTTCACTGATGTGATTTCCTCCTAAGGTTTTGCTCTTTGGTAGGAACAATATGCGCTGGGAATTAAGAGGGATGACTTTATTTCAGACTGGAACAGACAGGCTAAGAGCTGTTTTCTGGAGTCACTGACTCTGCTTTTGTTTTTATGAGTTGGGGGCATTTTTTGCTTTTTGGTTATTTTTTTTTAATTTTTTTTTCCTCTCTGCTGAACAACTTCTCCCAAACTCTTTGGAAATGGGGTTATCTCTGATCTGGGAGGAACATCCAACATGGCAAGCTGACTAGAACACTTCAGATTAGGGGTTTGACCCTTTTACTTTGTACATAATTTTCTATTTTATCACCACGTCTCTAAAGCTAGCTCCTGCTTCACTGCCCTTGGATAAGAGCTCAGGTCCTTGCCGAGTTCTGCACATAAGTCAGTAAAAACTGGGCATTACAGCAGAGCTGACGGCTGCCAGAGGACTACATGCATGCCTTGCAGACCAAATATTCCTTTCACAAAAATGCTGGTGAAATCCAAAGCAACCTTCTTTGATTAAAGTATAGCAGACAGACACTGAACCGCAGAGTGCACCTGGCCAGGTGCCTCTGTGACTGCACCTCTGGGAGCGATGCTGCATTAGGAATGTGGGGCCAGGACCCATATGGTTAACCCTGAAGATCAGAGCTTTGAGCTGATCCTAGACTCATTTTATAGATAAAGATAGGAAAGGTGCCATTTCATGCCAGTTTCAGATGCCCTACGATTGTCTTTCGTTACTCCTCAGATATGGACTGGGGTGAACTTCCCCCTCCACCATAAAATGTGTGTTATTCCAAGGGGCTGAGGAGGATATTAGGGATGAGGGTAGTGCGCAGGGTCAGGGTCCTTCTCTGTCACCACAGAGCTTCTTGGGACCAGTGGTGATGGCAGCAAA